>NC_030686.2:32131801-32871960 GCF_000004195.4 Xenopus tropicalis
ACCTTCAGGGCAGGTGCAATTGCTGAGTACAGTTATAGGATCTATTTTTCCAGATAAGGAGTCATTCCAGAATTTGGATCACTATACCTAAGTCTGCTAAAAAACATTTAAACATTAACCCATAGGATTGCTATACAACCAACATGGGTCAGCACACTTTGTTGGAATCAAGTACAAGGTACTGTTTTATAATTACAGAAAAAAAAGAAATCATTCAAAGAAATTAGAATTATTGGTTTAATATGTAATCTATTGGAGACAGCCTTTCCACAATTCGGAGCTTTCTGCATATGGGTTTCCAGTTAAGAGATCCCATCTATACCTGTACAAAATTATAAGCTATTTGCACATGAATTATTATAATAGCATATAAGAAATCGGAAACAGAGCGAGAAAGTGCAAAGAGTGGATTAATAAAGATTCCCTGGCTGTGAGCATGGAAGTCACTCCATGAAGAGGCCAAAGGAGGCAAAGGAAAGCATACATAAATCCATAAATCCTCCCCAGAGACTCATTCATCTTACACTCCCAAACAAGATTTTCTTTAAGTGTAGATCCATTAGCCGGTGGTGTAATGCACAAGCATTCAATTACAGTGCGGAGCAATCTGAAGTGGCCCAGCACACAGTACTATGGGGCAGAGCTTTTTTTTGCCAGGCTCCGCTCTGTCTTGTGGTACTTCAGGATTTCTCAGAGAGTTGGCAAGTGACCTTCAGACAGAGCTGAGATGGGAAATTGATTTTCTTTTCTCTTGGCAGCCTCCTTTGATCTGCTCAGGTGCATGGGAAAGGCAGGGAGTGGAGGTGGATAAACCGTTACCTGGCTGATCCCCTCCTTGGAGAAGGTTTTTTTTTGTTGGTGTCTCATTAGCGAGAGATTTGGCGGAAAAAACATGCATTTTAGAAAGGCCATAATGTCCTCTGTTTTTATATTACTGGAAACAAATAGATAAACACGATTGATTTTAACGGTATATTTTAGCAAGCCTCGTTCTAAGCATAAGTGTGATTCTTGTAAACTTCCAGAACCACAGCTGAGAGGCCATTCCATTTGTCTACCACACCTTCTGCACCGGCTGAGTTATTGATTCCTGAGAAAAGCAATTTGCTCCTAGAGTCTGCGATACTTTTATAGCAGATCAGCATAATAGTTGTTTAGCGAGAGAGTTCCTAAAGGGCACAGGCGTTCATACGGTACTCAGTCTATGAATAACTAAGATATTGGTTCATTAAAAGCTAACACCAGCTTGTTTACTCTTGATTAGTTTTACTGAAGACTAAGCACTTTCTCCTTTGTAGGACTTTTCTGTTTGGATTAATTAGATTTGTCCTTCTACGTACCTGGGTTCCTACAGCTGGTGCATGAAGCATTCAAGGGGAATGCAACTATAGTCTACAGAATGGAATGCTTATTGGCACAATATGGTCTACAGAATGGGAAACTCTCTGGCACATCATAGTCTACAGAACTGAAAACTCCTGGCACACCATGCTCTACAGAATGGGACACTCTCTGGCACACTATGGTCTACAGAATGGAATGCTCTCTGGCACAGCATGGTCTACAGAATGGGAAACTTTCTGGCACATCATAGTCTACAAATGGGAAACTCTCTGAAACAGCATGCTCTACAGAATAGGAAACCCACTGGCACAGTGTGGTCTACAGAATAGGAAGCTCTCTGGTACACCATTTTCAATACTTTGGGGTGCTCTCTGGCACTGGCACACCATAGCCTATATGAGAAGTATTCTAAATCTATCACACCTAGGTGCTCCTGCACAGCATCCCAGGACAATCTGCCCCATTCTGGAGTGTTTGTCACAGTCATGCAAGATGAGACACTGACATAACTCCCCTCATTATATAAAGTATACCTGCAGTGACCTGGAGACAAAAGGTCTGGAGGGAATCCCTGAGAATAGTGTCTGTACAGGACTTGTGGAGGGGGCATATGGACAGTATGGGAGGGTTGTCATCATACCAGCTGGCAAAACCTAGCAAGGGGCCCCACTAAGATAATGCACATTAGGCACTACACTTGGTAAGACCGGCCCTGCTCCCACAAGTCAAAGAACACAGTCTGGCTACAAGATGGATACTAATCACTAAAGTTTCCAGCATGCTTCCCTGGCATTTGCACTTACAACTCCCAACAAGCCCCTGACAGCTAAAGAACACTAGGGATTATAGTTCAAAATCTGCAGCAGGGCTACAGACATATTATTGTTTTAGACATTTTGACATTTATATTTGCCCCCTGAGACAATAAAGGTTCCAACAGCTCACACCATCCTACTCATTACCTTACATAGCCACAAGCCTTTGCTCTACTATGTAGACTAAACTATATACATTTCTATTGCCCAGCAGACTGCCACAGGCAGGGTTAACAAACTTTTGTGTAGATTAAAGAACGCTAATTGTCAAATGCAAAGAAAATCTAATTTATCCAACTGGTAAATCCCTTGTGTTGTTCTGATGTGTTCCTCTGTGTATTCTCTAATAAACGAGTTTGAGAGCTAATTACATTTGCGCGTTCCGGTAGCAGAGCATGAGAGGCAGTGGCGTCCCTGCCAGATGTGCTGTAGAGGGCGGGGGACGGCCCAAAATATCGCTAGAAAGACAGAAGGTCTCTCTTATCAGGATTCACAGCAAACAGTTTGAGTTTGGCATCATCTGATTAATATGAATTGCCCATCTCAATCTGTCTAAACACCGCCACTGGGAAGGTACAGTGTGCCACAGGGGAGCTTATCCACAGAGCAGCCAAAGAAGCCCCCAGAGAGTCACTATGTTTTTACACTACTGTTATTCAAAGGTCTATCATCAATAAGGTTTTTCTATCAAAGGAGAAATATACCTTGTTTAGATAACGCTTACAGCTTGCTTGTTTTTCATTAAGCAGATAGTTCACAAGTTGCTCCTTTACATAATAAAATAAAAATAATATATATATACTGTATGCAGTAAAGAGACAGGTCTGTCTGTGAAAGCAGACATACTTATTAGTACCAGATTAGTATTAGCAGCCTCAGGGATTTTAAACATAGCAGATCAGGGAAAGCTATTATAATTAATGCCATAGATCAAGGATTATTATTTATACTTGTACCTTACACTGTAAAATAATTTAAGCATCACTAATTTTGTTTTAATTTGGCTACTTGAGATTTTTGGAGATAACTGTGTAATAGTAGCCCAATGACCCGTAGCAAAGCATAGGGAAGCAGGGGCATGACAGAGCCGTAGGGCTGACGTAGCCACTCCCAGTTAGTGGGGATTGGTGGATTTAAAGTTGCAGGGAGTAGCATCAGCAAGGGTATAAATAGTAAGAAACCGTTCCCGCTTCTCAATCTATTTTAGGATTGATGCCCACCCTACCTCCCAACACAGGTGGAGGCTCTGAAGTGTTGTTGGCGGGGTGATTGAGTTTGGGGAAAACAATGGTTAGGCTAGGAAGGGAGTTTAACAGTTAATTGGGGGCTGGCACGCCTGGAACCTCAGGGGTAAGAAAGTGGATCAGGAAGTGAGTTTTGTTGGGTAGGTGGTTCCGGGCTAGAATGGCAGCTGGCGGTGCCAGTTACACTGCGCAGTTATTGGGTTGGTTCTTTAAGAGTTGGTTGTTTGTTATACAAACATTGGTGTTATGTTAGACTGTGTTTATGAGATGTTTATTGTATGATATTTGTTCTCTATGATATGTTTTAAATTAAAACTTCGGTTGTTATTAATACATTTTCTGTGGCCATTTTTCATCCCAAGAACTGGTGTCTGTGTGTTTACTGGGGATGGTAAGTAAAGGAGGAAAAGGGGGGTTTGGTTGGGTGAGGGGCAGGGCAAGATCCGACGATGCTCATGTCAAGGGAGTGCAGGGTGGTTGCAGGTAGCACATCTGCCTTGCAGCCATGGCCCTGTATTAAATTCTAGATCGGGCGCTATCAGCTAGGAGCTTGTATGTTCTCCCTGTGTCTGTGTGGGTTTGGACCCACATTCCAAAGACGTACAAGCAGGTTAATATAAAATACTCCTGATAAAATTGGATGCATTGGATGTGTTAGGGACCTTACGTTGTAAAATCTATTGGGGCAGAGACTCATGTGAATATAATGGAAAGCAACGCATAAGGGCAATGAATGATAGGGGATATTATCACCTTTGGGAAATCACCTCTTCCAAATGCATCAAAGTGCCCAAAAACCCTTCTGCTGGAATCCTGTTTATATGCAGAAAAGGCCATTTTGTGATCGCCACATTTTTTTTTACATGTGTCACTTTCAGTTGATCCAGGCAGGGAGGTATAGCGAGCCCTATTCTTATGATTAGTTTCATAGGATATGTAGGGGAGGCTACTCCTCAGGTAGGTCTGTTTATGTGTGTAATACATGTGTGCTGGGGTTCATTTGGAGGGGCTGGTTCATTTGGAGGGGCTCAACTTGATGCAATTATGTAATTCAATTGTGGGAGCACCAGAGGCTGTTTATCCTGCTGATGGTGGGAAATACAAAAAACATATTTTTTATACCCCATGTCCATAGAACACACAGAAGAAGAAGGAAAAAAACTGATACAGGTATCGGATCCCTTATCCGGAAACCCATTATCCAGAAAGCTCCGAATTACGGAAAGGCCATCTCCCATAGACTCCATTTTAATCAAATAATACAGAATTTAAAAACGGATTTCCTTTTTCTCTGTAATAATAAAACAGAACCTTGTAATTGATCCCAAATAAGATATAATTACCCCTTATTGGATGCAAAACAATCCTATTGGGTTTAATTAATGTTTTATTGATTTTTTAGTAGACTTAAGGTATGGGGATCCAAATTACGGAAAGACCCCTTATCCGGAATACCCTTGGTCCCGAGCATTCTGGATAATGGGTCCTATACCTGTAGATGCTTTTAGAATGATTCTATCCTTACCCAGGACCTTTGCAAAGAGAATTGCTTTAGTTGATAAGTGTTAATCAAGTCTTTATTATTAGACTTAGAAAAGGAGTATAAAAGCAGGCCATAGGCCATATAAATATAAAACCCAGAATAATTCAGTTATAAGCTACTGATCATGCATTCATCATTTCCTCTTCTTCTTTTCAATCAACATGGAGACTGATTGTAAAATGTATGTAAAAAGAGATATCTGGTGTCCCAGGAGGGCAAAGGCATGGAAATATGGGAAAGAGAACAATAGGAAGCACAGAGACATTTATTTACTGGACAAAGTTTCATGTTTCACTTGATCTGTTATATCAGGGAGTCAACTATAAGCTAAATACTTGGGAGATGATTATCGCATCAAGTCATCATTGTTATTAAGGCAAGAGGGGCTGCTAGGTTCTGCTGTTTGAAGTGTAACTAGGAGTAAACTGGGTGATTTATCTTTAAAAAGATAAATAATAAAAAATGCAGTGTATATACAGTGACTATGATCTGCACTGCAAAGATAAAGGCACGCAGAATAAATGTGCAGAATTCCTTTTACACCTTAGCACAGGAAAACATTCCCAAATACTGGAAAAATGCAGCAAACTCATTCAGTCTGTGCATTATTGTGCATAAACAGGGAGCAGCCTTTCCCAAACTGGTGCCACAAAGCAGGAACGGTCCTTGTACATTGTAGCCTTTAACTTCAGCAGAGGCTCTAGCCCAAACCATGTTTTACTTGTATTGATTGGGTAGGTCTGTCCTTTCAAAAGTACTAAAGAGAACCTATCGATATTAGAAGAGAACATGACGCCAATAGAGGCTTAGGAAAAAGTAAATCAGTCAATGGGGGTATTATAACAGCTCTAAATGAGATACTTCTCTTATTGGTATTTTAGTTATGGAAGACAGGGTACATACAGAATGGGAATGATACAGAACAATTGCTTTGGAATATCAGTTCTACCTTCAGTCTGCTTTTCTGTGCCTTGACTGTTTCGTACAATGGGTGGCTGGAGTGGAACAGAAATAAGACGAAAGAGAAGTCAGTACCGGAGAAGAAGAATTTCAGCATTACAGGATTTGTGTTTCCCTTTGTGGCGGCACAGTGAGAAAACTAAGAGACAGGGGGAGATGATGTAAAGGGATCATTTTCAGAATTGGATTTCTCCCCCATTCAAACGTAACTGTAAATCTCAAACAACAAACAGAGGCCGGATGGAGGTCCTGATCAAACAAATGAATCAGACATTGTGCTTCTGACTATATCGACCCCAGTCTATGTATAAAGTCTTCACGCCCAGTGTAATCAATGTGTTATCACTAGAATCCCGTGTAATGGTATTCAGCTAATCAATGGAGGCTGCAGTGTCTGTCCAGTAGGGTAGGAGTGTCTGTGCAACAGTGCAGCGGAGAATCCGAGCATCTGCCCCAGTGGAGCTCGTCACTGCTCATTTGTTCATATATTGGCAAAATTCTGAGGAACATGGCACTGTGCAAAGTAACATTTATTTACTCTCATTTAATTATACAGCTGCCAGACTGATATAGTGAATAAAGTACCCCTATTGTAAAATATAAGGATATTATAAGGCACCAAAGTGACTTATAATATCCTCGTATTTTTCGACAGGGGATACTTTATTATAATACACAAGTTTTAGTGAGTCATGTGAAATTACATCACTAAGCACCGATTATAAAGATATAATTTACAGGATATTCATGGCTCTTATCAATTATAGGAATTACAGGTATGGGATCCCTTATCCGGAAACTCGTTATCCAGATAGTTCTGAATTACGGAGAGGCCATCTCCTATAGACTCCATTATAAGCAAATAATTTTAAGTTTTAAAAATGATTCCCTTTTCTCTGTAATAATAAAACAGTACCTGTACTTGATCCCAACTAAGATATAATTACCCCTTATTGGGGGCAGAACAGCCCTATTGGGTTTATTTAATGGTTAAATGATTCCCTTTTCTCTGTAATAATAAAACAGTACCTGTACTTGATCCCAACTAAGATATAATTACCCCTTATTGGGGCAGAACAGTCCTATTGGGTTTATTTAATGGTTAAATGATTCCCTTTTCTCTGTAATAATAAAACAGTACCTGTACTTGATCCCAACTAAGATATAATTAATCCTTATTGGAGGCAAAACAATCCTATTGGGTTTATTTAATATTTAAATGGTTTTTAGCAGACTTAAGGTATGGGGATCCAAATTACAGAAAGACCCATTATCCGGAAAACCCCAGGTCCCAAGCATTCTGGATAACAGGTCCTATACCTGTGCATATAAACAACAGCAAGTACAAAAGTTGCATGTTAAATGTACCTGTTAGGTAGTAAGGCAACAAACCCAGGAGAATGTAGAATTGCAGACTAATCGCAATCTTCCACAACCCTAGAGACCGCAAATGTTTGCTTTATTAAAAATAATCTTAAAAAATGTGGAAAAAAAACCTCACAGAATTTTTCAAAAAATTCTAAAGACTTCTAAGCCTCCCCAAACCAGCTTGGCACCTTAAAAAAAAAGCAACTCACTCTGTTTCTACACTGCTCTGGAACTTTTAAAATCATGAAAATCTTCTTGCATTCCTTCTTCCTACCAGCTCCAGTTCTGTTGTAATCAGCTGTGCTCTGATTGGATCTTTCTTATTGTAGCTTTACCAATCAGAGAATAGCTCTTTTTAGTTTTTTTGCACTTTCTTTTTTTCTCACTTTTGTTCATTTATAGTTAGTTACAATGGAGCCCTTTGTATCAGTGCCAGTGTTATAGTGCCAGGGCATGTCTGAATATCTTCCATCTACCCACTGCATCTCACTGTATATAATGTTTCTGGGGTGCTAGTACCCTCTGAATCTCACTGCACAGGGTACTTGCACCCCAGGTTCATTATATACAGTAAGATGTAGAGGGTACTGCCAGTAACCACTGCATCTCACTGTATATAATGTGCCTGGGGTGTCTGTATCCTGTGGATCTCCCTGTATATAATGTGCCTGGGGTGCCAGTATCCTCTGCATCTCACTGTATATAATGTGCCTGGGGTGCCAGTACCCACTGCATCTCTGTATATAATGTGCCTGGGGTGCCAGTACCTTCTGCATCTCACTGTATATAATGTGCCTGGGGTGCCAGTACCCTCTGCATCTCACTGTATATAATGTGCCTGGGGTGCCAGTACCCTCTGCATCTCCCTGTATATAATGTGCCTGGGGTGCCAGTATCCTCTGCATCTCACTGTATATAATGTGCCTGGGGTGCCAGAACCCTGTGCATCTCACTGTATATAATGTGCCTGGGGTGCCAGTATCCTCTGCATCTCACTGTATATAATGTGCCTGGGGTGCCAGTACCCTCTGCATCTCCCTGTATATAATGTGCCTGGGGTGCCAGTATCCTCTGCATCTCACTGTATATAATGTGCCTGGGGTGCCAGTATCCTCTGCATCTCACTGTATATAATGTGCCTGGGGTGCCAGAACCCTGTGCATCTCACTGTATATAATGTGCCTGGGGTGCCAGTACCCTCTGCATCTCCCTGTATATAATGTGCCTGGGGTGCCAGTATCCTCTGCATCTCACTGTATATAATGTGCCTGGGGTGCCAGTACCCTCTGCATCTCCCTGTATATAATGTGCCTGGGGTGCCAGTATCCTCTGCATCTCACTGTATATAATGTGCCTGGGGTGCCAGTACACTGTGCATCTCACTGTATATAATGTGCCTGGGGTGCCAAAAAGTATGGAAAGTGTGACAAAAAGACATTTGTTGACCAAGCCTATTTTTGCGCCCACGTCCCCTAAATACCACTCCCATTTTTACAAAATTTGGCAGGTTATTTAAAGTTTGAACACATTTTGGGGGTCTTGTTTTATGTGTTATTACAATGTTTTGCTAAATATGGTGAAATTGCCCTTTAAGGTCCAAGACCTATATTCAATAAACACACACACAGAACCCCCAATGTACATATTGCCAATAATTTACAATTATATTGTTTGTCTGGCTCCTAATGCTGTGGGCACAGGGTTAATGTGCAGTAAGGCCCCCAGAACTAAAATGGCTTCTTTATAAGAGGGTCACATGCTATATATCTGTTTACCCCCATTGTTATTACAGCGCCACCCCCCTTGACAATGAAAACATCTTATATAGATTTGGAGGTACTGAGCAAAGAGCTGCACAAATCTGAACTCCCTTCCTTGATATTGCATTTTTATTAGCCACCCGAATGTTGATGCAATTAAACGTTCTCCTGTGATGCAATGTGTCATACACAATTTGGTAAGATGGACACGATTTGGTAAGATGGACACAATTTGGTAAGATGGACACAATTTGGTAAGATGGACACAATTTGGTAAGATGAACACAGTTTGGTAAGATGACTAGAAACACTCTTTTCCATGCAGTATTTAATCTCTGGGGTAGTTTTATGTGGCTTCATGCAATTATGATTGCCTACGTTAATGTTCTCAACATCTGCAGAAATAACACAGTATTCACCCCCCCCCCCCCCGGTTGCTTACAGAAGGGGCTACATTTTTAATGATGTGTTGGTAAGCCCAGATATTTCTGAATATTGGTATGCATAGCAGATCATATGAGTCATAAAGGTTAGCAGATAAAGGTCAAGTATACATCCTGCCGTTGTGCACGGAATGCTCAACATAATCACGGATAGGAGTCAACATTACACAAAGATGCTACGTTACATGGGCAATCAATAGAGCATAGCTGGAAATGCATATTGCTCCTAATGTAAGAATGCTATTATATTTTGTCTCTGTTACATGCATACACTAGTGGACAGCATTAAAAGATCAACAGGGGCCGCTGGAACCTCAGATTTAGTGAAATACAGTCTCAGAAAGTTGAAATCCATGCTAAAACACAAGGGAGTCAGTCTAAGGGAAAAAAAAGCCTTTGTTCGATGATGATTAACTTCTCTGTGTTATAAGAGGGATTTGTTTAATATCTGGCAAGTTGAGGGATCTCGGGGGGGCTCATTTTAGGAACTATGGATTAGAGAATGACCAGGTTTAATGTACATGATGCTTTACTCAAAAGGATTGATATCAGAAATAGGCTTTTTTATAAGCTGAAAAGTTTGGTGCTAGGTGTCTATATCTGTCATATCTGTGGAGAAAATGTATAGAAGGAGCATGAAAAACAGAAGCTATAATATAATAAGGCTAGCGGATCTGAGAAGGGCCAGCTGCATTTTCTAGTCTGAGTTAAATTAATAACAGTCCCCAGTATCCCCTCCTGACTAACATGGTAATCAGCACTTAAGCAGGAAAAGAGTGTCTCTCCTATAGTAGTGGTGGAGATCAAATAGCACTGTGGCTGTGGGATAGCAGGTATAGTAGGGAGGGATGGTGCCTATAGTAGCAGTGGGGGGGATAATAGCCTCTGGGAAGGGACTGTGGCTGTGGGATAGCAGGTATAGTAGGGAGAGATGGTGCCTATAGTAGCAGTGGGGGGATAATAGCCTCTGGGAAGGGACTGTGGCTGTGGGATAGCAGGTATAGTAGGGAGAGATGGTGCCTATAGTAGCAGTGGGATAATAGCCTCTGGGAAGGGACTGGGCTGTGGGATAGCAGATATAGTAGGGAGAGATGGTGCCTATAGTAGCAGTGGGGGGATAATAGCCTCTGGGAAGGGACTGTGGCTGTGGGATAGCAGGTATAGTAGAGAGAGATGGTGCCTATAGTAGCAGTGGGGGGATTATAGCCTCTGGGGAGGGACTCTGGCTGTGGGATAGCAGGTATAGTAGGGAGAGATGGTGCCTTTAATATAGTAGAGCTGGTATTTTTTCCAGTAAAGGTGGCAATGCCAAAATTGTTCAGTTATTGTAAGAGGAAACGATATACATACATCCCAGTGATATATACTCAAACTAGAACGTAAATAAAAAAGAAAGAGCCTAATCATTTGCATTATCAGCCCGAATTTGTTCTGCATGTTTTTGTTTTAACATAATGTATTTGTTTCTAGAATCATAATCATATATAAATAAAACATACACCAGAGATCTACTTGACCTGAGTAGGCAGTACATTCTCTAATGTGTATTTTACCTTGCACAGATTTATCACAAGTTCAGCAATTAACGTACATTCAAATAAACAATGTTTAGTTTCACTTTGGCATTTCAAGGCAGCAATGACTACTTCTTATATTATATGGAAGAAAGAATAGAAAGAACAGAAAGGAAGGAAGGAAGAACGGCAAACAGAAGATGTTGCTAAACTTGCTCATTTATATGTCCTTCTTATTAATATTATTATTAATAATAATGAAACCAAACCACTAGAGAGTCAGCCTGCACACCCTGTAATAATGTAAAAAATAGTATTCAGATAAGCCCCCTACAATTTATGGAAGAATGTTGTCAATCCAGGTTTGCTCAGAGCAAAACTACCAGATTATCTGTGGAATCTGATGTGGCCAGAATGGTGCAAAATTCCCTTGCTTCAAAAACCTGGCACTATTATTACTAAAGCATTCAGCAATAAGGACTTATTATTGTCGTATTTGCCGGAGCAAGATCGAGCTAGCCAGTCTGTATCAAATTTTAAAAGGTAGCATGGTCCATTCTACTTTCTATTCTTCCACAAGATTGTTCATATCTTTATGAGGCTCTATGTTCAAATTGCTCTTCAGACTTACATTGTTACAGCCCTCGGGGTAAGTGAGGCAGTTAGAAAATGGAAACTGTGTGGCTTATGGGATGGGAAGGTCATTATAATTAAATGCAAACTGAGACAGACCCATTAGGTAAGGTAAAGGAACATTAATAATGGTTTGGAAAATCCCAGTATGCAGAATTATGCCTGATAAATGCTCTTCTAGCTTTTTATACAATTCACCCTGGTGAATCATTCATTAAAATGCTTCAGTTCTCACTAAATTTCAGTTTTTGCACATTTTGAAGCAATGCTTAATTAAAATTGTCATCTCGTCTCTAATGTAAGACACAGTTCTTTCAGCATGAACTTACCACCCAAGCCTTCTCATTAGGCTTATCCAAAAATGCAAGATACCATTTGTATATTCACCCAGTTCTTGGTAAAGATTTATACCATTCAAGTATAAAATATATAAAAAATATATGCTGTCACTGTTTTTATTTGAATGCTAAGATATATATTAGTCCAAGGAGATAAAGCTGAGAAGAGCCCTTACTGTAGGGGTTGTTACTTTAATCTAGGGCGGAGCATGATCATGATCTAATTAATATGGATGGGTACAGCGCTGGATTTCTTCTGGGGGTGCCCCAAGGCCGCCCCTATTCGGCGCCCCCTATTCCAGCGCCGCGCGACTGCGCAAAACCCACCATCATGCGAACGCGCATGCGCGAACAACCACCCCCCCTCCTGTGCCGCAGGACCGCGCATGCGCCAAAGTTAAAACCCCCATACGAAGCAGTGGGGAGAGGTCCAGATTGCTTTGTATGGGAGCAAAATTTAACATTTGCTTGCGGCAGGGCAGCCCCTGTGTTTGTGCCGCCCTAGGCTTGGGCCTTTGTGGCCTCGCCACAAATCCGGGCCTGGATGGGTATTGTTTCTCGCAGATAGACTATTATCATCTGGTTTGGGGTCATTCTAAGATGAATATGGCTAAATGACCAAAACGTAATTCCCTGGAGAGATCAAGAAAAAAAAAAGCTGTATTTTGCCATTAATCCAGGGCCAGACTGCGCTGCCAGAGAACCAGAACATCTCCTCATGACTTGATGACATGAAGTCACATGTCCGTGATTGGATGAAATTTTGTCTGTGGTTTTACAGTTCTAAAATTCGGTCTGTCAGGTTCAAAAACCAGACAAGGAGTCAATCCTTCTTGGCATTTACTCCTTTTTTTACATTTTTATTTCAACTGCTCCTGAGGAAGCGTGCAGTATAGCACGCGAAACGCGTCGAGCTTTTGAGGACACTTCGTATGTTCATTGCTTTTATACTACTTCTGTACTGTAAGTAGCCTGCAGAGCGCAGGGCCTTTTATATTTATTAAACAGTTTCACACTATATTTGCTTCATCTTCCATTCTATATACATTGCTGAACTGGATCCCGCTTCAATCAAATACCCAGATGGGTGTGGCCTATATGCTCCTTGATTTGCTGTTCTGGTGAGCAGTTTGAACATATATAGAGTTGGGGTCACACGTATTAGTGGTGTTTAATTTAAGTATTCACTCTATAGCATTGTTGATTTATTAATTATTTGACGTTGTTGCACTATATATATTTTATTTTTACTTCCATGCGCTTCCATCAACATTCTGCATATATACTCCTTTTTCCCCTAGCCTGAGGGTGATATGAATTCTCCATTTGTGAATTTGATCAAAGGCTGAATGTTATCTGAAAAATCATCTACAGGTATGGGATCCCTTATCTGGAAACCCGTTATCCAGAAAGTTCCAAATTACGGAAAGGCCATCTCCCATAGACTCCATAAGCAAATAATTCTAATTTTATAAAATGATTTCCTATTTCTCTGTAATAATAAAACAGTACCTGTACTTGATCCCAACTAAGATATAATTACCCCTTATTGGGGGCAGAACAGCCCTATTGGGTTTATTTCATGGTTAAATGATTCCCTTTTCTCTGTAATAATAAAACAGTACCTGTACTTGATCCCAACTAAGATATAATTACCCCTTATTGGGGGCAGAACAGCCCTATTGGGTTTATTTCATGGTTAAATGATTCCCTTTTCTCTGTAATAATAAAACAGTACCTGTACTTGATCCCAACTAAGATATAATTACCCCTTATTGGGGGCAGAACAGCCCTATTGGGTTTATTTAATGGTTAAATGATTTCCCTTTTCTCTGTAATAATAAAACAGTACCTGTACTTGATCCCAACTAAGATATAATTACCCCTTATTGGGGGCAGAACAGCCCTATTGGGTTTATTTAATGGTTAAATGATTCCCTTTTCTCTGTAATAATAAAACAGTACCTGTACTTGATCCCAACTAAGATATAATTACCCCTTATTGGGGGCAGAACAGTCCTATTGGTTTTAATCAATATTTAAATGATTTTTAGTGGAAATAAGTTATGGTGATCCAAATTACAGAAAGATCCCTTATCTGGAAAACCCCAGGTCCCAAGCATTCTGGATAACAGGTTCCATACCTGTATTACATTTAGGCGTAAAGAAACAATAATTATTTGTAATCAGATTCTACAGTTCTGTAAGTAAAAATGTTTCATGTCTAGTTTCAGCTTCATGGAAAATCTTGGAATTAGAAAGAAAAACTGTCAATCTCCTAAACATCCCAAATATAACCATTTTTTTTGTTAGAATACAGTAGGCCTGAAGGCTGCATCTGTCCCATGGCCCTGGCTGGTAGGAAGTGCTGGAGCGTATTATTGTTTCTCTATTTCGCCGTCTCTGATATTTCTTTCCTTCTCCAGAATACCCATATCAGCCGCACACCGTGTCTCTGACATCCTTCTCGTTTATTAGGGCAGCGGTTCAGATTTTTAATGTCAAAACACTGGCTGTCTGCTATGATAAGAGTACTAACTTTATGGGTATTTAATCATGACAATGAAGTTTTATGAAGATGCGATTAAACCAAAGAGCTGTGCAAAGCCAGGAGGTCTGCAAGGAGTGAATTATGGAATTCCTGCTGCAAACCAAAGTGAGTAGCTGATGACAGCTTGGAGAAGTACTTTTGATAAACGACATTTATTTGGCCTTTATTGCCTCTGTCCAATTATTTCACCGGTAAAGTAATCTGAGGCACAGAATTAGCTCAGTGCAGCACTAACTCACGATCTAGTGAATAACCCTGCCCTTAACCTGCCTAAATATTGACTGCATCTGCATTCAGCACCTATCATGTCCCGCTCTAGTTACTACAGCCTTTGACTTTAAAGGTGTTATTCTTTTTCTGCTGTAATTCTAAAATGATTGCCATAATAAACCTAACTGCAGCAAAGCAGGATTTAGCAGAAACATATAAATGGAACAAATGTATATAAAAGTATTCCTATAGGCATATATACTGTATGTTTGTATGTATATTTATATAGTGCTACTTACGGATTGGGATGAAAATGTTTTAAAGGGGTAATTTACCTTTCAATTAACATATACGTTTAGTATGATGTATTTCATTTGGTCTTCATTTTTTATTTTATGTAGTTTTTCAGCTATTTAGTTTTATGTTCAGCAGCTCTTCAGTGTGGTATTTCAGCTATTGGTTGCTAGGATCTTAGTTACCCTAGGAACCAGGCGGTGGTGTGAAAGAAAGGCTTCAAGATGAATAGGAGATTGCTGAATAGAAAGATAAGAAATAGAAACTAAAAGCAACAATAAAGTCATAACCTCACAGAGCTATGCTGTTTTGGTTGCTGGGGTCAGAGACACCAATTTGCAAGCTTGAAAGAGGCAGACAAATAATTTAAAAACTGTACAAAATAAATAATGAAAACCGATTGTAAAGTTGCTTGGAATATGACATTCTATAAGATGCTGAAAGTGAACCACCCCTTTAAGGTGTTATAGGTGCCACCCGCACCTCTGTGACAAAAAGCTGTCCTTGCACTGTGGAAAACAAAGTCATCAAATCCACAAAACTGCAACAGTTTGGCTCAATTGGTATAGAGTTGGGATGGTGGATGGCCACATTGTCCTTATCTGGCTAGTAGGCACTACCAACCATTCCAGGACAGGGGTTTTCTCAAACTTGCAGATAGAGGTCTTTAGACAACCTGGTTTCCAGCTTGAGGGACTGTAATGTAATGTGACATGCAAGGCTTATATTATTGGTGACCAAAGGGATCCACAACAGTGTTCAGCACTAGCACTGGCGCAGCAGATGTAGAACTAGGGCCCAGCACACATATTTTACATTTGGGAATATCAATTGCTTTAACATGTAATATTCTATTTAGTAGGGACCAAATAACATCCCTGCACTGGAGCCCTCCGCTCCCCCATAACAGACTTTACATCTGGAATGCATTGTCCCAACGCTCAGCTCATTCATGGCCCTTGGTCTTACAAGTCCCTATAACCTTATAAACCTGTTTTCAAACTTAATTGTCTTCATGAGTAAAATTGTCTGGTCATTAGTTTCCTGTTTTTAGTGTCTAAAAACGTTAAACACAATTGATGAAGAGACCTTAGTAGTCTCCAAAGTCCCAGTTTTACCTCTCAGTCAACAAGTGGTATTGGTTGAAATCAGAATGTTGTTTTTCCCTGTGCATTTTATGCTGTAAGACAGTGATCCCCAACCAGAGGCTCGTGAGCAACATGTTGCTCACCAACCCCTTGGATGTTGCTCCCAGTGGCCTCAAAGTAGGTGCTCATTGTTGAATTCTTGGCTTGGAGGCAAGTTTTGGTTGCATACAAACCCAATATAATGCCAGATAGAGCCTTCTGTAGGCTGCCAGTCCACATGGGGCCTATTAAATAGCCAATTATTGCTCTTATTGGCACCACCAGGAACCTTTTTCATGCTTGTGTTGCTCTCCAACCCTCTTTCTATTTGAATGTGGCTCATGAGTAAAAAAGGCTGGGGATCCCTGCTGTAAGAGCTTTAGGCCTTTCTGTCAATGACTAAAAATCCTTAGCATATACTTATCAATATGTATATTTTAGCATCTCTCAAAGGCTTGCACTAAGTTTTTCACTCATTACTAATGACTCTCAATGTATACAACAACAACAACAACAACAAACATTTGTAAAGCGCTTTTCTCCCGTGGGACCCAAAGCGCATAGGAACAATAGAAAATGCATTTGCTTCAGGACCCAACCAATGAGATGCTTGTTGGTGCAAATGCTATCTGCTTACTGGCTGCTGTGTTCACACTTCCACTCAGGCTTTTAGGTAACTAAAAAATGGACGTCACTACCATGATTTTCAGTTTTCAACAACTGAATGAGATTTTCTACCTATGCATAGGCCTTCAACTAAATCCTTCTGATCATCACTATTAATTTATATAGCACTATCAATAAAGAAGCTCCTCTCCATGAAATGCACTTACAGTGCCACTGCCACCAGATAATTCCAAGTCTCTGGTTTCTACTCCCACATACTGATCTTTTACCTTTTTTTGGAGAAAAGGCTGACCTGTCATTGTTAATGTCTTAAATGTGCTTGTCCTCATGATACGCACATCTATAAAGTTCTGTGAGCATTAGAGGAGCTGCCATACGCACAGAAGCATATAGTATAATATGCCTTAGGTTAATAAAGGAAGCTCACTCCCATAAGGTATTGGACCCGTTTAAAAACGACAGGTGCAAAAAAGCATATTTGATGTTCGCGAGATTCTAATGAAGAATTCCCATCAAACCAGCAGCACAGAGGTTAATATATCTTTGAGTAAGAGCCAGACTCCCAGTGACCTCAGCTAAATAGAGCAGTTAAAAGGCCTGCCCCACATTACTGTTCCACAGTGTCCCCCCCATGAATAGTGACCTCTTTCCTATATGAAGCTGTACCTCCTCCCGCTGCCACTGACAGTCCAGTAATTGCATTTCTCTACTAATTTAACTGGGGAAAAAATATAAAGGGGTTACCATGGCAACACTTCCTCCGAAAGCCAAATATCTCCTTTACGCACACACACAAATGTACGTACACACACACTCAAACCGACTACAGGCAACTGATTAGTGGTAATGACAAAATTACAGAAGCAGCAGCAGTAAAGAGGATCAAAGTGCACCCACACCTCCGCAATAACCATATTACTGCTCACCCAAAGAAGTGCTCTGACCTCAAAAGGCTATTGACCACTGGGGGAAGAGTGTTTACAGTCAGTAGGAAGGAGAATACAAGCTTTTTCTGCTATAAGCTACATGCTCCAGACCAGCTATAGTCACGTAAGGGTCACTGACAGACTACTTGACCATTTGCTGGCTTTGCTTCAAGCAACTCTAAGCATGTAATGTGTGAGTAATTCCTTCTCCAAGTAATCAACAAGTCCCTTCCTTGCAGAGCTAACAGGTCTCTAAAGATATTATAGAGACATCCTGCTCCCCTCTATCACATTCCAATAAGTTACATACACCCATGGGCTCTGCAAATAGGCAAGCAATAGTCACTTGACTTTTGTTCCACATCTAAACATGGAAGACCAAGTAGCCCTTATCTATACGTTAGTGCAGTATATATGAGTGAAAGTAAAGAAAGCCGTAACTCTTGAGATGAGTTTTAACAAAGTATGGCCTGTCAACCTCAGGTATGGACTGGGATTCAGAATAGTCCCTGGAATTCCAAGTACCCAGATACTCAAAACAGCCCCCCATTAAGTAACTGTCTCTGGCAGGGGTCACCAAACTTTTTTTTACCCCTTTTACCCATATTCAAATGTAAAAAAAAAAAAGTTGGTGAGCCTCACAAGCATAGAACAAGTTCCTGGGTTGCCAAATAAGGGCTGTTATTGGCCTGGCTTTTTGGTAGCCCCTATATGGACTGGCAACTAACAAGAGGCTCTGTTTGGCAGTGCACTGGTCCATGGCATACTACAACAGTCCAATTTACAGATTGCCAGTCTGGCCCTGGTTAAATTTCACCCCATGATAAGATATACATCCTAGTCTCTTAGTCTCAGTAGTACTTGGCCTATGCATGCCCATGTTACATGGTATCCCAGTCTCTTTGGTATATACCATTATGTAGCTGATTATCATTATTGTCTATGGCAGGAAACATTTTTTTTCTAAACATTGCTTTAGGCAAATATTATTTTAGTAAATGAATAGTATGGACTGGTAGCGTGTGTTACAAAATGGACAGTTTATATAGTGTAAGCCTAATGGTATACTTCTGGCCTAGAACTATGTGGGAGCAGCTTTGTATAAACGTAACTAAGCAACTTCTCCTTGAACTAGTCCCCGTTAATAAGCAAGCTGCTGCATGAGAATGAAACTATGGAGAGCTCCTCTACGGAATAACACTTAATAAGGGACATGCTATATTGCATAATGGCACAAATAGTTTAGGGAAACAGATACAGAGCAATGCACTTGTATACACTACACAAAGAATGGTTTAACATTACACTATCTAAGGACTCCATTCATCCAAGTCAATTAACGCTTCAACGCATTTCTGGTATATAATTCACAAACAATGGGCATGACCTAGTCATTGATTGCTCTCCTGTCTTCTGTTTGGCTGGATATTCACACTATATCATTGGCCAAAGAAGACACAGTCATTATTCGCAAAGTGAACATATTTGCCCTGCCCGTATTTATATTCATAAAGCTGAACAAGACTGGTGCATTTAGGCAAACTGTAAATTTTATTTACAGTGTGAGTGTTCTTAAAGCTTTTTAATGGCATATTCGAAATAGCAAATATTTATGTGCACACTCTGCGTCCGACTTACGCCAGCGCTTTAGTGGCGGAATAGATATTCCCTAAACTGATTTTGCAAAGTGCAAATGTATATTGGCAAAGATGTAAATGACCCCCACTGTTCGCACTGTCCTTTTAAAATTATTATTAGCAGCAGAACTATTTTTATACACAACTGAGTGCAAAACTGCAGCATAAATATTTCTATACAGTCACATCTAACATATAGAGACAAAATGGAAAAAAAAAACCCTCAAAAATCCAGGGACACCTTAATACTTGCTGGCACTCGATCAAAGCCTGGAACAGGGCACAATAAGCCCCATACATGGCATGCCTAATGGCTATAATTATTATGGTTCTATTGTATTCTAAGTACCTGCTTTCAGTACCTCCTTTAGAGCAGGCAGTGGCAAATTGCTTTCCTGGTCATGAGAAAATGTAAATATGTCTGTGCAGTTTGTCGGTTTTAAAAACCGGAGACATTTTAAAGGCACACTTATTCCCCAGAGCAAATATTAACAAAAGGGCTGTCCCAGGAAATTAGGAATAGTTAGCATGTAGGTTCCGGAGCTCAAAGACACGGAAGGGAACTGTAGCTGTGATTCCTGTGCATATACATAATTGGCCTCTAATTATACCGAATGAAACATTAAAGCCACTTTCTGGCACATTCTTAGTCTTGTCACTCTGACTTGCCAAGCAGAAGCAGGTCAGGAAATATGTCGGGAAATATGCACTATAATGATTATGCCGGCCAAGCATGATTTTAACGAATCCTCCAGTTCATTACCTGTTATTGAATCTGTCACTGCAAAATCCTTTGCACGGAGGATGCTAGAAAGCACATCGCCTACAGTAACGGGGAGAATCACAGGGAGAAAGAACTCAATGTAACACAATGGAAAAAGCAGCAATAAGTTAAGAAGATCCCTGTGTTCATAAAGCATGGCAAGTACAAGGCCAGGGCCAGGATAGGGACATGCAGTTCACTCCATATTGCAGGCACACATTAGAAAAAAGTGACTATTCCTCCCCATACATACACTTGCACACCATTGGCGCAACCAGCGTCTGCCTCACTGGGCCTGGTGGGAAGCCCTCAAATGATGGTTGTGCCCAGCAAAAGGATGGTGGGAAGGTGTAATGAAAGGGCCTCAGGGAGAATTTTCCACCAGGCCTTGTAGGCCATTGGTTAAATTCCTAAATGTTGCCAGATAATTTTAGGTTAAACCTAATTAAAATTGAATTAATGTTCCAGATGAAGTGTTTCCTGTAACCACAGAAACAGAGCAGGTTGGTGTAACACATGCCAAATACATAGGGTTGCCACCTGTCTGGTTTTGACCCGGACAGCCCGGTTTTCGGAAAGTCTGCCTTAGTCAAAACCTCCTGCCCGGTTTCCCTGATTAAGGCTTTCTTAGACGGCAAAGGTAACAACCCTACAGATACAGCAGCTCTATGCAACTCAAGTGATGGTTCCCAAATACCCATACTACCTGCCGGCCTTAGAAACACAGGATTCTGATGTACCAGGCAAGGCTTGGCCTATAGTTCATTATGGAAAAAGAACAAGAGCCATACCTTTATAACAAATGTGCAGTCTTACTGCGAGTTGGCTGCTGCCTAAAGGCTGCAAAAAAAAAAGCCCAGACGTTGCTTTGTAACACTGTCAAAAGGAAAAACGATTACCAGCACAGCCCCTTTGGCCCTTCATCATATCACTGCAGCACTGGGAGACTCGAGGTCAGTGTCTGACTATGAACAAAAAACTCCCTAATAAAGCAGAGCGCTGAAATAGTTTTCCTAGTGGTACCAGCCAGAGGAAAGAAATAAACTATTTCAGTCCTGACAAGCAGCAATGCACTGTTTAAGCACCATAAGCATTTCATCAGTACAGCTAGAAGGCCCCAGATATTGGCAGCATGCCATCCCATCATGCAACAGGGCACCATATTTTAAAAGGAGCAATAAGCATGCATGTTGGCAAGTACAACACTTGCACTAGAACAATAGGTAACTGCTTTACATTGATGTAAAAATATATTTGGCCTTTATATGCCATTTTAATCCACTGTTATATAAATTAGGTCTCAAAATACCTAATGAAAGTAGCAGTCTGATGGCTAGCTGGCTGCACTAGGGAAGTTTCATGGGCCTGTGTGGCAGGATCCCCTAGGGCAGAGATCCCCAACCTTTTATACTCGTGAGCCACATTCAAATGGAAAAAGTGTTGGGGAGCAACACAAGCATGGAAAATGTTCCTGGGGGTGCAAATAAGAGCTATAATTGGCTATTTGGTAGCCCCTATGTGGACTGGTAGCCTATAGAAGGCTCTGTTTGGCTTTACACTGGGTTTTATGCAACCAAAAGTTGCCCCCAAGCCAGAAATTTAAAAATGAGCAGCTACTTTGAGGCCACTGGGAGCAACATCCAAGGGGTTGGAGAGCAACATGTTGCTCCTGAGCCACTGGTTGGGGATCACTGCCCTAGGGTGACCTAAAACAGTTGATGGAGGGGGAAGCATGAAGGTCATTTATTGTGAGATTTATAGATATAAACAACTGTTAGAGCAAAGTTTTGTATTTTTATAAATCATAGTTATGAGCAGAGGTTCATAGCCAAATGTGGGGCCACAGGTTAAGAGTTTAAACCCAGCATGTGTGATAATCTCTCTAGTATGTGTCTTTCAGGGTCAGCTCCATGTTGTAGCTCCCACTCTTTCCCGCTACAGTCAGGTGATCCCCATGGGCCAATAAAAGGGTAACCATTTGGGGGTTTTAACCTTGAAAGTAAGTAAGTTGCAGGTAAAACTCAGTCCCCTTGCTAAATGTATACTGAAGCAGTAGAATTCCTAATGAATCAGATAAAAGTGAGTGTAGAACTGGCCAGAGGGGATGACTTTGATGTAGTTGGCCAGCTTGAAGTATATTGCAATATATGGGCAAACAATCCCTGTTTTGCTTAAAGGGGTAGATTAATGCACAGAATGTCTTAATGTCCTATATATATTGGTAATGGATGAGTGCAGAGGATCTCATGTTGTTGTTGTCATATCATTATCCACAATTACTACAATACTATTTTATTTTTACACATGCTTTCATCAATTTGTGTTACATTGTCACATATAATCATTACACATATATTTATTATATTGTGTTTACATGCAGCTGTACATCAGTGCATTTGGCTTCTGAACACGCACCAAGGGCAAGAAAATGTAGCATGAAAGCGCCATGAAACGTGAATGGAGTAAAGCGCAAATCTGAATGCTCATAAATACAAAGAGTAAAAAGGATTTAATTAGCTTATGTGTTTAAGTGAGCCCTAAAGCACCACTACTTGAAATATTATTTGATGCCTAGTACAAGACACAGTGCGCAAAGTGCAGTCTTTTTACGAAATTCGCCATTTCTTTTACCTACAATGCATCCAAGCGCTAAAATATTTAGACTGGGTATTGTGTTAATTCTGCAGCAAGCATTAAACCAGGCATAGCATCCAATTCACTGGCAACAAGTCTATTGCACCAACTGATGCAACCTGCAATGGGAACCCTGGAACAACCACCATGTCCTGGGTAGGCGACAGTTCCAGGGTTCTACAACATCAATAGGGGAATTTGCAGACAATTCATTATAAAAGCCCGGACAGATGCAACTGAGCGTTTCTGAATGGAGTCTGCCCATTACAGTGTTTCCCATAAATCTATATACTCAATATAACCAACTCACAGGTACTCACAATTAGTCAGACCAAAATGGTTAATAAATGTAGCACTTCTACTCGCTTATGATTACTAACGGCACAACCAAAGATCACTGAGGCAGAAAGCAGAAGCTCAGTCTGATAAACTTTAAACTTTTTAAGGGGATGATGGGAGTTGTAGGTACCAACAAAAGGAGACCTGGGAGTTTGCTACTCATCCTAAGGATAATAGAATATACACTGAGCACTCTTTCTGGCTTTTAAATGCGCAGGGCCAATATGTCATGGAGGAAGAAGTGTCTCCAGCTGGCAGCCAGTGAATTGCAATGGTGCTGAGCATGGCATGCAGCCAGATTATTCAGCCTGTGGGAATGCACTAATTATAAGTTAACGAGTGGATCATACTCATGGGAAAGCAAAGAGGGGCTGGATAATTTTTTGTAGTCAAATGAACTTGCTCTTAGCCCATTATTAGATAGAAAATGCATGCTTCTTAACCCTCTGCACCCTCAGCAGTCGAAACTACAGTCAAGATTTTGCTAGTTTAGTGCAGTAGCATTAATGCTAAGCCTATGTTACATGGACAAAAGTCCATCATGTCCATCCAAATGAATCCCAGTGCACATATATACAGACCTATCTATACATTCACATATATAAACTATATATACCCATACCTGTACTAACTAAAAAGACTTGGAAACTATGTTTGTTCAAGAAATCATCCAGGCCCCTCTGAAAGGCATTAACAGAATCTGCCATTACAACATCACTAGGAAGGGCATTCCCCAACCTTACTGCGAACAACCCCCCCAGATAGGTCTGTTCCTCATCTAAATGGGTGGCCTCTGGTGCATTGATCTTCTCTATGGGGAAAACAGGTCCCCTGCTATCTGTCTGTCTATAATGTCCTTAAAAATACTTGCAATGGTAATCATGTTTGTGAATACATATTGTTATAACATAGCCTACAACATGACTTTCAGAGCAAAATAAGCTGCAGCAAAATAAACATTTATGTAACGAAAAATAAAGGAAAAACAAACCCCACTAATTAAATGGCTACATTTTAACTGTAAAGGGCTGCTGGTCTTTTCATACATACTTACTGGCATTGTGCCAGTCTTTCTTAATACCATTATGTATGCAATGTAATGAAAGCTCACCATTCAATATTCCCCTACATCTCTTTTGCTTTATCCCAACATCCCTGGTTTGGGCACAAAGATATAATGGAGACTTTAATATACTCTACACGTAGCAGGGGGGCAATGGAGTGGTGTAATCACTGATTCTGAAATGTTTCCTAGTTGTGTCAGGGGGAGTCAGGATTGCATCAATACTTGGATGAAAGGTCACATGTATAGGAATATGCATTAACTTACTGTCTGACAGACCGTGCCATCAGTTTGCTCCTGGTTTAAATATTACCTTGGCATCTTTATGCCCGAGACGCTAGGAGGTTAATTAGCCTTGCTTTGGATTCCTCACAGCTGTTGATCTTCTCTAAATGAAGAACTTGTTAAAATCAGATGCTGTTTTATTGGACTTAAAATTGAGCTTGTCTGAGACACTGCGTAAATTAGGTGAATGAGGAAAGCTAGTTATTATAAGGGCAGCAGGCTGTGGATGATCAGTTAACCCCCAACTCATTCTGCAAGCTCAATGCAGCTTTCCTGCAATAAGACACAGCATCTTGGGGCCCGCCAGCTTTATATTGTTCATTTTACTGCACAGTTAACTGATTACTGGTTCAGGGTCAGATGGGAGGTGGAAGGAACCTTGTAACTTGCTTCCAAACCCAGCAATGTTCTGGCTTTGAAGAAAGAATCTGTAAACTATATATATATATAAAGTGTATATACAAGTATTGGATCCCATATCCAGAACCACGGGATCCGGAGCACAAAAGGATGTTTTGAAGATGTTTGCAGTGAATGAATGCACGTCACTGACTGGCTAAAGGGGAAGGCAGGCCCACTTCAAGTCATAATTACTAATGAATAGTACTGAGGACAGAACCAAACCACTAATTCTGAGGAGTCAGTGGCTATTTTGTGAAGATTTCTCAATTAACTTAATAAATGAGGCAACCCTCCAGATACTCATATGGCCACCTAACGCTGAACTTTTATACAATATAAAACTATATGTACTATATGAGATACTGCACCACTGCACCAAAATTAGGATAGGATGTCATTTCCATGAATTCTCTGCCCTAAAGTCCGCTCTCAAGTGTTCCCTAGGTACCTTTTTATTGCATGTGAGACCTGTCAACTCCAGTATTTTCTGGTCTCCCAGATTTCTGTACAGTTATAGGACCCATTATCCAGAATGCTCGGGAACTGGGGTTTTCTGGATAAGGGGCCTTTCCGTAATTCAGCTCTCCTACCTTAAGTCTGCCAAAAAATAATTTAAACAGTAATTAAACCCAATAGGGTTGTTTTGGCTCCAATAAGGATTGATTATATAATGTGAATTATTTGATTAAAATGGAGTCTATTGGAGATGGCCTTTACGTAATTCTGAACTTTCTGGATAATGGTTTTCCGGATAAGGAAAAGCAAAGAGGGGAGTTGGGTGGTGTTGGGGCATAACTGGGTATTGTTATAGCAAACCTAATGGAAATTACCACCAGGAAGTTGATATTTTGATGTTGTTGAGTATGTGCAGTAGTACAGGGATATTTACAGTCTTACAGTTCCTGCATCTGCAGTGTAACCAAGAGAAAAGAAAAGTTTTTAATAGGGAGCCAATCTTCCCATATATGTATAAGATTTGGGGCCCCTTGTGCCATATGGAACAGGAACTAATAATGCCTGCCCCCCAAAATGGCTGCCCTATCTATGTGTAAGAAGTCTTGAAGGGTCCTTATAAACACCCCAGGAAACGATTGCCCTCCGCCCACAGTAATGCTCAAACATAAACTGTAAACTAATGAAAAAAAATGACATAACCCCCCACAAAAATAGTTACAAGCTGTTGCATAATAACAGCTATTATGGTACCAGCTAATTTCTGTGGAGAATAGGTTTTTATGTTCAGAAAAAGGAAAACACAGATAATTTGATTTTTTTTAATGTAATTCTAAGATTCCCAAGTCCCACACAATCTGTCACTAGATGTTATTGTTTAAGATCCAAATTACAATGCCTGTAACAAGCTTTGTTTTGTTCCCCCTCCCCCTCAATATACAGTAGAGCCGTTTACTTTCATTCCTTTCCTCTCAGTTCACTTTAGTGAGCAGTCAGTTGGAAATAAAATATCAACACAAACTCAGAAAGCCATAACTTTTTAAGAGTGGCCCATTCTGTATGGCTAATTAATATGCATGGGCCAGGCTGCAATATAGTATGACTTAAGAGTAGTGATGGGAATTTCCGCGCTTCGCCATTGGCGGATTGTTTCACGAAATGGATGGAAACATTCGCTGTGGAAAAATTCGCTGCACGTCCAAAAATTGTCGCCCGCGACAAAATAATAGCCGCGCAACAAAATAATAGCCACGCAACAAAATAATAGCCACACAACAAAATAATAGCCACGGGCGACGAAATAATAGCCGCGCGACAAAATAATAGCGTGCAACTAAATAATAGCCACGGGCGACAAAATAATAGCCGCGGGCGACTAAATAATAGCCACGCGACAAAATAATAGCCGCGGGCGACTAAATAATAGCTGTGCGACAAAATAATAGCCACGGGCGACAAAATAATAGCCGCGCAACAAAATAATAGCCACACAACAAAATAATAGCCGCGCGACGAAATAATAGCCACGCGGCAAAATATTAGCCGCGGGCGACGAAATAATAGCCGCGCAACAAAAGAATAGCCACACAACAAAATAATAGCCACG
Source organism: Xenopus tropicalis (assembly GCF_000004195.4). NCBI lineage: Eukaryota > Metazoa > Chordata > Amphibia > Anura > Pipidae > Xenopus > Xenopus tropicalis. The sequence continues at coordinate 32,158,681 of NC_030686.2, forward strand.
GGCGCCAAAATAATAGCTGCGCGACAAAATAATAGCCGCACAACAAAAGAATAGCCGCAGGCGACAAATTTTTTTTGACGTGCAACATTTTCGCCGTTTCGTGAATCTTTTGAAAGATTCGGGAATTTTTCGGCGAAGCAAAACGGGACAGATTCGCTCATCACTACTTAAGAGGAATTGCTAATTAGCCAGTCCATAGGTACCAATACAACATAAGGCCCACAGTCAACCTCGAGACTAGCTTGTTCTTCCATGTTCTAAACTTTAAATGCATGTCTTTAATCCTATTAATGCAAGAGCCTATTTCCCTGCTACTAAGCACTGTGGCAGCAAACAGGTTAATCTACATTTAGGATTATCCTAAAGCAAAGGATTAATAGGAAGATTAATATAAATGTATTGTGTGTGGCATCAAATCATTGAAGGCTTATTGCATTAGCCACTTGTGCAGACTTCCGAAAAACATTGCTTTGCATATTATATAGGAGTATTAGAACATTAACCCTGCGTGTGCAGCATGTCTAGCAGATGAATAGCAATAGAAAGACATTTAGGCAGCAATTAATGGGGATTAAGGTAGAAGCAATAGGAGGCAGTAGCAAAAAGCTGATCTCAAGGACTTTGTGTGGAGCGGCATTGGAAGCCATTAGGATAAATGTTATAGCAAGCCCTTAATGGAGAAGCTACAGGAAGACATAAATGAATCACAGAGGGAATGTGCATTGCCTGAACAATATGTGGCACTTTAGCTTTATGCTCTAACTGTCACTCAGCCTCTTTATGGACTTTCTGTTTCCCAGAAACTGGTTGATCTTAAGTTGCAGGTAGTAGGTTGTACAGGTATGGGATCTGTAATGTGAAAACCTGTAATCCAGAAAGCTCCAAATGATCAAAAGTGCATCTCCCATAGACTTCATATTAATCAAATAATTCAAAAAGTTTAAACATATATCCCTTTTCTCTGTAATAATTGAACAGCACATTGTAGAGGTTCCATTTTTTCCCTGTTGCGTGGATAGACAATCTGGGAATCCAAATTGCAGAAAGACCCATTATCTGGAAAACCCCAGGTCCAGAGTATTCTGGATAACAGGCCCAACACCTGTAAAAATAAGTAGGTCCCATTTTTACCATGTTGCACAAATAAACATGGATAAAATTAAGGAGACTGCGCCAAATGCTGACATAACAAAACTATTTTTTGGTTGGCAAACCCACTGTAACCAACCAACCAGGTGCTTTGCAACAGGTCCCCTGTAAATGCCACCTGCTGATTGGGCTACTAGACCTGGTAGCTGCCATCTGTCCCTTTTTTCCAGGGTTGCTCAATGGTTTTGAGTCATTGTCCCTGGTTTCTATAATTGGCCGATCAAACATAATCCGTTTCTGAACATTAATGGCTTCTCAGTGTTTATTATCACTGTTATATCCTTACGTTACTAAAAATGAATGTTATATTCATGAAAATTAGCCATATCATATATGGTAGATGTATCACATTATGAATCCTTTGAGCACAGTTCTAGCACGGAGTAATGATCCAGCAAGTAAGAGTCCCTGGAAATCAGTTGGAGATGCAGGCGGCTATGGAAATGAAGGCGTTATACACCGCAATGAAAGGAGCAGAAATAGGGTAAGAAAGATTAAAAACAGCATAAGGAAAGGCGCTACAGGGAGAGTCTGCAGAAGCAGCCAAGGTCACGCTTATATATGCACGTATTTCCATAAGTGCTCACGGCTGATTAATTAGTTGGCTGATTTATAATAATATCGGTCCTTACTAATAATTTACATTTAATTTAAAGCAGAAATGCATTTTTGATTATTTCCGCAGCAGAAACCCATTTTTATTTCTCCTCGGTGTGATAAAAACAGAAATATTTGCAATGGTTAATGTTCAATCCAACATAGATATATGCCAGGTATATGCTTTACTTGGGTGCTGGCTTCCTACCATTTATGAGTAAGTGCTGTGGAGAAATGCATTGGTACGATATTGTATGTTTCAGTGTGTGCCTGTGTTTCCTGTTAAATTAATAAAGCGCTAAGGACTTGCCCAGCTGCAGAGTGAGCCTCCCAGTGCCGATGCCTTCTTGCTGCGCTCGTTGGCCTTTAGTCGCTTTGCTCTCCTTACTACAAATCCAGGGCATATGCACTCAGTCCCTTGGGGTCATGTGATGAGTGATTATTGACATAAGGTTGTTTACTCATCGATTGGAAGGTATAACCAATTCATATACCCTCACTACTTTATTCTGTTTGTAAGATCACTGTACTTTTATGCATTTTATCCCTTCTGCCAAATGTATTATTTACACCGAGCACTAATTGCACAATGAAAAGGTTAGGCGTTTCCCAGCAGAGAGTATACTGGGAATATGTTACAGAATACAGGTCAGGTAAGCCTCAGCTTAGAGGGGTTTTCATAAGCATGGAAAAATCTGTGATGTCTTTCCCAGAATGCTTACTGCTTTTTAAAAAAAGGTTTAACGCAACTGTAAGGGATGCACATTTACTATAGAGGTCAAAGTCCCCGAGGCAGAAGGCAGCCGGCAGCCCACAACGTCATTTTGTCTACTTCAAATGATAAGATTTTCTCTCTACTTTCATGTAAAAATATGAACAAGCCCCCCCACCCTTTCTAGGAAATAATGATTAAATAAAATACACGTGCTTGTGTATCCAGGCAATATCCATAGGTAGCAATCAATGGGGTGTTTAAAGGTCACGGGACAAAAGAGACATAAAAAATAGAGGTTTTTTTTTTAGTAATTAAATTTTTTTGGTAAACTCAATTTTCCAAAGGGAAAATTAATAGTGTAATAATATAGAGAAGATAGATGAGCAAATGGGAACAGGGTTGGGGAACTACAAGAAAAGTTCTTTAACTGTGGGCTAAAAGTTATAGAGGAGAGTGGTAATTGATGACGACTGTAGGGTCAGGAAGGGGTTTGGGTTAGCTACCAATAGTTGGCTTTCCATGGCAAAGCTTATAACTACTTAGTTCTACTTCAACCCCCCTTTTGAGGCTAAACACTCACAACTCAGAACTTCATAAAGACTTGACTACCTTGCTATAGGTCTGTCAAACCATCTACAATTAAGACCTTATTGTTTATTAGCTTCTTAAAGGGATACTGACATGATTTTATGGTATACTTTGTATTTCTAAATTACACTGTTAACATATCAAATAATTCACTCTGCCATTTAAAATGTTATTCTTCAACCAACAAATGTAGAAGGAGTTAGCGCTACACATTAGAACTGCTTTCAGGTAACCTATTGTTTCTCCTATTCCCATGTAACTGGAGGAGTCCCAAGCCGGACTTGGATTTCTTACTGTTAGGGCTGTGGCAGACTGGGAGACTAGTAATATCTCATTACTGTATTACGCTATTTTTTTTTTTTTTTTTATTATTTATTTTATTTTACCCCACAAGACCTCATCTGAGAAGTCTGGACAGAGGAGGGCGCTCCAGAGTTAAGTATTTTTTTTGGGAGACTAGTCGCCTGCGGGGAAAATTGCGGCGCTGCGTATGCCATCCCACCGGCGATTTAAATACTCACCGGTGGGATGGCATTTTGGGGAGACTAGTCGCCCGCGACAAGGGAGATTTGTCACGGGCGGCAAATCTTCCTGTGTGTCACTGCCCTTAAGTGCTATTCTGATACCTACTGGGAGCTGCTGGGGGGGGTGTGTGACTAAGATTTATCAGAGCACAGGCGGATAAACCTTAAGGTGGCCATACACGCACCGATATTATCGTACGAAACCTCGTTTCGTACGATAATCGGTGCGTGTATGGCATGTCGGCGAGTCGACCGATATCGCAGGAAGCTGCCGATATCGGACGACTCGCCGATCGGACAAGTTTGAAAATTTTGATCGGGCGCCATAGAAGGCGCCTGACCAAAATTCTCCCTTCAGAGCTGAATCGGCAGAAGGAGGTAGAAATCCTATTGTTTCTACCTCGTTACCTGCCGATTCAGCCCTGAATGGTGTGTGGCGGATCTTACGATGTTTCGTGCGACCGATGGTCGTACGAAACATCGTCAGATCGCCACGTATATGGCCACCTTAAGTCACGGATTTCAATGCAGAATTTATTGCCCACAATAAAAATTGCCCTGTGTACCGTTGCCTTAAATGAATAAAAAGGAACCTGTGAACCTGTAAATGCTCAGCAGAGCAGTGAAGGTAAAGATAGAAATGTAGTTACATGACCACTAATAGGCAGAACCATAAGAAACACTAAGACAATAATAGGATATTATAGAATTCATGGAAGCTCTTACATATACTGCAATATTGATTCTTATGCCAGTGGAAATTTAAACACGCCAAATGACATTTTTATACTAAGAAAGAGCAGCCAGTTAGTAAAGCCACCTTCATGCCTTTTCTAGATAATTAAGCTGTCCTGTGAATCTATGTCAGTTTTCTATAACCCATTAAAACTTCTCTGTGATTTAATTAGGCTGCAAGTTTAAGCAGCATGTAAATGGCCGCTAATGATACGCACATTTCATCCCACCACCTTCTATCAAGTCAGAAGCAGTAAGAATTCATATTACATTTCCATTCTAGCTCTCACATTTTGCTGCTTCCACCCATCCACATTTCACCTCTTCTTCCTCCTCATTTTGCACTTTCCTTTGTCCCAGATCTCACCTGTTTCTCTCACTCACACTCCACCTAACACCATCTCACCTCTCCCTCATGTTTACCTGCTCCCACACTTACCTCTTCCTCTCTTCACAACTTATCTCCCCCTCTCTTTTTCTGAGTCAGAAACTATAGCAAGAAAGCCAATTAAACTCATGAGAACTTTGACAGAACATATTCCATAGTCTGTATGTAGCGGCACAAACAAACTGTCGCCAGACATTAACCTACTTCTACTGTTTGTGCAACCAAAGCTGTTTTTAGGTGAGTGTAAGCCAAACCCAAAGGGAATGCTGTGTATTTTTTAATGTAGTAGGTCCCACACAGGTTATTTTTCCTGGGGACCTAGGAAATATTGCAATATTAGAAGGGATTCCAAAACAAATTATGTCCAAACGTAACTTTCCCCATGTACATTTATATTGTTTACAAAAAACAAGTTATAATTTACCATACTTCCAGTGTAATTAAAACTCCTATGAAAAATCCATGCCAGAGTTCAGAGATGTTTGCCCCACCCTACATCTCTGAACTCATCTCTAGGTACCATCCAACCCGCTTGTTACGCTCCTCTACTGACCTGCTCCTCAACTCCTCTCTCATTCCCTCCTCACACACTCGCATTCAAGACTTTGCAAGGGCTGCCCCCCTTCTCTGGAATTCGCTCCCACAAACTGTCAGACTTTCTCCCAATCTCTCTGCCTTCAAGAGATCTCTAAAAACACATTTATTTAGAGAGGCTTACCCTAATCTAGCTTAGCAATACCCTGTGCCCCACCTCTCACAACTCTGGTCATGCCCATTCCCACACCTCGTGTCTCAACCCTTTCTCCTTGTAGATTGTAAGCTCTTTTGGGCAGGGCCCTCTTCACCTCTTGTATCGGTTACTGATTGCTTTATATGTTACTCTGTATGTCCAATGTATGAAACCCACAATGTATGAAACCCACATATTGGATTATTATTATTAGCGGAATATGTTGGCGCTTTATAAATAAATGTTAATGTAATGTAATAATGTAGAGACTCTTAATCTTTCTCTCCGGGTGCCCAGATTAATCTTGAAAATCATTTTAACAATCCATAAATTGGATTAGAATTAGTTAATTAACTCTGGGTAATTACTACTGTAACTACCCAGTGGGGGGGTAGATGCAATGTAGATATCTGGGCTCTGGGTCTTAAGCACTAACCAAACTTGGTCCGGCACTGTACCCAGGCAGTTCTGATGCTGGGCATGGACTATAAATAAAGCTAGCCCCACTGGGAATCTGTGGGTTCTGTCAAAGCCAGAGGGGCTGCTGTAAGATCCCATAGACCAGTGGTCCCCAAACTACGGACCCCTAGAGCAATTTACCCAGCCCCCGCTGCGTCCTCCCACCTGGCAGTGGAGAGAGAGGTCTCAACGGGGAGCGGCACAGGGGAGCTGAGATGAAGGGCGGACCGGGGGAACTGGTACAGGTAGGACACACCGGGGGGGTGGCAAGATATGAAATAGGATGTGGGCTAAATGAAGGTTCCTGATGGAAGGTAAAAGTGCTGGTGATGGCGGTCCAGCCCCCAACAGTCTGAGGGGCCCTTGATTCAGCCCCTTGGGTTAGAAGTTTGGGGACCCCTGCCATAGACAGTCACTATTTATTGGGCTGTTTGGGCTTCTGTGTGCTTCAAAATGCCAAGGCCTATTTTGTATCACAGTCCAAACCTGAATTAATCTTCTGGTTTAAAGTCTTGAGCTGGCCTTTAATGTATGGATATAAGATCCATGAATATTGTACTATTTTTGGGGGCATCCTCGTGTTAGCACATTAGTGATAAATTCTTATTGGCAAGGGTTGTCTTCCCAAGGCAATACAATGCTTATATACAAGGAGTAAAAAAAGGACATGCAAACAGTATAAGACAGAGAGGAGATTTCCTGCAGGCAACAAATCGCCCGTCTGTCATTGCCCTATAAGTATAGGCTACAATACATGTGGGCAACACTCTGCCTAAGTAACAGCCTTGTAAATTTAGTGGGCTCTTACACAAATTCCAAAAAATGCTTTCTGGTGTAGGAGCTTAACCACTAGCAAAAATAAAGCACTTCTGCTGTTAAAATAAGGCCGGAGCCTATTATAAAGAATGATTTGCTGAACTTCCTGTAAAGGTTTAATGTTTATAAAAGTTTAATGTTTATATCTGTAGAACAGCAGGTTAAGTGAGCTATGCCTTTTATTATGATCTGACTTCATCCTGGTGTCCATTTAATAACTCAATGAATGATTAGCCTGAAATATGGAAACATGGAAATTTAAATGCAGTATATTTCCTTCCCACGTTAGCTTGGCATTTATTTAGGATATGATTCTTCCTAATAAGGAGAGATAATAACCAGTACCAACCACCCTGGGGTAGGAAGTAATGTGGTTTATGTAATATATAAGAATATTATATACCTACAGAAGGGGTGAGTTATATATACAAACCCAATCCACAGGCAAATTTATGCTCCAGTAGCGGAAGCCGTTTTTGCTCCTTGCCTCCAGCCAGGCCGGGATTCGCTAAAAGCCCTACTTAGTAGTCCATGGCAGTTGCCAGCAGCTTCCTAATGCATTATGCTAACAGGTGCATGCAAAGGCCCTTAATAAAGCGGAAATTGTGACCTTTTCTCTGAAGCAGTATAGAGCAGTAAATCTCCTTATACAAAGTCTAGTTAATGATTTATATTTCTAAGAACTAGAAACAATTAAATTCTATTGGTTGGTGGTTGATGGGGAGTTGGATGAAGCTTCAGAGACATCTGGATTTTTTTTTTGCTGCCCTGTTGCCATTTTGGTTCCAGAATTATGACTTCTTTTTTTGCCCCAGAGGGTGTTTTCTTAGTATTAGTACAAGTGGTTCAAACTGTCCCCACCCTTCTTCTCTTGTTCGGAATATGTACTCTGTCCAGTCCCAAATCCTCATTTTTGTTGCAGTCCATGGGTTTTCTTATGCTTCCCACCTTGGCAGTCCAAGCACCTTGTTGTGTAGAGAGCTTCAGTATGGGGCACGTTTAACATGCCAGTATGGGAGAAGTTCATATGGGTGTTCGACACACTTCATTTATACCTGCAGTCTGTGCTTTCCGGCTCAGAACCACTATGACAAGACGCACTGTATCTGAGAAATAAATATGCCGAAATAAGCTGACACTTTTACACTTCTGATAGCCCAAGTCTATTATAATGAGCCACAACAAACAGCAGGAGCTGTCACAAGAAGCAGTGTGTGCTTGGTGGTGGAAAGAAGGAGGTGGAGGGAGAGGCAAAAGCCACCCCATAAAAACATCAAACAGACAGCATTTTTAGAGCTTAATAGGGGCGTCAATTAGTCCTTTCACTACCTCTCATATCCTGAGCCTTCAGAGACTGAAAAGTGCTCTTTTATTCCTTAGTTGGGAAGATTTATAGAATGTCATTCGGAAACATCTAGAACTGTCACAGCCACTCCTCGCTTAACCCTTCTAGTGCTAGGCTTCCTCGCACCTCTTCACAGCTGCAGAATTGTCGGCAAAACAGCTTACAACTTTCACAGCTTAAGTGGGAACATGCAGTTTGTATTCAAACAAATTCCCCTACAACAACCTTTGTTATTACAGATACCCATTATCCAGAATGCTACGGACCTGGGATTTTCCAGATAAGGGTACTTTCCGTAATTTGGATCTCCATACTTTAAGTCTATTAAATAATCATTTAAACAGAAACTAAACACAACAGGATTGTTTTGCTACCAATATTATATCTTATTTGGGATTAAATACAAGGTACAATTTTATAATAACGGAAGATTGGGGTATTAATATATGCACTACAATGTTCCAAAATAATTTCTAGGATGGTCAGTGTCCACCAAATGGGGTGAGGCTCTGGCAAAGGGAAAACAGTTCTACAATGGCACAATATAAGCAGCTCATACTACTTGAATTGTAAGGTAATTTTTGCATGTCTGGTTTAGGGTATTCTGTGCTTTGGTGATAGGGTTGCCACTTGGCAAGTATTTGACTGTCGAGCCGGTAAATCACCAGCACTGGTATTACAAATGTACTGGCAATAACTTACTGGTAAATTTGTAATAGCCCATAATTCCTTCCCTTCCCTGACCCTCACCACTGCCGATAACCCTTTATAACTATAAGCCCACCTCTGATCCATCTATAACTCAACCCAGTCCACCCCTTTCCCTACCCATTTACTGGCCCAATACACCTTTCCCCCCCTCAGCCCACCTACTTCCTTGCCCCAAACATCATCGCCCTGCCCCAAATTACATCGTGCCCCCCCCCCAACCAAAAGGCCAGTATTAGTCACAGAAGATTATGGCAACCCCATTTGGTGAACAGGGCATAAGCAATTTAGATCATCAGTATCCACTTTGGGAAAAACACATCAATCAAAATGCTTCTGCTAATAGTCCAGAATTGCTTCAAAAAAGCCTGTAAAAATGAAGTAATATGCCCAGGCCTAATTAGCAATAAACACCAATCAGATGTTTGCTAGCAGTATTTATGCTTCAGTACACCAAAAGCCAACTGATTATTGGTTGCTACCAATGAGCACAAATACAGCATTTTCCCTTTATAAAACACCTAACCTTAAAAACCTTCATTGTCACTAACCAACGCAGCCAAAAAAAACCCAAAACTATTGCTCTGTGAGGCTACAATTTTATTGTTGATGTTACTTTTTATTACTTATGTTTCTATTCGGGTCCTTTCCTATAAATATATCAAACCACTCATCAAACCATCAACTACTCTCTGGTTGCTAAGAAAATTTGGACCCTATCAACCCGATAGCTGCTGAAATTCCAAGCTGAAGAGTTGCTGAACATAACAGTACAGGTATAGGACCCGTTATCCAGAATGCTCGGGACCAAGGGTATTCCGGATAAGGGGTCTTTCCGTAATTTGGATTTCAAAGTTTGTGCCGCCCTAGCCCCGGGCCTTTGTGGCCTTGCCACAAATCTGGGCCTGATCACTGATATTCAGCATAAAACAGCCCATATGTAAACCCCCCTTCATCTAAATAAATCACTTTCATAAAAATATACCTTATTAGTAGTATGTGCCATTGGGTAATCCTAAATAGAAAATTGCCATTTTAGGAACTAACTACTGCCTCTTGGGATCATATGATTCACAGTGCACACAAACAAACCAACCAAGGGCACACACAGGCCCGGATTTGCGGAGAGGCCGCAAAGGCCCGGGCCTAGGGCGGCACAAATTTGGGGGCGGCATGCCGCCCCGCCGCACCGCAATCTAAAGGTTTTTCACCCATACGGAGCAGTGGGGACCTCTCCCCCACTGCTCCGTATGCGAATGTTTACATGCAGTGTCGATCGCGCATGCGCGCGGGTGTACGTCCGCGCATGCGCGGGTGTGCCGATCGTGCATTTGCGCATGCGCGGGGGTGCCGATCGTGTGTTTGCGCATGCGCGGAGCAAGATGGACAGGGGCGGCCTTGGGGCGGCGGGATTACAAATCCGGCCCTGGGCACACAGGGCAAATATGTTCATTGTGCGAATAATTTTGAGCTGCATGAATTTTATAAATGACCCCCACTGATCCTAGTAAAATAAACTGTGTGCGATTTATTTTTTATATCAAAATAAAGTAAAATAGTAATATATGATGGTTAAAAAAATATTGTAAATGCTGGTACATTAATTAGTAATTATTTAACACCCTATCATTCCCAGGGTTATGTGTAAAGATGGTGGCCAGCCCTGGAGTCTAGCCACAGTTTCACCTGCAATGGGAGGAAGATAGCTTAATAGCGAAAATTCATGAAACGCATTGATGCAAATGGGCATTTTTCACAGTGACTTTATCGCAGCAACTTTTTTTCGCAGCGAATTTCTCCATGCAAGAATACAATGGAGTGTATGGGTGCTTGTTAGTAATCTCAATGACTTTAAAGTCCTTTATTACCATTTATGGATAACGTACCTGTACCTGTACTAATTTATCATCAGCGCTTCCCAAAGTGTCTAAACGCTCAAGTCAAGTCAATCTCTGCCTCAGTGGAGGTTACAGAACTGTTTCCCTTTATAAAACACCTAACCTTAAAAACCTTCATTGTCACTAACCAACGCAGCCAAAAAAAACCCAAAACTATTGCTCTGTGAGGCTACAATTTTATTGTTGATGTTACTTTTTATTACTTATGTTTCTATTCGGGTCCTTTCCTATAAATATATCAAACCACTCATCAAACCATCAACTACTCTCTGGTTGCTAAGAAAATTTGGACCCTATCAACCCGATAGCTGCTGAAATTCCAAGCTGAAGAGTTGCTGAACATAACAGTACAGGTATAGGACCCGTTATCCAGAATGCTCGGGACCAAGGGTATTCCGGATAAGGGGTCTTTCCGTAATTTGGATCTCCATACTTTAAGTCTACTAAAGAATCAATAAAACTGCAATTAAATCCAATAGGATTGTTTTGCATCCAATAAGGATTATTTGTATCTTAGTTGGGATCAATTACAAGGTACTGTTTTATTACTACAGAGAAAAGAGAAATCAGTTTTAAAATTCTGAATTATTTGATTAAAATGGAGTCTATGGGAGACGGGCATTCCGTAATTTGGAGCTTTCTGGATAACGGGTTTCCGGATAAGGGATCCCATACCTGTATAATTAAAAAAACACACGCAGAAAATGAAGACCAATTGCAAATTGGCTTAGAATATTAGTCTATACATAACACTTAGTTAACTCAAAGGTGAACAACTCCTTTAAAAAGTACATTTCCTCCGATAGTCGATAGTGCTGAGCAGAAAGGCATTGTGGGCTACCAGTAAAGTACTAAATAAAATATAGCCGGCACTATGCGAGTAGTATTATTAGAAAGACGAGAGCATTATCTTCAGGTTATTGTAACCTGCCCACCTGCTGAAGACAAATACAATGATGGAACAATATACCCCTTGGCAGTCTTTCCCACCTTAATCCTGCCAATACTGTAAAGAACTGTTTCCTGTTCAGTAAGACTTCATCAAGAAAAAAGCAAAATGAAAACCCAGCAGCGGCTGGCAAGAGTTCTGAGTGCCATGCCAGTGAGTGAATGAGTAATCAGTGCCTGACTTTGTATCTTTATGCACTTTGTGCTTTACGCCTGATGTGCACCAGCTGCTTGTAAAGCACTTCTATTCGCTTAAGTAGCATGGGTTGGGAATCACAGCCCCATACAGTTACTACAGCTGTATCATGGCAACGGCATCCAGCTCGCTCCAGTAAGAAACCATCAAAGCCATCAAAACAGGCAAGCATGTCCATATGAGGGAATCCTGATGCTACGAGGAGCTTGATTTAATATGGGACATTGGGTTTCTGTAAAAAAAGAGCTTGCTATGAATGTTCTGGATTTATATCTGCAGTGTAGTTTCTTCAGCATTTCTTACAACAGGCGCTAATTTGTATAGGTGCTCCCTGGTTTTGACTGTCTGTAGCTAAAATTGAATTTTCTCTTGCCCTGGAAATGTCCTTGGTTTTTAAAATGAACACTTGCATAGAAGCATTTCAATGGTCTTATAACCAAAAATAATTTTTTCTCTTTAGGGCAGCACAAATTTTCGGTTGGCATGCCGCCCAAGCCGCACTAAAAATTTGATTTACATACGGAGCCATACGTAAGTTTAAATGAATGAGTGAATGCACATGCGCGCGGGGGGGGGGCGAATGGGGGCGGCCTCGGGGGGCATCCCGATGACAAATCCAGTGCTGACTATACCCCTAAACAATGTAGGTCTCTATAAATACAGTATATACAGCAGGGTTCCCCAACCTTTCTTGCTCGTGAGCCACAGTCAAATGTAAAAAGACTTGGAGAGCAACACAAGCACCATAAAAGTTCATGGAGGAGCCAAATAAGGGCTGTGATTGGCTATTAGGTAGCCTCTATGCACCCTATCAGCTTACAGGGGGCTTTATTTGGTAGTAAATCTCGTTTTTATTCAACGAAAACTTGTCCCCAAGTCAGGAATTCAAAATAACTCCCTGGTTTGGGGGCACTGAGAGCAACATCCAAGGGGTTGGGGAGCAACATGTTGCCCCTGAGCCACTGGTTGGAGATCAATGACATCGCCGGATTTGTAACCCCCTAACACGTTCATGCCCCCCCCGAGATCGCGTATGCGCAAACACAACCCAGCCACCACCCCCCCAAAACGTGCATGTGCGTATGGTTAAACTCCCATACGGAGCAGTTAGGAGAAGTCCCCATTGCTCTGTATGGGAGCAAAATTTCAAAGTTTGTGCCGCCCTAGCCCCGGGCCTTTGTGGCCTTGCCACAAATCTGGGCCTGATCACTGATATTCAGCATAAAACAGCCCATATGTAAACCCCCCTTCATCTAAATAAATCACTTTCATAAAAATATACCTTATTAGTAGTATGTGCCATTGGGTAATCCTAAATAGAAAATTGCCATTTTAGGAACTAACTACTGCCTCTTGGGATCATATGATTCACAGTGCACACAAACAAACCAACCAAGGGCACACAGGGCAAATATGTTCATTGTGCGAATAATTTTGAGCTGCATGAATTTTATAAATGACCCCCACTGATCCTAGTAAAATAAACTGTGTGCGATTTATTTTTTATATCAAAATAAAGTAAAATAGTAATATATGATGGTTAAAAAAATATTGTAAATGCTGGTACATTAATTAGTAATTATTTAACACCCTATCATTCCCAGGGTTATGTGTAAAGATGGTGGCCAGCCCTGGAGTCTAGCCACAGTTTCACCTGCAATGGGAGGAAGATAGCTTAATAGCGAAAATTCATGAAACGCATTGATGCAAATGGGCATTTTTCACAGTGACTTTATCGCAGCAACTTTTTTTCGCAGCGAATTTCTCCATGCAAGAATACAATGGAGTGTATGGGTGCTTGTTAGTAATCTCAATGACTTTAAAGTCCTTTATTACCATTTATGGATAACGTACCTGTACCTGTACTAATTTATCATCAGCGCTTCCCAAAGTGTCTAAACGCTCAAGTCAAGTCAATCTCTGCCTCAGTGGAGGTTACAGTCTAATCTAACACACACGCTTTCCATGCAGTTAGCAGATTTGGAACTGAACCCAAGCGCCCAGGGGATGATTATAGTCAAACGTTTGTATCAGATATAGTGACCAAATGTGACAAGGAGGTTAAACCACCATTGGACCAGGGGGTACTAGTCCCTTCCCACTCTGGAAAGCATTCCCCCACCAACCCCCAAGCTGTGACTTACCCATACCCCACCAGGAGAAGCTCAACTCCCAAACCTGATTCCACTTCCCTCTCGCCAAACCATTTAGCGCAAGTGGGTGGGGTGCTGTTCTCCAAGCTGGCAACGGTTATTGACTCGATCCTGGCAACCCATGGTACTCATTTCTCCCCTTCCACATTATGACCTCTGTCTGAGCTTTCTAGCTTCCTAGTCCTGTCAAGGCTACCTTTCTTTAAACCCATTGGGTCTGGGTAGTAGGGGCAGGCCAAGTCCACTGGGCGCCCTAGGCAACCTAGTCAGCCACCTCGCCCCTACACCTTCCCCCCACACCGCGTAATGACAATCGGCAGGGCAATGACAATGGAGCACAGACTAGAGGTAGGCGGAAAAGGTACCTGCCTGGCAGCCCCCCATCGTTGCACCCTAGACACGTGTCTCTTTTGCCCACCCCTATTTTAGCTCCATTATGGATCCTTTCTCAAGAGACAAACCGTAACGATCAGTAAATAATGAAACTCTTATATTCTTATATCTGAGCAGCTCATTCTCAAACTATATTTATTTGATGTTTTTATCTTGGTAACAAAAGGCTTTTTCACTTTTTTTTCTTTGGCAGCCAAGCCATTAATCCATGCTTTTGATGTATCCTAATCACCTCTGTATTCACTCCCCTTCCAGCTGCCAAATCCCATCTCGCCAACACATCGGAGACATTTACCCTCTGATCGTTGGCAGAAGGGGCTGTATTGCCACATCCTATGGCCGCTGGACTGTTCAGAGGTTAATAGGAAGTAACTGACACCTTCTTGAAAAAAAAATACCTGCTGGGAGAATAGGAAAGGAAATGTCTTTTTTATGTTCCACAGGCAGATAGATGTAATCTTTATCGGAGTGATAAAACTCTGTCTAAATCCTTCCTTTTCAATGAAAATCTGCCAACGCTGCACTCTCTGTAACTTCCTATTCGCAGTGGAATTATGTTTGGTATCATTAGCTTAGGCTGGATGTGAAGGAGAAAAAAATGAAATGCTGCGCTTTATGGCTGATTAAATCCTTGTAAAGAGGATATCACCCTGGTAAGTTATTTAAAATGTGTATTTTTGTGGCACTTGGTTTTTTGGAAGCACAGATTCTATTCAGTGTAGGAGAAAAGATGGAGTCGCTTGTGCCTGAAAATATTTGTACAGTACGTTTATGACAGCAATGCTATAAGATAGGGACCAGATCAAGAATATATCAAGCCACTGACTCAGTTATACCCTAAGGCTGTTAAAAATAAAATAAGACCCCTTATTTGGAAAATTGGAATTCCACGTGAAAGACCAATACAAAGTGGTGTACACGTGAGAAGTGGAACGAAAATCATACATGATTCCAAACATTTTTTACAAATAAATAACTGCAAAGTGGGGTGTGCGTAATTATTCCGCCCCCTTTGGTCTGAGTGCAGTCAGTTGCCCATAGACATTGCCTGATGAGTGCTAATGACTAAATAGAGTGCACCTGTGTGTAATCTAATGTCAGTACAAATACAGCTGCTCTGTGATGGCCTCAGAGGTTGTCTAAGAGAATATTGGGAGCAACAACACCATGAAGTCCAAAGAACACACCAGACAGGTCAGGGATAAAGTTATTGAGAAATTTAAAGCAGGCTTAGGCTACAAAAAGATTTCCTAAGCCTTGAACATCCCACGGAGCACTGTTCAAGCGATCATTCAGAAATGGAAGGAGTATGGCACAACTGTAAACCTACCAAGACAAGGCCGTCCCCCTATACTCACAGGCCGAACAAGGAGAGCGCTGATCAGAAATGCAGCCAAGAGGCCCATGGTGACTCTGGGGGAGCTGCAGAGATCTACAGCTCAGGTGAGGGAATCTGTCCGACAACTATTAGTCGTGCACTGCACAAAGTTGGCCTTTATGGAAGAGTGGCAAGAAGAAAGCCATTGCTAACAGAAAACCATAAGAAGTCCCGTTTGCAGTTTGCCACAAGCCATGTGGGGGACACAGCAAACATGTGGAAGAAGGTGCTCTGGTCAGATGAAACCAAAATGGAACTTTTTGGCCAAAATGCAAAACGCTATGTGTGGCCGAAAACTAACACTGCACATCACTCTGAACACACCATCCCCACTGTCAAATATGGTGGTGGCAGCATCATGCTCTGGGGGTGCTTCTCTTCAGCAGGGACAGGGAAGCTGGTCAGAGTTGATGGGAAGATGGATGGAGCCAAATACAGGGCAATCTTGGAAGAAAACCTCTTGGAGTCTGCAAAAGACTTGAGACTGGGGCGGAGGTTCACCTTCCAGCAGGACAACGACCCTAAACATAAAGCCAGGGCAACAATGGAATGGTTTAAAACAAAACATATCCATGTGTTAGAATGGCCCAGTCACAGTCCAGATCTAAATCTAATGGAGAATCTGTGGCAAGATCTGAAAACTGCTGTTCCCAAACGCTGTCCATCTAATCTGACTGAGCTGGAGCTGTTTTGCAAAGAAGAATGGGCAAGGATTTCAGTCTGTAGATGTGCAAAGCTGGTAGAGACATACCCTAAAAGACTGGCAGCTGTAATTGCAGCAAAAGGTGGTTCTACAAAGTATTGACTCAGGGGGCTGAATAATTACGCACACCCCACTTTGCAGTTATTTATTTGTAAAAAATGTTTGGAATCATGTATGATTTTCATTCCACTTCTCACGTGTACACCACTTTGTGTTGGTCTTTCACGTGGAATTCCAATAAAATTGATTCATGTTTGTGGCTGTAATGTGACAAAATGTGGAAAAGTTCAAGGGGGCCGAATACTTTTGCAAGCCACTGTATACTGACCATGCCTCTCCCTTTTGGTGTTAGTAGTACCACAGCACACAGGTGCTTACCACCATATACAAATGCCACTGAGCCCACCCTACAGTATGTATATCTACAAACATCACCAGTTAAGGTTGGGACAAGGAGTAGGAAGTATTCCATAGGAGAAGAACTTGTTGGATAAACATGAACATTTCCTTGTTCTCTTATTTTAGAACTGGGTATCACTCTGAATTTAGTAGAGAATAACCTGAAAACTTAGATTACAGATATGGGACCAGTTATCCATCTACCGGCTTCTCAGCAATTCAAAAGGGAATTTAATATCTATTAGACCTGTTTTCTGATCCACAAATACAACAGTATTTTATTGATTTTATCCTTTATATTTTTGATGTTACTGTTTCCTATCCTATTAAAAGCTTCGTACAACAGAAGATGGCATTAACATGCCACAACAATATCCCCCATGAGAACGCTCTTCTGTTTTTTCCAAACTAATAACCTGTAAATCCATATCCACTGTGGGAAATGTTTCATATAACTCCCTTTGCAAATAAAGCTAATAACTGCCTATTCTTCATGATATTTCTCTGACTCTGCTATTGTGCTAAATTGTACAACATATGGAGCATCTTTCTAAAGCTGCCAATCTCTATGTTTGGTTCTTTGTATTTGGGATTCATCTCCCAGAATTCTTAGTCCGGCAGCTGAGCCATAGCCAGTGTTAGATTTCATTTTCAACCTGAATGATTTCTGAATCCAACCAAATAGAAAGGAACTGATCCTCACTGAATGCTAGTCTAATTCAATAGGGCTGACAGAAAACTGGAATGATGTCTCACTTAAAGTTAAACATTTAACCTTTGCTTACTGGCAGATATACCATCCTGTATAGAAATGGACAGAACTCTGCAATCTAGAATTA
The DNA here is from genome assembly GCF_000004195.4 of Xenopus tropicalis. Taxonomy (NCBI): domain Eukaryota; kingdom Metazoa; phylum Chordata; class Amphibia; order Anura; family Pipidae; genus Xenopus; species Xenopus tropicalis. Next base: position 32,176,342 of record NC_030686.2, read on the forward strand.
ATGGCGACAGTAGTCAATTACTTATAAGCCAATGTCAAACTACAGCTGGTTAAATTGTTGATATACCCTCAATTGCTGAATTGTGCTTAATACAATTAATAACCTTTTCTGTCCTAATTGTATAGTAATGTCAAGCTATGGGCTATGGGAAGCCTGAGACCAGCCTGGGACTAGGGACAGCAAGACTAAACCTTTATTACCAGTAACAGCTTAAAAGAAGAGGGAAAAAAAAATCAACAACAAATATTGTAAATGCAAATATACAATTAAGCAAAATGAAATGACATTTCATTCTAGGCAACCTTGTTGCAAACATTCATTACATGTTTTTATTGGTAGCAAAGTTGTTAAATTGGTTATGATGTTATTTTTATTGAAAGTATTTGTCTGTTCTTTCTCTCTAGCTGCTAGTTCTACCAGCTGACAGGTCTGACTTAGATATTCAGAAAGTCTGGCTCCACAATGCAGTATAAAGCAGAAAACATGACAGAAATTGTAGAGGATATAGATATAATGGTGCACATCTAGACTGGGCTGTATAAATATGTGTGAGTGATATGCAAGACCCTTTAGAGATGCCACTAGATGCCTAGTCCTAAAGGGAAACCATAGCTAAAACACGTGTTGCTCCAGTGCATTTCATGAAGTTTTAAAATTAAGATTGTAAATACCTTATATGACCATATCAGATATTGGTCCAGAGCTTTAAGTCACATCTAAGGGCTGTTGTGCCTATTGTACATATAAAAGCCAGGCCAGGGAAATTTTGTGCATGTTGCACGGTGCCGACTCCTAGATCATGCTATGAAGGCACCTGAATAGAGTAGTCTACAACAACTCTACTATCAACACCTACACGGGAACAACCACTAGAATAGCATTTGGGGGTAGTCAAGGAGCTGCTGTGTATGTATCAGTGGCTGAGAGTTAGCTCCAGAGTGGAGTCCTATACATAGTGTTACTTCTGTGGATATTATTTAGGTCTGAATTGTATTACCCATCTATTCAGTTCTATCCATGCCTCCAGAAATTAAATTTTATGCAAACTTGCAGTACCCCAGTATTCTTGTGCTTTCCCCCTGTCCATACCAAACCCACCAACTTTGCTGCAGCTTCAGCAAAGGAATCAATAGTCTTCTGTCTCAATTGAAGATGGGAATTATAGGTTGTATTTCTTTATGAAAACACAGTGCTGCAGATATAGCTGAGAAAGCTTTGGGCTTTAGGTGGTTCTGGAAGTAGCTAAACCCAAACAGCTGTGCGGGAGAAGGAAAGTGAAGATTTCTGCCCTAGACATAATGATAATTTGTGTTCTTTTCCTTTATTTACAATTAATATCAAGTCATCTTTTCATGTAATTTATGCTTTGTATATTAGCAATTTGCTAAATCAGAAAGGCAATTATCAGACTGTATGACAACATCTTGGCAATACAGAGCAATGATAAAGTAGAGCAAGATGGTAAAAGCACAGACCTGTATTCCAGGGAGAATTTGGTCAGTTCCTTGTGGTCGCGCAGCCATTTAAACTCCAACGGCCAGCTCCCCTCTGCCATGCAGGTCAGGACCAGACGGTTTCCCTCCAAATGGACTTGGCTCCGGACAGGTTCAGTCTTAAAGTATGGGGGAACATCATCTGTAAAAGAGAAAAGTGATATAAGATAATGAATATAACAATAGAAATCTTTTCATTGTCTCAACGGATAAGGAACTGGAGCAGGCATACCCAATTTGCCTCCAGAGGCAATACCAATAATACCCCATAACAGTTAGCAGGTTGCTCTAATACTTACTTAGAACCCTTTCTATAAAGTAAATCTTCTTACGCTACATATATATGGGGCAGTTATTTTTATACCATTTTACCACCTGGACTTTATGTCCACTGGTTTGTGCAGGCCATCTCAACCAGCATTGTAGCCCATCACACTTTAGTGTTTGTCCAATACAAAAAAATGAGGTTAGCCAATGACTTCACTTCCAAATCTATGGGCTTACTGGGCACCTTACAACACACTTTGCTACAGTAATTTGACCAAGTGGCCCAAGAGCTAGTCGTAGAGACACAGGTGTGCATAGTAGTTTCATTGTAGTGGTCCTCTCATGGAGAACATAGGCTCACAACTTTCCTGTCTGTATGCAGTTACTTCCCATTCATTTATTTAAATCAAGCATATCACGAGAATAACTTGATTACCCACAGTAAAATTTGGTTTTAATATTTTAGGTCTCAATCTGTAAAGAATGGATCAAATTAAATGTCTATCTATCTGCATTCATGTTTGCAGATTGTTTCCATGGTGTCCTGCATGCACTTGAACTTCGTGGATCTGAGTTCACCCGAACACTCCTCTCTTAACTACTCAGTATGCTAGAAGCACAAAGATTTCATAGAAGACAAATATTTTTGAAGAGAACAGTCAGGTGTGGATGGCCAGCATGACATTATGCACAGCAAAACACTATATAAACATATCATTAGATTATCTACTTTTCTGTCTTTGACTTTTGTCTCCTGCATCTGCTGCTAGATATTCCAAATGAGTAATGGTGTAGTAACAACATAGGGTGCCAAAGCTTCATGGCCTGGCTCTGTAGCACCATGGGTTGCTCTATCGTCTGACTCTGGATTATGGCACAGCAGTAACCACCTATCAGATGGGTAATAGTGTAGTGACATCATAGGTGCCAAAGCTCCATGGCATGGCTATGCAGTATGGCACAGACATAGCCCCCTATCAGATGGGTAATAGTGTAGTGACATCATAGGTGCCAAAGCTCCATGGCATGGCTATGCAGTATGGCGCAGACGTAGCCACCTATCAAATTAGTAATGGTGTAGCTGTAGCAGCACCATGGGTTGCTCCATGGCCTGGATCTGCATTATGGTACAGAAGTAGCCATTGCCAACCTCCATATAAGCTTTGAGCTTATGAGGAAATAATGACAATATCATACTTGTTAAATAAAAAGCACTTAAACCATTAACAGGTAATTTTTTCAACCATGGAGAGGAAGTCATAAACCTAAGCACACGAAGGGCTCATCCAGAAATTAAATCACGGCAATATATAATGTGTTCCAAAAAGGCCCTTTGTGCAACAAACTCAGCGCTCAAAATATCTGAGGTGATGCTGACAAAATCACTCTAAAAAGCTTTGGTTGCCAAATTCTGAGAGCAGAAAGCCTTTTGTGAGTGCTTCTTTGCTCCACAGATCAGTGCCTGAGCCAATTTGTTACAGATTTTATAAGCAATCAAACAGTATGTTATCTCTTTTAGGGCTCAAAGCTAGGAGCAGACAATACGTCAGGAACCATCCATACAGATAGAAAACTTTGTGGCAAATCCTATTTCCTATCTGCTCCTATTTCCTATCTGCTTTTTAACCCTCAGTCACTTGGCTTTATCTTAAATTCAAGATTCATGTTCCATCCCTAGCAGTTTCCATCCTGTTACTGTTTAATATCCTACACAAAACCTCTTAAATTTCCTGCTCAAAACAATTCCTCACCCATAACCTTTGTCTATTAATCTTAGCTGCTTCAGGGAAACTAAAACTACAAGACACCAGTGGTGGAAATGGCATTGGGAAATATCTAAGTAAAGGTTTATATACCTTGACCACAGTGTTTGGCAGTACCTGCACAACGCGATTATGCCGTATTTCTCCCCTGACCACCTTCTGGCCATTATTTAACTGCTGCAGCTGTTTTTTCCTTTGTATCAATTGTAGGAATGTAGCAAAAAGTGTTAGAAAAATGCCAAATAACCAGTTTGATTATTTTAGATCGCATCTGTGCACAATATGTAACAATTTTTTTCCCTATGGTGTAGGGCATGTACTTTGCTTATAATGAAGTAAAGATGGAAGCTCTGTTAACAACCAAAGAGCAGCAGGGACGCCACATGTCATCATCCAATAAAGTGGGCCTTTACAGAAAACTGTAAAAAACAACTGTAGAAAAATGAATGGAAATTCAGCTCCTAAAGTTACCAGTAGTGGCTTTTTGCCAACCCTTGTAACTTCAGGGGCGTTTCTCAACTCGCCTCATGGTAGCAGCACCCCTGACTGTAGGATTTGCTGCCATAATAAGGGAACCATAACCATGTAGGCAGGACAACCAGCAGTTCCCATCTAACGCAAATGAAGGTTACACAGACTCCAGTTACATACGGCACAACTTTATTCACACACCCAGGCCAAGAGGCACACATACACAATGGCACAACATTCCATGCAGCACAAACAGATACTGTCTCAATGATGACCAGGCTCTCACACTCATCTCCAGTGCCCCATTGCTATTTCAATCAGGCCTTTTCTCATTGGCAGATCTTGTGGATGATCCACTGGGAAAGCTATTCCTGCTTCCCTCCTCATTATGGTAATAGGCTTCCCATACACAACCTGTCTCAGACACCTAGTGCCACTTCCCTCTTACCTACCCCTGCCTGCTTCTATTCCTCTCCATCTGGTCTTCTTTTCCTCTTCCAGTTTGGTGTGTCCTGCTACTCTCCCATAAAGACAATCACCCTGGGTGTGGTCCCTCTTCTATACCCTTTTGACTAATAAACCCTGGTGGCTGGTGATAAGCATTACACCAAACTTATGTTTCCTAACTTTACACACGCACATAATATTCTATCTAAAACAGTTTTACCCAGCCACCTACTGGACATTTAAAGACAAACATGCAATAACAGCACACAGTATACAGTCATCATTCCCCCCCCCCCCCCCCCATCACTTTTTTTTCTTTATGGTGTGCCTTGTGGTGCCATCATTGCATCCTTTGGTTTCTTAACAATTGACACAGACTATTTTCTCTTGCCCTCGCCTATGATATTCAGGTTGGCTGGTAACTAATTATGTCCAAGAAGGAGCTAATTATTTTAATTCCAAACCAGGGTTTCTTCCTCCATTTTGGGTTAACGTTGAACATTTTATCCTCCACCCAGTCCCTTAATCACATGTCTTGGATTCACACTGAACTCATCCCTTATCTTGTGTTATCATTAAGGTGATCATTTATCCAGGTCATGATACACAGTATCTAGTAATGGTAGGTCTAAAGAAACTGTCTATTCATTTATATTTTACTCTATTAGTTGAATGCCTGTAGGTGTTTAATCAAGCTGATGGTTGCACATTTGGAGCTATAAAATAAACACATACATGCATGTTTATTCTTATAGCCACAAGAAACAGTACATTTTTCATCATAACTGGGATTCCTATTATAGTAATATTTTAGTACAGAGCCAGAGCACACACTCTTGAGGCATTATTAGAGAAATAAATCTCTTCTCAACCACTGATTACACAATTTTTAGCTTAAAAAAACTGCCACTCCTCCCCCTTGACCAGATACTCATGAAAAAAAATAAAATCACAAAATGACACAATTATAACTGGTGTTCATTGGTTTCCTAACTGTAATTTGTTTCAAGCACCAGGAATACAGCGTAAATTGTTATTAACACTGTTGAGATTAACCTTGTTAGGATTTTAAATGTAAATTTAGCAACCCATCTCCCTGTCTAGTCTCTGACATCATTATCACATGGTTGTGATGTCACAGAGCCAGAGGAAAATGGCTGCATTTATGGGTCCAAGCACTGAAAGGCGACAGCAATCATACAGCTGAAAAATCTAAAAATGATAAAAAGACTAAAACAGCGATTCTCAATGCCAGTCCCTAAGGTGCTGTAACTCTGCCACACAGAACTCATGCAGCATTAGGATCTCTTTAAGATGATGTTTTAAAACCAATAAAATATTATGCTCCATCCAAGAGACAGAAACTGTTGAAATATTTATTTTCTAGAAGTTGGAAAAGGGTGCTTCTTAAAGCCAGAGAGGCTGCTTATAGAATCTTATTGGCGGCATAACTACTGTATATACCCACAGACGCACATATAAAAAAAAAGCTTTCAATACTACAATAGTGAACCTAGATCAGTGTTGGACTGGCCCATCAGGATACCAGGAAAACTCCCGGTGGGCTCAGGTGTCAGTGGGCCCTCCTGCTCCTGAGCATTTGGTCTGTTTCATGGTCATTCCCTATTTCTGAATGGGAACAAAGAGGAGAAATAGATGGAAGAATAGATGCTAGCATGTAAATAAAAGAGACTAGGAGAATAAAGAGTTTGGGAGAGGAAAGACGGAAAAATTGTTTGGAAAGCGGGCCTGGGGTCTAAGGTTTTCTGGTGGGTCCCAGTCCGACACTGACCTAGATACACCGTGTAAGTAAACTATGTAAACTAAAGTTGCCCCTACTCTGTCTGTGCACTTAGAAGCTACTCAGGCGTCCTATTCTGACCATGTAGAGTTGCTTGCTATGTGCACGTAGGTACCCGCCACTTGGCAACTCCATGGCAACTCTATGTACAGAGTAGTTGGTAGGCAACTCTGTTGTGGGCAGAGTAGACAGGGCAGCCGTGTTGCAGTTCTAGTAACTTTGCTGTCTAGAAATATGTACTTGGATATGAGTGCCGCCCCCCCCCCCCCCCCCCCCCCCCCCCCGAATGCCCATGGTTGGCACAAAGAACTCACTAGGACTTATCTATACCCATGCTACGGGCAACATCTTCTGTACTGACATGGCTTGGCCAACCACAACTGATATCAGACTCGTACAATGTTGTCACATAACACTGGCCTTTCCTGTGTACTGAACAGGCCTGAAAGAATATAGAAAGCATAAGCAAGCACATATACAAAAAAATTTCTGCACTCTATACTTTATACGTGCAGCAGACACTATATAGTAATACAATGAAAGAATATTCATAAGCCCAAAATATTGCAGAAAGAATAAGCTACTGACCAGACAAGCCCAGCTGTATAACGCACAGCAGCTGTATAGCACATTACATATACCCTGTCATCCCGCTGACTACTATGGGACCCATACTAACCACTTAGTCTGTTTCCTGTCCTCAGGAATGAGACTAATGGATTCCTGCAATGTGGGATTAGAAAAACACAGAGCAGGCATCATCCCTGTGCACCTCTCCAGCTGCTCTAGAACTACATCTCCCAGAACCCCCGGTGCCTGGGGGGAATAATTTAAACTGCAGTCTACATCAACTGAACTGTAGTAACAGGGTTTTTGTTAAGCATTTGCTTACAGTTCTGAAAGTCATAACTCAAAGGGATTCTGCTATTTCTAAAGGCACACTCACATATTATCCCTTGATAACAATCATTGTTGCAGCTGCAGAATATTTCATCTACAAACTAAGCATATAGTAGAAAAAAAAAACAACCCATCTCTACCCCCCCCAGATAGACATTTATAGTAACCTACTGCTTTAGATTTAGGACTCTAAAAGAAAGAACAGATCTATTACATAGTCCAGTTAGACTAGACTAGTTTGGGCCTGGAACCCCCCATGACCAGCCCTCCAATAGCCAACCCCACAGTATGGGAACTGTATGGGAAAAGTCTAATTCTGGAGCACACCATTTTATAATTTTTTACACTTTTGTTGAATTTCTATTTTTTCCTACTTTGCCATAATCTGTTTATATTTGTATACTTGTCCTTGTTTTTTTTCTACTATGGGTACCAATTCAGCATCCTTCTGTTGCAGTCACCATTGTGATCTCCACACTCCATTGAAAATCATCTGAAAAACCATTCACAAAATATACAGAGGGCCTTGCGTAACCAACCTGCCATAGGACATGATTCATAGGAAGATGGTATGTATATTTGATGAGCCAAGACTGGCCTCGGAGCGCATCTCAGCCGAACAAACTCCAAATTGTCAACTTAAATGTTTTAAATGTTTGATGTGCGCACTTTACACTGAGGGAAACCAATCACCCACGGCTGATACATCCCGGGCCCCACCAGGAATTATTAATCAGGCGCAGGATGTTTCACGGGGGCTGGGAAAGCAAGCAGAACTGTTCATAGGATAATTCATGTTATCTCAGATGCTGCTAGAACAGAGCTGGAAGTTAACCCCATCAAACCGCAATAAAGTAGTCTCTAAGGACAATGCATAAAATTCATTGGAATTTACTGGGCCCAACACGTCTGCTTTTTGCTGCAGGCTCAACTCCCTTGATATCATTTTTATTTGCAACACAGGGCAGCTTTGCTTCTCTTTCAGCCTGTTTAAATTCCATTAAATTAAAAGCCTTTACATCTGGGTTAGGCGCCGTGTCACATCAGGGGTAGGTCTCCCCGGAGACTAGGAAAATGCAGCAAAACAGATTTAAATAAAACATATCAAAGTGAAACAAATGTCTCTGTCATACAGAAAGTAGAACTTTTATCACTATGTCTTCTTCAGTCCATGTGTTCTACAGATATCTAGAGATGCCCCAAACACTTTAAATGAGTATATAGTTTATACTCTATCTCCTACATTCGAACATCATCCTGTCCCTCTGATTGGGCAGGTACTGCAATAGATAGACGTTCCCAAACCAAAGTAAAGGGCACCCACTGGACAAATTTACCTCCGAACAATTGGCTCAGATAATTACAGATAATATTGGCACCATGTATTTTATTATACTATAGTCAGTGGCTATAGTTATTTTTAGTGCGATCTCTAGTAAATGATATGGGTTAGGGTTACACCCTGAGCTTTATGTTGCCTGGGAGATTACCGATAATGATCCTGAGCTATAAGATGGCAAGTTGTTGGCATACTATATGCCAGCTGTAGGTGTATTTTTATTCTTGTGTCAGTTCATGTGTCAGTGCAGAGCTGTGTGCACATCATTATATTTATATGTTTGTGCTGAAAGAAAGTTTTTTCTCATTTATAATAAAGTTTTCTAATGTATTGGCAGGATCTTTACAATGTGATCCTAGCTCAGTGCCCAACAATAAAGTGACCGGCTGGCCTCATAACCTATATTGTCCAACTGTAATGATACGGACACTAAACTACTCTTCAAAATATTAATGTACATTAAAAGTTACCTATAGGGCATTTAGATTGTTGTTCGCTGAAAGTTCTGATTTGGTAATCAAAAGATTCAGTAGGTAATATCAATTTGCATTGGCAAATACTTTTAAGGCAAAATTATAGAAACCATGCAAACACAATGTTATGATGGATGTAAAATAAAGTTTAATTTTTGGTGTCAGTATCTCTTTAAGCTGTGTAGCACAATATACAGAGTAGTATCCCAATGAGTGGAAGTGGGCCAGTATAAACAGTGGGTATGGTTGCCAAGCTATGAGCTAGGGGAGCAGAACATTTGTAAATGAATATATTCTATATACTTCACTTTGGAGTATTGTTGGATCTCTTTTGGAGTGCCAGCCTGTTTACAAATATATTTAGTCTAAAGCTGCCCATACAATAATAGATTGGTTTATTAGGTTAGATCACCTTATAAGTAGATCTTTGACCCATGGGCCAACTATTGGATCCTATTGGACCCCATAAGAGTGTTGGATAAAGTTATTGACTGGGAGAAGTTTTAAACCTTCCCTATAGATACTGGGTGATTTTTGGCTAGCCACCTTTCTTCATAAGCTAATATAAAAGGGTCTATGTTTCCTACTCAGTATCACTCACAAACACAGTTCTTGAACTGATTGAATCCCCTCTGTTCTCCTATATCACAACAGCATGATACTTTGTTTTCATGTTAAAACAAAACACGTGGTGATCCTGGTTGATTCTTTTTGCCGTTTTTTCATTTCCCAAGGATGTAAATGCAGCAATTAGTAATTTAGGAGAGTGCCACTAATTATGTCAATATTGACTGTTAGAATTCTATGAAGGGAAAAAGTACAATAACATATCTTTCCCTATGCACCAAGATAAAGTGACTTTGAGGGATTATGAAATAAATCACCTATAGCAACTAACCAGCAGATGGCATGTACTAGTCATCTGTTTAAAAGCATTGACTGCAATGGGTCTATTGACTGCAATGGGTCACCTTTTATTAAATATGGAGCTACACTTTAAAAAGATGAAAACACAGATCCAATGCTGGTATTTTACAATTAATTTTATACAAAATTATAAAAAATAAAAACTGACAAAACCAGACTTGCTTATTATCCTAGGGGTGACCCAGTATTGCTTGGTATCATTTGTTCCTCTATGCTGACCATTCAGGTCATTTCTACTCTATGCTGACCATTCAGTTCATTTCTACTCTTTGCTGACCATTCAATTTATTTCTAGTGACTCATTGTGACTATATTATGATACTAAATAAAGATTCCTAAGGCAGTCAAATGATTTCTATACACAGTGACACCCCTGTCTAGCAGAGTATTGCTGCATTGGATTCACTACTTTGAATCTATTTCCAGTCATCGCTGTTGTATTTAATTGGTAGACGTGGCAATGTGTTTCCTGCACAACATAAAACATCAAGAAGCAAATGTATGTTCTGCTCCAGTGAAAGAGAACATTTAGGATTAGCAAAAGCTGCACTGTGCTGTCCTTACATGGATGCGAATATTCGCTTTGGGAACCATAAAACAGAATTATGTGTTGTGTTAGCGGGTCTCTGTAAGGAAATAAGCTGCCAGCAAACTCCTTTATACCTGATGGGAAGCAACCGTCATCCATTCAAGTCTATGGAAAGCAATGGGCTCAGGCCCTTGTGAGCCAAACAGCACGTCGGCAAGCCTTAGACTCGCCTGCAGAGAAATGCTGCTCGGTCAGTAATTCCTTGCTAAGAATAGCATTAGTTACATCACTGCTCGCCCCTGTAGACATAAACTTAAGTGCAAATATATCCTGTTTATAAACTGCAGTTCACTTGCATTTATTTTTTCCTAAAGAGACAGTAAAGTATGTTAGGACAGCTTATTGTGTCTGCAGAATATTCCCTATCTGAACTTTTCTCTTGAGAATACAATGACAGCACACCCTGGAGTCTAAAACAGATGCTGCATTGGCTACTGCTGTTTGCTGAGAATCCTTCCGCTAAAGCAAGCCATATGGCAGCCCCTGCTTGTATGTATAAAGGCTTTATCATCTGTACGTAAGATGTCAAAGGTTAAAACATTAGTGTGAGAAGGGCAGTTATGCCCCCTATAATATCACAAAAGTCAAAAGGGCAGTATCCTATGAGACAAAGACAGGCATGAATGGGTATTTAAACGGGCATGAACCATACTACTCTTAAGAAAGAGGCAAGTGTTACACACTAGAGTTACAGTATTTGATGCAGTCATGAGGAGGTTGACAAATTTTCGACCCATACCTGATACCCTGACTATAACTCACCTACTCCCCTGGGCCCAAGCCCTCCATGTCCAACATCACAAAATGACAAGGAAGTGGCAGATGGGGCTGGCAGCTGGGGAGGGCACTAAGCTAAATTATTCCTGCCCCGAGCACACAACCCACCAAGTGAGTTATTGGGCAGCTTGAAGCTTTTGGGTGTAACCCTGATCCGGTAGTTTCTACATTAATTTAATGGCAGATTTTTTATGTTGATGTATACCACCAAATCAAAACCTTTTAGAAGAAAAAAAACACACCTTATTGCATACTCACAGTTGTCAACCCACCTACAAGTCATATGGTTTTTCATACAGGGTGGGGACAGGGCCGGGTCAGGTCAAAACTGGGCCCTGTTGAGGCATAATGGAGCTTGGCACAGATGTTCCAGGGGCATCACCAAAAGCCCTTTTGGAAGTAACCTACAGGATGATGTGACCCCAAGCCAAATGCAGCAGTTTAAATTATATTTATGGACAAAGTCTAATAACTTGTGGTAGTCACCGGTAACCTATTAAGAAGCAAACATCTGATTGGGTACTAGCCTTGCACCCTAGTGCCCCATTGTGATTGTGATGGAGGCTGTCGCTTCAGAGAGAGTTGGAATAGAAGAAGCCGGCAGCACTCTCGGATTATTCTCCTAAGTGCCACAAGGCACAGAAAGGGTCAGGGAGTGGAGTTTATTTTGGCTTCCTGAAGGGTTTAAGGTTTATTTAAAAGCAGAGGTAAAAACTGCATACTGAACTAATATTGTCTCAATAGGCCTTTTAGAGATTAAGTATTTGGAGACGTACGTGCTTCCCAGTGATGTTCTCTCTTTAATGAAGAGCCGGGAAAATGATAACTGTGCATTCTAACGTTCCTTTATATTGCCACGGGATTCTCACAAAGTAATATGTGTAATGAAGATGTCAGAACATATATGCAATAATGATATTACACAAACCTTAAAGTCAGCAAACCGGCCGCTTTGAAATTACAGTAAGGAAAAAAAGAAGAGTAGCAAGATAAGGCAAAAGTAGACAGAAAAAAAGTTGTAGAAATAAATGAATCAATGTTCTTTAGACAAATTGGTCCCACACTGTGTTTCTGGGAATGATTTACACTTGGCTGACAGTTTTACTAATAAGATTGAGCTGTTTGGCCTCAAATGTGTTGTATTGCCAATACTTATTTACTATACATGTTGCCTATAAATTGCACTAATGAAGGCAGTACATAATTATTGACAAAGTAATACTTAAAACTGTAATTCCCAATACACATTATATATCAAATCATTTGATCCCTCAGATGTACAGATCTGACACGTAATTACATAACACTTGCTCGTGTGTGGTGCTTGCACTTCAGCTGATATTACCATTCCTTGTACAGGTATCGGATCCCTTATCCGGAAACCCATTATCCAGAAAGTTCCAAATTACAGAAAGGCCATCTCCCACAGACTCTATTTTAATGAAATAATTCACATTTTTAAAAATAGTTTCCTTTTTCTCTGTAATAATAAAACAGTATCTATACTTGATCCCATTTAAGATATAATTACTCCTTATTGGGGCAGAACAGCCCTATTGGGTTTATTTAATGGTTAAATGATTCCCTTTTCTCTGTAATAATAAAACAGTACCTGTACTTGATCCCAACTAAGATATAATTACCCCTTATTGGGGGCAGAACAGTCCTATTGGGTTTATTTCATGGTTAAATGATTCCCTTTTCTCTGTAATAATAAAACAGTACCTGTACTTGATCCCAACTAAGATATAATTACCCCTTATTGGGGCAGAACAGCCCTATTGGGTTTATTTCATGGTTAAATGATTCCCTTTTCTCTGTAATAATAAAACAGTACCTGTACTTGATCCCAACTAAGATATAATTACCCCTTATTGGGGCAGAACAGCCCTATTGGGTTTATTTCATGGTTAAATGATTCCCTTTTCTCTGTAATAATAAAACAGTACCTTGTACTTGATCCCAACTAAGATATAATTAATCCTTATTGGAGCCAAAACAATCCTATTGGGTTTAATTACAGTTTAAATAATTTTTTTAGCAAACTTAAGGTAGGAGATCCAAATTACGGAAAGACCCCTTATCTGGAAAACCCCAGGTCCCACCCCAAGCATTGTGGGTATTAAGAAAGCCATTAAGGCTACAATAAGCACACAGTGACAGCCACCTTAGAGGTTCCTAACTTGCTTGGTAGGCTACTTGCCCATGTACAAAATTATCCCCTCTTAATTCAACTTTTGATTAGGCAGGTTGGAAAATTCTGTGGAATAAGGTCCACATGGGGTTGTAGATGTGATTCTCGCCTGATGGACCTACAAGTAAATGAGCCCAATTTGGCTCAACAGGGATGGCCTATTGCAGTGATCCCCAACCAGTGGCTCCGGGGCAACATGTTGCTCCCTAACCCCTTGGATGTTGCTCTCAGTGCCCCCAAACCAGGGAGTTGTTTTTGAATTCCTGACTTGGGGGCAAGTTTTGGTTAAATAAAAACAAGATTTCCTACCAAATAAAGCCCCTGTAAGCTGATAGTGTGCATAGAGGCCCCTAATAGCCAATCTTAGCCCTTAGCCCAAACTTAGTGTTGCTCTCCAAGTCTTTTTACATTTGAATATGGCTCATGAGTAAGAAAGGTTGGGGGCCCCTGGCCTAATGCAACGGAACATCTACAAAACTAAAATGTTCAGGATCTCAGCAATAACATATTGGAAGTTCTGTCACCTGACAATGCTTTGAGCTTCATGTCATGTTGGCATACAGCCTCAACTCTTCTTATCTGGTTATTCCATAGGGGAAAATACAATCACCCTCATACATACTGTACATACATTTAGGAGGTAAATGGGGTGGCCTAACAAGTATAGTCTCATATGGCAGCCAGTGCTATATCAACTAATGGTGTAAAAAGGGCACAACTACAACTATTTCAGCTTTACAGAAATCCTTTTATAGATATAGGTTAATCCAACATGACCCTGTATAAATCATAGATATTCTTGATTCAAGGTTTCTATTTCCACACAGATTGTACAATATCTCAGGTTGTATATACACTTGCCAAGCAATACCTCACTAGTGTTTTATCTCATTACCCACTCAAACTTAATTTGGCTCACTGCTGCATCCTTCCACAGACTTTCAATTCATATATATATATTGCTGTACCTGTGTATATTCATATATGCAGCTATTTCACATAAGGAAAACAAGCATTTTTGGGCAAAGTCATTCAAATATGGTTCCAGAAGAAGACAATAAAAAAGTAAAGAACGGCAGCATAAGCCATTTAGGGCTCTGGCACACGGGGAGATTAGTCGCCCGCGACAAAACTCCCTGTTCGCGGGCGACTAATCTCCCCGAGTTGCCTTCCCCCTGCCATCCCACCGGCAAGAATGTAAGTCGCCGGTGGGATGGCACACGCGGCGGCGCGATTTCGGGAAATCGCGCCGCCGTGTGTGCCATCCCGCTGGCGACTTACATGTTCGCCGGTGGGATGGCGGGTCATGACAACTCGGGGAGATTAGTCGCCTGCGAACAGGGAGTTTTGACGCGGGCGACTAATCTCCCCTTGTGCCAGAGCCCTTAAGCCTCTATGCCCCACCCCCTTTTTGTTTCTGCTTGTTTCCCTTTCCTAAAAGATTATAAGCTCTTCGGGACAGGGTCCTCATTCCAACTGTGTATTCAAACACCTAAGCACTTAAGCATAGGTCTATTCAGTTTTACAGTATAATTTATAACTATATACCCCTGTTTGTGTTTATGCCTTGTAAAGCACTGAGTACATTGGTGGTGCTATATCAATAAATATGTACAGACATACATACATAAGAGTAGGGTATTTATTTCTTATTAGGCAACTCTCTCAAGATCAATAACCTTAAGTACCTTCAGTTATAAGAAACCCATCTCATAACCAGATAACTTGGTCCACTGAATCGGCTGTTAAAACCTCCCCAGGCAAGGAATTTGCACAAGGTAATGAGCTTATTATAAGGAACCTATTCCATTGCTGAAATGTAAACTCCTTTCCTGCAGCCACAATAGGTAGCCTTGTGCCAAGAACTCCCTTGAGTACTCATAGTGCTGACCTTGAATGTAAAGTACAGGTTAATCAGACTCATCATAGGTGCATTATTTTGTATTGACAACAAATCTATTTTACTAAAGCTTTCCTTAAGGGTACAGTCATTAGCTTTTAACCTTCAAGGTCACATTTACCTAAGAGTGTGGAAGCAGATAAACTTACATTTACTTCAGACAGTATTCTCAGCTACAATGCTACAATGATTCCATCAGAATTGCAGAAGCTGCCTGACATTGGGCATATTCCTTTATCTGTTTGTTTGCCAGCACACCAAGGCTAACCACCATCATATAGTCCATTCTGTTCACCATTTTTTATTCCCAGAATGAATAACTTATAAGTAGAACTGTACTAATGAAGTAAATCAAGATGTACTGATCAAACCCATCAACAAGTGAGACGTACTAATGAAACCTAGAAATGAGTGGGGGTGTTCCAATTAAGCCTATAATTATGTGGAGCGCTACTGCTGAAGCCTTTTAACTGGTGGTGTTGCATTTATTAAGCTTATTAACAAGCTGAACTGTACTACTGGGGCCTTATTACTAACTGATCTTCTAAGACCTATCAGTAAGTGAAGCTAAGCCAATCAAGCCCATCGCTTGCTACGGCAGTACCAAGGCAACCAAGCCTATCAATAAGTGGAGCTGTACAGGTAAAAGCTATCAACAAGTGGAGATGAAACCATAACTTCTAGCAGAGACAATGAAAGAGTAAAGCAATATTAATCATTGTTACTTTTTCATATCCTACATAGTTACATAGGGTTGAAAAAAGACCATAGTCCATCAAGTTCAACCCATCCAAGTAAACCCAGCACACACAACCGACACTTACCAATCTATATGCTCACATATAGGGATGTAGCGAACCTCAAAAAAAAAGTTCGCGAACGCATTCGCGAACTTAGGCCAAAAAGTGCGAATATTCGTGAACTTTGCGGACCCCATAGACTTCAATGGGAAGGCGAACTTTAAAACCTAGAAAAGCCATTTCTGGCCAGAAAACTGATTTTAAAGTTGTTTAAAGGGTGCCACGACCTGGACAGTGGCATGCAGGAGGGGGATCAAGGGCAAAAATGTCTCTGAAAAATACTTTGTTGACACAGCGTTGCGTAAAACCGCAAAGGCAGCTGGCAGACCTAGCGGAAATACGCTGCGTTTTTTGCTATTTCGCACTATTAGCACCATGGAAACGGGATTTGCTGAAAAACGCCATGTGTGGCTTGTGCTGTGTTTTTAGGCCGAGAAAAAACGCAGAAAAACGCCACGCGAACCCAAATTGCGAACATACGCGAAAAGTTTGCAAACTTCCGAACTTGCGAACACCCGATGTTCACGCGAATTAGTTCGCTACATCTCTACTCACATACATAAACTATATATACATATATAGATATTAGCATCACAATAGCTTTGGATATTCTGAATGCAAGACGCTCCCTAGTCCTGTCCATTTCCCCAGATACCCACAAAGATGAATCTTCCATTACCCGAGATCTCCTTTCCTTGAATGTGCGTCAATCTGTTCTCTCACAGCTCCCTGCTCTCCCTTTATCTGACAGACAGAAGGTTGGTATTCTGCAATGCGCTGAATGTAATGCTCTTAATAAGCGACCGCTCACCCACTTTACTATATAACCCCCCAAAAGGTGAAGAGTGCAAGCTGACAAGCCGACTGGCATCAAACAAAGCAATTGCTTTCCAGCGGTTCTAGAATGGTAGGGGGCAGACGGGTGCCTTATAATGCAGTCCTGTGCAAGCTCCTGCCCTATCAATCCTTCATGCCTGGAGGTGGGAGATGCTCCAAGGAACACTAATGCTAAAGTATATATTACTCTTGTGTAAAGAGAACATTGCATCATTGACAGTTATATATATGTAAAACCCTTTTGAATATAAATGAAGCTCAAGAAAAATTGTTTTGTACATTGGTTTTCTCCAGCCTGATGAGAAAACCATTCTGCCTGTGTCGCTAATCTCCTATCGTGTCCTACAACGCACAGTAATCATGGCCCACTCTAGACAATCAGTTTACTGGGCACATGAATCTTAGGGGCACATTTATCAAAATGTGAGATTAGAGTTTACCACAGAAAAATTCAACCACCTTCTATTTATTCCTATGGTATTTATCAATGGGTGAAAGTTAAGGTCCCCATACACGGGCGGATAGTAGCTGCCAATATCGGTCCCTTGGAACGATTCGGCAGCTTATCGGCCCATGTAGGGGCAAAACCGAGGGGCCTGGCCGACCGATATCTGGCCTGAAATTTCCCAGATATCGATCGGCCAGGTTAAAAGATTCAGTCGGATCGGGGACCGCATCATATCGTTAATGCGGTCCCCGAACCGACTGCTCCATTGCCGCCTACATAATTCGATCGTTTAGCCTACACGTTCCCCGTAGGTGGGGATATTGGGTGAAGATCCGCTCGCTTGCCGATCTCGCCAAGGGAGCAAATTTTAACATGTATAGGGACCTTTAGAACTCCCCATTTGATAAATATGCTACCGGTATCACCCTTATCCGAAAACCCATTATCCAGAAAGTTCCAAATTACGGAAAGGCCATCACCCATAGACTCCAATATAAGCAAATAATTCTAATTTTCAACATGATTCCCTTTTCTCTGTAATAATAAAACAGTACCTGTACTTGATCCCAACTAAGATATAATTACCCCTTATTGGGGGCAGAACAGCCCTATTGGGTTTATTTAATGGTTAAATGATTCCCTTTTCTCTGTAATAATAAAACAGTACCTGTACTTGATCCCAACTAAGATATAATTACCCCTTATTGGGGCAGAACAGCCCTATTGGGTTTATTTAATGGTTAAATGATTCCCTTTTCTCTGTAATAATAAAACAGTACCTTGTACTTGATCCCAACTAAGATATAATTAATCCTTATTGGAGCCAAAACAATCGTATTGGGTTTAATTACTGTTTAAATAATTTTTTTTGTAGACTTAAGGTAGGGGACCCGAATTACGGAAAGACCCCTTATCCAGAAAACCCCAGGTCCTGAGCATTCTGGATAACAGGTCCCATACCTGTACTAAAAATCCTATAAGAATAAATTAAATGTGGGTGAGTTTTTATGTATTGAGCTCTAAACTCACATTTTGATAAATCTGCCCCTTAGAATTAGCACCAACTCACCTCTATATAAAAAATATATTGTCTACAAACAAATTATCTCATTAGTGTTTAACTTAGATGCATACTGTGTAACTGCACTCAACTTTCCAACTGGTGCGGCACCATAGCTAACAACATCTCTGAAGGCTTTGCTGAACTACACCTTAGCGTGATGTTGGGAGCTATGGCCCAGTCTGCAGACCCGCAGGAGAAATATTAGTGACTGTACTTCTTTCCATCTGCCACTTGTGTTTTACTCCGTGACATAAAACAATGACATTTCTGAAGCACACACCAAAATATTTCTGTTAACACTGTATAAAAAAGCAATTTCACAGAAAACACAGATTATGACCATTTTCCTGTCATGTTCCTTCTAGACTATGCTGGGAATGGGAAGGCAGGTAGCAAAAATGTCAGCTTTAAGCATAATTCCAGTTGACAAATATGATACCTAACGGCAAATGTGTAAACAGCTCCATCCACCCACCACCTTCCTCCTCATTTCAGCTGACACCCTCTTTCTGGTGGGGAAACCCAGAAATGCACAGTCAGAGCTGGGAGCAGTTATACAGGAGCTATAGGAATAACAAGGGGTTTAGGCTCCCCAGGGTGGGGGTACTGACTAGCAGATGACTTTTGGAATAGTTTGTGGTACCAGGTGGTATTTGCAGCAACCCATAAGGCAGTGATCCCCAACCAGTAGCTCGGGGGCAACATGTTGCTGCCCAACCCCTTGGATGTTGCTCTCAGTTCCCCCAAACCAGGGAGTTATTTTAGAATTCCTGACTTGGTAGTAAGTTTTGGTTGAATAAAAACAAGATTTCCAACCAAATAAAGCCCCCTGTAAGCTGATAGGGTGCATAGAGGCTGCCTAATAGCCAATCACAGCCCTTATTTGGCTCCTCCATGAACGTTTATGGTGCTTGTGTTGCTCCCCAAGTCTTTTTACTTATGACTGTGACTCACGAGTAAGAAAGGTTGGGGATCCCTGCCATAAGGCCTCATACCTTAGTGATTCTACTTTACCAGTTGACGGACATAGAAAATTCCCATCATGCATGGCTAATTATCAATTAATGTATATAAATGCCAGGCTGCATTGGGAATTTGCCACCCATCTATTGCCGCGTGTGCCTTTGCCTTTGTCTTGAAAGTAATGTAAAATTTACACAATCCATATTCCAGTTTTATGAATGTTGCCTTTTTGCATGGTGGCTGATATGGGTTACTAGGCAAATTGCAAACTTAAGTCTATTTCTTACATTATTATAAGTATATAATACACAAGTGATATGAATATGCTGTAAAATATATAATGAATAATATACCCCCTATTGTAAATATAAGACACAGAGGTGTTTCATGAACATATAAAGGCACAAGTTTTTTGTAGAGGAGGGCAGAATGCTTTTGTACAGGTAATGGAAGTCTTAGATGACTTTATATTATGCTACAGGGGGTACATTATTTTTTTTTATAATACACAAGTTAAATTGTGAGATGTGACACATATTCAACTGATTACAACCGATAACATCAGTCAGCACTATTTATAGGGATATCATTTTTCAGGATATCCATAGCTTTTGCGTAATAAATGATTATTACACTTAGTGATGTCATCAGGTATTGGTGTTTAATGATTGATTTGTATCACATGGCTCAGTGACATCACTGCCTGCATGGAGTTAGCAGTGGAGAAAGGTGGCAACCCTATATGTGCTATCTGCCTGTATATTTTGATATTCAGAATTAAATCTCCTCTGTGTAAGGAGCTGGTGTGGGAGATACAGTATAACAGTAAGGGACAGAAATTCCCCTGAGTGTTAGTGACGGGGCTGCTAGGGATCTCCCACCTTAGGCCTAGAGGCCTATAACATACACCTTTGACTGGTCAATTAGCAACTGCTACAGAGACACAGATACACAATACATATTTTGATTATTTATCAAATAAATGACAATAGTATTTAATGCTTGGTAAGTGCAGCTATATAATAAAACTCAGCGCCATTCTATTTTCTTATTAAATTGCTTCTAGTTGTAACAGGCAGCCACAAATGCAAAATGTGACAAACATAATTTCATATTCACACTGTGCATCAAACACTTAAAGTCACATTAACAATTTAGTAAAAACCCATGCTAGGTTCTCAAAGCTGTGAATTCCTTCAAAGGCCTGTAATAGCATGAAACGCAGTTTGTGCAGGCCTCATTGATTTCGCTGGGCGTCTGTATACAGCTACGGGCAGTGCCTCCATGGCAAAGGCTGGCACAGCAAAGGGTTAAAGTTGATGGGTTTAGGCTCCACTAACAAGTGCTTGATATGTCATGTCTGCCAGTCTTAGTGGTTCTTAGGAATAAGACGATGCAAACATTAAACTCTTTTGTATTGGAGTTAATCCCAACTGCACGCGCAGACAGAATTTCTAATCCTGTAGCTATGAGAAAAGGGAAAATGGAAAGTGAGAAAGAGAATGAATAGCGAGACAAAATCTTTTATTGTACTGGCGAAGAGTCAAGTTTCTGAGCTAAGGGTTTAGTAAGCCGAGCTTATTACTAAGAATAGCAAGAGAATGCTTGTGCCTTAGTAAAGTGCAAGAACATAGCTTTCTTCAGAATATTCTTTCCCATAATTCTCTATAGGGAGCTTCTGCTTCCACAATGTCCCCATGCAGCTCCCATAGCACTTGCACAGAGATTCATTTACCGTATATACTCGATCCGAATATAAGCCGAGGTACCTAATTTTACCTAAGAAAACTGGAAAAACGTATTAACTCGAGTATAAGCCTAGGGTGGGAAATGCAGCCGCTACTGCTAAGTTTCAATAATCAAAATAAAAACCAGTAAATTACATAAATTGAGGCATGAGTGGTATGTTTGTAAAATATTTATGTAAAAGAAAAACCATAAACTAGCTCTGTAAGTGGAGAAGAGGGTCAACAAAAACAATATGAGTACTACCCCACGCTCATTGCACATTGACAAACTGGCAGCAGACCCAGTCCCGGAGGACACGTAAGGGGGAATAAGTATTGTGACTGTGAATGAGCCAGGGCACTGGAGGGTCTGGTTGTGGGTGGTCTAATTTGCACACAAAGGACAGAGGGTGCTAGTCTGGAGGGACCCATGGCACCCGACTCGAGTATAAGCTGAGGGTGACTTTTTTAGCACATTTTGGGTGCTAAAAAACTAGGCTTATACTCGAGTATATACAGTACATATATGTTAAAGGACAAGAAAAGGCCTATTCACTCACCAGGGTACCCGAGGCCACTGGGTACCTGACTCAAGGGCTCACAACCCAGCCACTTATTGTGTGTGTCAGTAGGGTTCATATACAAAGAGCAGGGCAGGCAGAAACTGCCATATTTTATGCACATTTGCACCAGACCCCAAATTGTGCACCACAAGGGAGACTGGAGCTCAAAGACCTGCATTGCCCACATGAATACAGTGTGGCGTTTGGAGGCAGGGGGAGGCACATGGGTGTGTCAAATCCCACCACCTAACAGTCATAGTTCCAAGACAATTTAGGACCGCAAATAGGTATTTACCTTACTTAATCTAATTGACCTTCAAGCTGGGCATTCAGGAGAAAATAATAAGCTCCAAAATCTCTTCTAGTCTTCTCTTCCCCCACCAAAGGCTCTGAGCAGCCCCACAGTCTGCATACCAGTGCCCAGTGCCCTACATGATGGTGTTTCTTACCTGGCCACATCACCCTAGCAACTCTTCCACCATCCAGCAATAAAGTGCCTGTACCTAGTGCTGACCATGCAGCGACAATTACCATTCAAATTCACTGGGAGCTTTCTTTCTTTATCCCTAGTAACCTAAATACCGGCCAAAAATGCCACACAGCATTTGTATGATGACAGGTGCTCACTGCATTAAATATAATTGGTGATTGCTCAGTTGTTAACACTGTTGCAGCAGAACAAGGATCCTAAATTCAATTTTGACACAGACCGTATTTCAAAGGCGTTTGCCTGTTCTTCCTATGTCTTCATTGGTTTTCTCTAGGTAATACAGTTTCCTCCTACACTCGAAAAACATTAAGGTAAGTTAATTGGTTCCTGGTGAAAGTGACTCTAGTGTGTGCGAATATGATAGGGACCATAGATTTTAAGTGGCTTTCGGTCAGATACTAATATAAATAATGACCTATTTATGGGGTTTGCAGATAAGCTCAGTGCAAAGGGGACACATAGAGGGCATGGATTACAATTATATTATATCCAACACTTATGGTTATTCTTAATTTAAGCCAAATGCAAAGCACCCACAACAGCCAAGGATGCCACAGGCATTGTGAACTGTAGCGTTGGCCAAGGACCCTGGGAACTGTAGTTCCTAACAGCTGTTAGGCCTCCCTTGTCTCCCCTGCCTGCTGATTCTGAAAAGCAGGAAACAGAGAAAGGACAAACAAAAAGTTCTTATTTAAAATCAAACAGTATTGACAGGTTGCAACACCTTTAGCAGGAAATGGGTTAAGAGTTTGGATCTATTTAATATTTCATGACGCCATTACTGTGCTCTCAGAGGAGATGGCTTCCCTGTGTTCTCAGGCACGACACAGCTCTCTAACTCAAATAAAAATTTCACACCTCCTTACGTTCCCCAGGATGTTCAAAGCTGCGGTTGGACTTCAGTTTGGTAAAACTTAAGGCTGAAGATAGCTGCACACAAATAGAAAATACCTTTTCCTTTAGCCTCACCCTGTACAGCCACACATTAATCCTCTTTTATTCCCAATATTCTGGGAGCCAAAGTGAGTGAACCAACAAGGATATTTATAAAGAAATTCCAATTATTCTCTAAATTTAAGGTAAAACTTATGGTAAACTTATTTGATGTCTTGGGAACTATCCGTCTGAATGATTGATACAATGCTTTCCTATATTTTAACCATATTATTGGCTAATAGGTGCTCTAACCAAAGGTTGAACCTCCAATGGGGCTCTTATGGGAAAGTATACCCAGGGTCGGACTGGGCCACTGGGCCACCGGGAAAAAAACCCAGTGGGCAACGGCCCTAGTGGGCTCCGCAGCCCAGACCCGACCCTTGCTGGCGCTCCCCGGCCAATCATTCCTTCCCTGATGCATTAAACTTATACTCGATCAGGGGAGGACGTTGGGTGGGGGACCCTGTGGGGGGTAAGGGAGGTTCAGCAGGACCCCTGCGGGGGTAAGGGAGGCTCAGCGGGGGCCCCTGTGAGGGGGTGTGGGGGACGCAGCTGGCGGTGGCACCTGCAGGGCCCCTGGTAAGATTCTTTAACAGGCCATTTAATATTATATAAACTATCTGTTGGTTAAGTATTCATTCTGGGGGTATAGTTAGTATGTAACTATGTAAACTTCTTTTCTCATTATACTTTATGCCTAAATGTTTTTCAGGTACTATCTGGCCACTTCCGTTTTACTACGAAGGCACCAAACTGGCTCCTACAAGTAAACTTGTTGGTAAGGGATTGGGCCTACATTGCAGCATCCTCTCCGCAGGTTAATACTGCACGTAATGCTGACTGTCCTGGTCCACATCCAGCAATACACACTCAATCAGCAGAGAAAAGGTCAGCCCCCCCCCCCCCCAACTCTCACCCCCCTCCTCTTGCAGGATATTGTAAACTGAGCAAAATTCATTTCTAAAATAACTTATATGAGACTATACAACTTGAAGGCACATTGCAATTCTGCTTACGAGAAAAAACGGCATCTCCAACCAGTTAAAACATAATGCGACTTTCACTACCAATTTAGTTTCCAGTGGCAAAAGCATTACTGACTGAATAAATAATACAAGGCGCTGTAATGTCAGGTTATGAATTAGAGAGGTGTAACAAGCAAGGAACCCAGAAAAATAATAGAGCTGCACTTGGTAGAGGCATCCGCTTACTGATGGGGAGGTAAGGAACAGAAATGAAGACACAAAGGTAGGTATAATACACACGGCTTCTTTCATGGAAAATACATTATCCGTTTTGTGCATCATTCACAGTCTGTATCGTCGGCTCCAAGCCTCTCTATTTATTTCTTTTACATACCAGCCCCATGCAATGCTAACTATTCTGTGCCCACACACGGCAACTCACATTTATTGGTGCCTTTCTTCTCTTTGCATCTTACTTCTCTCATCACCAGCAACGGTGTTACTCACAGACTTGCTTCTTTTAACTACAGCTACTTATATTTAATCATATTATTAGCCCAAGCTCTTCCTATCCTCACTATTCATCAACAACTATTTATGTTGTTTATGCAATTTGGGTTTATTCAGCTCTATCTTTGCTTTTCCTATCATCTAGAGATCAGTTCTTCTGTCCTACTATCCCAGTACTTTGCCACCATAAATGCTTGTTCTTACTGGCTACTCACTATCCATACTTCTCCTCATTCTACCAGAAGAAATGAGCTCAGAGTTTCCATTTTTGATCATAAAGGATTCACCCAAATTAGGCCAATGATTTATACAAGGTCTATCAGCTTAAACATTCTGATTGATAGTGATATAAAAAAGAGGTGCTTGTCTTTCAATACATGGAGTAGCCGCTCAATGTTACCTACTACTCTCTCCCATCATAACTGCTTTTACTCACCATTTACCATTTAACCAGGGTCAGACTGGCCCACTGGGATACCGGGAACAATCCTGGTGGGCACCAACTATGTTGGCCTCAGCCACCCCCAGTCCTTGTCTATCTGCTGCCATGCATTTCACTGTGGAATGCACCCCATCTTTAATTTTTAAAAGTGATGTAAGTAGTGGAGCAGAAGTAGAGGGGGCAGAGAAGGTGCGGAAAGCGGCAGTGGCTGGGTGGTTTGACCTTCGGTGGCTGAGGGGTGGGTCCTTGAATTGTGTACCCAATGGGGCCCAGGTACCCTGCTCCCACTCTGCTTTTATCAACCACTAAAACTATTATTATTATTAACATTTATTTATAAAGCGCCAACATATACAATAAAACTACTTTTTATTCCTTGTACCGACTGCTTTTACTGCCATCACTGCTTCTGTTCTATTCAATATCCTTGCCCTTACCCAGCACCTAAAAAGGACTTAATATTCCCGAATAAACACTAATTTATGAGAAAGCAGAGAAGGATAAATTCTGAGTCATCTAACCTTTTTAAAGGAGAAGGAAAGGTACAAACTATGTAAACTTTATCAGAAAGATCTATGTAAATACAGCCATAACCACTTACAGAAACACCATATTTCTTTCCTTTTATTCTGTATATATGATCTTCTGTGTCAGACTTCCTGCTCTCAGAAAATTATTTAGGGCACGGCACAAGTCTGCTCAGTTTGCTTCTCTCTCCCCCTCCTTTCTGCTGAAATCTGAGCTACCAGCTAAAATGGCAGCTGTTCTCTTAAACAGAGGGAGCTTCAATGGCTGTTTATGCAGGTATGGTAAAGCTTCTGCAGGATAAATATAGTGTTCTAGCTCGCACTATTGTGACTAATCTGTTGGCAATAACATGCCTTTCCCTCTCCTTTAGAATTATGAGGGCCAATCTGAAGCTGCAGTTTGGGGGTATTATAGTTTTCCAAAAGGCCAGAAGGTTCGATTGATTAAGGACAGTGATTTCCCTACTTCAAATAGCTGGAGGTAGAACAGTGAAGTGATTGGCCAGGTACTAATCTGCCCAGTGTTAATAAATGAGCCCACATTATTATTGTACTCTGCTAGTACGGACCCCAATTATACCATACCCAGTTCACCCACCACTGTGCACGTTCATATTCCTGACACTGATTTACCTACCAGCTATTTTCTCTCCACCATTCCTACATTTATTCATATCTGCTGTGCTATTCCCATCTATCAATTAGTGTTTGACATAGTTCTAAAACGGGTATAGTAATAACAGGTTATAGGATGCCTATTAGGTTTTACATATAAATGAGCATTTAGCTATGATACTGATGATATAGAAACATGAACATCCTTCTGAACATCTCCAAGCCATATACTTCCACCTTAACCTATCACAGAGATCATAGGAGTCAATGTAATGATATTTTTTTTTGTCGCAAGTCTATGATTAAATGTCAGTGCTCACAACCATAGTGAAGCGTGTGTCGGTTATAACCATTTTGTTGATTCAGTGTGTGTGTGCTTGAAAATCATTTGAAATTCCAGTTATATTGTTTTGACAGGAGAAATATTTCCTGTCGCTGACCCCATTGCTCTTCTTTAATTCAAGGCCACTCACCCTCCCCCTTAGATCTTTGGATAATCTTTTAGGGGTCACACGGGTTAGCAGGGAGACAGGAGAGCAATATCTCACCGGGTCTGTGCGGGGCATTAGGAATATGACTGGACTGAGCCGTAGTTTGATAGTGAGTGTGTAGGTGTTAGGGGGCACACAGAGCTAAAAAGCAGAATATGTGTGATGCTCAGCATAGATATCTACCACCGAGACTTTGTGCTGACCAAGTACCACTAAACAAGGACGATAAATATGGAGGGAAGCTTCTATGAACCAACTGTTCAGGGTCACCGGGAAGAAAATGATCTGGCTAATATGAGCGCTTATGTACTGTCTGTTATTGTTTTGAGTAGTCCCACATATTGAGCGAAATTTCCTGTGGTTTCAGCTAGTCTCTGACACTTACAAGAGGAGGCAAATTCTCCTAGGGCTGCTTTGCTCTATATAGAACATAC
This sequence comes from Xenopus tropicalis, assembly GCF_000004195.4. Classification (NCBI taxonomy): domain Eukaryota; kingdom Metazoa; phylum Chordata; class Amphibia; order Anura; family Pipidae; genus Xenopus; species Xenopus tropicalis. The sequence continues at coordinate 32,203,494 of NC_030686.2, forward strand.
AGCATTAATCTTCGGAAGTCAATATCACTTTACCCAGTTCAAAGGATAATATTACAAGTTAATGGGACCAGAAAAAGCAGTGTATGTGTATACATGTCTCTATATATAAACACACACACAGCTTTTTTTTCTTATTTATATCCCCAGATGTATCAGGAAACATCATTTAAAAAGTAGAAAGTCCATTTTCATAAACTATGGTACACTACTTGTTTAGCCTCTCTCACGTGGCAGTAATGGTAGTAACAGTAATAAAGATAAAACTCTAATTATTGACTTACATGGCAAGGAAATGAAGTTTCTCTATGATGAGAATTAGGTGTGACAGACCAAAGAAGATCGCACAGTTCTCACGCGCATCTCACTGCAGTATAAGTCAGGGAAAGTGATGTTTTGCTAAATTATCCATCAAGCTGGATGTGGTTTCTGCACTGAGAGTCAGTCTGGCTTCAACTTGACAAATGCCTGCTGTATAAGCATTGCCTGAGGCCTCATTAGCAATACAGACTCTGGTGTGATTGTGATCCAGTTCAGCTGGGCAAAGTAAAGCTTTGAATGATCCCATAGCCAGTTTGGCAAACGAGTGGATCTTTCCCCGATATACCAAAATAGGATCGGACCGTATCAATGAACCAATGTGTACAGATGAGAGAAACGCTAAAATAAACTTGCCATTGGATCTGGGGACCTGGGGACTTAAATGGAGTTGTGGAAAAAACTATTTCTATATAAACAAATATATGTCAGTAAGTGTCTACTAGATAATATTCAATCATTATCTAATGCAGTAGCCACACAACCAACCTGGTTGCTACATAGTGAGTATCTAGGGCTGCTGGGGCAGTGATGGCCAATCTCATATGGCCACATCATCAGTTTAAAGACACTGTACATCATTTTAAGCTTTTAATTAGCAATATATCTACATATATATTGTGCCTCCCCTCTGGCTCTTGCTGATTTACAGAATTACAGACAGGCCCCAAAATCAGCCAATACTGTGCCTTAAAAAGTGTTCTGAGCTGTGTTGTATGCCTCCAAAAATTGCCTCCAAGCCAAAAATTAAAAAATGAGCACCTGCTTTGAGGCCACTGGGAGCAACATCAACATGTTGCTCCTTATCCACTGGTTGGGGACCACTGTTCTAGCACATACAGTACTAGCCTGTAAGATTTCCAGTTTGGCTCTGCATATACTAAACACCGCTATATGGGAGTAAGTGGTCCTTCCTAGGCAGGGGCCTAATCTAAGTGGACCCAACCTTATGGCCAGTGAGACATTTGGGGAGGATGTATATTCTTTCTCTGAGAGACTCCTGGAAGCCCACCAGGAAGGTTATTTAGGGTTATATTTGGGTTGAAGACTTTTTCTACGTTCTACATTATCTTGGAACTGCAGCTGTTTTCATTTATCTGTAACCCTATTATTAGCTAAGGAGCAACCTAAACAAATGTTGGACATGCAAGAAAAGCATCTGTTTTGGGGCGCTAAATCAGTTGAAAAGGGACCCACACAACCCAACACAAAATGCACTGCTCTGTATAATATGCTTGGGTCTTATATGACTTCAGCTGCTTCCAGGGCTCAGCCTGTTACCCCCAAGCTGGTGTGGTTGCCCCTAGACATCTGTAAAGTCAGGCTTGCTGATTTGCTTGAAAATGGGGAGCACTGGATAAATGCAAGTGACCACTTATTTTTAGATAATGTCTTTCGTAGTTTGCTTAAATATAATTATGAAAATTGAGACTAATCTTCATTGGAGAAGTTGGTCTTCGGCTTAATCCAATAACGATGGATTTGTTGCATCCATATATTCCAGCAGCAGGCCACCTGCTTTTCCCCAGTTCTGAAAGAGTTAACCCAACGATATCAAACCTTGAAAGACTGCAGACTTTTTGACGAGACCCACGACAGCAGATCAGAAAACCAATTCCTTCATCTCACCCCTCCTCCTTCCGCTCACCGAACTCTTTGCGCTTTGGAAATGACTTTCAGCCGAGCATCTTCTTGATGGGTGTTGTTTTTGATGAAGGGAGGACAAAGTAAAAAAAGGAAGGAGATAAAAATAAAGAAGTATCTGGCGGCCCAACAGCTGGCGTTTCAAAAATAAATGATTCCCTTTCTCTTGGAAAGTGGGACTAAAATGGCCATTGATGCAGTCTTCCTATCAATCACACCCTGTTCTGGTTAAGTTCTAACCTGACAAGCTGTCAATCATCTTTGACATGAACTGCAGCTATTTCAAATACTGCAACAACTACTCCAACACCTTAACAAATTCACTGCCTAACTGTTTGTGATCCCCTTGGGTGCACCCACCAGCAATATCCTGAGGCCCTCAAGCATGAATAGAAGATCTGAGCACTCTGGACACCACTCAAGTTCACAGGGGCATGCTGGGTGTTTCTGTTCCATTCTAGCTTGAGCAAGACAGTTAAATACTCTCAAACCTATGCCTGTTCTTAAACATTTCCTAAGTGGTCTTGTTCCTGTACTTCCAACAGTTAATGTCTCTGACATCATGAAATTTGGTGCCTACTTTACCATTAGTAGACACAGCATTAGGTGCTAGCCCACATGAGTGTAAACTTGCCAGGAAGCCATACATTAAGCGGTTGCACCACCACCTAATGTCAATGTGATTGTTATACCTGTTAATGCAAATTAAACACAAAGCAAAAAGCATTGGGGAGCAAGGGAGCCCTGGACTTTATACTTGCTGTTGACCAGACGGCCAGTACAGACGTCCCTCTGTGTACAATGCATAATCGAGGAAAGTTTAACCGTAAACTCACCCGCATGAAGCTCCGAATGTCTTGGGTGCAAATTTCTCACATCAGCAAATTTTACATGGGGGCAGAATGAAGCTGGGAAACCCGGGGCCCACAGGGTACCTGAGTCAACGGCCCATTACCCAGCCATTGCTGCTTCTAACTCCTGCTCTGCCCCTAGCCACTGCAGCTCCCACTCTAAGACTCTACTTATGGGCAGTGACATCATGGGGCGAGTGGGCGTGTAAGGTCAGGGGCGTGGCGTATGACATCAGGGACGATACTGTGATGCCATGGGTGGGACTATGACACAGTGATTGGATCAAGATGAAGCTTGTCTTGATTTCCTAATTAGGAAAACTGGGCAGGCAGGGGCACTGCTACCATGAGGTGAGTTGAGAAACTCACCTCAGGAGGCAGCACCCCCGAAGTTACCAAGGGTGGCAAAAAGCCCTGCTAACTCAAATTTCCATTTTTTTTAAAAGGAAATTTGGCTCCGGTAGTGCAGAGAACCCAATTGTGCTCTCTACACTAGCGATGCGGCCCCCCTTGGACCCCCTACAGCGCTGTAAATTAAGAGTGGGGGGGTCAGCATTGGAGGAGCCATCTGAGGCGTTTCAGGGGCCAGAAACACCCCTGCGGACAGGCAATTTAGGCCCATTCAGCCCTTATGAAAAGTGTGCTGTCTGGTGGCAGCGCTAATTAAAGATGGCGATGCACAGAACGCACGGCGAGCGGGGAGTGGTGGTGGCTGGGCCCAAAAAGTTGGTGCCCACCAGGATTTTTCCTGGTATCCCAGTGAGCCAGTCCGACCCTGCATAGGGGTATATAGCAAACTGCATTGATTTTTGAGAATTTTTGTCTATTTTATTCAAAAACCAGTGAGTCTCAGTTGCCATACAATCTCAGTAGTGTGGGCTGAACCAGAAAACTATAAAGCTTGCGAGTAGAGTAGTCTCTGACAGTCTTTAACAATTAATCATATTAAACCCCCACAGCTCTGCATCACAGGAGATTCAATAACCTAAAGCACTATTCTTTCTAAAAGAAAATATCTAATACAAAAAATACATGCTTAGAGTTAATTTCTCCTGAAAAAAAAACATAAAGAACGACTGCCTCCATCTCCACTGGCTCATGACCTCAATGATGTGTTTTCCTGAAAAATATTAAAGGGTCATAGGGTAGAAATGAAAGGAAACCTCTTTAGGATTAAATAAAGCTGCGGCCCTTCAGGATGTATTGTTATTTCCCAGCTTTGCAAACAGCCGGGAGATGAGTTTGCTTTAAGGCGATGGGGTCCCAAAGCCAGCCATTTCTTTTCCATATTATTGCAATAAAAAATGCAGGTTCATGTCTAAGAGTTTGCCCTGTTTGAAAATCCATTTGTCCTCTGCCTGTCTGGCCTCTCTCCACCTTTCCCCAGCTCCCGGTATCCATCCTTGGATCTGAACTCACTCCAAATCAGATTAAATCTTTACTTAAACAAAATTGAAGATTTGCATCGCTCCTCTTTTTTTTAAAAAAGAAAGGTGATGTTCTTTCCTTGACGCCCCCCCCCCCCATCATCTTCCGGGGAAAAATCCATGTGTGCCGTGGAGCTAATTGACTGCGAATGACTTTCAGAGGCAGCCAAGGACAAGACTGGAAATATGAAGGGCTGACTGGGATCTCAGATCCTTCACTGACTGACAGTCGCAGTCATTAGGGCAGTGTTGCTGAACTACAACTCTGAGCATTCCTCCAGCGGCTCATTGATGCGGTCCCCGGACCAACTTTGCCTATGCCCGTCATTATAACTCAATCGTTTGGCCCCAGGGCCAAACAATCGATTTACCCTGGATTCTCCCGATATCACCCACCCAGCGAGCGGATCTGCCAGTGTATGGGGACCTTAATGGTGATAGCATGTATCCAATGCAATTCTGGCCCCATTGTAAGAATATCAGTAGCGGATTACCATTATGCTTATGTGGGTGGTCACCTTGGCCACTGTGGATGTGGAGTGGGGATGTATTGAGGGAATGGCGGGGGTGCAAGAGGGGAGGGACACCAAATTGGTTTATTTGCCACACTAACAGATGAATGACCAGATCAAACATATTGGGAGCCCACGCACAATGGATTACAATTCACACAAAAATTAACAAGATTTAATTTTAAAAAAAAAAGTTAGATTATGTGGGACTAGAAGCTTTTGGTTTCTTGCTCATGTGACTTTTCACATTCCAGGCTTTCGTTTAGGGTATATACGCTACTCTTAGTGCAGACGCTGTTATTTATGTGTATTGCTCCGCAGGGATTACATTTTGGCCAGTGCTGCTGTAGAATAGATGGCACAATGATAGAAACATATATTATGAATAAAAGGGCAAAACAGTGAGCAGGCTGCTGCATATTACAAACAAGGGCTACAGAATAAATACAGGAATGGACAGCCCCGCTGACAAGAATTTATAGAGGTTATTTATGACCACAAGTGCAATGAGCAAAGTTTTTTCCCATAATGCAGTGTCATTGTGCTTCCCACGGGGTGTTGTGTGCAATTGTACTTCATTGCAAATCAATTGCAAACATGGCAAACTTTTTTGAAATCTAGTCTCATGTTCAGTGTTCAGCGTGCAAGTGACACATGCACACTATTCTTTAGACGCAAGTGCTCAGCACCCATTGGCACAGGGCACTGAGAGATCCCTGGAGCTACCGCCTGGTTCAGATGTGGCAGTAGCTCCAGGGTTCCCCTAGTCAAAAGACGCAACTGGACAAGATTCTAAATGGGAGGAAGGACTGAGCAGCACTGGGCACAACTATATGGAAATGCAAAGCACAAATTTTGGCACAAGAAGCTTTAATAAAAGGGGTTTTACGAGCAACTGTGGAAACATTTAAAGTTAAACTTATGAAAAAATGTGTTTCCTACACACTTTTGTTTCAAATCACCCTGAGCTAAAGTAAAAACCACAGAGGTTCCAGAAACCCTAGCCACAAAGCATGATTGAACCCCTCCTTTGTGAGAGACGTAACCATCTGATACCCCTTCACAAGCACACAGGTGTCGTTTAAAAACTAAATGAAGTAAATAATTTTTATTACATGGTTTCTGGGCACAAATATACATTTTTCTTCATTATAGAATGATACAAAAGAATAAGCAGTGCAAGAGAGTTACTAACCTGTAACTAACTATGACTGCAAACTGAATAGCCAATAATGGTACAGGTATAGGATCCCTTATCCGGAAACCCATTATCCAGAAAGTTCCAAATTATGGAAAGGCCATCTCCCATAGACTCCATTATAAGCAAATAATTCTAATTTTTAAAAATGATTCCCTTTTTCTCTGTAATAATAAAACAGAATCTCCGACTTGATCCCAACTAAGATATAATTACCCCTTATTGGGGCAGAACAGCCCTATTGGGTTTATTTAATGGTTAAATGATTCCCTTTTCTCTGTAATAATAAAACAGTACCTGTACTTGATCCCAACTAAGATATAATTACCCCTTATTGGGGGCAGAACAGCCCTATTGGGTTTATTTAATGGTTAAATGATTCCCTTTTCTCTGTAATAATAAAACAGTACCTGTACTTGATCCCAACTAAGATATAATTAATCCTTATTGGAGGCAAAACAATCCTATTGGGTTTAAATGATGTTTAAATTATTTTTTAGTAGACTTAAGGTATGGAGATCCAAATTACGAAAAGATCCATATCTGGAAATCTCCAGGTCCTGAGCATTCTGGATAACAGCTCCTATACCTGTATACCAATATGCCGCACATACACCATTAGACACTGGCTTCGGCACTCATATGTTATATAGATTTGTACTTTTATTTAACCCTAAAAATATATAATTCACAAGCAAATTGCCGAAACCTGGTCTCATAGAGCAAATTCCATTCTAGATTTTAGTGTCTCTTGTTCAGAGCATTTCCCATCATCTGGGCAGAGAACAGTGTTCTGCTCTGTATAACGTGGTACCCAGCGGCCAGAATGACAACTGGCGCTCATCCCTACACCGTGCAAAAGCCTACAGGCTCATGAAATTTAATCTATGTTTAACCAGTTCTATTCTCCACTGGGCTCGAGCAAAGGGGGAGTCAGGTTTCCGCAGCCTCCAACATCTGTGCACTGAGCACCACAAATTCACGAGCACCCCGTGCCAGAATCCGTCTAAAAATAGTTTTTGGCACAGATAGCCCAACCTTAAGTAATCCAGGTAGTATATTAGCATAGCGGAATGTTCATGTTTCTTCACGGAACAGAAACATTAACTCTTTGAGCACCAGTGGCTAGCCTACATTCCCCTATTCTCGAGCCCTGTAAAGAGCCTGCAGCAGTCATAAATGGGTGTTGAATCTAATAATATTGCAGCTGACTCTTGTATTCTTTTATTGAATGGATGGAAGTAATATTCATCCTGTAAGGAACAAAAATAAATACAGTTAAGGGGTGTATTTATTAATATTGGAGACAAGGCTGCCGCCCTAGGTACAAGGCCTTACAATGATGCCACGTTTATGAGTGTGCGTCACGCCCGAAGTGATGTCACATGCACCCGTGATCCCGGTGGGAACCCTTGCCCTCCGTTGACCAGGAAGCATCTGGCGGTGGCAGTTTTTATTTATTTATTTTATTTTTATTTATTTATTTTTTAATATATGCACCTAAGGACCAAGCCCCTAAGGCTGTCACACTAGGCACAGGCCCTTGGTTGTCTATTTATATATATATATATTGATCACCGGTGATCCAACCAATCAGATCCTTGTCACAGTAGGTGACCATTCAAATCTAATTGCTGATAGGTTGCTATGTGCCACATCACCAGTGATGTTTGTCTCTAATGTTAATAAATACACCCCCTAGTGTAAGGAAAATGGAGGTTGTGTTGGTAAACATCAACCCATGGCATTATAGGCAGCTAAAGCAGGGGCCGTGCCAGAGCGCCAGCAACTGGCTGCTATATTCATGTCAAACAACTGACAGACTGGGAGACATTCCACATTAACTTCCATCTTTCCCTTTACAATTTATAGATTATATTACACTGGGCTTTTCCCAGCAGCAATTAAGGGCTGAGGGATCCCTCCTTTTGACTAATAACCATGTAACACTGACTCAGTCCGGTAAGTAGGTCTTAATGCAGGAAAGTGGAGCCCTCAGTGCCAATAACAATGTCCTGGCAACCATACGTTGTTTATTGGGCAAGTAAATTATTTCCAGTTATGTTCACATATGTATTCCTCTGGGGAACATTCTGTCCCATACCGGGACAACTGCTGCATTGTGGGTGACAGCCCATAAAATAGAACTCCTTTAGTTCTGGAGAATGCCATGCTGGTGTCTAGGACAGCCGAAAGCAGCAAAGCTTGGCAAGTTAAATGCTATTGGCTGCAGGAGAACTAAAATGCTTTCAACCAATGAGTTACCTCTGCTGGCCCCTGCTGGTCAAGGCAGACCGAGCTCCCAGTATCTTCCCGATGCAAAGCTAGTGCCGAGAAGACGACTTCTGAACCAGGCTGGGAAAATGCAGATGGAAGGTCAGCTGATGATAACTAATGATTAAGGATCATTTAACCAGTTGCAATTCTATGGCTTAGCTATCAGGGAGCAGCACTTTACAAGTTACATATTCTGGATACTTTTTCAAGCAAGCAGTGCTACATGGCAATGATCCCCAGCAAACAAAGGGTTAAAGTGTTTGTAAAGAGGGGTATATACTTTTAATGTAATCTTAAACAGACACAGGTTAAAAATGTACTTTAAGAAGTTGAGTTTGATTTTTTTTTTCCTCATTCAAGTTTATTTGCGCACAAAAAGCTCGAGGTTATGGCAAAAACCCCAAAAACTTAAATGTAAAAATTTGCTTTCAAATGTCTATAGAAGTAAGTGGGAGTTGTCATAGGCAAAGTCAAGCCATATTCTGAAACTCAAATTTATTTCGAGTTTATTCAATTTAGAAAAAGAAGCTCAAATTCACAAACTCGAAAATTGTTAAATAAGCCAATAAATCTCACCTATCTGCAATTTTGTCGTGTTATATTAAATAATGTCACTTTCAAGAAAGCACTGGCAATTATTAATTAACTTTAGTGCAAATAATGATCACACCTGAATAAATTAGGCCTTCAAACAATAGGTTGTACAGGTACAGGATCCCTTATCCGGAAACCCATTATCCAGAAAGCTCAGAATTACGGAAAGGCCATCTCCAATAGACTCCACTATAAGCAAATAATTCTAATTTTTAAAAATGATTTCCTTTTTCTCTGTAATAATAAAACAGTACCTGTACTTGATCCCAACTAAGATATAATTACCCCTTATTGGGGGCAGAACAGCCCTATTGGGTTTATTTAATGGTTAAATGATTCCTTTTTCTCTGTAATAATAAAACAGTACCTGTACTTGATCCCAACTAAGATATAATTACCCCTTATTGGGGGCAGAACAGCCCTATTGGGTTTATTTAATGGTTAAATGATTCCTTTTTCTCTGTAATAATAAAACAGTACCTGTACTTGATCCCAACTAAGATATAATTACCCCTTATTGGGGGCAGAACAGCCCTATTGGGTTTATTTAATGGTTAAATGATTCCTTTTTCTCTGTAATAATAAAACAGTACCTGTACTTGATCCCAACTAAGATATAATTACCCCTTATTGGGGGCAGAACAGCCCTATTGGGTTTATTTAATGGTTAAATGATTCCCTTTTCTCTGTAATAATAAAACAGTACCTGTACTTGATCCCAACTAAGATATAATTACCCCTTATTGGGGGCAGAACAGCCCTATTGGGTTTATTTAATGGTTAAATGATTCCCTTTTCTCTGCAATAATAAAACAGTACCTGTACTTGATCCCAACTAAGATATAATTACCCCTTATTGGGGGCAGAACAGCCCTATTGGGTTTATTTAATGGTTAAATGATTCCCTTTTCTCTGTAATAATAAAACAGTACCTGTACTTGATCCCAACTAAGATATAATTACCCCTTATTGGGGGCAGAACAGCCCTATTGGGTTTATTTAATGGTTAAATGATTCCCTTTTCTCTGTAATAATAAAACAGTACCTGTACTTGATCCCAACTAAAATATAATTACCCCTTATTGGGGCAGAACAGCCCTATTGGGTTTATTAAATATTTAAGTGATTTTTAGCAGACTTAATTATGGAGATCCAAATTATGGAAGGGTCCCTTATCCAGAAAACCCCAAGTCCCAATACCTCTTGTATCGGTTATTGATTGCTTTATATGTTACTCTGTATGTCCAATGTATGAAACCCACTTATTGTACAGCGCTGCGGAATATGTTGATGCTTTATAAATAAATGTTAATAATAATAATAATAATAATAATAATTTACCTGTTAACAGCTGAATGGCACCCCACTCCCAGTTAAAAATAACAATTATACTGAAGCCTTACACTTGATCTCTTTGGTTGCTAGGACCAGTGACCCCTGACACCCAGTCAGGCTGGGAAGAAGAAAAACAGGAAGGCAGATCATAAAATAAAACATACAAAATAAACAATGAAGCCCAGTGAAAAGCAGATTAGAATTGATTTATAACACACTAAAACATAGAAACCGTAAAAAATTATCAGCACAAATTAGGTTTGTGGAGGTTGAGTCTCGCCTCGCCATTGCGCATAAATACGCGGCTATGAATGAAATATGGAGTTCAGATGGTAATTACGGCAATCTACCTACCTGACAGCTAAAAGATATTATAAACACTGATATTGTTTTTATCCAAAGCATCGAGAGAGGTAAATACTTTTACTTATACATGAATCCTTATTGACTTTATAGGTCAATTCCATTTTGTTCCATACATCCTTCCTGGGTTGCCTGAAAATCCCTTTTAGCTAAGAACTTTCTCTTCCCAGTTAATCTTTAACCTGTTGATTTTCAGATTTGTTTGTTTTGCAGCAAGCCTCTCTTCTTTGCCTGCCTCCACACGATAACTGTCTGAATAATCTTTCAGCCAACAACGATATTCCAATTTTCTCTCCCCGATCTCTCTCCCCAGCCCCGCAATTACCCGACAATTGCTACCCTGCCTTTTCACACCGGCAGCAGTAATGGAGGCCTGAATTGTTTTTGATTAACTGTACTTTTATGCCATAGCGAGTGAATGGAGAAGCTATCTCGTTAGGTCAAAATAACAGTTTTCTTAGGAGTGGTCCTAATTGCTTCTACATAGAGGAGGGAAAGTGTGCGAGAGAGGGATTTTACACTGTACAAAAAATAAAAAAAATAAAATATCCAGTGCCGAAATGTTTGCCTGTACAGAGAAGTGAAATGTCTGCTATATCGAAAATGATGGGCCCCGTTACACAATAACTAGAGGTGCACCTAGAAGTCTGCTCCTCTAAAGGGAAAACCTCCCCTATTTAGTAGTGTTTAAGCAGCGCTTACATTGTTTTCTTCTCTAATAACAAAACCCCCGTTATGTACAGGATCAATTCCTAATGAGACCAGGCAGGGTCGGACTGGGGGGTGCAGGGCCCACCGGGGCTACTGCCAAGGTGTCCCCGCTGACTGCGTCCCCCGCACCCCCTAGGGCCCCACTGCACCCCCTAACCTCCCCTGCAGGGGCCCCCGCCCAACATCTTCCCCTTAACGTGCGTCAGGGCAGGAACACCGTCGGCCAGGGGAGCGCCGGCAAGGGTCGGGGCTGGGCCGTCGGGATCCACTAGGACCAGGGCCCACCAGGTTTTTTCCCAGTGTCCCGGGAAGTTTCGCAAAACAATTAGCTCATCACTACTCATGATTAATCTCCTTTAGACGTGGCGACTTATCTCCTCTGAATGCTTCCCTAATGGCGATAATGTAAATCGCCAGTAGGAAGGCAGGCTTTCTGAAGTCCCCCAAAGATTCCTCAAGGGGAAACTTCAAAAAATATGAACTCTGTGTTAACAAACTGAGATAATTGTTTAATGAAGAAACTGCAAAATGCTAATTATTATTTATTCAAATATTTTACCTGTTAATGAGTGAAATCTCACAAAGCCTTCACCTTGAAAAAGTATGATGCAGAGAGTACTATTCTGAGACATTTTGCAATTGGTCTTGATTTTTTTTCTTATTTGCGGTATTGGAATTTTTTTGCTTTTTGTTTAGAAGCTCTTCAGTCTGAAATTTCAGCGGCTATCTGGTTGCTAGTGTCCAATTTACCCTAGCAACCAGGCAGTGGTTTGAAAGAGAGACTGGAAAATAACAGAGGAGGACCTAATTAGAAAGCTAAAAAATACAAAGTAGCAATGACAATAAAATTGTGGCCCCACAGAGCAATGGTTTTTTGGCTGCTGGGGTCAGTGACTTCCATTTATAAGCGGGAAAGAGTCAGAAGAAGAAGGCAAATAATTTCAAAACTATAAAAAATGAAGACCAATTGAAAAGTTGCTAAGAACAGGCCCTTCTATAACGTGATAAAAGTTAACCTGAAGGTGTCACTTAATTCTTGCTAAGTGACACTGACATTTCCCATTGCAAATTAAAGATTTCAGTGACAGCGGAAGCAGACGTGCTCCAGCAGTAGAAGAGTTAAAGGCTGGCCCAGTAAATCCATATATGTTTTTGCAAAGATTGAAAGTCTCTGCTTTATAAAAAAAACACTCAATGTCTTTCACTAAAAGGCAGGGATAAGTGTAATCTCTTTAATTTGAAAGCATGATGGTGGAATATAGAAAACACAGAGATACTGAATCCACCTTAATAGGATAAAGCTCTCGCTGCAGCTGCAATACTTTATTTACACAGCAGCCATTAAAAAGCCCGTGACTTAAATAGATTTGTGCCTATTAGCTGCCTAGGGATGCCAGATGGGCAGGCTGCATAGCACCAAGGTAGCGCTGTGTAGGCAGAATGGGTACCTACAAACAGCAGGACAGATTATAGAATAAGGGGATCGGATCTTCCCTTTAAAGGAATAGTTCACCTATAAGTTCACTTATACAGGTATGGGACCTGTTATCTAGAATGCTCAGGACCTGGGGTTTTCCGTATAAGGGATCTTTCCATAATTTGGATCTCCATAACTTAAGTCTGCTAAAAATCATTTAGCAGACTGAATAAACCCAATAGGCTTGTTTTGCCCCAAATAAGGATTAATTATATCTTAGTTGGGATCAAGTAAAAGGTACTGTTCTATAATTACGGATGGCCTTTCTGTAATTCGGAACTTTCTGGATATTGGGTTTCCAGATAAGGAATCCCATACCTGTAGTATGTTACAGAATGAGCAATTCTTAGCAGAATGAGCAATTTAGCAATTTTAAAGTGCCAAAAAAACTAATGATCTGTGAGGCTCATTATTGTTATTGTTACTTTTTACTTATCTTATAATTTAGGCCTCTCCTATTTATATTCCAATCTCTCACTGCTTGGTTGCTAGGATAATTTGGACCCTAGCAACCAGATAGTTGCTGAAATTCCGAACTGGGCAGCTGCTAAAGGCAAAATAATTAAAACAACACACATAATAAAAAATAAAGACCAACTACAAATTATCTCAGAAAAGCACCTTCTATATCAGTGATCCCCACAGTGGTTCGTGAGCAACCTGTTGCTCCCCAACCCCTTGGATGTTGCTCTCAGTGCCCCCAAACCAGGTAGTTATTTTTCAATTCCTGACTTGGTGGCAAGTTTTGGTTGCATAAAAACCAGTTGTACTGCCAAACAGAGCCTCATTTAGGCTGCCAGTCCACATAGGAGCTACCAAATAGCCAATCCCAGCCCTTATTTCACCCCCCCAGGAATATTTTTTAATGCTTGTGTTGCTCCCCAACTAATGTTATATTTAAGTGTGGCTCACAGGTAAAAAAAGGTTGGGGATCCCTGCTCTATATCATACTTAAAGTTAATTTAAAGGTAAACTACACCTTTAATGCAGGTCTATGTAAGATAAAATTTGTGGGTCTGCATAGCAACAATATAAATCTAGTTTTAGGCATCTGCCATATGGGCCCTGAGCTAAAGTGCTCTGATCCCCCTAGTACAAGATTAGCAGCATCCTGGGCCTGTATTATAGTTGGTTGGTGCTTATGCCCTTATTGTATAAAAAGGAAAGAAACTCCAATTCTAAACTGGGTATACTTTCCTTTTTAAGATGCTATTGAGCAGTATCTGGGGTGAGGCCGGACATTAGAATGGTTACAGTCCGTGGGTCAGATTGTGTTCATCTGTTGTGGGTTGTTCAGATTTCTACATAAGCAGCAAATGAGAATGTTCTGTGTATCACTCACTCTCCAAATGTCAAGGGTCTCCACTTATACCATGTGATAAGATATTATCTGGAAATAAAGGCTTGATGGGAACACAAAGGAAATGAATATGAGCAGCAAATGGTGCATGGGTGTCCTTGGGGCTGTAAAGGGTTAACTTGCGCAACAATTAAAACCTCTGAATCATGTAGTAAATGTAACAGCCTCTTTCCATTCTATACTACCTTGTTAATAAGCCATAAAACCGTACCTCTAATATTACTTGCATGGCCTATGGGGAAAAGGGAGCTGCATAGAAAATGAACACCAAGTGCAAATTTTCTTACAATATCACTGTCTTTGCCATAGTAAAAGTTAATTTAAAGGTGAATTATGTCTTTAAACGGCATCTTTGCATGGAGCAGCTACTTTCTGGCACTGCTGTAAGGCTGATGCCACACGTGGCGTTTTTACGCTGCGTATTTTCTAATTCTCTCGGCGGCTGAAAAACGCCCGATATCATCATCCATAGAAATAACTTGAAAAGACTCGAGGCAAACCACACAATGCGTAAATACGCTAGAAAACGCCTTAGCACGGATTTTTCAAGCGTTGGCTGAAATACGCCAGTATTTGCACAGCAAGCTATTCCTATGTATACGCAAAGGCAGCTGCCAGACCTAGCGGAAATACGCAGCGTTTTTTTACTATTTTGCACTATTAGCACCATGGAAACGGGATTTGCTACGTCACCAGTACTAGGCTGAAAAACGCCATAGTCAGGGGCTGTGTGGCTTGTGTGGCATTTTTAGGCTGAGAAAATACACAGCGTAAAAACGCCACGTGTGGCATCAGCCTTACAAGCGCCGCCAGTTTTGCATCTTCCCAGCGGTGCATCATCCAAGATGGCGATGCCCATGGTGGCAGATGGTTTCCCCGCCGACACATGATGTCATCAGGTTGCACTTTGGCGCCAAATTCAAAATAAAAGGACCCTCAGTACCTGGGTTCAATGCCCAACTATTGGTTCAGCTCCTGTGTGTTCCTGGATGCGCTATAATTCCTGATTTACTTATTTCTGACTCCTGACCTTCCTGATTTGACTCCTGACTCCTGACAGCTGCCTGCCCTGATCTTTTTTTCTTGGAAATGACCACAAACTCTCTTAACCCCTTGCTTACTGGGTACCTGATTATTTCCTGCCTAGTCTGTACAGCAGCTTCCTCCTTGGTCCCTACTCCAACCGGTAAGCCGCTAAGCCCCCACAATGAAACCCTTTCCAACTGATAAAATGTAGCAATCAGTGCCTAATTCCTTATACTAATGGTAAATTGTGAAAATGTTGCGACTGAAATCACCATTAGAAGGGCTCATACAGCCCCCATCTATATCAAAAAGCAGCCAGTTATTGGGAGAATTCCATGGATGCCAGTTATCTGCTCAGTATAAAGCACAACCTTATAAACCCAAGGTCTGGGATACTAGAAATAGTGCAGATTGTGTATAAAAATATAAAATAGCTCTGACACTCACATCTGTTCCATATTTATTGATTCATATCCATTTTACATATGACTAATTGCTCATATGGCATTGTGATATTTTGGTAATAATCTATTCATAATAATGGTTTTACATCATCCGCCCAAATGGTTTCCTCTAATAAGTTGCATGGGGGAGCACATATTTTTTTGCGTGGGGCCCCCGGAAAAGGCATAATATGCCGCTGAGTTTAAACTCTAATTTGCCTATTCAGATCTGAGCACAACTGTATCATTTGATACCAAAGTGCAGGGCCCCTGCTGGCCAAATGGGTGCCCTAAGCAGAAATTTACTTTTGTGCCCCTCCCCCAAATATTACGGAAGTAAAAATAAAATAATAAAAAAAAACACCTAATATAGGGGCCCACACAGTGCCCCCATAGACAATGCCCCCATAGTAAGTGCCCCCAACAGCCCCCATAGACAATGCCCCCATAGAAAGTGCCCCCAATTGCCCCCATAGACAGTAGCCCCCCATACAAAGTAGCCCCCGCCGTACACAGCCGCTCCTTCTTCTGCGGCGCTGCTCCTTTTGCGGCAGCGACAGGCACAGGCCCTTTTATAAGGTTGCGCCCCATGCGTATGACGACACACGTACCACGGGGCGCAAACTTATAAAAGGGCCTGTCACCGCCGCACAAGTTGCAGAGCAGCAGAAGAAGCCGATGGTAGGGTACAGCCAGCGCATCTCGCTGTGCTTGATAGTTCAATGAATGTCCTGGAAATGCGGGACATTGATTGAACTATCCGGGACAGAGGGATGCGCTATAAAAACCGGCGGGACAGTGTTGGGGGGTATGTTATAATATATAAAAATGATTTTTTTGAGCAGCTGGGATGGTGCCCCCCTGGGAGTTGGTGCCCTATGCAGACTGCCAAAGTGTCCCCTTCAGCATAATGGTCACATGATGTTAAGGTTTTGTGATTTGGGGTTTGGTGAATATTAACAATTCATCCAAATTCGAATCTTGTAATTGGAATTCGTCCAAAATCCAAATGAAATCTTGCAGCCGACACATTGGTTATACTCTCAGCTTGGCGTGATTCCAAATTGCTTTGCACAATCGTCACCGCAAATTGATTTTAGGCCAAACTACATAAGGTTTCCTCTAATTCATTCCAAAGTGCATGATTAAATGAAAATTCAGATTAAAGGGGAAAAAAGTACAACGTCTCCACACATCCATTCGTAGATATATACAGTATAATGAAGAAACATATACAATGTCATTCAAACAATAATGTAAGAACTAGATAAGTACCAAGTATCATTTGCCAGAAACTTTGTAGAATTGTTACATTTCCCTTCCAGGATATAGAAATGCTCAAACCCCAGCAGGCTGGCTAATAAGTAATTCTGCTTTACCAGTTGTTCATAAGACTTTCCCTTGGTTGCCATCATTATGGCCGGCATCACAGGAGCCTTCTGCACACACAATGCACATGAATTAGCAGGTAACTCTATGGGCACAGCACGAGCACCATATCTGTATCAGACAACAGACGCTGCCACAGCAACCTCAGGTCACCTTGTAGCCACTATGATAACTACAACACCTGCATTCGGCACATGTTCACATATACAAATGCACAATGGCCTTATGCTTAATTCCTGTGCCCCTGCAGCAACCGCAGGGAACCAAACTCTATAATGATGCAGAACTGCTCTGCTCTTCAACTAAAAACATTCCAACTCTGCCCACTCCCCATTAAGCAGCCATGACAATATGTTGCTCTGGCACACTGCTTGAGTCTGCCGCAGCTCTAACAACAGGGGAAGAGCCAGAGAGACTAATGGGGGCAGGATTACAAACAGGCCAGAATGATGCCCTGATTTTATTTTATGTTTTTAAAAAGTAAAAAAATATTTTGCTAGGGGGCTCACACCAATAAGCCTGCGTTGAGTAATATTTAGTAAACTACTCCTGGCTTTATTCCACTGGCATTCTAGCTGGCAGCCGGTTGAACAAAGCTAACCTCTATTTGGTTGCTAGGTGTTACCATCCAAGGGCAAGTTTGCCCAGTGCTAGTATATGAGCTGGATAGTGTTACAAACTACAAAGGACAAACTGAGTCCATAGTGTACCCCAGAGTTAGGGTTGCTGGGTCTAGCCCAGTGTTCCCAACCAGTGGCTCGGAGGCAACATGTTGCTCCCCAACCCCTTGGATGTTGCTCTCAGTGCCCCCAAACCAAGGAGTTATTTTTGAATTCCTGACTTGGGAGCAAGTTTTGGTTGAATAAAAACAAGATTTCCTACCAAATAAAGCTCCCTGTAAGCTGATAGTGTGCATAGAGGCTGCCTAATAGCCAATCACAGCCCTTATTTGGCACCTCCATGAACTTTTATGGTGCTTGTGTTGCTCTCCAAGTCTTTTTATATTTGTCTGAGGCTCATAAGTAAGAAAGGTTGGGGACCCCTGGTCTAGCCAGTGACACCTGCCAAGGCAGGGCCGGTATTATGACTTTACCAGCAATGCAGTTATCGGAAAATTTGTAATATCCTTAAATGTAGCCCCTGGCCCACCCCAGCTGACCGTTAAAAGGAATATTAAAAGGTGCCAACCGTACCCAGAACGCTGGTGCTACAAAGACCCTACAGTGGCATGCTGTGAGTGCACTATGCCCAAGGCCACACAGGCGGAACAATAAGAATAAGTAATAGTTTTGCACTGAGACATAGAGCTTGTTGCTGGGGCTAGTGGTAAAGCAGCCCTATGCCATAAGACTAATTAAAATCAATATTTATTTAGGGCTTTAGATGCTCTTTATAAAAAAAAACAACAAAACTTTACTTCTCCCCTGTCCTGCAGCTCATGCAAAGTGACAATGAATGATTAGACTTTTTCTAATTGCGCTTCGAATAGACAGGAGGTAATCACATCAGGAGCCACTCTGTCTCCATGGGCAAGGTGACTTTACAGGCATCATAATGACATGTACAAGAGCTGCCAAAACAGGCTGCCCCACTGCAAGTGATTACAGAAAGTGGCACATCGGAGGCAGGGTTACAGCAGCATCCCACAGATGCAACACAGAAGCAGCATTACACTAAGAGCTTGGGATAGAAACGTCACACAAGCTGCATTGCCTGCTCCCCATAAACACTTTACTCAAGCGCGACGCCATGAGTGACATCATACTGCAGCGGGGAATGGCAGGGGCAGTTATATTGGTACTAATTGAAAAGTAATGCCTATAAAGTATAGGGCCCCGGCACAGGCGCCCTCACATCTACCAAACCACAACATCAGACTGCTAAAGGGGTGGTTCGCCATTAAATGAGCTTTTAGCATGATGTAAACATTCATATACAACATAAATTTTTTTATCTTTTGCGGTTTTCGATTTACATATTTTTTGTTCTGCAGCTCAGTGTGAAATTTCTGCAGCTGTCTGGTAGCTGGGGTCCACTTTACCCTAGTAACCAGGCAGTAGTTAGAATGACAGACTGGAAGATGAAGAGGAGAGGGCCTGAAAAGGAAGAAAAGTAATAAAAAGTAACAATGACAATTGCAGCTTTACAGAACAACTGAGACCCCCATTGGGAAGCTGGAAAGATGCAGAAAAAGAGACAAATGATTGAAAAAAACTATACAAAATTAAGTTAAGAACTGGCCACTCTGTAACATAGTACAGGTATCGGACCCCTTATCTGGAAACCCACTATCCAGATAGTTCCGAATTATGGAAAGGCCCTCTCCCATAGACTCCATTATAAGAAAATAATTCAAATTTTTAAAAATGATCTCCCTTTTCTCTGTAATAATAAAACAGTACCTGTACTTGATCCCAACTAAGATATAATTACCCCTTATTGGGGCAGAACAGCCCTATTGGGTTTATTTAATGGTTAAATGATTCCCTTTTCTCTGTAATAATAAAACAGTACCTGTACTTGATCCCAACTAAGATATAATTACCCCTTATTGGGGCAGAACAGCCCTATTGGGTTTATTTAATGGTTAAATGATTCCCTTTTCTCTGTAATAATAAAACAGTACCTGTACTTGATCCCAACTAAGATATAATTACCCCTTATTGGGGCAGAACAGCCCTATTGGGTTTATTTAATGGTTAAATGATTCCCTTTTCTCTGTAATAATAAAACAGTACCTGTACTTGATCCCAACTTAAGCTGGCCATACACGTGGCGATCTCACGATGTTTCGTACGACCGTCGGTCGCACGAAACATCGTCAGATCCGCCACACACCATTCAGGGCTGAATCGGCAGGTAAGGAGGTAGAAACAATAGGATTTCTACCTCCTTCTGCCGATTCAGCTCTGAAGGGAGAATTTTGGTCAGGCGCCTTCTATGGCGCCCGATCAAAATTTTCTAACCTGGCCGATCGGCGAGTCGACCGATATCAGCAGCTTCCTGCGATATCGGTCGGCTCGCTGACATGCCATACACGCACCGATTATCGTACGAAACGAGGTTTCGTACGATAATATCGGTGCGTGTATGGCCACCTTAAGATATAATTACCCCTTATTGGGGGCAGAACAGCCCTATTGGGTTTATTTAATGGTTAAATGATTCCCTTTTCTCTGTAATAATAAAACAGTACCTGTACTTGATCCCAACTAAGATATAATTAATCCTTATTGGGGGCAGAACAGCCCTATTGGGTTTATTTAATGGTTAAATGATTCCCTTTTCTCTGTAATAATAAAACAGTACCTGTACATGATCCCAACTAAGATATAATTACCCCTTATTGGGGGCAGAACAGCCCTATTGGGTTTATTTAATGGTTAAATGATTCCCTTTTCTCTGTAATAATAAAACAGTACCTGTACTTGATCCCGTCCAAGCTATAATTAATCCTTATTGGAGGCAAAATGATCCTTTTGGGTTCAATTACAGTTTAAATACATTTTTTTTAGCAGAGTAGGAGATCAGAATTACAGAAAGACCCCTTTTCCGGAAACCCCCAGGTCCCAAACATTCTGGATAACGGGTCCCATACCTGTAAAAGGTAACTAAAAGGTGAACAACCCCTTTAATCAGTAAGGAAGAGCAGTAACATGCATAGACTTGCTAAACATACCGTGCATTTATACGTGGATAAAGGGTTTCCAGACTTGCTAAAGGAATATTACACTGTCCCATTATGAATTCAGAAAACACCATATGCTCTGAATTAGGGATGTAGAGAATCCAGAATTCATTTCACAATCTGGACAAACCCCAGCACTGTTTGGCCTGACCCTTCATTTCTGCTGAAGTAAAACTGGAGCCCTAATGTCACGTAAAATGCATTGGGCAGAGCAATGCCACACTGTGCTCAAGGTAATCAGCTAATTACCATTAACTCAATCAACATTAACGCTTATGAACGGTACCAATGTACTCCTCGTACGAGAGATAATTTAGGATTTTGCGCTGGAATGGAAGCAAAAGGAATCTTTTCTCGTTGCACATGATAAGCATCGGGGAGCCAGGATGAGAAGGGGAATAAGTGCACATTACCTAAGCGCTATCAGCGCATACAACAGAATGGCATATGAATTCTTAAGCATGTTACCATGTCAATTTTCCTGCCTCACTGCCATTAACCCTCAGGGTCCAATCATCTATGAGCTTTGATCATTCTGCAGCAGGGAGAATACTGAATACCGATATCTGATTGGTTTCTGGGTGTCACAGTACTGAAGTACCTAGTTCCAGAAATCTGGAGCCAAGTCGGTATCTCTTTAAGAGATAAGGGTAATTAGGTTTTCTTGCAAGGCTGTTTTTGGTTTTTGTAAACCTTAAATCGTACCCATTGCGTCCACACATTTCCCTTCGTAGCATGGGCATAAGGGGGTTAGACATATTCTTAGTTTCCCTGGTTCCCGCAGTCATGTGCTCTGATAAACTTCAGTCACACTTTACAGCTGTGCTGCAAGTTGGAGTGATATCCCCCCCCCCCAGCAGCCAATCAGCAGAACAATGGGAAGGGAGCAAGATAGCAGCTCCCAGTAGGTATCAGAATAGCACTCAATAGTAAGAAATCCAAGTCCGGCTTGGGACTCCTCCAATTACATGGGAGTAGGAGAAACAATAGGTTCTAATGTGTAGCGCTGGCTCCTTCTGAAAGCTCAGACTCAGGCACAATGCACTGAGATGGCTCCTACAAACCAATATTACAGCTAAAACTATACTATAAAAATCATGACAGAATCCCTTTAACAACAATGTCCACAAAATGGCGCCTGCCTGCTTGTTGTCAATTCCAAGACCGAAAGAAACAAGATTTATATAATTTATATAGTGTAAGTAAAGTTTATTTTGCTCCACTAACATGATAGAATAGATATGGATATACATGCAGAGAGAATGCTCTAACACACAATAAGCTGCCCCACGCCTAATTAATCTGCAAAAAACCATAAGAGGCAGATAAATCCCTGTAAAACACAGGGTATATTTTTTCCTTTACAGCAAGGAAACTCCATGCTAGCCAGCTCAGCTGGGTGTTAATGTGTCAATGCAATTTTCTTTTGTGACTTGAGTTGTTACATAAATTGATGTTATGATGTAATAAGCGGCTGCTACTTAAGCTTATGAGTAGTGTAAAATGAATTCCTTTTGGAGATGTGAGTAGGGTGTAATTTTAAGGCCTAAAATGTGGTAACAAGATTTTCAATGTGAATTTCTTGCCTGCTACGTTAAGAATAACCAGCTAATTTAATATACGCAGTATAACGATTGTCTCTATACAATACAGGAAATTTTGCCCCAGTGAGAAGTCGCTAATTTGCCCCATTAGAGGGTTTTATAGCGACACTTATGGGATTATGATTGAAGGAAATGGATTATAAATTTTCTGTGGAACAAATTATTTGGCAGAGCATCCAGTACTGCTTTGCTGGCAGCCAATCAAACATACTCATAGACAAATAGATACATTCTAGTGTTTTTTTTATTAACAAACTTGTGAACAAAATTTAAGAGACCAGGGCCAACATCAAAATACAGAGGGTCCCGTACTAATCAGCTGGCAGAGCCCACTAGTCTGTGACCCCGGGGGTGGGCCCCAGGTAAAAAGATAAAAATAATATAATAATAATATATAATAACAATAATAATAATAATATATTATATATAATATTCTATTAAACATGGCCCTGATAGTCTCTACAACCTGCTTTCTCTTCAGGAAACCCTGTAAACAAGGACCTTTGGGAAGTCTGTCCAGACTGTCCAGATAAGACCTCCCACTGATTGTGGCCCTGTATGGGGATCCAGGGTACCTTGCTACACTTTAATCTCATTTTGGATCTTTATAATTCTTATATTTGTTACTGGTCATTTTATTCAGACCGTCTCTTATCCCTCTTCTATTGTGGTATCCAAACCAGCACCACCAAACGTTTTGCACAATGAAACCAAATGGCCCCTTTAGGTTTATTTAAATAATGGGAAATCAATAATAACCTATTCTACTTTATAACTACATCCTAAAGGGTATAAACCTACTACAGACTGGTACAGTACAATAAACCAACCATTTATTAGACGCGGTGGCTTGTGACCAAGTC
This sequence comes from Xenopus tropicalis, assembly GCF_000004195.4. Classification (NCBI taxonomy): domain Eukaryota; kingdom Metazoa; phylum Chordata; class Amphibia; order Anura; family Pipidae; genus Xenopus; species Xenopus tropicalis. The sequence continues at coordinate 32,226,571 of NC_030686.2, forward strand.
TCATTTTATCATCCAACTTAGCAAACTCAGCGACAGGCACTGGTAGGTACTTACCTTACAGAGTAAAGCAAATATCAAATGGTTAACATGTTTAATTAACATTCTTACCATAGTTTAAAGGGGTAGTTTACCTTTAAGTATGGACAGACAATTCTTAGCAATTTTCAACTGGTCTTAATATTTTTTTTTTAACAGTTTCTAAATGATTTGTTTTCCTCTTCTGACTCTTTCAAATGGGGGGGGCACTGACCCTGGTGGAAAAGAATATTTTGCTCTGTGAGTTTACATTTTTATTGTTAGTGTTACTTTTTATTACTTATCTGTATATTCCAGCCCAGGGTTGGACTGGGCCGCCGGGATACCGGGAAAAAACCTGGTGGGCCGTGGCCCAGATCCAATCCCTTTTACCACTCCCCCGGCCACCGGTGTCCTCCCCTGACGCATTTCACTTACATGTTGGGCACATGGCGGGGACCCCTGTGGGGGGTTATGGGGGTGCGGTGGGCATGGCACCCCCCAGTCCGACCCAGTCTAAGCCTTTCATTCAAACCCCTACCTGGTTTCTAGGACAATTTGACCTATAGCAAACAGCTAGCTGCTGCAATTCTAAACTAGAAAAACTGCTGAACAAAAAGCTAAATGATTAGAAAATCACAAATTAAAAAAAAAAATGAACATCCCGTTTTCAAAATCCCTATAGGTGCATTTTCCCTCTCAAGGGTTAAAGAGAAATAAAGTAAAAGCCCATTTTCTCTCTCCAGCTGTAACTAGTTTAAACTCAGAGCTGTAAATTTTCACATCAAAACAGCATTTCTGCAGCAATAGGGAGAAATTGGACTAAATTTCCTGTAGCTGAGCTGGATGTGAAAACAAGATCATTCCGTTGCGGATTTATACCCATAAGTACGCTGTATATCACCCTCTCTCTGTGGCTGCCAGCTCGCAGCTCTGCGTAAAGGGGGACAGGCATCTGGAGGGGAAAACAACAGATTTGGCAGCAATTGGCTGAAATTAATAAAAAAATAAAGTTCTCGCAAACAGTTTATTATATCTGTAACCCCTTCATTTCTAGGCATGGGGCATGTTAATAAAGCTGTTGAAAAAATCAGATTAAAATTTCTATAATTTTCTATAATTCAATGCCAAGATATAATATTAAAGCAAGCGTTTTTATGAAGCTGTTGCACAAAAACTATTATTTACTGCGCTGCATTTTACATCAATACCTGAATTTGTCCCATTAACTGGACCCTGTCAGCTCTAGTCTGCTGTAAAATAATTATAGGATTTTGGGCCTTAATCTGGAGAAAATTAAATAGCATCTGCTGATTAAGTCTTTGTAACATATGGTTTTAGTAATACCAATGGCCAGTGATATATCAGGCCATTTATTACCCATTTATTTTAAACCAAATTGTGTTTTTGGTATCGTATTTTCTACAGCTTTACAAATATGCCACACGTTTTATACAGAAGCACATTTATCATGGCAAAGTAAGTGTGCTATAAATATAACCGGAAAATACCCGCCCAAGTGAATCTGATCTATGTAGTTATTATGCCATATTTCTGTTCTGTTACTTAACTTGGCAGCAGACTGGCAGGACCTTCCAAGCATTTTGGCCGAATTCCTGCAGAAACTACAGAAACATCTGCATATTAAAGGGTAAGTACACAATGGTATTCCCAAGCAAGTTACATTTGGTCCTTGTTTTATATTCTCTGGGAAACTTCATTTTTTGTGTGAAGGTATTCATATAGATATTAAAACTAAACTAAACTTCCTCAATAGAAAGGGAAGGTAGGAACAGATAATAATAGCAATTAATTATATAAAATATAGCCTCAGACTTAATATGCTTTTAAGTTGCCAAGTATTGCAAACCCCAGCAACCAGATATCCTTATATGTAAGGTTACCAAAAAGGTAGAATAGAAGGCAAATCACCAGTGGGATGGCATACGTGTTGCTTCGGTTTCCCAAAGTCGCCCGAAATTTCCTTGAGAGGCAACTTCGGGAACACGAAGTGACACGTACGCCATCCGATCGGTGATTTACTTTCTTGCCAGTGGGATGGCATGTCAAGGAGATTAGTCGTCCGCGCTAACAAAGATTTATTGCGGGCGACCAATCTCCACATGTGCCACTGCCCTTAGGGTAAGTAGACAATTATACTCTCAGACACCTGCATTTCTTTTACCATTTTTTTGTGCTTTGAAAAATTTGCCTCCCTATTCTGCCTTTTTGGTAACCTTACAAATAAGGATATCTGGTTACCTCCGTCAGGGGGGGGCTTAAATCAAGGTGACTTCTGAAAATACCAGTGAGTTGTCATGTTCGATGGTATGGTCCTCTTAATAAAAGAAAGACCCATGAAAAACACCAGGCCCGAGCATTCTTGAAGACAGATCCTAAACCTATAGCTGTGATAGATCCTCTACATCAGGGGTGCCCAGACTATTTCCCCCCGCGGTCGACTTTTGGCCCTTCCCCACATACATACCCCCCTGAATTGCCGCACTTCCGCATTTCCCGGCTTCAACGCGGTCCACCAGAAATCCACGGGGGATCGACCCGCGGGCCGCGTTCGACGGTTTGGCCACTCCTGCTCTACATATAGCTGTAAAAAGCCAAAAACCTTTGCAAGAAACAATAGATACCTATGGTTGCTCTTTAGCTGATATCTATAGACCACAAGGTCCATGAAGTTCTATGTATAGACTACACATTTACAGAAAAAGCAGAATTGAAGCCCAAGTTTTCCCTAAATGTCCCTCTCACATGTTACAGAGTTTATCCTTCCGCCTCTCGCTAGCACTTTCCAAGTTGGATCATACCTTTCCTAATAAGGTAGCAACTAGAGCTGCACTTTTTCTTATGGATTCCCAAGATCTTACATTATAACTATGATGATATACGCAGAGAATTGTGCTCAGACTTTCTTTCAAATTAAAAAAAATATTTATATGGAATTACTTGAAAAATACATTTCTTGCTACAACATTACAGGATCTTGTTGTCTTGGGATTTTTCCAGAAGAGTATATTCTAAGGAAAAACAGAAATGGCTCAATATATTTATAATGGTACAGGCCATCCCAGGAAATATTAGTTGGGTGAAGACAACCTTCCAAATGTCCTAAATGTTTCTGCAGAGCTGTGAGTTTTAGGTTATAAAACAGAAATGGCTTAGTGATTGTGGGGAAGGTAAATCAACTGGGGGTGTGGCCTACTAATCAGAAATGGTGGCATGTTTGGAAGAATTGATACAGAATTCTATTCTAAATAAATGACAGATAAGCCTGAATCAGCCTAAACCTAACCATTAATATGGGCCCCTGGGATAGTGCCTCTTTAACAACATCCAGGTAACAATAAGAGTGGGGGAATGTCCCTTTATATAAGGTATATGAGTTTTTTCCATGACATGGTGATGAGAGAAGTGGGGGGATACTTCAGTGCAATTATCACTAGTACGCTTCCTTTAGGTGCAAAACAACAAAAACAAAAGGCTGCTGTAGGGCACCCTAACTCCTCATCTTTGACGTGAGTAGAGTGAAATTGTTTATTGTTTTTTTTTTCTTAATAGGACATATAGAATCTCTGAAACTTGCCCTCATAGTGTAGTCAATTATGAATATTATATGGTAGCTGATTTCAGGAGCTCCCCATAGATCAGTGGTTCACAAACAGTGGGGGTTCCCCCCCCCCTGGGGTCACGGAGCTATGGGGTTTAACCTATAGGCTACTTAGGGTGGGATTTGGGGGACAATGTCTGTTTGATATAAAAGATGCACCACCCAGCATTAATGTATATGTATGTGATGTCAGTAGGGAATCATAGCTTTGCCTTTAAACAGCTGAAAGATTAACTGTAGTTCCCTTTCAGGTCTGCCTAGCTGCTGATTAGCATCTATATGTGCTAAATATTTTAGCAGCCAGCAAAAGGGGATGTTATAGGGTTTTGGGGGGGTAATTGTTATTTAAAAAAAATATTGGGGGCGGGTCTTGTTTTATATGTTATTACAGTTTTTAAGCTGCAAGTCTCAGTTCACCCAAGAGACCTGTTTATCTTATTAACTACAATTGTATCTAAGTGCAGATGTTGCCTGTTGTGTATTCTGCCAAAAGCTACTTATTTAATTATGTTTGAGAAACTCTGTACCTTTTTTGGATTTCAGTGCAGGAGATCAATGGGAAATGAAGGACTTGTCAATAAGATTCCAGGACTGGGGGATGAGATGTTAACATTGGGACAGTGCCATGAAAGTCGGGGCAGTTGGGAGGTATGTAGACAGGATGGCAGAGTACTAGGCAGCTTTACACTACAAGCAATTGTTTCTAAAAGTCGCAAATAGTCTATGATATTCTACTGTTTGCCCATCTTCTCATTTCCACCTTCTTTGTTCTAACCCTAATTGTATAATAATTGCAATAAAAATAACTATTCATATCTTCACACAGCCACTAGCAGGGTGCTATGAATTGTATCCCCAATGCCGAGTGATTCAATAGACATCAAAAAAGATATCTGTATTTCATTCATCAACACAGGGAAATCTGATTTTTTGAAGGAAGAAATAAGAAACATTTGGTAATTTTTACTTAAATCAAAAGCTGAAATTTTCTCCCAACAGTTTGTGACAATGTTCTTTTATTAGCTGCAATATATTTTCCATCAGTGTGAATAACACCATTCTTATACCAAAATGAAAACACTGATTTGGCTTTTTTATTAACCATAAAATGAACATGTTATTTTTTTATATCAATATGAAGGAAGGGATGTTTTAATATCAGTAGAAATATGATATCCTATTATTTTTTTATGGCTCTGGAAATGAAGCAGGAATGGAAAACACAAAGGCGTTTTTGTAGGGTTTTGGGTCCTGAGCTCCTTGGCATGAAGAGAGGCCGAGTTACCCCGGAATTCACAAGAAGTGATGGAGAGGCATATGGGAAACCATACATTCATGGAAGGATGAGACCGGCAGACACAGGAGGCCTGTGGGATATCTGCACAAACGTAACAAGGTTCCATAAGTAGAATGCAATTTGTTAGGAGCATTAGTAGCACGTTGGATGGGAGATCAATCCTTACTGCATCAGACATTTTGAAAACTGGATTTATTTTGCACAGTCACTGGCTGTGATCTGCAAGTCGGCTCTCCCTCTTGGTGTTTAAAATGTGGATGTGGACTACCAATCCCAGCATACCTCACCAGGTACGCCATAGTTTAAGCACAGAATTTGGTCATAAGGTGTTGAATATTTCCCTGGGTGGTTCAGGAGAAGTAGCTCCCTGCTTAAATTCAACCTTGCTCAAAAGAAAAACAGTTGTAGGCAATCCGTGGGCAATAGTTGTTATTTTGGTTCTGATAAAAAATTTGTAGACAATCAGTGGGCACAAAAACTGCCCCCAGAAAGCATGTCATCAGTGTCGGACTGAGATGGCAGGGGCCCACCAGAAAACCCTGGACAATGGGATCACTCTCAAAACTTTAATTCCTCCTCTCCTCCCTCAGTCTCTAGTCTTCCTAGTCTCTTTTCTCTACATACTATCCTCTGTTCTTCCATCTATCAAGCTTCCATGTTCCCATACAGAAATAGGGAATGACCATAAAATAGGCTAAATAGATAGAACCACGAGGGCCCACTGACACCTGGGCCCACCGGGAGTTTTCCTGGTATCCTGGTGGGCCAGTCCGACACTGCATGTCATTCTCATTAAGTTGATTTTTAGCCATGTAGTACGTAGACCTTGTCCTACTTAACTGCTGGGTAGACAGAGCTGTGGTTATTGGGGTAGAGGGCTGGTATAGATATAAGCCAGTTTGAACACAATTACAACCATATAGCTACTGTTTTCCCATCAGAGAATAAACTCTGGCCCAATATTTGATCTGGCCTTGCTCCCTTCAAACTCCTGCACACATCCATTCTCTTTAATGTGCTACCGTTTCCCCCATTCCCCCACGAGTTTCTTATTATATTGCCTGTATTTTCTTCATTTTAGAATCTCTTTCTTTTCCTTTTGATTTCCTTGCTATTTGCTTTAGCTTTGCCAGACTCCCCTTCTCCCTCTGTCATCTGTTCTTTAGTTTCCTTTTGTTCTCTTGTGTTCTTTCTGATTCAGCAGTAACAGGTCATGCTCACAAGAAGGACTCAAACATAAAAAGCTGGGGGTGGATTCCAGTTACCAGAATACAATGAGGCTTCTTTATTTTCTTCAAGTGCATCAATCAGAGAAATCTCTACTTGCTTGCCTAGCCAGACAGAACAATAGCAGGGAAGAGAGGCAGTGGCTGGGCTGACCATGGCTGGGCTGTCCATGAACCTAAGAAAAGTGACTGCAACACAGAAGACATTTTGTTATCTAGAAAGGGTGTAGGAAGGAAGAGGGGTTGCAAGCGGCTGTCGTTGCAGGATTGAGTTTTATTTTTCATCTTACCGATACATGGCACCATACACATATCTTATTCCACAATGTCTGTTAAAAATCAGCTTTGTATATGTAAGCAAAGACTTTCTGGCCAAGTCTGTAGACAATTATGTCTTTGTTATTGTGACACAAGTCAGAGCTACAGAAACAAAAAATGTTATATTTACATTAGTATTTGCAGCCCAAAATGACACCCTATCCATTGTGATGGAAGGGCCCCTATACCCTATTAAGTAATGGCCCTACTGTGAAGACAGGAGAATACAAGGTCAATTCATGTGAACTTTCCTTTATGCAATCTAAGTATATTTATATATAAAACCATGTACAGTAGCCCCATTCAGACCATAACAGATAATAAAGACACAGACATAAGAAAACCAGACATTTTCCAATCCCCTATGCGTGCCTTTCAGGTCCTGTTGTGCTGTTCTACCATGCAAGCACCTCCGGTACCCTGTGACACACAGAAGACCCAGTGTATAAGTAAAAGGCAGGCTTTAGTTGCCCTTTAACTAGGTATACTCAAAATCCAGGATTTGAAATTGTGGAAACTAGGATCTTCAGCATTTATCAAATGACTCTAAATTAGTGATGAGCGAATTTGTCCCGTTTCGCCGAAAAATTCGCGAATCTTTCAAAAAAAAATACGGCGGAAAATACGCGAAACGGCGAAATTGACACACGTCAAAAAAAATTGTCGCCCGCGGCTATTCTTTGGTCGCGCGGCTATTATTTTGTCACATGGCTATTATTTTGTCGCCCGCGGCTATTATTTTGTCGCATGGCTATTATTTTGTCACCCGCGGCTATTATTTTGTCGCGCGGCTATTATCTTGTTGCCCGCGACTATTATTATTTTGACGCGGGCGACAATTTTTGGATGTGCGGCGAATTTTTCTGCGCAAATGTTTTCATCCGTTTCGCGAATCAATCCGCCAATGGCGAAATGCGGAAATTCGCCGTGAATCCATGCCTGCCAAACATTTCGTCCATCACTAGTCTAAATGGTTTTCCTGCAGTTTTATTATAATGAGATAAGCCTTCTACAGACAAGCATATACTTTCCTTAGGCGAACCACTGAAAACCCAAACTGAATTTATCTTAAGGCCCCCATACACGGGCAGATCCGCTCGCTTGGCGATGTGGATGCAGGATCCAAACGATCGTATTCCAGGGCCAAACGATCGAATTATAATGACAGGCATAGCAAAACTAGGTTTTCTAACCTGCCCGATCGAGATCTGGCCGATTTCAGGCCAGATATCGGTCGGGCAGGCCCGTCAGAAGTGCCCATACACGCGCCGATCAGCTGCCGAATCTGTCTAAGAGACCGATATCAGCAGCTAGAGTCAGCTCGTGTATGGGGACCTTTAGTCTGCAAAATAAACAGCATTTGCCATAAAGATTATTCCAGCATATTCAAGGAAATCTGAATTTATGGCTGGGGTCTTCTAACTTGTTGGGGAGTTCCAACGCCTATAAATTGCCCAACACTGAAAGCCGACATGGATGCTGGTAAGCTATAACTCCACAATAGCTGAGAATCAGACAATGAAGAGTCATTCTTCTCAGTAGTGATTTTATTTAGAGAACAATCATAAAATAAAACAACTAATTACAAAAAAAATGGTTTGAAAAGTAGTGAAATACGTTAATCACATACAATAGTCTCCTAGTGAGACGTAATATGGTTCCCTACAGAGATGCAGCATATTGTATTTGTATTTCCTACCAGGGAGGATATATAATGAGTTGGATATAAGCGGGCTCTGAGGGTTGCGGGGGTGGGGAAAGATCCACTATGGGCCCCTGCACAACACCACCTCCTTTAAAAATGCCCCTTTTCACCTGGTATAGAGGGATATTTTGTACATTATAATGTTCTAATAGGCTACATGTTGTCCTTGCCATATGAACTATCTAGTGTCCTAGTTGACTACAACTTGATTCTAGTTCAGGTATATCACAGTTGGTTACACTGTTAAACCACAGAAAAATTAGAAATCCTGGCACAAAATATCATGCTCAAGTGAAAATAAATTAAAAAGTTCTGAAAATGTCTCTAACACAGAAGTAAATAGTCAAAAAATGCCCAAAATAATTTATCCCCACCAATTCAGTTCATGCCTGGTGTGCCGCCTCTGCTCAATTTGATGGTTACCATTCAGAATATCAGAACATAAAATACAAAATTTTTCGCAACTTTGAGATCAGACCAACTGCACCTTTTTATCCTAAACCTAATAGCCATACAGTCACATGAACATACGTGGACTGCCTGGTTGCCAAACTGGGGGGTTCTGGATTTGGATGTTCAAAAGCTTAGAATGCTGCCAGTTGCTCACACATTTTTATATACAGGTATGGGATCCCTTATCCCGAAACCCATTATCCAGAAAGCTCCGAATTACGGAAAGCCCGTCTCCCCTAGACTCAATATTAATCAATAATACAGGATTTTAAAACTGATTTCCTTTTTCCCTGTAGTAATGAAACAGTACCTTGTAATTGATCCCAACTACGATATAAATAATAATAATAATAATATAAATAACAGTAGACTTAAGAAATGAAGATCCTTATCCGGAATATCCTTGGTCCTGAGCATTCTTATCGGACCCCTTATCTAGAAACCCGTTATCCAGAAAGTTCCCAATTACAGAAAGGCCATCTCCCATAGACTCCATTGTAATCAAATAATTCACATTTTTAAAAATGACTTAATTTTTCTTACTAATCATAAAACAGTACCTGTACTTGATCCCAACTAAGATATAATTACCCCTTATTGGGGGCAGAACAGCCCTATTGGGTTTATTTAATGGTTAAATGATTCCCTTTTCTCTGTAATAATAAAACAGTACCTGTACTTGATCCCAACTAAGATATAATTACCCTTATTGGGGCAGAACAGCCCTATTGGGTTTATTTCATGGTTAAATGATTCCCTTTTCCCTGTAGTAATGAAACAGTACCTGTACTTGATCCCAACTAAGATATAAATAATAATAATAATATAAATAATAGTAGACTTAAGGTATGAAGGTCCAAATTATGAAAAGACCCCTTATCCGGAATACCCTTGGTCCTGAGCATTCTGGATAACGGTCCTATACCTGTACATACAGGTATCGGACCACTTATCCGGAAACCCATTATCCAGAAAGTTCCCAATTACGGAAAGGCCATCTCCCATAGACTCCATTGTAATCAAATAATTCACATTTTTAAAAATGACTTAATTTTTCTCTCTAATAATAAAACAGTACCTGTACTTGATCCCAACTAAGATATAATTACCCCTTATTGGGGGCAGAACAGCCCTATTGGGTTTATTTAATGGTTAAATGATTCCCTTTTCTCTGTAATAATAAAACAGTACCTGTACTTGATCCCAACTAAGATATAATTACCCCTTATTGGGGGCAGAACAGCCCTATTGGGTTTATTTAATGGTTAAATGATTCCCTTTTCTCTGTAATAATAAAACAGTACCTGTACTTGATCCCAACTAAGATACTGTATAATTAACCCTTATTGGGGGCAAAACAAGCCTATTGGGTTTATTTAATGTTTGAATAATTTTAATTGCAGACTTAAGGTAGGAGATCTGAATTACGGAAAGACCCCTTATCCAGAAAACCCCAGGTCCCGAGCATTCTGGATAACGGGTCCCATACCTGTATATATATATTTTTTTTGTACCAAGTCTGTAAAATATACAAAGCATTTTAGAGGCAATAAAATGAAGCCCCTGAGCCATTAAGTGCCCCGCTCCCTCTCTCTAACAAGCAGGGTTGCACCGCAGTGCATTAGTTCTGCTGTTTGACCTTGTCCCACCCTGGAACTCCAGGGACAGTGACTTGTGCCAGCTCCAGGGGACAGAGAGAGCGATGTGACCGTGCTGTTCTGCTCTCCTTATCCTCTTCCCTGTGGTTTAATAACACAGTCTATTTAAGAAGATAATTAGCAGGTCTCGAGCTCCATTCAGTTCATACAGACGCGCTCATCAAAGCAAAAGGGAAAAAAAAAAAAAAAGTCCCAGTACCTTGGCGGGATCAATACAATGGTTATTCTTACACCGAGTGGCTCGTTTTAGGAAGTTACTAATATATCAGGGCTAAAGGAGACGCTGTGTCTGAAGCACGGGGGAGACGTTTATTGATTGGGCAGCCAAAGGGAGTCAGTTTCGGCACTTGGATACCCACAAGGGTCTGTGACCTCGAATCAGTTTGCACAAGGCAGCGTGGCCTCTGAGGAATGGTACTTAGCCCTATGGATGAGAACTGGATATAGATAAGGCATATCCTTAAAGGGAGACTAGTACAGAAATCCAATTTTCTCTTCGGTGAAAAGTGAGAAGTAACACATAGATACACACAAGCCTGTCACTGTCAAGGTTTCCAACACTTTCCAGCAATTATCCTTTATTTCTATATATCCTATATTCCTGTAATCCAGAATGCTCGGGACCTGGGGTTTTCCAGATAAGGGATCTTTCTTCAATTTAGATCTCCATACCCTAAAAAGGGATTCTTTTTATGCTGTACTTTATTTCTAAATTACACCGTTTACATAGCAAATAATTCACTCTGCCATTTAAAATGTTATACTTGAACCAACAAATGTATTTTTTAGCTGTAATATTGGTGTGTAGGCGCCATCTCAGTGCATTGTGCCTGAGTCTGAGCTCTCAGAAGGAGCCAGCCCATGTAACTGGAGGAGTCCGAAGCTGGACTTGGATTTTTTACTATTGAGTGCTATTCTGATACCTACTGGGAGCTGCTATCCCATTCCCATTGTCCTGCTGATTGGCTGCTGGGAGGGGGGGGATATCACTCCAACTTGTAGCGCAGCAGTAAAGTGTGACTGAAGTTTATTACAGTACAAGTCACATGGCTGTGGCACCCTGGGAAATGAAGAATATGGCTAGCCCCATGTGACATTTCAAAATTAAATATAATATTTTTGAAAAACAAATGAAAAAAAAAACATATTTTCCCATGACAGTATTTCTTTCAGTTTGATAAAAAAAACTAAACCCAATAGGATTGTTCTACCTCCAGTAAGGATTAATTATATCTTAGTTGGACATTATATTACACAAGGTACATGGTTTTATTACTACAGAGAAAAAAGAAATCATTTTTAAAACTGTGTATTATTTGATTAAAATGGAGTCTATGGGAGAAGGCCTTCCTGTAATTTGGAGCTTTCTGGATAACAAGTTTCTGGATAACGGATCCAATACCTGTTAGTGAATTAACTGATTATAATACAGTAATAATTGATTGACATTAATTGCCCATAATTGATTTGATAACACATAGATATATTGGTAAATAGAATTTATTGGTGCATTAGACTTACAGCACATAGCAAATGTGGTCACTGTGTTTTATCCGCCAATGCAATTTAGACAATTTTAAAGATGGCCAGCACTGTCCCTTTAAAAACGTTACTGTCAAATAATGAGTGACTTTGCTGTTTCACTAGCAGCACCCCTGGCAGGCCTTAGCCTAGATACAGGCCATGTTGGAGCACTAATTGGCTTCCAGGCCAGACCTTTTCTTTTATTTAGAACACTGAGGCTTTTGGAAATGGAAAAAACATGAGTCACCCACCTAACACGTAGTTGTCTGTTCTGGGCTGAAAATCCGCTCTAAATGAAGTAGTGGTTTCCCGTATTTCTGCTGTCAGTGCACAGACTCCGGCTAAACTTCACAATACAACCAGATTTTGCAACTCTATTTTTGAACTCCGACAATTGTACCACACAGACCAAATTGAAGTTGGCCAAGATACATTCAATTGAACAAATTATTTATTTACTGTTTAAGCAGGCACTCTCAGACTCGGAGCCCCCAGGTGAGCTGGCAGGTACCTAACACACCCAAGTACAGTGGCGTAACTAGAAGTTACTGGGCCCCACAGCAAATTCAATTTAGGGCTCCATAACATTGGCAAGTTGACCTATTCTACCAAAATATATTGAAATTACTCATTAATTAGGGTCTGATTAGGCCCTCTACACTTCTGGGCCTACCTGCAACCGCTGGGTCTGCTTCCTTTGCAGTTACCCCCCTGCCCAAGTGCTTACCACAATATATGGCCTCCCTAACTCCCATCTTTCCCCCCTACAGTCTATATTAAACACTGCTACCAGAATTCTCCTCCTCTCATCCAGGAGAGTTCAGGCCCTTCCCCTGCTAAAGTCCTTATCGTGGCTTTCTATTAAACAAAGAATATCTTAAAACTCCTTCTCTTAACCTTCAAAGCCGTCCATTCCTCTGCTCCTCACTACATCTCTTCCCTTGTGTCTCCGTACGTTCCTGGCCGACTCCTTCGTTCCTCGCAGAGCAATCGTTTGGTTGCGCCCCCCACTACTACTGCCGTTTCCCGCCTTAAACCTTTCTGCCTTGCTGCCCCTTACATTGGCAATGCCCTCCCTGATTTCCTCTGGAGAGAATCCTCCCTCAGTCTTTTTAAAACTAAACTTAAAGACTACCTTTTGTAGCACTCGCACAGCACCTGATCTGGGAACTGGCACTTATATTGTAGTGTCACCCACTGTGACCTACAGCATTTATATTCTCCTATTTGTGTCTGTAAGTTACCCTCCCATATAGATTGTAAGCTCTATGGGGCAGAGACCTCCATCCTCTTGTGTCTTTGACTCTTAACTTATTGCAACTGTATCTTGTATCTATTTGTATTTATTGTTGTACTTTGTATTTATCTATTATTATCTTAATAACCCCGTTTGTATTAATGTATTCTACTGTACAGTGCTGCGTACATAAGTAGCGCTATATAAATAAAGATATACATACCTACATACAGTATGTATACAATATACGTACATAGGTAACACACCTCCTTTCTCGCCTTCTCTTTTCCTTTGTTCCTGTCTTTTTTCTCTTTACATTCGCTTTCCTCATGTGATGCTTAAACCTTTTCATACTTATCATAGTATTATCACCCCCCCCCCTTTTCCTCTCCTTTATTCCATGTCTCTCTCCTCTTCATCATCTGTTCTCATGCTTTCTCCAAACACAACAGTTTCTGCCATGCCATTCTCTCCTACACTCTATCCTCAGAGGTCTGTGGGAAAAGAACAATGTAAAGGAGAAATTTGTCTTTGCTGCAGAATTCTGCGGAGGAGAGATCAAGGCCCCTCTGGCAATGAAAGGATTAATCCCAAACACTGCTCATGCTCTGCACCTATCGATCATAAACAGGCTCAATCAATCCTTCATCTCAGAGTCAGGGCCTGCACATTCATACATCACCTCTGCATGATGAACATTACCCCTCCTGATTATTAAACATCACTGCTAACTTCATTTAATCCCTCAGGTGGAGATGGATATTAACAGCTCCCAAGTGGAGACAGCACTCGAGCAATGAGTGACAGCTGGGTTATATACATACATACATAGATATAGCGAAATGTATAGACATAACAGGTACACACATATACACTGCACAGTTTAACTAATGTGTATTTTGTGTGTGTGTGTGTGTGTTCGGTTATGACGTGAAACAAAACTGCCAGAATATTATCTCTGATATCACCTGCCTTAAATCAATGTGGATTTAATAACTTGTCAATCCTATTGGTGCCAGAGATAAAAGGACCTCATTTTAACGGCTGGGGAATATTATAAGTCAACAACCACAAGTGCTGGTATTTACACTTGAGACGGTTACCTAGAGGGCACATGTGTGACAATATATCTCCCAGATGGAGAATTATGCATTGGGCACATAAAGTCACACCTGTTGTGCCATTTGCATGGGAAATGCCAGATACATCAATAAAGTCTTCTCCACCAGTCTAACTCCATTTAAATCATTCTATCCTGAAACAAAAGTGTTCTCTCTTGGTGAGTTCTCCACTGTTAAAAACAGCCTGTTTCTCAAGGTAAAACCAGAGGAATCCTGAAGAAGGATACATATTACTAAACAGAAAACATCCTATTGATTTCTATGAAATGCTCTCTGTTGATTTGGAAGAATCGCTCGCCCTCAGAATTTGCTGTAATAAATATGGTTTGTGTGTAGAATTTATGTTCACCTGGAAGGAAGTCAATAAATGATAATTTTGAAAGGGTCTTTGCATTGGTTTTGAACATTAAATGTAACCTCAGTAAAGGGAATTGAAGGTTAAGTATAGACAGACATAGGTTGAGGCTAGCAGAAAATACTTTTCAGCTTTCAAAGAAAAAAAAAATAAATAAAATCCATGGCAGCAAACATTATGTCTATGGCCTTGGCTTCTCTATGGCTTTTTTAAACTGAATTGCCTGTTAGACATTACCTTAAAAACTCACCTAGGGGTTGTTGCTCATTGCCCACTGCTGCCTTTTCCCTATTATCCTTCTATAATTACAATAGCAACAAAAAGAAACAGTCTCCTTTGGCTCCACTTCCTGTTTTGCACTACTGCTTCCTCTTTTGCACTACTGCTTCCTGTTCTGCACTACTGCTTCCTGTTTTGCACTACTGCTTCCTGTTCTGAACTACTGCTTCCTGTTTTGCACTACTGCTGCCTGTTCTGAACTACTGCTTCCTGTTCTGCACTACTGCTTCCTGTTCTGCAATACTGCTTCCTGTTTAGCCCACTGCTACTGATCTTATAAAGCCAGCATAGCAAAAAAACAAAAAACAACATGGCTTCAAGTCCGCCATGACTTACAAACCAACAAGCCAAAGAATTGTGTCTAGACGTGACCCTGATACCTGCGTAAAAGAGGCATAATTTTAAAGTACAGAGAAAAGCATTTATATGTTATAATATGATATAACAGTACACCAAGCTTTATTTACAGAACAGGCTTTCACTCTTGGGCGTTTCTAAATTATGACTGGTTAACACTTAACTGGCATTAACTCATGAAGTATTAGCCAATCACAGGTTCCAAATCCTCTAATATTGAGCAGAATGATGGCTATATATTTACTCAGTTATTGTTTACAAAGCAGCGTCACGGTAACTAATGATTTAATATCTATATATGAGCTATAATATCTATATACAATCTTCACATTTCTGTGTTTTTCTAAAGTTGCAGGAAGTTGCTGCAGGAGGAAACTTTGCACGACGAAACAATGCAAAGGGCTTTCCAAAGGGCGACTCCTGAGTACCAGAGTAAAGAGCCCTAGAAGCTACTTCTGATAGCAGCTGCCATTTTAGCTTGGTCTTGGTAGCTTCCTGCTGCAGTTAGGGGGGAGCAGGAGAAGGGGGGGGAAGAGGGAGAGAGGAGAGAGCTGAGTAGACTCATGCCCCAAACCTGAAGGAGCCCTAAAAGAGATGAAGTCAGATGCCAAAGAACATGTTCTCAAAAAAGGAGACAAGAAATCCTGTGTTTCTTTTGACAGAGGACTCAGTGCAGCGTTTCTGTGAGTGCTTATGGCTGTATTTACCTTTCTGATAAAGCTTACTTAGTTTTTACCTTTCCTTCTCCTTTAAAAAGTTGAGGAGTAAATCAATCATAATAGTAAGTGTTACATACTGAAAGCTTTCCTACAGCATTGTGTAGTGATAGAAGTGAAAGCATTCTTGTGTTTTATTTGTACTGTGTGCATTGAGCATATTATGAGTATCATGACAAGGCAGGCACTCCCAGAACCCCTCTGCAGGCATAGATCTGTAAGAAAAACTTTATATGGGAACATTGATGCGTTTCACGCCCCAAGGCATTTTATCATAGAGGCTGCAGACATACATTTGTTGGCTTTTTCCTGTGTTCCTGTAATAAATATGACATGTGCTTAAGTACTGTAAATGCCTAATTTATCACAAAGTTCTGATTCTCTCCTTTTGTAGCACGAGCATCTGGATCCCACAATTCTTTGAGCTTTTATCTTTTTATTGCTACTGTGCAATATTTCTAAATTAAGAGAAGGTGCCTTACTTCATAGTCTGCACTAAGTTTGTTCAGGTGTAATAACCCATAGCGACCAATAAGATGTTTGCGTTTAAACAGGTGACTATTACATGCTAATGTCTCAGTGGCTGCTATACATTAATGTACCTGGGCAAACAGTGTCTTAAATAACTTACATTACATAACCCCTGTTTATCTATTTGCAAGGAGTAAAACCACTGGTACTTGCAGACACCAATAGCCTCTTTACATCACAGGGTTTGCACAAAACAATCGTTCTGCTATTGTTTAAATACATTTTTCTGTGTAGAAATAGTAACTATAATTCCGTTATACTCTTAATAATAATAATGGTATGAAGAACTCCATCCTAAACTCAACTTGCTATTGGCTGGAAATTTCAAGGACGTCGGAGCGAATCCCTGTGACAGGTAAGAACTGGTAGAAACACAAAATGACATGGCAAAAACCTATTACTTATTGCATACCTCCCAACATTTTGAAAATGGAAAGAGGGACAAAAAGAAATGCTGCGAGTAGCGTGGTGAAATTTTTTGAAACCACGCCCCCTAAATACCACTCCCATTTGACTAAACCCTAAATTTAAAGTTTAAACACATTTCTAGGGGTTTTGGGGTCTTGTTTTATGTGTTATTACAGTTTTGTTAAAAAAAAAAAGCTGAAATTGTCCGTTAAGCTGCAAGTCTCAGTTTTCCCCAAGAGACCTGTTTTATTAGTTACAATTGTATCTTAGTGCAGGTGGGGCTTTTTAACTTTCTGGGCTCTCTGCCAAAAGCCCACTTATTTAATTACATGTGAGAAACAATGTATCGTAAGTGCAGGCGATGCTCATTAAGATTTCTGGGCTCTCTGCCAAAAGCTACTTTTTAATTAAATGTGAGAAACAATGTATCTAAGTGCAGCTGAAGCTTGTTAACTTTCTGGGCTCTCTGCCAAAAGCTACTTTTAATTAAATTTGTAGCATTCAGTGCAGGAGATCAAAGGGAAATGAGGGACTTTTCAGTAAGGATCCTAGACTGCAGGCTGAGCTATCAAGAGAGGGACTGTCCCCCGAAAATTGGTACAGTTAGGACCTATGACCTATTGTCATGTTTTCTCTTTAGTACACCGGGGGGGAGGTGTTGAACACCCCCTATACCAAAACAGTACTTACAAAATATTCTTCCTTCTATCCGTGTATCCCTGTGGCAGCTACAAGGGTTTCACTGTACTGAATCCCACCCTAGTTGGCCTAAGATTCCAGGCCTGCATCCCTGTTTGTCTTTGGTCATTGAATAACCCTAGGCTACATTTTTTTAAAGAAACTAAGATGCAGTTTCTTAATGGCTCTCGTGCAACAATAACATCTTCATTTTAAACCTTCATCAGGGATTTGGCTCCCACTCTCACAAAAGGACGGAAAAGAAAAATGTATTCAAACCCTGTATTGATTTATAGTGATTCTTTATATATAATACTAAGTATTTATTCTTTTGCTTGTCATTTTTTAAGATTAGAGTAGAAATACTTGTCAGGCTATAAGTTTATATAAACATACCACTTACATAGTAAAAAGGGTGTTTATTTATACAAACCAACCACACAGAAAGTGAAAGCTAAAGCAAAATGGCTTCCTCACTCTGCTAACAAACAGTGATTTACCCAACAGATAAATTAGGTGACTGCAATGGGAGTCTTGTGGGTACATTGGAGATGAAGGCTATGCCCAAAGAAAGGCAGTATTATGGTTCTAAGGGGGAATTTCTATTCTGGACTGCCCATACTGTCTTCCCTAAACTTGTTTAAACTTTGCATGATGCAAATAAAGTGCCTCATTCAGCTACTGGCAAAGGCAACTCCAAAAACTCAAAGCTCCAATTACAGCACACAAAGAAGCAACTGCTTTTAGAGATCTACTGGTTGCATTTATGTATTGAGTTTGTATGTTCGATGAAAGCAAACAAAAGGAATTCTGGAAATGAATTCCAAAACTCTTAAAAAAAATCCCATTTACATGGGTTTATCCTATAGGCTAAAGCTCACCCACTGGGTTTGAAGCTGAAGCCAGGATAATAGCTGATCAGATTCCCAACTACAGACCGGTTTCGCCTTTCTTGAGGCTCATCAGCAGACAAAAGCAAACAAAAGGAATTCTGGGAATGAATTCCAAACTCTTAAAAAAATCCCATTTACATGGGTTTATCCTATAGGCTACAGCTCTTCAAACCCAGTGGGTGAGCTGTAGCCTATAGGATAAACCCATGTAAATGGGATTTTTTTTAAGAGTTTGGAATTCATTCCCATAATTCCTTTTGTTTGCTTTTGTCTGTATGAAGCAGTCTCCCCAACCTTATTTATTTATTTTTATTAATACACCCTTCTATTATACAGCCTCGCTAAACCTTCATTGTTCTCGACCTATGACTGCCGGTGCATGTGGATTAGGGTTGGGATGGGTTTCTAATGTTTAATGGAGAAAAAAATAATTTGACATTGTAGGAAATTTTCAGTATCACTTTAAATGCTGAGGGTTTATATAAGCTTATATATAAATATACAGAACTGTGTCAGGCAAAAAAGCAACTTTTATTCCTTAAAAGATTGAAAAGGCCGAGGTCACTGCTATAATAGTGCCATAGAAGCTTAATGACAAGGTAGCGAGACTTTTCCCTGAGCTCGGAGCAGTAATTATAACTTGGCTTTTTAAATAAAATACCACATCTTTCATTCCAACTTTGAATAAATAAATAAGCCTACATTTCTTTTTTTTGCTATAACAGTAGATGGGGAAGAAAGAGAAAAGAAAAGCAGAAAGCTGTTGGGTGAAGGGGGATAAAACATGCAGCAGATATCACCATGGAGCTGAAAATATTCTATTTCATACCAGTTGTCAGTTGAATGTTACATTTGTATATGCCACATCAGAAAAGTTAAATATTTATTATAATCAAGCTGTTCTACTACTGAGAAGGAAATATATCAGGCAATTCTATTAAGAAGGAAATACTTCTGGTTGCTCACATTCAAAATCCATGCTTTTCAGCCCAAAAACACATTTCATTCAAATTCCTAACTTTTCATTTTGCTGATGCTTATTATAATTTATATTGTGCTTTCCAAAGATTATATATGATTTAACCAGCCTGTATGTTTTTAGAATGTGGGAGTGAACCAAAATATTCTGAGGAAACCCATGCAAGCAAGGGAAGGATCGTGGGGAGGGGTCATTTACAACCACAAGTACAGAGGGCTAAGTGCAATTTTGAGCATAATCATCATTTTTTTTTACCCGCAGTGCAGTGTTTTCCCATGATTCTAGTGTGGCCAATGCACAAGTGTGATGTTTGTGCCCTATTCCTTTGGTGCAACTGACACAGTTTGATGTGGAAACCATGGGGCTACAGCCTGGTTCAGAGTTGGCAGTAGCTCCAGGGTTTTCCTAATCAATAGGAGGAACTGCGCAAAATCCTAAACCAGAGGAAGGCAGCCACAACAAACACCTTTAACAAATTATTTTTTTTCACCTGATTGCAGGGAAATTTGTTGCCCTGCAACTGTGGCTGTGGTAAGTAAACGACCCCTATAATTTCCTTGCAGATCGTAGTACCTTGGCTAGTTTTGAACCCAAGACTCCAAAGCAGTCGGAAGCAATGCTAACCAGTGAGCAACACAAATGAGGGCCTGTGTATTTGTAACAGTGCACAAATGCACAGGTTGAACTCTCTTAGCTTTGTGCTGAGGATGAAAGGTTCAACATCCATCAAGTTTTTTTTGTATCTGTTCTCTCCAGAGATGTCAACCTCTTGGACACCAGATCCAGGTAGTTTTTATTACCGCACCTCATAAAGAGCCATGCAAACCTCATTGCATCCTTGCCCATTTCTATTTGACTTTGTTGCCTTCTTCTTGCATGTGTGACATTTCAAAACCCATGTAACATAAGTAGTGATGAGCGAATCTGTTCCGTTTCGCCGAAAAATTCTATTCTATTATTTCGTCGCCCGCGGCTCTTGTTTCGTCGCGCGGCTCTTGTTTCGTCGCCCGCGGCTATTGTTTCGTCGCCCGCGGCTATTGTTTTGTCGCGCGGCTCTTGTTTCGTCGTCCGCGGCTATTGTTTTGTCGCGCGGCTATTATTTCGTTGCGCGTGGCTCTCGTTTCGTCCCCCGCGGCTCTTGTTTCGTCGCGCGGCTCTTGTTTCGTCGCGCGGCTCTTGTTTCGTCGCCCGCGGCTATTGTTTTGTCGCTCAGCTATTATTTCGTCGCCCGCAGCTATTATTTTGTCGCACGGCTATTGTTTCGTCGTGCGCGGTTATTGTTTTGTCGCGCGGCTCTTGTTTCGTTGCCCGCGGCTATTATTTTGTAGCGCGCTATTTTTGGATGTGCCGCGAATCCATGCCTGGCGAAACTTTTCGCCCATCACTAAACATAAGGCGACTTTGATGTTTTCCTCCACAATAAGAATAAAATGTCAAAATGACTCAACTTGTGGTGAACTTTATGGACATAGAGACAACAACTCACAGCAATACCTTTCCACTATGTTTTTGCCCCTCCCTGTAATGCTCTGATCATGCCCTTGGCCACCTTACAATTCAAGCCCCTTGCTAGGGTTGCCACCTTTGTCAGCAAATCTACCCAACTATCACTCTAATAGGATAAGCCGATTATGTAAGGGAGCGATGATGAGGCAGGGCAAAGCAACGGCATCACAAATTGGGGACTGGGCACATCAGGGGCTGAGCTGGAGTATTTAAAAAAACAGGACAGGTATGTGAGGAGAATTACAAATTCAATACAGAATATTGGAATCTACAGACTGCCAGTGTGGTCCTGCCAGCAAGTAGCATTAAGGATGGATTGCAGTGGGTTGAGATGAGACTCTAGGAGAACCGTTAGTAGAATCAAAGTAAACTATACAGGAGAGGATAAGGGTCAATGTTGTGCCAGTAGAAGGATATAGGGAGAGATGTATTTTGCAATGATTTTCTGGATATCTTGCTGACTGTTGGAATATAGTTTGGTCACATGTGGATAGCCATATTATGGTGATCTGATAATTTGTCACCTGGGTGCTGAATAAATAGAAAGAGGAGCAAGAGAAAAGCAAGTTGATACCCCTAACCTCAACTCTCCAATGGAAGCCATCATAAAGCCATATTTTCTGTCCCGACAAGCCACCTGGAGAGATATTGTGCCATGTATTATGTACAGAAAAACGTAGCCATTTTTAATTAAGGTATTGCTATGCCTTTAATGATAACTCCTACAATGTCTCCAGTCTATGCAGACATCTAGCCCTATCCATGTATAATTATAGGCTGCATGGACAGAGTTGGCCCGGCTACAACCCATAACAGATGCACCAATTACCCAACGCTTCTGCCACCGGCTCCAGTGTGCTGAGAGTATTTTGGGCCTAGGGGATGAAAAGAAGGAGAGTGGGCGGGAGGGAAAATGGGCAAGAGATGGAGCTATTTTTAATCCCAGCTGCAATGGGAATTTATTTCTCAATTTTGTTTTGTGGAATTTAATAGAGGGGCTGTGCAGCATTACAATGAGTACTATACCATTAGAAGAGACAATACAGAGCACTTGGCTGCATGGAGACAGGGAAGGGCCATGCTTGTTACATGGAAGGAGACAGGCCTAACAGACACAAACCTATGAGCTTTTGGGGAGTGCAGGCATTTCTACCATGCCAAAATAATAAAGTCATTCAGCTGAACCCACCTGTAGCTCTGAAGCCCATTATGTTGTCTAACAACTCACATGAAGGGCACTGCCTTGCCTTTACAACCAGCCAGGCCAAACTTATAAATAGAATTGGTGCCTCTTATCACCTGCCAACTTTTCAAGAGGGTATCTGGAATCCCAGCTGTTCTGCAGCTGTCTGCAATTTTATAGCACTACTCCCACTGTCTAACGCCCCCATGAACCTGCTCCTTTCTTCTCCCTCCCCTAACCCTTAAATGATATTCAGTATCCTTCTCTCTGCTGCTCACACAAGTTGTAACCATTCCTGTTTCTAAAGAGCCTAGCCAAACAATGAAAAGTAATAGCTCCCTGTAGGCAAACTGGGGCCAGGGGTCACTGGGCACAATAAAATGAGTGGCCTTGGGAGAACCGTGTAATGACTGGATTCAGCACTGTACCGCCCAACACAAAGGCATGTATTGCAACCCCCCCCCCCCTCCCATTATTGCAATCTCTCAGTGTATTCCTGTTCAGCTAGAAACATAACACACAGGGAGGGCCAACTTGACTAAAACCACCATTTTCCCCAGAATTACTGCTAAAAAATGCAAAATGTTATGCCAATTAGTAACACAATGGCACCCAAACCAAAAAAGGCGAATGGTTGTAGGAAATTTGTGTATATTTTATTACACCGTGGCCCTAACTGCACATAATTGTGCAGCCACAATGCACCAAGGGATCTCTGTACTTTTATTAATGAAAAAGGTAATGGGGTAATGTACACTGATATTCAGTAAGGCCCTACAGTTACTGAAGCTGTGCGTAATTTGTGACACTTGAAAATAAAAGCTATGGCTCAATTTCAAAGCAAATTCCCGTGCAGCCTCAGCACACGCAGAGCCGATCTGCACAAAATCTTTCTATACGCTGTGACAAAAGCCACTGTATAAGCGCAAGCTCTGCATTTCTTTTGTTATTTTAGGAAGCCCTTGAAGTTCGCACTGTTGTAAAAGCTCAGTGAAAACAGATTCTCTCTGACAGCAAAGCAGAAAAAATGAATTGTTCTCCTTTTCAGGAGTTTAAATTGACAATTAATACATAAAGCCAAGTAAAACCAAGTTTATTTGTGGCTATTTAAGCACAGATAACTGCATATTATTGTATTTTCCCTATGTTTGTGTGGCTGATTGCAAATAGTCTTGCCAACTTCTTTTCAATCTACATTCTCTGCAAAGATTAATTGCATCTCCATTTGGCACTTTGACAAATCAGTCTGGGTTTGGCTGATGCCAGGAGAACACTACATGCCTAAATGTGTAATGACAACGTCCAGTTTGGTGGAGGTCTGATGGTATAATTGTGTTTCCCATGGCTTGAGCTAGAGCAGGGGTCCCCAACCTTTCTTACTCGTGAGCCACAGACAAATGTAAAAAGACTTGAAGAGCAACACAAGCACCATAAACGTTCATGGAGGTGCCAAATAAGGGCTGTGATTGGCTATTAGACAGCCTTTATGCACACTATAAGCTTACAGCGGGCTTTATTTGGTAGTAAATCTTGTTTTTATTCCACCAAAACTTGCCACCAAGTCAGGAATTCAAAAATAACTCCCTGGTTTGGGGGCACTGAGAGCAACATCCAAGGGGTTGGGGAGCAACATGTTGCCCCCGAGTCACTGGTTGAGGATCACTGAGCCTTGGGTAGGATACAATGACATTTTTGATGCTTCCATGCTATTTTGTGGCTAAAGTTTGGGCAAAGCCATTTTCTGTTCCAGGACAATAACACTCCGCATGTAAAAAAGGCTTTACCTAATGGTTGTTGAGATGAGAGTGGCTGGATTGACTGGCCTGTCCAGAGCCCACATCTTAACCCAAATAAACACCTGTGAGATGAATAGGAATACAAGCTATGAGCCAGGCCTGATCGCACAACACCAGTGCCCAATTTCACTAATGTTCCTGTAGCTGAATGGAAGTCAATCCTGCCAACAATGTTTATCGTCTACTGGAAAGCCTTCCCAAAAGAATAGATGCTATTATAAAAAAAGACAAGATCCACTTCATGATACTATCATTGGTAGATGTGGGAAATTCAGGTGTCCTGATACATTTGATAATATAGCGTACTTAGGTACAGTATTCCTCAAATGGAAACTCAGTCAGTATTGATCGTGATTTCCAACCAAAGTCCCAAGCACACCTAGCCAATATAATTCCACTAAGTGCAAGGCCAATTTATGTCTGAAAACTAGTATTAGTTCTAATGCCAAAGAATGTAGGTATGAATCCCTTAAGGTAACCTCAGATATAAATTACACTATTTCACACAGAAAATACTTCCTCTAGACTTATTCCCTTGCTTCCAATTTAGGCAATGCTGATGTTATTCACGTGAGGCTGTAGCTGTAAACCCTTCCCTTCATAAGCTTTGCCTTAATTCTCAGCAGGTGAGAAGCACAATGTCAGCATTACAGGCAGAGGCCCAGAGAGCCCCAAGGAACAATATAAACAATACAAGTGAGGACACATATATACACATACTTATACATACCTATCTATACACTCACATATATAAACTATATATTGTATATATACGATATATACTATACTAATGGTAGATTAAAGTATTATAGGATTATGCTTGTCCAAGAAATCATCCAAGCCCCTCTTAATGTAAACATAATTTTAGACATTTTTACAATATATATATCAATTAAAAAAATATGCAGTTGTTTCATGATTATTAATGTAATAATATGGTTTGGAGCAGTTCCCTAAGCCTGGCCCCCTGTTCCCCTGCTGATCTGGCTGACTACTTTGAGACTCAAAATAAAATGTAACAGTAATCTGTCTTCAGCCTTAATCCTCCAAATCCCACAATTCCCCGCACAGGTAATGTCAAAAAGGAAAGGAACAATGCAGTGCAATGAATTGTGGGTTATGCAGTTCCTGCATCCTGCCTATAAGCTGTGGAGAAGTAAGTAGTAATTTGTAACATTTATGTTTTAGTCCCTCCTCCCCTGCCAGGATTTCAAATGATGCAAAAACAGAAGAACTGTTTTGCAGCTGGATTTCAGCATATAAAAACAGTATTTATTCATACTTTTGGAAGGAACAGATTACAGCGATAGGTATATTAGGAGTTTCTTTGTTGTGTGGGGCTCTTTAACAAATTTTGATTTGAAAGCCGGAGTTCACCCAGTAGGGCTTTATTTGTCTTTGAAATAAAGTCCTATTCTCCATGCATAAAAATTAACCTCAGCACTATCCATTTAGGTCTCTGGGCCTATCCTCCTTCCTTACTGAACATCCAAAAACCAACAGATGGGAACAATTGTATTTGTATTTATTGTGGATTTAACATGTGTAGACTGTGTGTTCTTGTTGAACTAAAGCTAAAATACAGATGAATAAGCAAATTTCAGAAAGAGCAACATGAGAACAATATGCACTTACTTTCTAATAAACCAAATAACGTAAGCCCCCTAAGGAACCCCCGGTCACACACAGGGGCACAGACACAGGAGGCCAATGTAACTGGGAAATATAACTGAATGAAGAAGACTCAAACCAGTGCCTTTATCTATTGCAAAACTAATTCCCAGAATTCTCACCCATTTGGAGCTATTGTTTGACAAAATCTTGAAGGTCACATATGTGCATATGTATATTGACAGATGGAGAAAGAGCAATGGCTGGATATAGCCGTCTATAAAGCAGAATTATGAGGCCAATTTTATAAGCACTCCAGGCTGCTTGCAGTATACGTTCATATAATCCCGGTTAAAGCAATTGTTGTATCCTGGCTCTCTGGAGAGAATTTCTGGAACAGAGTAGTGAGGCGACATTGCTATAACTTTCTCACATGCACTGCGCATGTAAATCATATTTATCAGACCAGAGTTACCTGCCTCATTAAAGATGGAAGAAACATTTGTATATTTCCTCTCTGGTGAGTGATGTGGCGGGGACTGGCCGGCATGTTTCAGTGAGCGCCGGCATGCACCGTGACCTACATGGCTTACACCTATTCATTCTGTGACCTGGCAGGTTTATTGAATAGAAACAGAAGGCAAGTGAGAAATAACACTTGTTTCCATTGATAATTGATAATCCTTCCATGATATGAAGGTGAGCGGTTGGCTGGATCCAATCGAGTGTGCAGGCTGTTCAGCGAACACTCCAAGTTACTATTCCGTGACAGTCCAACTTCAATTGAAATGCATCATTGGAAATGATAATGAATTATCTATAGAGTGGAGGGAAGCAGTCTCTGTTTAACTTAAAGCTACCAATCATATTAAACAGGGTCTTTAGATCCACTCAGGGTCAGACTGGAGGGTGAAGGGCCCACCGGGGCTGCTGCTCCCACCGGCCACGTCCCCCACCGCACCCCCTAACCCCCCCCAATTGGGGCCTCAGCCACTGCGCACTCCCCCCCGCACTGGGTTTTTTCCCCATCTCTCGGTGGCCCAGTCCGACCCTGGATTGGCTAAAGCATGGGTGGCCAGACACTGGGTTTTTTCCCCATGTCCCGGTGGCCCAGTCGGACCCTGGATTCGCTAAAGCATGGGTGGCCAGACACTAATTTTTTTCCCCATGTCTCGGTGGCCCAGTCCGACCCTGGATCTGCGAAAGCATGGGTGGCCAGACTCGGTCCAGTCGCGATCCACCGGACCAACGCGGAATTCAGAAGTGCGGCGTGCGTGTACATACGCATTCACAGAGACCTTCCGCATCCCCAGCTTGATCGTGGTCCACCAGGAATCCTCGGGGGATCGACTGGTGGACCACAATCGACGTATTGGCCACCCCTGCACTAAAGGGATAATGTGTCCAATTTATTAACAGCAGTTCTCTTTCAGTAATCTTACATCAGGCAGATAATATAGTTACATAGTTAATCTGGGTTGAAAAAAGACCATCGTCTATCAAGTTCAACCCCTCCAAATGAACCTCAGTACCATACCTCCCAACATTTGAAAAATGCAAAGAGGGACAAAAAACGCAAACATTTTTGACCACGCTCATTTTGTGACCACACCCCCTAAACACCACTCCCGATTTACCAAATTTGGCAGGTTATTTAAAGTTTAAACACATTTCTGGGGGGTTTAGCTTATTAGTTACAATTGTATCTGAGTGCAGATATAGCTTGTTAACTTTTCTCTGCCAAAAGCTACTTTTTTTCCATTAAATTTGAGAAACATTGTATCTTTTTTAGCATTCAGTGCAGGTTCAGTGCAGGAGATCAAAGGGAAATGAGGGACTTTTCAGAAAAAAAAACAGGACTGAGGGCTGAGCTGTCAAAATCGGTAGGTATGCAGTACACATATATACGCATATACTCATACAGACCTATCTATACACTCACATGTATAACTGCATATACCAATATCTATATTAACTAGCTGTAGATTACAATAACCTTGGATATTATGCTTGTCTGAGAAATCATTCAAGCCCCTCTTAAAGGCATTAACAGAATCTTCCATTATAACATCGCCCAGTATGAAGGAAGCACGGTGTGTATATCATTCCATTTCTGAGCACATTGATACATGCTTTCATGCTGACTGTTCCAGAGAGGTATTCTCTATAGACTTCAGAAGAATAGACTCAATACATGGCTTTTTTCTATTGATATCTATGAAGAACACAGCTGCAAGGTAAGCAATCTGTCAACTTCTATTTATATGCATATGCTGTAGCTACACACACAATAAGGAATGAAATCACATTTTACTATCTGGAAAAATACATATATTTATTCCAAACTGGCTGCACACCAAACACAAGGGTAACTGGAGATCCTTTACAGGGGTGTATGTATGTATGTATAACTTTATTTATAAAGCGCCACAAGGGTACGCAGCGCTGTACAGTCTTACAATATACACAATTACACACAGGGAGGACAAGTGTTATAATAAATACAATAAATAACTATAAATATACAGGGAATAAGTGCTATGTGGTATGAGACACAGTAGGAAGGAGGTCCCTGTCCCGTAGAGCTTACAATCTAAGGGGTGCTACAAAGCCTATATAGATATTATAATAAAAATATAAAAGGAAAGTAGGGGTATGTAAAAAAACAGTATTCTTTTCCCCATATGTTATAAAAGGCACTAAGTTTGACCAGTATCAGTAACCTATAGCAACCAATAAGTTATTTGCTTTTAAACAGGAGACCCATAAATTCTATGGTTGCTATGGGTTACTGCTCCTGGGCAAATGTAAAGCTTTTTGGGGTCATTTAATAACATAGGTGCAAAAGCAACCAATCCAAAAGTTCTAAATGTTTAAGAGTAGAAAATTAAAAGAGCAGTATTCCTGCTTGTTAGGGGCGCTGCTACCACGAAGCAAGGGTGGCAGTGCCCCACAAATTACCAGGGGCGGCAAATTTAAGATTTGAAATTAAGGTTATTATAGGGAAATTTCGGCTGCACTAGTGATAAATCCCATTCTCGACCTGCGGCGGCATCGGGTAGGCTGCCTCGGGGCTGCCCAGGGGCCCTGAAATGCCCCTGCTGCTTGTTTAATGAGTAGGGCTTGTACTGCATATACTTTTTGCCTATTTTTTTAATTATAAAAAATCTATGGTTTTTGTTATTTCTCAAGCTTAACAGGGAAATTGAAGCTCTTGTTTGGTCCTTGCAAAGGTAGATAATAAGATTACCAGTACACAGATTATCCCCTTGCATAATGGGTTTCTGCTTATGTGCCAAAACATTCAGAACAAAGGGTGAAGGGTGGGTGTTGTTTTTACAGAGTTCAGTACATTAGTTAAACTAACTCATTAAAGTACAAGTAAGCCTTTTATTTTAAAATCCCCTAAAAAAACTCTATTATACCAGAATAACATACATTTCTCCCTGCCATCATCTACTTTCTTGTCAAGCATAAAGCATCGCTCTTTTCGGAGCTCTCCTTCTCTCTTTGACGACGGCCAAAGAGAAGACGCAGAGTCATATTAGAGATAGAAAAAAAAAGGTTTATTTACTCCTTAACTAGCTAATTAACAGTATGATAGAAAGTGTGGAAGCAAATCAACGCTCTGTTGCCAAATGATAATACAAACAAGAAATATGATATTTTTTTTTCAATTAGAATAATAGCTGAATGTATATTTAGCATAAGTTCGATTTATTTTATGTTGAAAAGGTGCATTTAGGAGTATACTTCCCCTTTAATGTTTGAATTTGTAGTTTGGGTAACTTGTGTGATTATGGCACTTATACTAAACAATAAGCCCCATGGCAAAACAAATTATATTCACTCACTGGGCTAAGCAAAATATAATATCACAACCCATTGCTTCTATTAGTAGGAGATATATAAATTATTTGAATGAAAATAAATGGAAATTTCATATTACCGAGTGGCATAATATATACTATGCTGCAAATTTGCCACTTGCCGGTACATTTCTCTGAGCTGTACGGATAATTAGGTAGGAAATAAACGAGTCACACAAATAGGTACAATAAACAGGGTTCCCAAATCTTTTAATGTGCTGTTAATGATTGCAATTTGCCAGGAAAGTGATTGGAAGAAGCTGCTGCTGGATAAAGGATCTGTTTAAGATAAACTAGAAACCCACAAGAATGAGGAAAACAAACTAATATCCCCTAGATGGGAAACACAAGGCAGCCAGTGGAGAAAATAACTGAAAATATTTTCCTTGTTTTTGCTTTCTAAAAGAATGCGTCATTTAAAAAAAGAAAGAGCATTTCTTAATTAACATAATATCTTCATTAGCCCTTGTCTTAAGGCTGTTTCAATGGTATTATAAGCAAATATTTGTTACATTCCCTAGAGCTGTAATATTCAGGGAAAGCACAATGACATATGAATATAAATGAACACAGCGGTGAGGACCCTGTCTGTGCCTGACAGTTTCTCCATTGTATGAATGGAATGGCCATGTCCAGGTCAATCAGAGCTGTCTTTTGGGAGGTGCAACAGGGGTGACTAGCCATGCACTTTCTAGGGGCCCCACGGAGCAGAAGAGATTTTTAAAAATTTTTCAGAAGCAGCTTCACATGTTATATAGCAGGGGTCCCCAACCTTTCTTACTCGTGAGCCACAGTCTTGGGAGCAACACAAGCACCATAATAGTTCATGGAGGAGCCAAATAAGGGCTGTGATTGGCTATTAGGCAGCCTCTATGAACACTATCAGCTTACAGGGGGCTTTATTTGGTAGGAAATCTTGTTTTTATTCAACCAAAACTTGCCCCCAAGTCAGGATTTCAAAAATAACTCCCTGGTTTGGGGGCACTGAGAGCAACATCCAAGGGGTTGGGGAGCAACATGTTGCCCCTGAGACACTGATTGGATCACTGTTATATGGTATGTAATTAGAAAGGCAAAATGGCATGAGGGGAAGCTCTTTGAGATATATTAAATAAAAATAAGTCAGGGGAATAGGTTGCAGCCACTATGCTAGGGTTGCCCCCTATCCAATTTTTACCTTGACCGCCTGGTTTTTGTTAGGGCTGTCTGGGTCATAACTGCCTTTCCAAATTAGGAAATCCAGACTATCCTTAATTGATACAACAATTGCCCAATCGTTGATCGTCATCATTGCCCCACCCCCTGATGACAGCCTTACCCCCAACCCACCCACCCTGCCCTATTACATCACAGCCCTGCCCCATGATGTCACTGCCCTCCAACCTGCCCCAAGTTTCAGAAGGCGAAAAGTGGCAACCCTATGCTTCAATCCACACTCACCACCACACCGTGGCCTTTCTACTCTGTTCCGCCTGGTGCACAGTATTTGGAGAGACTTTGGCATTCTCCACCATATTCCAATGTGCACAAAAATACCGGCACAGCAGGACTTATTTAAGCGGGATAAACCCTGCTGATCTTTAATAGTAGCAAATCATATAAACCCTATGTTTCAGGCACTAAACTTCAATTGCCAGCTCTGCTGATTAGAGAAATGTTTGTGCTTGGATAACTGTTCAAAGAATTAAGAATGTTGAATAAGAACAAAGAAACAACTATTGGGATAATAAACAAAAATATGATACCGAGCAAAGAGAACCAAACCAGCACCTATAGGGATATCTTTGGAACAAGCACAGCAGAACCTACAGTAGATCCCGTTGTTACCTTGCTTTGCTTGGGTTTGCTGCACAGATGAGTGACTGTTATCTGTATTGATCAGAAACTGCTGATAGGGGTGCTTTAACACATGTATAGAGCGTAAGGGAAGTGTAAGTGCTTGGGAAGTATATGTTGGGGATGTAGCAAGCACTTAAATGCACTTAAGGGAAAATGCTGGCTACTGCTCTTGTACATCACACTGAGTAAGTGTGTAATTAAGTTGTGCTGTGGATGTAATTGGTGAATTGTGTTTATTAACTGACACAAATCCATCTCACATTAAAATGTGTCAGCGCATTGTTATTTGTGACAGTTTCAGCTTTTTGTTTAGAACATATTGCTCTTCTGTGATTAGAAATACTGCAAGGGAGGCTGCTATCAGCAACACAGTTAGCGCTGAGAGACCCTGTGACTAATTAACTTTGTTAACTATTGCCTTCCATGGTCCCAGAATGAATGTAGAACCAAGATATCTTTTAAAGGGTCATTGTCTTAAACATGCATCTGAGAAACTACAGAGATATTTCCATTTTCACATGAGTTTTAATAAACATATGAAGGAACGTTACAGCCAGTTTAAGCTTCAGCTTAAAGCTTCCATCAGTCTCTGGTTCAGGGGAATAGACCCTGTATTAGGGGGCCACATTTTTCTATGAACTTGGGACAGGCGGGGGAGAGTCCACAATGGAGTGGATTGTGATGGAAATGGATGAGGCCATGCCCATCACAGGGGTGGAATCAAAATGTCAAGGGAACCGAGTGGCATTATCAGGCATGAAATAAAGGGAATTGGGTGCGGAGGGGGTGCGGAGGGGAGAAAGGGGCAAATAAGTGGCAGATAAGAGGTCTGCTGGGGCTGACTTGATTAGTTATTACAAATTTACCACCAAGTACATTGCCACTAGGTTTGTAATAGTGGCCTGGGCTGGTTAAATAATGGCCAGGTGGAAACCCTACCCCATATCAGGACCCTGGTCCTTGGGAAAAACTGCCTCCTTACCGAGTTTCCATTTGCACCAATTGGCTCAAGAATGTCCCTGTTTTTGGCTAACCCGTGCCAGAGTTCTGCTGAAGGGGACAGCAACAGCAGTTGCGAAATACAACATGGTAGTACAATGAAACAACGTCAGGAGGGTCTAAATAACCCAATTAGGGGCTTAATTATGAACACTGGGCAAATATGCACTAACCTATAGCAAAAAATGATTTGCTTTTTTTTTAGCCAGCTGTAGGTTGAACCATTAAAGCAAACATTCTATTGGTTGCCATAAATGTTTGGCCGGGTGCAAATGTGCCCACTGTTTGTAAATGAACCTGAGCCTAAAGGTAGAAATGTTAGGATGTTGCCCTAGTCAGGCAAAGAAAAAACAGGCATATTGATGTGGCATATCAAAGCAAATTATACTTTACTAAGATGAACTTCCCCGCTGATAAGTGTAAGCAATGGCAAGACCAGACTCCCCCTAACAGTTTTTTGTGGCTGCAATTAACCCATAACTTGCTTGTGTCCAATGGTCCCTACAGCAGGGCACCAGTACATGCCTATTTCTACTAAGTATCATTTTCCCATTCTTACATTCCTCCATAGGGTACTGCATGTCAGAGTGCTTCCCAGATCCATTTTCAAAGATCAAAATAAAAATGCATATCTGTCTTTTTATAATGAGATGGGACAGTCATATCTGACTCAGACAGGCTTCTAAATGCTTTGGATTTTCTACAAACCCAGCAAAACTCCTCTGTGTTTGTAGCCTGCAACCAACAGCAGACACTGAAAAGTGGAGGATGCTAAAAATGCAGTCATAATTATACCGGGTTTTTTTTTTTAAAGCCCTCTGGCTTCAAAGGGGTTAACAATAAAGACTTTCAGAGCAAAGCTAAAATGCATTGAGGGCCAACAAATAAACTGCAGGAGGCGGAAGGTAAAAATCAGCTGAGCTTTTCCCTAGGAGAGGAATATTATTCTGTACAGTAAAATATCATCCAAGAGATGCCATGAAAAGAGATTAAAAACCAATAAATGCAGGAGAGAGAGCAGCAGCATAATTACAGGCTCTCGCCGCCAGCACCAGAAAGCACTCAAATTTTAATAGCAAGCACCGCATTTAATTTAACAACACATTTTTTCAATTACTTGAATAATTGTTTTATTCATAAAATGACTTTCAATAAGGAGGGTAATTTGGCATTAGTTTGTTTGCAGGCTTCCTCTGAGTTAGGAGGGTGGGCCTCTAGGAAATAAACAATAATGTGGCCCCAGCTACGTGGATGTGCCGACTTTGGCACAGGGAGTGTGGGTGCCACGAGAGAGACTGCCGGCCCCAAAGCCATACCTGATGTCTCCATTATTTAATGGATTTGCCAGAATGAGGGAATTGGGAGCTGGTAGATGAATGTTGGATTAACAGTCACAAACAGAGAATGGAGAGTACAGCTCTGTACAGTTGCTTCTGTGCCGAGCGTCAGACATACAAGAAAATCGTTGTCTGCCCTTTCCGGTGACATGTAAAACCCAGCTACAAATCCTTCACTGGCTGAGAGTTTACCCTTTGGTCTGAAAATGTTTCTAACACGCAGAGTCGGAGCAGAAGAGGGACATGGAGCAGCTTTGCTCTTTCTGGTATGTCCCAGCCGGACTGTCAGTAAAGGGTGACTATAGGTCTTTATCATAAAAATGTATTTCAAGATGAAAGTAAGCTCCTACACACAACATATTCATGAGTCAGTTCTCAAGATAAAATATTGCCTTATGGCATATGGTTTTTCTACTGCAGCCTGTTTAGATGGCATGGCTCCAGAGGGCATGGTACAGGTATAGGACCCATTATCCAGAATGCTCGGGACCAAGGGTTTTCCGGATAAGGGGTCTTTCCATTATTTGGATCTCCATACCTTAAGTCTACTAAAAAATCAATAAAACATTAATTAAACCCAACAGGATTGTTTTGCCTCCAATAAGGATTATTTATATCTTAGTTGGGATCAATTACTGTTTTATTACTACAGAGAAAAAGGAAATCAGTTTTAAAATCATGTATTATTTGATTAAAATGGAGTCTATGGGAGATGGGCTTTCCGTAATTCGGAGCTTTCTGGATAATGGATTTCCAGATAATGGATCCCATACCTGTACTAGTTTTATTGTGTACCAAATATTATGCACTCAGGTATGGTTCACTAACAATTCATTACAAACTTGGTGTGTTGGAGAATGGGGAATGTAATGGAGGAACCATAAAAGTAAATGGAGTCGGTAAACTAAAAAAGCTCAATACTGCTGTATGTGTAAAGTGGCCCAGTAGCTCAATGCCAATGGGTAAAATAAAACTGCCGTTCAATGTTCTAGGCTTGATTTACCCTTAAATGTTTAGTGTAAGTACAAAACAGAACACAATATGAGCCATAGGTAATGTCAGTGTTTATCTACAGTGACAAGAGGGATGTAAATGCTATATAACCTTGAGTGAAGGTTGCTCAATACTTCCGTCATGGTGACTGACAGACCTGGGACTGTTACCAACTCCTGATGCTTGATGGTTCCCTAAGTGTCTGCTTCATGGGTACAGAGATGCAAATTTGAGAATACTTTACATTATGGAGATGAGAAAGAGAAAGCATGGATTCATAGTTTAAAATTAAAGAACATTAAAGACACATAGTGGGGAATCTCTTTCCTATAGAAAAGATCAACGCTTGGGGATGTTGTGATGGCAGATTCTGTTAATGCCGATAAAAGGGGCCTGGATGATTTCTTAAACAAGCATAGTATGCAAGGCTATAGTGATCTAAGCACTTAGTTGGTTAGCACAGATATTGGTAAGTATAGTTTATACATATGTGAGTGTATAGATAGACTGGTAAGTGTGTGCGTATATATATATATATATATGGGCTCAGGGGTATATTTGGAAGGGTTGAACTTGATGGACATTGGACTTTTTTCAACCCAACTTTATATATAGCAGCTTGAGGGTTGGTGGTTATAACAAGACATTTCATGAACCCTATAATCTCCCCAACTCTTTTCAACATTGAAATAAACACAGTTTCTTTGAGATATCAGTCTTTCTTCATCTTCTCCTACTGACCCAACCAAAATGAGAATTATTATTTGGTGCCCACTACAGCTCTGTGGCAGATATATCGCAGTACAGGGCCCTCAGGGGCAAAGGTTAAATCTTCCTGCGACTCCACATAGAGGAATTTCCTGTGCTATTCCCTGTAAGTGCCCAGTCCACCAGCTGCCCTCGCTAATAACTCTTTTAATCAGTTAAACAAGTCGCCACCTTTGATGTTTCTTCACTGACAGCTGCCTGATCCCTGATGTTTTTCAAAGAAATTACATCTAATTAGTTGGGAAAAATTACCATTTTAATGAGGATTTGTCATTTAGAAAAAATATTTAACCCGTACCGGAAGAAAGCCTTGCCCACTGCGGCAAAGGAACAGATGTGAGCATATAGGTGCCAGGGTCTTACAGATACGCAGCGGGGAGCACAGAACAACTGAACTGACTGGGCTTTATAAAAAAATGATTATTTCTTAATGATATCCTTTTTAACGATCACAAATTGCCCCTCTGAGGGAAGCTGCAGGACACAGGGGTGCAATTATAAACCCTTCAGCTGCATAGAACTTACTATAAGTACTTGATGGACTTTTCCAACCCAACTTAACTATGTAACATGTACCAGCAATCCAGGCATATTAATTTGCAACAATCGTATTACAGTGTTTTCTATAGTACAGGTATGGGATCCCTTATCCGTAAACGCGTTATCCAGAAAGTTCCGAATTACGGAAAAGCAATCTCCCATAGACTCCATTATAAGCAGATAATTCTAATTTTTAAAAATGATTTCCTTTTTCTCTGTAATAATAAAACAGTACCTGTACTTGATCCCAACTAAGATATAATTACTCCTTATTGGAGGCAAAACAATCCTATTGGGTTTAATTAATGGTTAAATTATTCCCTTTTCTCTGTAATAATAAAACAGTACCTTGTACTTGATCCCAACTAAGATATAATTACCCCTTATTGGGGGCAGAACAGCCCTATTGGGTTTATTTAATGGTTAAATGATTCCCTTTTCTCTGTAATAATAAAACAGTACCTGTACTTGATCCCAACTAAGATATAATTACCCCTTATTGGGGGCAGAACAGCCCTATTGGGTTTATTTAATGGTTAAATGATTCCCTTTTCTCTGTAATAATAAAACAGTACCTGTACTTGATCCCAACTAAGATACAATTACCCCTTATTGGGGGCAGAACAGTCCTATTGGGTTTATTTAATGGTTAAATGATTCCATTTTCTCTGTAATAATAAAACAGTACCTGTACTTGATCCCAACTAAGATATAATTACCCCTTATTGGGGGCAGAACAGCCCTATTGGGTTTATTTAATGGTTAAATGATTCCCTTTTCTCTGTAATAATAAAACAGTACCTTGTACTTGATCCCAACTAAAATATAATTACCCCTTATTGGGGGCAGAACAGCCCTATTGGGTTTATTTAATGGTTAAATGATTCCCTTTTCTCTGTAATAATAAAACAGTACCTGTACTTGATCCCAACTAAGATATAATTACCCCTTATTGGGGGCAAAACAAGCCTATTGGGTTTAGGTAATGTTTAAATGATTTATTAGTCAACTTAAGATATGGAGATCCAAATTACGGAAAGATCCCTTATCCAGAAAACCCCAGGTCCTGAGCATTCTGGATAACAGGTCCCATACCTGTAATCCTTATTTGGCTTTTTATACACTACGTTGGAACTTTGTAATAAAGTGAAAACACTGTGACTTTATAAAGGGGAATAAATGCCAGAGATTATTGGCTACCCCGCACCCGTCCTATACTCCCATGCAGTGATGCCTTGGGCTGCGGTGTCTCCCCTGTTGAATGCTTTATTAGATGACCACTTTGTCTCATTAATTACATTTCAGGAGTGATTTGGAAGTTGACATGTGAAGCGGCTGAGTGGCATCAGTACCATCTTCATCAATTGCTTCTGCTTAATAAGATGCTCAGGAGACGCTAATAGATCAGCGCTTGTTGGCTGAACATGACAGCTTTATATGATGGATGGAGCCACAAAGGGGCTTCTGGGAACAAGCCCATGCATCTCTATCCGTCTTCAGCACCCTTTTACCTTTCCTAACAATGAATGTCATTTGCCTAACCCCAGAGGGAACTTTAACTTGACAAATAATTATAATTGCTATAAGTAAAATAAATAATTCTCATTAGAGATTATCCTCTGATTATGGCCTCATACGTGGCCTCATAATATTCTACACCGCTATGTTATCTAAATATCCGCCCATTGCAGGTCACTGTTTCATTTGCCCCTAGAGCAATCACAGCTGATTGGTGACATGAATAAAAACAAATATGCAGATAAATAAGGGTCCCAGTGCAAATAACCTATGGCAGTATGTTTTACTAAAATGACTAAAGCAGGTTACACTGACCGGATAAATAAAATCTATTTGCCTCTATGCAGAGTAGTTTCCTTCTCACCCACAGTATCTTATAAATCATTAGAACCAACGGGTTTTTTTTTTTTTTTTTTTTAGATTATCCTTAATAGAAAATTGCCATTTTAAGTACTAAGTGCCACCCCCTGGGACCATAGGATTCACAGTGCACACAAACAAGCCAAGGCACACATACATGCTAGGCCCCATCAGCCAATTAATGGACAGAGTCTGTCTTTTCCTATATATATATATACTTACACTAAACATTTAAGGGTAAATCAAGCCTAGAAGAATGAATGGCAGTTTTATTTTACCCATTGGCATTGAGCTACTGGGCCACTTTACACATAAGCAGTATTGAGCTTTTTTTAGTTTACCGACTCCATTTACTTTTACGGTTCCACCATCATATTCCCCATTCTCCAACACACCAAGTTTGTAATGAATTGTTAGTGAACCATACCTGAGTGCATAATATTTAGTACACAAATAAAACTAGTACAGGTATGGGATCCATTATCTGGATATATATATTCCAGTTTGGTAAGACTCTTTAATAGGCCACTTATTATGATATAAACTACCTATTGGTTAAGTATTTATTCTGGGGGTATAGTTTTCCTTCCCTCCGAGCATCAGAAGGGACTGACAAAGGCTGTACTTAGCGCTTGATGATTGACTGGGCCCCTCATTACCGTTTCACATTTCTGTAATTCCACCAGACCACACAGGAATCTTCATAATAATAGACTCCCCTTGCTTTTAGAGGTCTCTTATGTTTTAAAAATAAGATCTTAGTACTTAGGGTAGTTTGGTTTCCATTTCAAACACATTATTTGGAGACTATTTATTATTTATGACAGGAATAAATAGTAGAATATGGCAGAAAGTGGTCAGTATCACTTCTGTCTTATAGTTTTTGAGAAATATATTATAGAAAGATGTGACATACCAGCTGTTGTAACCAAGGCACAGTGTCGGACTGGAACCCCAGGGACCTCCCAGAAAACCTTAGACAATGGGCCCACTCTCCAAAATATTTTTCCTCCTTTCCTCACTCAACATCGTTATTGTCCTATTATTTTTAATTACATGCTAGCTTCTATCCTTCCATCTTTTTTTCCTCTTTGTTCCCATTTAGAAATAGCAAACGACTATGAAGTAGGCCAAATGCTCAGGCGCAGGAGGGCCCACTAACACCTGAGCCCACTGGGAGTTTTCCTGGTATCCTGATGGGCCAGTCCAAGGCAGATGTTTTCATGTTATCTAGACATAAAAAAGTTTCTTCCAAGTCTAGTAACCCATGGGCAGCCAATCATCATTCACTTTTCTACAGCGGTGGTTAAACATCTCATCAGTTGCTATAGGTTATTAACCTGCTCTGCTATGAGACTCTATCACTATTTCCCTGGTAAAGGACAGTTCTGAAAATGAAAGAGATATTTCCCAAAGGATTTCATGGTTAGTGTTAAGGGTTTAATCGGTTTCAGGCTTCAAATATGGGTTTTGGAATTAAGTCATTTTCCTAGGTGAATAATGGTACAGGCTAGAGTTACACAGATGATGCATTACAGATAATTCAAACACCTGTCAAGTTGCCCAGTTTGGACCCCGGCTGCTATTGAACTGTAATTGTCTTCACTCCTGGGTGGGGTCAGAGGTGCCTTTCAAGAAAAGAGTTAGAGTATGATATGTTAGACATCCCTGCATTAGAATGCCTTGAAACAACAATTAAAATTTCCTGGAATTTGAAGGTGCCCCTTCCGTAGCAGCACGAGAGAAACACAGTGAGCTGTTAAATGTCAGCATGTGGTTAGAGTCCATTAGTTATTCATGAGTGTTTGGTTAGGCAATCATGCTGTCTAGTTCAACTGTGTACTGCGTGTGTTTAACATTGAGAAATGGAGGAACATACATGAAAAAAAAAATCAAACAAATAAATAGAATGCAACAGAATGGGTTTCCTGAACATGTGCTTGTTATGGTTTATTGTTGTTTTTGTATAAAAGCAAATAACTATAAATCACAGTGGCACGCAATCATAAAATGTGCTCTACTGTATCCATTGCCTTGAAAACGGCTTCTGCGGTGTCCCACGCGCACCTCTCCTAGTAATACAGCCAGCCAAGTTCTTATTGACTGATGACGTCAACTGGTTTGTGTCTACCAATAACTTTTTTAGAAAAGGGGAGAGAGGTGTGGCAGGACTGTAGGGGTCAGATTGCCACGAGTGCTAACCCTCTTTGGCCCTGCTCTGAGGCTACGATAACCCTCACCAACACATACTTATTCTTATATCAGTAGAACACACTTGGCACACCTTATGTTGCATTGTAGAATGGTCAACGGATATAATGACTTTATGTGCTCTCCTTGCTGGGGGTGTGAAGTAATGAATTGAAGGAATTCTGCCCCTGCTGCAATTCTTGTAATGCACCTGATCTGAGACTATAAGGGGCTCGATTTGTTCAGTTTAGGTTTTTTTGATGCCAAAAACATGATTTTTTTACCGGAAAAAATGCAAAAGCACGACAAATCCAAATGCAAATATAAAGCAGCTAAAACCTGTTGAGACCATGTAGAAGTCAATGGCCGATGTCCCTTTTACAACTGGAGGATCTTTCTTTGCTTCGTGGTTTTAGACATTTTAGGATTTTATGGCTATGAGAAAGCCACAGTTTATATGTGACAATTTCACAACTTTTTTTCATCCGTGCTTTTTCTATTTGGATCTTTTGATAAATTTGTGGAAATACGTTTAGTTGCGGTTTAAAAAATCTAGAAAACCATAAAAATCCAAATTTTAATAAATCCCCCCTAGTGGTTGTGCATGTTTCTCTAACATCACTTGAGACTGTCCCTAAAACATTCCACCGATGCTCACCATCCCTCTATTACACTGTGTACATGTTCCTTACCTGTTAAGGTGGCCCTAACTCGTTACTCGGTACACATTCGTTTGATGATCAGTTTGCCATACAATATGCCATCCACGGATGATTATTTGAAAAGATGTCATCATATTGTTGACGTAAAATACAGAAAGATCATACATCTATCGTTCTTTGACTTCTGTTGCAATCATGACATGTGCAGGGAACAATTGTTCAAAGACAAATGGCACTCACACCAACTGACAACGACCAAAACAACCAAAATGTTTAAACCCAGCCGATCAATTTCTTGCCCAATAATCTCGGGCCAATTAGTGGCCCAACGATCGTTCGTACACCATCAACTATACAATAATTTAATAATATTATTGGATCTAGATTGGTTCCTTCTCTTTCCCTGCAGCACTGCTCAGAACTCCTCTCCAGCTAACAGAAGCGTTGAATAACGTCTCGTCTAAATCACCCACTGTTTATTGAGAGAAAGTTAATTGCTGTGCTCTGGGCGATTGCCTTAATGTTCAAATCAAGACATTTTAAATGTTCTAAGAAGACTGGGTGAGCTGTCCATAAATAATTTTGGTAAAGCGCTTCTTGTACCACCCTACTGGTCTTACCCTTATCCCCTACGAGTAAATCATTATATAAAATAATTATCCAAGATGAATCCAAGGTTTGGAAGTTATCAGCTGGAAAGAAGTGACGGGATCCAGGCCAACATCCCGATCTGATAATTCAGCCCCTTGTTCAAATGCAGTTTGACCCTCTATATCAGGGGTGCCCAGACTTTTTCCCGCGGCGATCGACTTCGGACTCCTCCCCGCATACGTACTCATACCCAATAGACGCTCAGAACCGCTGCACTTCCGCATTTCCCGGCTTCAATGCGATCCACCAGAAATCCATGGGGGATCAACTGGTGGAACATGATCGATGTTTTGGCTACCCCTGCCCTATATGAAATTTGGAATTGAAACAAGCACATTTGGAACTGGCTTTGTGGAAATAATCTTATGGGGAAACGTAAGTTTGGTACCAATCAAACAGGTGTCTTGTACATGCAAGCTGATTATTGGTTGCTAGATCTGGATCGGGCTTTCAACCTTTTATTACATTGCCCCCCAAATACTTAAAAGAACAACCAATAAGCCACCTCTGCGTAATGGTCTCACAGATAACCCCCTCTAGCTGTTTTACCTTGGATCCCCTCCATTTAACTCAACGTCTAATTGATTGTATCAGAAAATCCACTCCCTATCATTTCTTTTCTAACTGTGTGCTCTATATCATTTGTCTCTATCTCTTCTGCCGTAACCAAGCATCTCCACCATAAATTACTGCTTAAACATTACAGGCCCGTGCGTATCTGGCCATTAGATAAACTCTGCTTCACTGCTAAATTTGCCACTTGGAGCGAGGTTAAAGAAAAAAAATAATAATGAATGACGAGGGAGAGGAGAAACCTGACATTTCCCGGCAGTAAAATGGATCCAGCAAGCGCCCCAAGCTGCATTAAACCTGCTTCGCTAGTGAAATATTTGTTCAGAGAAAGTTGAAAGTGCCACTTGCATAAATGCAGCTCAGAGCCAGATGCAGGCGAGCGGATTGTGACTGAATTATGAGACCATCGAGATCCGTGAGCTTCCAACATATCCTGTCGCCACCATCTCTGGAACACTTGCCTATGTACCACCCTGTGCCCTGATTTAACCTGCTTGACTTGAGTAAGTGTGGCAAGGAGAGATTCCTACAGCTAAGATGTGGCAGAGTTGCTGTCATAAATAAGAGGATTCCATAATCAAGCTGGAATAATATATTCACATATATTAAATGATTCAACAAGGTACAGAAGGAAACCATATTTTCTGGTAAGTTCAGCCCAATGCTGAGAATTTGATTTGATTTGAGAACTGGAAAGCCGTAGGGGGTTATGTAATAAAAGGCACTAAGTTTGCCCAGGACTAGTAACCCCAGGGGCGGCAGCAGCCCTCAAGTCCACAGGGGCGCCAAAAAGCTGCTCCTGCTAACTCTGAGATGAAATTCTGATTTTTAACCCTGAATTTTGTCTGTGTTAGTGCAGCAGCAATGTGGCCCCCCTCATACCTCTGTGGCGCTCGCAAATGTAAGTGTTGGGTGTGATGGAGGGGCGCTGCCATTAGAAAGGCCACCTGAGGGTGGCATAGACCCCGGAAATGCCCATAGCAACCAATCAACAGGTAGCATTTTCTGGTCACCTGTTTCAAAGCAAACATATTATTGGTTGATATTGGGGATAGAGTCAAAAGGATGATGGTAATTGTAACAGAAAGATGACTGGCACTATGGAAGGTATGGCCTGCACATATAAGCCTAGCCTGGATTAGGCTACTCTTGAAACTCTTTCAAAAGATTCATGAAACGGCGAAAAATTTGCGAAACGGGGAAAATGTAGCGTCACAAAAAAAAATTCACAAATTGTCACACGCGACAATTGACGTGAGAAACAATTCTTTTCGACATGAGAGACAATTCTTTTTGACGTGAGACAATTCTTTTTGACATGAGAAACAATTCTTTTCTATATGAGAGACAATTCTTTTTTTGGTTTGACACACAACGATACGCAAAAATACGTTTGATGCTTGAGACAATTCTTTTAATGCAGGCGACAATTTTTGGACATGCGGTGAATTTTTCCACTGCGAATTTTGTCGCCTGTTTCACGAAAAAATCCGCCAATGGCGAAACGTGGAAATTCACCGCAAATCTATGCCTGCCAACTTTTTTCTCTCATCACTAATCAACAGGTATAAGGCCTATGCGAATCGCAAAACCTCCCGGTTTGTATTTCTACCAGTCTACCCAACTATTTCATCTTTTAACATCTTCTGACCCATAAACAGGTGGTATATGTGATAATGATCCCAGTACATGAAAAAACTGGAAAGCAGATTATATTGGGAAAGTGACTATGGCAGCTGCTTCTGTGCTACCGTGCTACCACCAGCTGTTGTTCAGCTATAACTCCCAGCATCCACCCTTTTCAACAGGCCATTTCGCTCTGGGCCAGTCGGCACCCGCACTGGCCAGTGTTTAAGGGTTAACTCAGCAGACCAATCTCTAACTATAAACAGTAGTTAATATTTCCACTGATAAATACGAGCCAACATTAGTGGAGTGGAATAGTGAAGATTGGTGTTGGACATATGGGGACAGATCTGTTCTTGGCAAGAACGATGGATTCTAAAACATAATCTCATCCTGGAAGCTGATCTCTATCATATGCCATAATATTTCAGTTTGGATTTCCCTTGATAGATATAAAAATACAGATTCAGTTTCATTGTCTTCTCTGTCCTGACTGAATTCATTCCTTACATGTCCTTTTGTTATATATGCAGGGCTTGTAGCACGGCAATCAAAAACAACAGTGAAAGTCCCCCGTCTGCTGCTGCTACTGGGCCAAGGAAAATAAGTAAGCCGGTGGGGTTTTCCAGCATGAATATCGAAAATCTACTCTAATTAGGCCTAATGCCTGCCTGTTCTGCCTAATTAAACCAATCAAAATATCACCATTGTCCCTTTTTCAGTTAAACTCACTGGGTGGCAATTCCACACAGTTCTAACCCTTCCAAATGCTTCCATTCCCAGGCTTTCATGTGTGGGGATTTATGTCACGTTATCTATTAAAATTACCTTAGCGCAACATGGTGACAGTGATATTTTATGTATTTGCAGTCCCACCTAATGCCCTTCAGTTGCTACTGAGGTAATATGTACAGGTATGGGACCTGTTATCCAGAATGCTCTAGACCTGGGGTTTTCCGGATAAGAAAAAATTTGGATCTCCATAACTTAAGTCTGCTGTAAATTATATAAATATTGAATAAACCCAATATCGCTGTTCTGCCCCCAATAAGG
Source organism: Xenopus tropicalis (assembly GCF_000004195.4). Classification (NCBI taxonomy): domain Eukaryota; kingdom Metazoa; phylum Chordata; class Amphibia; order Anura; family Pipidae; genus Xenopus; species Xenopus tropicalis. The sequence continues at coordinate 32,271,017 of NC_030686.2, forward strand.
GGTAATTATATCTTAGTTGGGATCAAGTACAGGTACTGTTTTATTATTACAGAGAAAAGGGAATCATTTAACCATTAAATAAACCCAATAGGGCTGTTCTGCCCCCAATAAGGGGTAATTATATCTTAGTTGGGATCAAGTACAGGTACTGTTTTATTATTACAGAGAAAAGGGAATCATTTAACCATTAAATAAACCCAATAGGGCTGTTCTGCCCCAATAAGGGGTAATTATATCTTAGTTGGGATCAAGTACAGGTACTGTTTTATTATTACAGAGAAAAGGGAATCATTTAACCATTAAATAAACCCAATAGGGCTGTTCTGCCCCAATAAGGGGCAATTATATCTTAGTTGGGATCAAGTACAGGTACTGTTTTATTATTACAGAGAAAAAGGAAATCATTTTTAAAAATTAGAATTATTTGCTTATTATGGAGTCTATGGGAGATGGGCTTTCCGTAATTTGGAACTTTCTGGATAACGGGTTTCCGGATAAGGGATCCCATACCTGTACTGGAAACTTGCGAAAAACTTTTGGATCCTAGCTGTCCTGATTTCTGTGGAACAGTCCCAATTTTAACCTCACAACCATAGTCCTGGATTGCTATTTTATTTCTCACCAACTGCCGCCCCCCTCTGCCAGCCCTTGCTTGCTGGAATTGAAAGAAAAGGTAAAATCACAGATGGCCGTGCGTTCCACTGTGTATGATATATGGGAAGTAAAGAAGGCTTAGGGGCATATTTATTATGCTGTGTAAAAAACGGCAACAACGTTTGCCACACATCGCCAGGCTTAAAAACGGCGTAAAATCTGCTTAATTTTTTTACATGTTTTTTCTTCCGCCGGAACTTACTTAAAATAACGTGTAAAAATCTGCCGCTTAAACGGCAAACTTCTCCATTTATTTAACACAGAATAATAAATAGGCCCCTAGCCTCTTCAAAAGAGACAACATGTCATGTACATCAGAATACAGTTCAAACTTCCTCTATCATGTGATCCGTTATCCAGAAACTCAGAAACTCAGAAAGCTCAATAAAGTCTATCGGAGATGGTCTTTCCGTAATTCAGAACTTTCTGGATAATGGGTTTCCGGATAAAGGATCCCATACCTGTAATTGATCCCAACTAAAATATAATTAATCCTAATTTTATTAATCCATTATCTGGAAAACCCCAGGTCCCAATCATTCTGGATAACGGGTCCCATACCTGTACATATCAGCACAGCACATATTTGAGGTCCACTGAGAAACACTGCATGAGGGCCCCTAAAATTACCTGCTGCAGAAATGAAGTCTTGTTACCAAAAAGAAAATATGGATAAGTCTAACTTTTCATTAAGGTGCCTGCGAGAGATCAGACTTAAAGACCCTCTGCCAGCTCCCCAGAAAAAAAGAACCCAATCCATGCACTTTAGCGAGCACAAGTTATTTAAACGTTCTTCCCTGTCAGAAGACCAGGCCAGCGTAGCTGCATTTGATAAAGCACCATGGTATTAATATGTTCCTGCCCAGTCAGTGAATGCCTTATTACCATTACATTTTGCTGTTGCATTTCAAGATTCCCCGCTAGTGAGGCCACTCCAGGCTGCGGCATCTCAATCATCTGACCAGTTGGCTCTTTTTTAGAAGCACAGATGAGACTGCACAATAACTGCTGCCAGTTTATTTCACCCTCCCCCAGTTGTAAAAATGTAAAACATGGAACAGAGCACTCGCAGAGAGAAGAACGGCAGATGTATCAGGGCTGGTGTTAATCGTGTGTTAGCAGAAACATCCTGTGTGCCTAAGCACCAGCGGCCCAAGGTGTCAACTGTCCCTGGAGAAAAGGGAAGGCTCAATGGTAATCATGCCTTATGAACAGTAGCATGGAATCCCTTCTGTTAGCAGCAGCAGGGTTGGACTGGGCCTCTGGGACACGGGGAAAAATCCCGGTGGGCCCTGGCGGCCCAGACCCGACCCTTGCCTGCGCTCCCCCTGCCTGACCGCTCCTCCCCTGATGCGTTAAATTTACGCACTCGGGGGAGGACTTCGGGGTGGGGACCCTGCAAGAGGGGTTCCTGCAGGCGAGGCCGACGCGGGCACCCGCAGGGCCCCTGGGGTGGGAGCCCTGGTGGGCCCTTCACCCCCCAGTCCGACCCTGAGCAGCAGTGGAAGATATGTATATTTGCAAAAGCAGAAGGCTACATCATACGGAACCATTAAGAATCTAAAGCTAGCCACGATCAGAAATATCTGCTTGTATTGCCAGGTTGTCAAACAAGCAGATCTTTGCCTGCTTTTGAAACCCAGGTGGTAAAAATCAGGTTGATCCATTTATATGGCCCCTGGGCCAATGATCGAATCCCAAAAAGGGACTATACAGACCCATCAGAAAATGACAGCATCCATACTAAACGACATACAGGTTCCTCCCAGTGATCCATGGTCCCCATGCTCTGACCTGTATGTCGTTGGGTACGGTATGCACAGTTCTGACTTATCTGATTGAATTTCTGTAACCCAAAAATATTTTGTATGCAATACAACTAATCTGTTTGGTTGTTCAATATTGTTTATTCAGAGCCTTAGTGGTAACCTGCATGCAACAGATGGCTTCCTTCACTCTTAACTGTTACATTCATTTTTGCTGCCATAAAAATATCCCCAAAACATCAGGGGCTAAAACTCCAGGGCTAAGCATGTGTTGGAATGAAATGTATTGCAAATAAATAATAACGACACAATGTCATACAATAAGGAATGGAACCTTTTCTCATCAATGAAACATAACAACTCCCGTGGGCATGCCCAATAGGTAGTTCTTTCCCACCAAAAGTTACTAGTTACAGTACAGGGAAGATATACACAGAATTATTTAGTAATGCTGGCAGGTTATAAATATAGAAGTAAATATGGAAGGCTATACTTTCAGAGGGACATGGAAAATAGAAGTATGAGTATGGTGTGTCTGTCATGAATTATTTAAGACCTAATATAAAGAAAGAAGTACTGGTGGAAAATAATGGGGCTGAAAACTTTGGGTCAAAAGCTTCCCAGATTGTAAAGTCTCAGGCAAATTCTACAGGTCGACAGGCTCGTTCAAGTTAGGAAGAGGTTTAGCTCCAGTTGCAAATTGAAAAGAACGCTAGTTTGGCCAAGTCCCAGATATTGAGCAATATTACTGCCAGGACAATAAATAGAAACAAGTTTATAAACTTGTTGCATGACAATTTTATGTCTGTGGTTATTGAGACGCCAACCAAAAATGATGCTATACTGGATCTAGTGATAGGAACATGCTACAGACCCCCTCAAGTTAAAAGGAGGCTCAGCTCCCATTGCAGTTTAAAAAGGCTTCTAGTTTGGGGCAAGTCTTGATAATGGCTGGAGCCAGATATTGAGTGGAGCAACAGCAAGGCCAGGATAGTCAAAAGAAACAACTTCTTATATGATCATTTTATGTCACAGGTTATTGAGGAGCCAACCAGAAATTGTGCTATACTGTATCCAATGATTTCTAACAACCCAGAACTTGTAGCAAAGAATATATATAAATGTTGAAAAACAGCAGTCAGAAAGGCGAAGATACAAATGAGGAACAAATAGAGGCACAGACTGAGACTAACCCCAAAAAATGTTAAAATTAATTTAATAGTAAAAACAGGCAAGTTCAAAATTGTGTTTGTGTGGGTTTAAATACCCAGTTCAAGAACATACTGGTATATTACTACTGAAGAAACTGACTTTATTTTTAATAATTACAATTAACAGAACTGCACACCCTCAGGAGAGAAGTCAGAACACTGAAAAAAATGTATAGCTGAAACAATGAGGCTTGTCCTGATGACTCTCTGCATTCCATAATGGGGTGTAATTAGGATATATTTGAATGTGAGGTGATATGACTATATACTGCACCTTTTGTATGTTCTTTGAACCTGTTTTATAAATATCCAGGGATTAATGTTGGGGGGGGAAAATGATGCCCTAAAGCTTGGCCTCTCTATACTGCTAATTCAATGCATCCTGTGGCGTCAAACAAAGAGTGTAAATTGCTCAGTAGTGAATGGCTCCATTAATGCTCACTCCTGGTGTCTGCAATTACGCTGATTAGAATGATATTAATATATACTTTGCAAAATAAGACAATGGGGGATGGGTGTAATTCATAGAAGTATAAGGAAAATAAGCAATGTTCTTCAATGGCAGTGAAATAGTTTGCTGGAATAGCAGTTACATAAGAGTGCTTGATGGGTTAATAGGGCCAGAATTACAGGTAGACAAGAGTGGCACGTACCTGGGGCGCCATGTTGGCACCTCGGCTGGAAATAGTTTGCTGGAATAGCAGTTACATAAGAGTGCTTAATGGGTTAAAGTGGTCAGAATTACAGGTAGAAAGGAGTGGCACGTGCCTAGGGCACCATGTTGGCACCCTAGGCTGGAAATAGTTTGCTAGAATAGCAGTTACATAAGAGTGATTGATGGGTTAACAGGGTCAGAATTACAGGTAGACAGGAGTGGCACGTTCCTGGGGTGCCATGTTGGCACCTCGGCTGGAAATAGTTTGCTGGAATAGCAGTTACATAAGAGTGATTGATGGGTTAACAGGGTCAGAATTACAGGTAGACAGGAGTGGCACGTTCCTGGGGCGCCATGTTGGCACCTCGGCTGGAAATAGTTTGCTGGAATAGCAGTTACATAAGAGTGCTTGATGGGTTAATAGGGCCAGAATTACAGGTAGAAAGGAGTGGCACGTGCCTAGGGCACCATGTTGGCACCTCGGCTGGAAATAGTTTGCTGGAATAGCAGTTACACAAGAGTGCTTGATGGGTTAATAGGGCCAGAATTACATGTAGACAGGAGTGGCACGTACCTGGGGCGCCATGTTGGTACCTCAGCTGGAAATAGTTTGCTGGAATAGCAGTTACATAAGAGTGCTTGATGGGTTAACAGGGTCAGAATTACAGGTAGACAAGAGTGGCACGTACCTGCTGCGCCATGTTGGCACCTCGGCTGGAAATAGTTTGCTGGAATAGCAGTTACATAAGAGTGCTTAATGGGTTAAAGTGGTCAGAATTACAGGTAGAAAGGAGTGGCACGTGCCTAGGGCACCATGTTGGCACCCTAGGCTGGAAATAGTTTGCTGGAATAGCAGTTACATAAGAGTGCTTGATGGGTTAACAGGGTCAGAATTACAGGTAGACAGGAGTGGCACGTGGCTAGGGTGCCATGTTGGCACCTCAGCTGGAAATAGTTTGCTGGAATAGCAGTTACATAAGAGTGCTTGATGGGTTAATAGGACCAGAATTACATGTAGAAAGGAGTGGCACGTGGCTAGGGTGCCATGTTGGCACCTCAGCTGGAAATAGTTTGCTGGAATAGCAGTTACATAAGAGTGCTTGATGGGTTAACAGGGTCAGAATTACAGGTAGACAGGAGTGGCACGTGCCTAGGGCACCATGTTGGCACCTCGGCTGGAAATAGTTTGCTGGAAAAGCAGTTACATGAGAGTGCTTGATGGGTTAACAGGGACAGAATTACGGGTAGACAGGCGTGGCACGTGCCTAGGGCGCCATGTTAGGGGGGAACTAGGCCTAGTTGGGCTCTTGTGACGGCACTTCGTATGCTCATTCATTTGCGCACCGCAGCGGTGGAGGTGGCCCAAGGTTGCTTGCCCTGGCACTGTGGGTTAATATCAGCGATAGTCTACCTATCATGAGTTTTGACTCCTCTGGGTTAGAAAATGCTATTCACTGACTGGTTGCTGTCAGTTACAGGAATTGGCACAAATTATTACCCAGCCCCCATATTTTCCAGGTATATAGGTATCCTGAGTTGCAGGTAGAAGGACGCTGACTAAATTCATTAAAGGGGGGGCCATAGGCTTCTAGTAATAGTACTGCTGGAAATAAAAGCCAAATTATTCTAATAAACATATCAATATTCAAAAATGTTACATTGCGGCCAGTCATGTGAAACATACAGTGTTCTTTCTTGTCTGGGAGAAAATGGTTTCTCTATACAGAGAGATCTCAGCAAGGGAACCCATGTAGGTTTCACAACGAGCGTCTCTTTCTCTAACGCCAGGTATAAAACATCTCACGCAGCGCAGATCAGCCTTGCATCAAATCCCTGCCCGGTGCCTTCAGCAGCAAGGGGAGTCTTGTACCTGTCTTTCACAGCACATTATGCAACAAAATAAACAAGATATTAATAGGCATCTTTGTGCGAAACGCATCAGGCGGATACATACAGAACGTGAGAAGCGAACGCTGACCCGGTGAGATTTAAATCAAAGGAACGTTTTAATTAGGAATAACAAGCAAACGGGAATGTTGGTTTTGTGGTTGTTAGAACTAATTAAATGACTCATCTGATCCATTCCGTGCTGCGTGTGGCAATAAGCGAGCAGGGTGGTGTATTCTCTGTGTTGCGCTGGAAAAAGGGGGAGAGCATGTTCAATTTCACAACGCCACAAGAGATATTAATGAATTATACAAGGCATCTATTGCAATCATGTGTGCGCCTCTATGGGAGCAGAAAGTGTGCTACAGTCGGAGGTGGCTGACTGTGTTCAGTATCAAAATGCATTCATTTCGAATATACACTCGCCCAGTGGGGAGTCTACAGATGCTGAAGGCAGTTGCATAGTTTTTAGAATGCACACACAACATACAACCAAAAAAATTATATAATTAACATTTCTTATAGACACTTTACTTATCTGTCACATGAAATTAAAGGTGGCCATACATGTAGCAATTTCGATCTTTCAAGCGGCCATTGGTCGTATGAAAGATCGTCCCCACCCTCCACTGACGTTCATGGCTGATTTGTCAGATATGGAGGTAGAAACAATAAAGTTCTACCTCCTTTTGCCGATTCAGCCCTGAACATAGGTTTTGCTCTGGCACCTTCAATTGCGCCCAATCAAAATCTTTTAACCTGGCCGATCGACGAGTCAATCGATATCTGCAGCCTTTTGCGATATCGGTCGCCTTGTTGAGCTGCCATACTTGCACCGAATATCATACAAAATGAGATGGGCCCTGCACCCCCCTGTCCGACCCTGCAGAGCAGTGTCAGACCTCAGTCCCAAAACAGCTAAGTTTGCCTGCGATCAATATGGCACTTTACGTTCAGTGCTATCGGTGCCAGAGGACAGGGGCACTGCTCTCCAATGAATGGCTCAGTAGTCAAGATGCCTGTATGCCATTATCACAGCTAATCAGCAACAGGCATTTCCAGGCAGTTGAGTGGTAAATGTCTTTTTTTCTAGTAAAGGGTAATAAGGGTTGTACTGGGCTGGCGGGACAACCCAGTGGGTCCTGAGTATTTCAGTTCAGCAATAGTTTGAGACGTGCAGGTTGTAAAGTGTTTAATTAAAAAGAAACCTTGTTCTAAGCAAAATATCCACTATAGATTTTCTGCCTTAATATGTCATGACCCCACCTCTGATGCCATGGCCTCACCACTAGTGATGAGCAAATCTGTCCCGCGAAACGGCGAAAATTTCACACGTCAAAAAAAATTGTCGCCCGCGGCTATTACTTAGTCGCGCGGCTATTATTTCGTCGCATGGCTATTATTTCGTCGCCCGTGGCTATTGTTTCGTCGCACGGCTATTATTTCGTCGCCCGCAGCTATTATTTAGTCGCACAGCTATTATTTCGTCGCCCGCGGCTATTGTTTCGTCGCCCACGGCTATTGTTTCGTCGCCCACGGCTATTGTTTCGTCGCCCGCGGCTATTATTTCGTCGCCCGCAGCTATTATTTAGTCGCACGGCTATTATTTCGTCGCCCGCGGCTATTGTTTCGTCGCCCGCGGCTATTGTTTCGTTGCACGGCTATTATTTCATCGCCCGCAGCTATTATTTAGTCGCACGGCTATTATTTCGTCGCCCGCGGCTATTGTTTAGTCGCACGGCTATTATTTCGTCGCCCGCTGCTATTGTTTCGTCGCCCACGGCTATTGTTTTTTTTGGACGCACGGCGAATTTTTCCGCGGCAAATTTTTTCATCCGTTTCGCGAAACAATCCGCCAATGGCGAAACACGGAAATTCGCCGCGAATCCATGCCTGGCGAAACATTTCGCCCACACTCCTCACCACTTAATCATTGCACTGCCCCCCACTGTCATTGGGCCACACCTTTGCTCTGATTTATCTATGGCCAAAGGTGGCAACCCTAACCATACAGCAGACCCCACAATCTGGTCCCCCTTGTACCCCATGTGGTCTGCTGAATTGTAGTTATGCCACTGAGTCTAGCTGAATAAAAAAAAAATTTTTTATCCTGGTGTAATTTACCTAAAATACAATAATAAGGGTTTTTATTTTCTCATAACGTGAGACTTGGAATAAGCAATTGCAGTTTCATAAGTAAACACATTATTCATATATAAATGCCCAAAGCTACTTCATATGATGGCAGTGTCAGGAGCAGGTTTTTACCTATCAATTTAGCAGGGTATTTCATATAATTGTCCTTCTGTTATTTGCCAATCACGATAGAATAGCAAATCTGGCCGCCAGTTCTGCTCTACTGTTCTCTTTGTTGAACTCTTTCAGTTGCTGAACCGGGCAGCCAGCGGATGCTGAGCCTTTTGGAAAAGTACACAACATTTTCCCCTTCATTGCCCCTACCCTAAGGTGCTGGGGGGATTTTCTATGAAGAATCTATCTGAAATGATTTGTTTTGGCCAAAGGGAAGAAACATTCTATCATATCAGATAGAAAATAACTCTCACTGATTTCAATTTTACTCTACTGGAAAGATTTCGGGAGGTGTGATGAAGTGGCTTCATAACGTTATACGGGGAACGTTTGCTCAATGAAGAGATTTATGTTTGCTTAGTGCATTTCTCCCACTGAGTGTTGAATGGCCCCTTCAGGATTACACCGTCTCTGATTAGTTTTCCCATTAAGCGTTTGTTCTTAAAACAATACATTCAAGTACCAAGGGAATTGCTTTTTCATATGTTTTACTTCAGTGCTGTCCAACTTCTACGGTGCCGAGGGCCGGAATTTCTCTAGCATACATGGTGGAGGGCCGCTAATGGAAGCCAGTTTTGACCACTCCCCTTTTTGAAACCACACCCACTTCAAACCACACCTATTTTATCACAATGGTGGTAACACAGCAAAATCCCAAATGCTTGGTCCTTACTGTGGGGATATCAACCATCATTCATATGTGAAAGAATTATGTCATATTAAGATATACCCTTAAATTCCATATGCCTCCTCCTCCCCTGTGGATAGCAGAGCAACCCCCAGTACATAATTACACACCTTAGGGACCATTTAATGGCTATTTCCAACTGCTAACAAACTCCCACAACAAACCCCTGCCAGGTTCACCTCCCACAAGCAGCATAGAGCAAGCAGAGTATGGCACACACAGGCAGCACTCTGCCTGTCCTATGCTGTCTGTGTGTGCCATACTCTGCCTGTCCTACCCTGCCTATGTGTGCCATACTCTGCCTTCTCTATGCTGCCTCTGTGTACCATACTCTGTCTGCCCTACCCTTCCTATGTGTGCCATACCCTCCCTGACCTATGCTACCTGTGTGTGCCATACTCTACCTGCCCTATGCTGGCTGTATGTGCCATACTCTGCCTACAGTACCTATGTCTGAGGTGTGAAGAAGTGAACAATGGGAGTGATTACAGCCTGAGCCTGAGGTGTGAACACTGCAGGGGGTGAACCATGCAGGTATTAAAAGGTGTGAAAAACACAGGGGATTACATTTTTAAACAATACAGGGGGATTACAGCCTGAATCTGAGGTGAGAACCATGCAGGGGGCCAGTTAATCTCAGTACTGATACCATTTAATGCTTACTCAAAGGTAAGCCATCAAAGCAGCCAGACAGGTGGGGGGCCACACAGAGGGGGGTCGCGGGCCGCATGCGGCCCGCGGGCCGCCAGTTGGACAGCACTGTTTTACTTGTTTTGTTTCCTTTCATGCTTACACAGAGAGCAGGTTTAGTTACCAGGTTTCCCCAAGGGACCCGCTTTATATCTTTGTACGTAGAAAAGTTGGGTCATCAGACCTACTTCTAGAGTCTAGATCATTAGGACCTAAAAAAAACTGACCACAGCTCTGAACCCTGTGGTGAAGCTTAAGGCTCAGAGTGTGACATAGGGTGATAATGACTTGAACCAAGAGTAACGCTGCACCCCCAACCTACAGCCCCAAATAGTCATTTTGATAAACAGGAATTTTCCAATTACAGATATTTTGAGACACTAAGGGGCTGATTTAATAACCGACTAATCCGAATTGGAAAAGTTCCGACTTGAAAACGAACATTTTGCGACTTTTTCGTATTTTTTGCGATTTTTTCGGCGTCTTTCCGAATTTTTCGTTACCAATACGATTTTTGCGTAAAAACGCGAGTTTTTCGGAGCCATTACGAAAGTTGCGTAAAATCGCCCGATTTTTTCGTAGCTTTAAAACTTACGCGAAAAGTTGCGCCTTTTTCGTAGCGTTAAAACTTAAAAGGTGCGAAGTTTTGCGTAAGTTTTAACGCTACGAAAAAAGCGCAACTTTTTGCGCAAGTTTTAACGCTATGAAAAATCGCCAGATTTTACGCAACTTTCGTAATGGCTACGAAAAACTCGCGTTTTTACGCAAAAATCGTATTGGTAACGAAAAATTCGTAAAGACGCCGAAAAAATCGCTAAAAATACGAAAAAATACAGATCATTACGAAAAAAACGCAATCGGACTCATTTCGACCCGTTCGTGGGTAAGTAAATGTGCCCCCAAGGGGCAGATTTACTAATCCATGAACCGTCCGAAGGCGTCCGAATGCGTTTTTTCGTAATGATCGGTATTTTTGCGATTTTTTTCGTCACCGTCGCGTTTTTTTCCTATATTTTCTGCAACTTTTTCGTCGCCGTCGCGAAAAATTCGGATTGGTTTTACTGCCGTTTGCTATTGTTCAATACGAAAAAATTGCGATGGCTACGAAAAAGTCGCGCAAAATACGATAAAGTCGTAAAAAAGTTGCGACAAATACAAAAAATCGCGACGGCGTCACAAAATTTTCATTTCCAATACGATTTTTTCCCCTTTCGGGATTCGGATTCGTGGATTAGTAAATCTGCCCCTTATAGTCTGTATTTTTGCCTATTATTACATCTACGCTGCACAAGCTGTTTCACAAAGTTGTTAAAGTTTAGCACCAAAATCAATGCCATTTTCTGTTACCCAAAACATGGTGTTATGTAAAATGGTGCCACCAAACTGTCTAGTGGGTAAAATGTCATGTCAGTATTTCATATGACCATTAGTGATTTTAGTTGGGGAAGAGCAATACATTTATTATTAGTCAATTAACTGATAATTTAGCAATTTTATAAAAATTGACAATAATTAATTTGATAAATTAGTAGTAATTACTTTAATAATAATTTACATACACTAATGCAGTCTGAGCCCTCTAAATCTATGGTGAGGATATTTATCCAAACTCCACTAATAATATTAACATTTCTGCATTAAGAAGGGATAGGGATAGATTATGGCCACCACTACTTGCTAGTAAATTACCAGACATATTTGGTATTGGTTAAATATTAATATATATTAATAAACAGAAGCTGAGGTTTAATTACATGCAAATTCCAGTACAGTTTATTCCACTCCCATTTGTGTGAGAATATGACTTCAGGGTGGGGTTGCAACTTTATTTTTCCCTTACCGGCCGAGCTGCTACACTGTCAGGCAAAGTGGAGGGAGAATCCGTAAGGAGGCAATGGGCGGAATGGAGGGGGACAAGAATTGGGGTGGATCAGGGGCAGGTTGGAGGCAGAACATCTAGGGCAGGGATCCCCAACCTTTTATACCCATGAGCCACATTCAAATGGAAAAAGTGTTGGGGAGCAACACAAGCATGAAAAAAGTTCCTGGGGGTGCAAATAAGAGCTATAATTGGCTGTTTGATAGCCCCTATGTGGACTGGCAGCCTACAGAAGGCTCTGCATTTTTATGCAACCAAAACTTGCCTCCTTACTAGAAATTTAAAAATAAGCACCTGCTTTGAGGCCACTGGGGGCAACATCCAAGGGGTTGGGGGGCAACATGTTGCTCACGAGCCACTGGTTGGGGAAATGGATGACTTATATCAGATTTAATGGAATTTTTTAGGCGTTTTTAGGGGCTGATTTACTAATCCACAAATCCGAATCCCGAATGGGAAAAAATCGGATTGGAAACGAACATTTTGCGACTTTTTCGTATTTTTTGCGTTTTTTTCGTCACCGTCGCAACTTTTTTGTAGCCGTTACGACTTGCGCGAATTGTCGTGACTTTTGCATAGCCATTATGACTTTCGTGAATTGTCGCGACTTTTGCATAGCCATTATGACTTTCTTGAATTGTCGTGACTTTTGCATAGCCATTATGACTTTCGTGAATTGTCGCGACTTTTGCATAGCCATTATGACTTTCGTGAATTGTCGCGACTTTTGCATAGCCATTATGACTTTCTTGAATTGTCGTGACTTTTGCATAGCCATTATGACTTTCGTGAATTGTCGCGACTTTTGCATAGCCATTATGACTTTCTTGAATTGTCGCGACTTTTGCATAGCCATTATGACTTTCGTGAATTGACGCTACTTTTGCATAGCCATTACGACTTTCCCAAATTGTCGCGATTTTTCCGTATTGAGCGCTCGAAAAATGTGCGACAATTCACGAAAAAGTCGCAAAATAACGATCATTACGAAAAATACGCATTCGGGCGCTTTTCGGACGTTCGTGGATTAGTAAATCTGCCCCATAGAGTCCAACTACCTTTATTAATAGCACCAAAGCTTTCTCAACTTTGCGTTCATTTGTGCACTTTGCACATTGTGAAAGAGGCCTTCAATACATAACTGTAAAAGCTGCCTTGTCTGTAGATTTTCCTATGACAGTTAAAGAGCTGATATGCATTTAGATGCAAAAATATTCATGTTGCTTTAATATTTCTACAAAAAATTGGAACTTTAGTACCGAGATTTGCTAATCTTAGAATTTCATAAGGAATTTTTATTTTCACCACCACTGAACCAGAGACAGTGTGGAACCGTTCTTGATAACATACCTACCGGCCTATGCAATAAATAAAAACAAGTACAATGTTATGCAAATTACAGCTGATTTAAAGAATCTAATTTTTCAGAAAGAGGAATAGCAGATCGTCTCCATAAGGGAATGAAAAATATTTATAATAGACATAAACATATTCTGCATATAAATGAAGGGCAAGCGAAGCAGGGCACCCGCGGAGAGACGCATGGCTCCATTCTGTGGGGATGCAGTAGGTATTGTTGTTTGGAAAGAGTTATAGTCCCTGACCAAAACTAGCCATAAATAGCAACGCCACAAAAAATGGAGGCAATTCGAGCCTCATATCCAAATTTGGATGTTTTCAACTATAATACGCTTGGAAGCATGTCATTCCCAGCATGAGTAACCTCTTTATAATAATATTAAATGAGTAGGAAACTAATACCACAGAGAAGTTAATGTGGGATAAAAAAGAACAGGGCATTAAAATGTTACTTTTACAGTTTACCATTTTGATAAGTTATGGTAGAAATGACGGGAGTATTTGCTTAACTGGATTCTGCTCCTTCATATGGGCCACCAATAGCCACAGAAAGAGCAAGCTTTTTGAGCCCTGTATGTTCCTACGCACATTCTGGACCAATGGGACGATAGCTAGGATTTAGGGAAAAGTGGCAAGCTTTCCAGTTTCAGCTAAGTACGTTCCATTTTATAGATTTTATGTAAAAAGGCTTAGGTAATAGGTATGTTCATATAGATATGTGCCTTTTCCTTGTGATGTCCATGCACTGGTTCCACAACAGACCGGCCTACATCAGTCCCCAGCAAACAGAAGACATACCTCCCAACATTTTGAAAATGGAAAGAGGGACAAAAAGAAATGTCGCAAACAGTGCGGCAAAATGTTTTGCCCACACCCATTTTTGCAACCACACCCCCTACAGACCACTCCCATTTGACTAAACTTGGCAGGTTATTTAAAGTTTGAACACATATCTGTGGGTTTTGGGTCTTGTTTTATGTGTTATTACAGTTTTGTTAAAAAGCTGAAATTGCCCTTTAAGCTGAAAGTCTCAGTTCCCCCAAGAGACCTGTTTAGCTTATTAGTTACAATTGTATCTCAGTGCAGGGGGAGCTTTTTAACTTTCTGGGCTTTCTGCCAAAATCCCACTTATTTAATTAAATGTGAGAAACGATGTTTCTAAGTGAAGGTGACGCTCGTTAAGATTTCTGGACTCTCTGCCAAAAGCTACTTTTTAATTAAATGTGAGAAACAATGTATCTAAGTGCAGCTGAAGCTTGTTAACTTTCTGGTCTCTCTGCCAAAAGCTACTTTTTAATTAAATTTGTATTTATTTTAGCATTCAGTGAAATAGATCAAAGAGAAATGAGGGACTTTTTAGTAAAAATCTGGGACTGCGGGCTGAGCTGTCAAAGGAGGGACTGTCCCCCGAAAATACCAGTTGGGAGGCTTGAGAATATAGAGTTGACCAAACTAGATGATGACTGACTTGACCTAAAGTATTGCCAAAATTAGGTAAATGGGTTTACTGGTGCCATGAATACTTTCGTTACCATGGCAGTGTGCATTGAACCCAAATATCCAAGAGGAATTGACCTACGGTGTGAACAGGCACTGTGCTAAGGAGCTTAATAAAAAAGGCTAAACAGTTGCATACTAGCTAGTTCTAGGTGGCACAGAACGGTATCTAGAGCAACCCTGTACAAAGAATATCAATGAACCTTATATTGTATCATTTTGCTAAAAAAAAAAGGCATCTATCACTTTATTGAAACTAACTGCTCTATCTACTAGTACACAACTTCATAGTTTCAGGCTACAAGAAATAACTGTATAGTTACACCTCAGCTTACAATGCATTAATGTTCCATTATTTTTAATAATTATCTGTATTTCCATCCCCATTTAGTATCTACATAGTTGCCACTGAGAGAGCTAAGTCCAACCCCAGGTCCCAGAAGCACAGACCCTTATTAGAGTGCTCTCTTTATTCCTAGATGTGCCAGGCCCATCTGAAAATGTTATGCTGCATATGGCAAGCCCTAACTGCTGTGAATTGCATTTGTACATTTATATCCCTATTATTGTATGTGGCATATAAACATAATTACACAACTAGTCAGGCACTAAATATATGCATGCAACAATGTCGGAGACTGCAAGAATAACGATCATAAAGGCAGGGCCTCGTCCCTGTGGTTGTATTGTACCATCTTTGGTTAATGACTATTGAAAGCCATTAAAGTTCACTTATCTGCAAACACAAGTCCCCAGCACCTCATTACTTCTCCAGTTGGTAAATAAGGATGTCTCAGTTTTGTGCTCTGCTGCCCTTATTACTGATACGCAGCCAGGCAGCAACACTCCCATAAAGGTGAGCTGTGTACACAACTAGCTGGGGAGACGACTGAAGCAGAGAACCTGATATATTGTATATTTACTTATTTGCTACCTCCTCTTCTGTGCTTATGATTTAACCCCTTTGCTTGGCCAGTAATGGAGAACATGAAGACAGAATATTATCAAAATATTATCAGCTCAGATATACTAATTAATTGGCAACCACTGCCAGGCTCATACACCTCTCCAACCGCTCCTCCTCTGCCAATCCCTGCACTGGCTTCCCCTACCATCCAGGATAAAATTCAAACTAATGACCCTCACATTCAAAGCAGTTCATAACTCTGCCCCACCCTACATCTCTGAACTCATCTCTAGGTACCATCCAACCCGCTTGTTACGCTCCTCTACTGACCTGCTCCCCAACTCCTCTCTCATTCCCTCCTCACACGCTCGCATTCAAGACTTTGCAAGGGCTGCCCCCTTCTCTGGAATTCGCTCCCACAAACTATCAGACTTTCTCCCAATCTCTCTGCCTTCAAGAGATCTCTAAAAACATATTTATGTAGAGAAGCTTACCCTAATCTAGCTTAACATAACCTCAGTGTGCTGCTAAAAGCAATACCCTGTGCCACATCTCTCACAACTCTGGTCATGCCCATTCCCACACCTTGTGTCTCAACCCTTTCTCCTTGTAGATTGTAAGCTCTTTTGGGCAGGGCCCTCTTCTTCACCTCTTGTATCGGTTATTGATTACTTTATATGTTACTCTGTATGTCCAATGTATGTAACCCACTTACTGTACAGTGCTGTGGAATATGTTGGCACTTTATAAATAAATGTTAATAATAATAATAATAACCACCTTATGTACAAGATCCTGTAGCCAGTTTCCTAATCCCCGAACAAATAGCATTACTAACCCCAACAGACCTTGATTTATAAAGCTTAGTTTAGGCAGCACTGTATCAAACGCTTTGACAAAATCAAAATAAATCCCATCTACTGCAACCCCACTGTCCAACTTCTTACTAACCTCATCATAAAAACCAATCAAATTTATCGTGACCTATCCTTCATAGAGCCCAATATGCCCAAAGCTTTCTTCAGTTCTAGTATTCTCTAGCAACCTATCAGCAGGCAGCAATTAATAGTCTGATGTAAAGCAAACTTCTGATTGGCTGATTTGGATCACTCTGAGACAATGTTTCGCCAAGCCACCATTCATTATGAAAACAAGCTGCGTTAGCCATCCATTGGGTCCTGTTCTGACTCAGCTTCCGGCATCTATATATTCTGACTGCTACTTCACTATTTTCTAAAAGAATCTTGCATGTTCTGTAGGTAAGAGACAGTAACTATATAATAAATAACACAGTTGCTGGTGTAGGTAGTTTAATTTCTTATAATAAGCTCAGTGCATCCAGAACCTCTATATGTCAGAAAACCGTCAGGCCAGGGGATGTTGATCTCCCCTTTCCCCCCTCGTTTCTTATATCTGCTGCTCTCATTCCTTTAATGAGAGCTGGAATTTAATTTGCATAATAATTCAGCGCTAGGAAGTGTAATAGGAAGAGAGAGAGCGAGGTCCCAGCCCTCACAGCCCTCGGCTCCTCTGTATCCTCCAAGCACTGAGATTTTACCATTTAAATGCAGATTTTGACTTTTAATCAGATACAGTTTTCTATTTTTTTCCCCAGCAAATAGAGCTAGATTTCTAATTACCCTGAATGCCAAACTGAAGAGGTCAAATCCAAATCTCTATTCGTTCCTCCTTAGAAGGCCAATGGGATGCAGACCCAAGAAGTTAATACACTGAATTTGAAGTTGTCTGCTGCATGGAAAATGCACAATAGTGGCCAAATGTTATCGGTTTGTAAAGAACTATTGCTTACTAGCTCACATGTAACTGACAGTGCTGAGCAATGTATGTTGGTATTTTCCATAGTAACTAACGGTACAGAGCAATGTATAATGGTATATTCCATAGTAACTGACGGTACTGAGCAATGTATGATGGTATATTCCATAGTAACTGACGGTACTGAGCAATGTATGTTGGTATATTCCATAGTAACTGACGGCACTGAGCAATGTATGATGGTATATATTCTATAGTAACTGATGGTACTGAGGAATGTATGATGGTATATTCTATAGTAACTGATGGTACTGAGGAATGTATGATGGTATATTCCATAGTAACTGACGGTACTGAGCAATGTATGATGGTATATATTCTATAGTAACTGATGGTACTGAGGAATGTATGATGGTATATTCTATAGTAACTGATGGTACTGAGGAATGTATGATGGTATATTCCATAGTAACTAATGGTACTGAGCAATGTATGATGGTGTATTCCATAGTAACTAACGGTACTGAGCAACGTATGATGGTATATTCTATAGTAACTGATGGTACTGAGGAATGTATGATGGTATATTCCATAGTAACTGACGGTACAGAGCAATGTATGATGGTATATTCCATAGTAACTGACGATACTGAGCAATGTATGATGGTATATTCCATAGTAACTAACGGTACTGAGCAATGTATAATGGTATATTCCATAGTAACTGATGGTACTGAGCAATGTATGATGGTATATTCCATAGTAACTGACGGTACAGAGCAATGTATGTTGGTATATTCCATAGTAACTGACGGTATTGAGCAATGTATGATGGTATATTCCATAGTAACTGACGGTACAGAGCAATGTATGTTGGTATATTCCATAGTAACTGACGGTATTGAGCAATGTATGATGGTATATTCCATAGTAACTGACGGTACTGAGCAATGTATGTTGGTATATTCCATAGTAACTGATGGTACTGAGCAATGTATGCTGGTGTATTTCATAGTAACTGACGGTACTGAGCAATGTATGTTCATATATTCCATGATAATTGACAGCTAAGCAATATATGTTGCTATTTTCCATAGAAACCAGTTTGCCCAAAAGCTTGTAGCCAGGGGTTCTTTTAAGGACATCTTTTCTTTAGCAAAATTCTCTAATATAAATGCAGTTGTTTATCGGGCAAATCCCCACATTTCACAAAGACTATGCCCTTTTCTGCCCAGATCACACCCCCTGCCCCACCCCACCAGTGGTATATACAAAGGGTTGCCACCTGTTCGGTGTTGACCTGGATAGCCTGGTTTTCAAAAATTAGGAAAATCGGGCAGGAAAACTGACGCATCGATTCAACAATCACTGCATAATAAGCCTGGCTTTTTGACATTACAGCCCGCCTCCTCCCCGCCCCACAATGTCCTGCCCCCCATGACGTCACCCCCGCCCCCTGTCCGGCTAAGAAAGCCTGCAGAGGTGGCAGCCCTATATATACATATTTGACTCCCTAAAGATTCATGGAGTCAGATTTACTGTATATACTCAAGTATAAGCCTAGTTTTTCAGCACCCAAAATGTGCTGAAAAAAGTCACCCTCGGCTTATACTCGAGTCGGGTGCCATGGGTCCCTCTAGACTAGCACCCTCTCTCCTTTGTGTGCAAATTAGGCCACCTGCAACCAGACCCTCCAGTGCCCTGGCCTAGGCTCCCACTAGCAATACTTATTTCCCCTTACATCTCCTCCGGGACTGGGTCTGCTGCCAGTTTGCCAATGTGCAATGAGCGTGGGGTAGTACTCATATTGTTTTTGTTGACCCTCTTCTCCGCTTACAGAGCTAGTTTACGGTTTTTCTTTGAAATAAATATAGAAAAACATATACCCCACTGATGCCTCAATTAATGTAATTTTATTGGTATTTATTTTGATTATTGAAACTTAGCAGTAGCTGCTGCATTTCCCACCCTAGGCTTATACTTGAGTCAATAAGTTTTTCCAGTTTTCTTAGGTAAAATTAGGTACCTTGGCTTATATTCGGATCGCTTATACTCGAGTATATCTGTGCCCCCTTTTGCCCACAGTAATCAGGGTTATTTTTGTCAAATAGGACATCAAAATAGTGGGTAGCACGTCTACCTTCTAGTGCTGGGGTTCTGAGTTCAATTCTGGCCACTGCACGGAGTTTGTATGTTCTCCCTTTATGGTTTTTCTCCCACACCCAATTATTTTCCTTGATTTATACAGTGCGGACATATAATTCAGCAGCACTTTAGAGAAAGAGAGATTTGCCCCTGTTAGTAAATAAGAGCCCATGCATATAATTTGCGGTTGTTTTCCTAATCCCTCACAACCAGACAGCAGATACAGCAGAAGCATTTATTCCAGTCGTATATTTAGCAAGTTGGAAGCTAATCTTTCCAAATCCTATGTAGTCCTATGAGGCTTAATTATTATTGCCCCAACACTCTCTGAGTTTCCTAAATCAGCTTGGTATAATAGCAAGAGGTGTGTGTGAAAGTGTTCGGCGCTGCTTGATAAATCCAGGCTGAATATTTTACCAGTTCTGGGTGAGGTTAAATATTAAAATGAGATTTTTTTCTCTCTCTCTGTTATGTCTAGGTTGGTGTTTGGCAACCTGCAGATCTGTAAATGCTAATAATCATAGGGATTTAGGAACACTTACAGTAAGTATAGCTCAGCAGGCTAAATCACTGACATTTTCAATGGTGGGGGTGGATGTTCCTGAGATGCTAGGCTTTAGACTGCAAGCTCTGTGAATCGGCAGCTCTTTGGGATTGAACATCATAAAGTGATACTGACACATTTGTATACTTGATAGAAATATCTTAATATTACTACTAACCAAGGGTCACAATTTTCTTTTTTTACAAAACTGCCCCTGAGCTAACTTCAGCTGAGTGTTACTTACCCGGTACCAAACTCTGCCTAGGCCTAAGCTGGTTCCAGAATATGCAGAGATCCCCAGTTAAGTGTGACTGAGAAATACAATATTATGTTGGAGGGTCCCTTTTCCAAATATTCTTCCACCTCTTCTCTGCCTTTTCAGATTCTCTCTTTCCTTTAACTTTTCTTTCTCATCTGCTTTTAAGGGCCTGCATGAAATTGTTATAATGACATTTATAATATAGATAATAATGCTGGTTCATTATAGGAAAGGGGATCAAACATAGAGAGCTTTGTCTGCAAGAGTACTGGGAAACGGCTAATGGCAGCCTCTTAAAGCTGCACAATAATGAAAGTTAATCATTATGTGGCCAGTAAACTGCTCCTTGACAGTACATGTCCTACTACAGGTATAGGATCCCTTATCCGGAAACCCGTTATCCAGAAAGTTCCGAATTATGGAAAGTCCGTCTACCATAGACTCCATTATATGCAAATAATTCTAATTTTAATTTTTCTCTGTAATAATAAAACAGTACCTGTACTTGATCCCAACTAAGATATAATTAATCCTTATTGGGGGCAGAACAGCCCTACTGGGTTTATTTCATGGTTAAATGATTCCCTTTTCTCTGTAATAATAAAACAGTACCTGTACTTGATCTCAACTAAGATATAATTACCCCTTATTGGGGGCAGAACAGCCCTATTGGGTTTATTTCATGGTTAAATGATTCCCTTTTCTCTGTAATAATAAAACAGTACCTGTACTTGATCCCAACTAAGATATAATTACCCCTTATTGGGGGCAGAACAGCCCTATTGGGTTTATTTCATGGTTAAATGATTCCCTTTTCTCTGTAATAATAAAACAGTACCTGTACTTGATCCCAACTAAGATATACAGTGGAGGAAATAATTATTTGACCCCTCACTGATTTTGTAAGTTTGTCCAATAACAAAGAAATGAAAAGTCTCAGAACAGTATAATTTCAATGGTAGGTTTATTTTAACAGTGGCAGATAGCACATCAAAAGGAAAATCGAAAAAATAACTTTAAATAAAAGATAGCAACTGATTTGCATTTCATTGAGTGAAATAAGTTTTTGAACCCCTACCAACCATTAAGAGTTCTGGCTCCCACAGAGTGGTTAGACACTTCTACTCAATTAGTCAACCTCATTAAGGACACCTGTCTTAACTAGTCACCTGTATAAAAGACACCTGTCCACAGAATCAATCAATCAAGCAGACTCCAAACTCTCCAACATGGGAAAGACCAAAGAGCTGTCCAAGGATGTCAGAGACAAAATTGTAGACTTGCACAAGGCTGGAATGGGCTACAAAACCATTAGCAAGAAGCTGGGAGAGAAGGTGACAACTGTTGGTGCGATTGTTCGAAAATGGAAGGAGCACAAAATGACCATCAATCGACCTCGCTCTGGGGCTCCACGCAAGATCTCACCTCGTGGGGTGTCAATGATTCTGAGAAAGGTGAAAAAGCATCCTAGAACTACACGGGAGGAGTTAGTTAATGACCTCAAATTAGCAGGGACCACAGTCACCAAGAAAACCATTGGAAACACATTACACCGCAATGGATTAAAATCCTACAGGGCTCGCAAGGTCCCCCTGCTCAAGAAGGCACATGTGCAGGCCCGTCTGAAGTTTGCCAATGAACACCTGAATGATTCTGTGAGTGACTGGGAGAAGGTGCTGTGGTCTGATGAGACCAAAATAGAGCTCTTTGGCATTAACTCAACTCGCTGTGTTTGGAGGAAGAAAAATGCTGCCTATGACCCCCAAAACACCGTCCCCACCGTCAAGCATGGGGGTGGAAACATTTTGCTTTGGGGGTGTTTTTCTGCTAAGGGCACAGGACAACTTATCCGCATTAACGGGAAAATGGACGGAGCCATGTATCGTGAAATCCTGAACGACAACCTCCTTCCCTCTGCCAGGAAACTGAAAATGGGTCGTGGATGGGTGTTCCAGCACGACAATGACCCAAAACATACAGCAAAGGCAACAAAGGAGTGGCTCAAGAAGAAGCACATTAAGGTCATGGAGTGGCCTAGTCAGTCTCCGGACCTTAATCCAATAGAAAACCTATGGAGGGAGCTCAAGCTCAGAGTTGCACAGAGACAGCCTCGAAACCTTAGGGATTTAGAGATGATCTGCAAAGAGGAGTGGGACCAACATTCCTCCTAAAATGTGCGCAAACTTGGTCATCAATTACAAGAAACGTTTGACCTCTGTGCTTGCAAACAAGGGTTTTCCACTAAGTATTAAGTCTTTTTTTGTTAGAGGGTTCAAAAACTTATTTCACTCAATGAAATGCAAATCAGTTGCTATCTTTTATTTAAAGTTATTTTTTCCATTTTCCTTTTGATGTGCTATCTGCCACTGTTAAAATAAACCTACCATTGAAATGATACTGTTCTGAGACTTTTCATTTCTTTGTCATTGGACAAACTTACAAAATCAGTGAGGGGTCAAATAATTATTTCCTGCACTGTAATTAATCCTTATTGGGGCAGAACAGCCCTATTGGGTTTATTTAATGGTTAAATGATTCCCTTTTCTCTGTAATAATAAAACTGTACCTTGTACTTGATCCCAACTAAGATATAATTAATCCTTATTGGGGCAGAACAGCCCTATTGGGTTTATTTAATGGTTAAATGATTCCCTTTTCTCTGTAATAATAAAACTGTACCTTGTACTTGATCCCAACTAAGATATAATTACCCCTTATTGGGGGCAGAACAGTCCTATTGGGTTTATTTAATGGTTAAATGATTCCCTTTTCTCTGTAATAATAAAACTGTACCTTGTACAGGTATAGGATCCATTATCCAGAATGCTCGGGACCAAGGGTATTCCGGATAAGGGGTCTTTCCGTAATTTGGATCTCCATACCTTAAGTCTACTAAAAAATCAATAAAACATTAATTAAACCCAATAGGATTGTTCTGCATCTAATACGGATTATTTATATCTTAGTTGGAATCAATTACAAGGTACTGTTTTATTTCTACATAGAAAAAGGAAATCAGTTTTAAAATTTTGAATTATTTGATTAAAATGGAGTCTATGGGAGACAGGCTTTCCGTAATTCGGAGCTTTCTGGATAACGGGTTTCCGGATAAGGGGTCCGATACCTGTACTTGATCCCAACTAAGATATAATTATTCCTTATTGGATTCAAAACAAGCCTATTGGGATTATTTAATATTTAAATGATTTTTAGCAGACTTAAGTAACGGAGATCCAAATTATGCAAAGATCCCTTATCCAGAAAACCCCAGGTCCCAAGCATTCTGGATAATAGGTCCCATACCTGTACTTTATGTCAGCTGTATCCTATTTTTGGTACACAAAGATACCAACATGGTAGCTCTGTATTTTACATGCCCCTTGGCTACTACCATTCTGACCCAACTATAACACATTCTGTCACTGTCAACCGCCCCATTGCACTCCAAGTTCTCCCTGTTTTTGAGGGGGTTAACAATTCAGAAGCAAATCATAGCAAAGCTGGTTATTGGCAGGGGTGTATTTGGGTTTGGTACTGACCTAGACATTTTACCTTCAACTGCCCCCCTTCACCGATTGGTGCAGTCTGTCTATTGTACCCAGTTTCATTTTTACACTGAACTGTTCCTTTAACTCCAACCCTGGTGACTGGGCTATTAACCTTTTTGGACAAATCCCAAAGAATAATTAAATGTGAGCCGACATGATGGGTACAGTATCACGGAATGCAGGGTGAAGAACAACTGGGAGTCAGGGAATGGTGCAATCACCAACTATTTTGCAAAGTCTGTTCTGTTCCACGTCCTCCCTTCAGTAATACAAGCACTCCCCTGACTCTGCTGCTTTTCCTCTTTGCCCCATTCTGCCTCACTGTCTTCTGAATAGCCATTACCCCCCAAATCCTTTCTGTTCTGCTTCATACATTCTGCCCTTTCCATCACTTACTGCTCCTTTGCTGCCTTCAGTTCCTTTTCTCTCCAACTATTCCATTACCTTCAGCCATGCTGTTGTTGTTGTTGTTTCTTTGCTCTAAAGTGATAGAATCGAGGTGAGCAAATTCAATAAAAAGAGTTAAAAATATATTCTTTCTGATGGGAATAGTTTGTAAATAAATGCATATAAAGATATGTTTTCTAAAGGCACATATTTCTAAAGTTCCCTGCAGCTTTATAGCAGGCAGAAATGAAAACCCTACGTGGAACTGAATTCTTCTTTGCTGCCAGTAACAAAATGGCACTTGGCAACTCCTGGGATCCAGCCGCTTTCAGATGAGTAAAGTGGCAGGGAGAGTAAGTTAGGATGATAGGATTTGGCCCTGGGTTAGCAGCAAGGCACCTTTCTGAGTTCTGCACATTCCTCTCCGTATCAAGCTGAACGTGCAAGCAGATGCCTGAGACAATTTCTGTCCCAGTGACATAATTAGGGTAATCAATAGTCATTACTAGCAGGCATCTGTTGGCACTGACACTTGGAAGGCCCACAGGGAATCCACACTGCGAATGGAGCAGGAGCAAAGGTATCTCGGGAGAAGCCCTGACATTCAGCTCTCTGCAAGTGGCAGCACTAAATCTGCTTGTGCTGTAGCTATCTCCTGCAACCCCAGGCTATCTGGCCACCCATGGGGGGAACACAGTCTTTGGGCATCATAAATATGGAGGATTGAATGGCAGCAACCATATGGCTGGGAAGAACAGATCCTCTACGTACAACATGCTCGGCCACAGTTAGTTCCTAAATAAATTCTGCAAAACGGAAGCCGATTCGGAGAAACTGCTGCTTATTCTGAAGCAAACCACACGTGCTGATTACAGAGGGATCTCGCTGAAAAGCTTGCAATCCACTCTCACTGTAATTATTATAAGGCATTTATACCCTAACATACTAACATAACCAAAGAGCTTGGATTATCTGAACAACACTAGACTTATCATTAATGCTTGTTGACTGGTTGCTATCAGTTAGTAAATGCCTACGATTGTTCTCTTTTGCAAATACTATACAGTATCATATCTCCCAATATTTTGAAAATGGAAAGAGGGACAAAAAGAAATGCCACGCACATTGCGGCAAATTTTTTTGACCATGCCCATTTTTGCAACCAGACCCCTTAAATACCACTCCCATTTGACTGAATTTGGCAGGTTATTTAAAGTTTCTGGGGGTTTTGGGGTCTTGTTTTATGTGTTATTACAATTTTGCTGAAAAAGCTGAAATTGCCCTTTAGGCTGCAAGTCTCAGTTCCCCCAAGAGACCTGTTTAGCTTATTAGTAAGTAATTGTATCTCAGTGCAGGGGAGGCTTGTTAACTTTCTGGGCTCTCTGCCAAAAGCCACTTATTTAATTAAATGTGAGAAACCATGTATCTAAGTGCAGGTATAGCTTGTTAACTTTCTGGTCTCTCTGCCAAAACTACTTTTTAATTACATTTCTATCTTTTTTAGCATTCAGTGCAGGAGATCAAAGGGAAATGAGGGGCTTTTTAGCTCAATAGTTAGCCTACCACAGTTTATTCTGGACATATAAACCCTCACTCTCTTTACAGGGAAATCATTTTAGCTACTCACAAGACTCTGCTGCTTGTTGCTTGGGGGCCCAGGAAGTACAGGATACTAAAATGTAAAATGGCTTCTTGCCTAAAGCTGGCCATACACATTCAGATTTTAGCCTTCTTCCAAAAAACATTCCGATATTGGTCGCACATTTAAATGCAATGACCTAAAACCAACATTCAGACTGAAATTGTGATAAAGCCCTAAAAAGACAAATCAGAGGATGTTCTGAACATGAAATTGTTGGCAGACACCAATCATACAAAAGTTCCATTGTAGGTCCCCCAAGGATACCACCAGATACACAATACATGAGAAGATTTTCTAACATGGCAACATGACCGATCAGATAAATGGCCAATCGCCATGGTAGGAAAATTATCGAGATGATAATTTGGAGCCCATACACGGCATGTATGGCCATAAGTTAAAGAGGTGCCTAATATAACATGTACCCCCATACATAATAAAAGGCACTAAGTTTGCCTGGGGGCAGTAAACCATAGCAACCAACAAGATGTTTGCTTTTAAACATGAGACCATTAAATGCTATCTGCAGATTGGTTGCTATGGGTTACTGCACCCGGGCATAACCCCATTATATGTTTGTGGGTTCCAGTCTAGTTAATCCATTGCTCCTAAAGCTGGCCATACATGGGCAGATCCGCTCGCTTGGCGACGTCTTCACCCGATATCCCCACCTATGTGTGGGCGATATTGGGGAGGCATGTAGGTGAATTCGATCGTTTGGCCCTGGGGCCAAACGATCGAATTCTACACGCGGCAATGGGTCAGTCGGTTCGGGGACCGCATCAACGAGCCGATGCAGTCCCCGATACGACTGGATTTTCTAACCTGGCCGATCAATATCTGGCCAATTTCAGGCCAGATATCGGTCGGCCAGGCCCCTCGGTTCTGCCCCTACACGGGCCAATAAGCTGCCGAATCGGTCCAAGGGACCGATATTGGCAGCTATAATCGGCCCGTGAATGGGGACCTTAACCCACAGTCCTCTCCAATCTTTAACACAGTAAATACCAGCATTAAAGAAATACATTGGTCAATCTTCCAGCAGAGGTGGTAGAGTACAATATTAATAATGGAGCAATTTAAGCAAATCATACATGCCCAGATTGTATGACCAATAGGGGGCAGTTCTGACACTTGAAAATAAGCTTCAGCTCATTTCAGAGACAAAGCCATGCCAGGATGAGAGGGCTGAAAGGATATAAATGAATGGAGAGAAGAAGGAAAACAAATGTAGTAATGGAAAGAGCATAGGAAATACAAATTAGCTGTAGTATTTGTGGGGTAAAACAAGGTAAAAGAAAAAAAGATATAAAAGAAAGAAGATTTGAAGATACAAAGGCAGTTGCAAAACTTACAGAAAATAACAGATTCTGTCGCGCTTGCCCTAGGGTGAAATCTTCTCTGCCCTCGGCGTCAATTTGAAACTGCAACACACAGTACTGGGCTCACTCAGAAAGGAGCTCTGCATTAAATGGAAGCTTTATAAAATCAACATGACAATAATGAATTGAGACACTGAATAGATAAACAAATTATACAACTGCAGTTATAATTTACACCAAGCTAAATCATCAGGCGTATAAATGCCCCCCCCCCCTGCATCTATAACAGATAAGGGGAGAAGCAATGGCCTCAGCAAATATTGACTCTATTGGTAGGGTTAACACTTCGTTTGTCAGGTGATCACACTGTCTCTTAAAGACAACAGGACCAGCAGCATCCCAGCGCTCTACCTCTGGTTTAAATCCCACAGTCAATATTAATTACAGCCAGCAGCGGGGGGGCCATAATAAAAGCAGGTATCAGAATAATAGCAGGGAATTAAACGAGTCATTTATCTGGAGGGTAACTCAGGCGAGCAAGAGATTCTCCCTGACAGACAATTGCTGCTGCTTGGTAAAACACTTCTCTAAATAAACTCCTCACCCGCGGCCAATCAAATTATGGGACTGGGCTGTTAGTTTAAGGGTGAAGACACACAGAGCTACTAGTAGCAGCTACATGTCGTGGCTACTAAAATAGACAATGCTGATCATTTACTGATAATTGTCTCTACATGTGTTTTAGCAGAGGCAATTCTCAGTATTGTCTATGGCAGGGTATTTTTTGACGTTTAGTAGCCATGAAAAAGTGTGTCTTCACCCTAACTCTTTTTCTGCTGCAAATGGCTGATCAAAACTATGTTTGGTAGTTGTAGGGCCTAGGACATAACAGATGAGGAGTGACCCTTTTACTTCTATCAGGGCTCTTACACATGGGCATTTCTTTCTGCCAGGGAAAAAACCCAGACGCAATCCCCTCTGGGAAATATTGGGGCTCCCCAGCTAACCTTCTTCCCCCGATTATGGCATGATAAGTATGAGTTATGCGCCCTTTGTTGGTAGTAGATCTTTCATGAATTCTACTGCAGGATGAACTAGTCCACTAGACACCAGGACCTACAATGCATATTTCTTAAGATCCACTCACTTGGCCACCTACGGGTGGGCAATATCGGGCAAATTTAGGCTAATTCGACCAGGGCCAAACGATCGAATTATAACAACGGCAATGGGCACAGTTGGTTCGGGGACCACATCAACGAGCCGATGCGGCCCCCGATCCGACTAAATCTTTTTACCTGCCCGATCAATATCTGGCCAATTTCAGGCCAGATATTGGTCGGGCATGCCCATCGTTGCTGCCCCTACACGGGCCAATAAGGGACCGATATCGGCAGCTACAATCAGTCCATGTATGGCCACCTTTACGCCATTGGCCCACCAGTAGATCCTTTCTTATACTGACAGGTCACAGGCAGGCACAACTGTTTAAGAAAGAGATATTGTGGATTATTTTGAAGCAGGTAATGAAATCTATACATCACAAAAAGGTGGATAGAGCATGGCCAGGATTAAGCAGCCATTAGTGCTCCCACAGTTGATAGTGGATCTGGCAAAGGGATACTAACAGGTACTGGCAAGTGTAGCAGAAGGTAGAGCGCTGAAGTGTAGTTGCTTATCACTGGGCAAGGCTTCTAGGAAAAGAAACAAGCCGTTGTGCCAACCATATAAAATATCTTCGATGGGATAGATATTGCCGGATCTTTGAAGACAATTCCAGTGCAAGAAGCTATGCAGAAGCTGTACAATCGCTGGTGCAAGTGATGAAAAGGCACTAAAATTCATACCTGCTAACAAGGCAGCAGCTACCCTGCAGTTCTATTGTGTCTATAAGGTGAGAGATTCTACAGAAAGCACTTTGTTTTACAGAAAGCCCTACAGCTGAATAAGAAAACATACATTCCGAGTTGTGCTTGGTACAGACCTAAGGCTATCTTGAAACTGTAAGAAGGACGAGGAAGAAAATTCATGAGATGAGATATTTTTTCTAATCAGTAAGAAAGTGCAGAAAGTCAAATGATTTCTGCTTATCCTCCTGTTCTGTTTATTTTAAGGTCTATAATGCCACCCTACCCCTGTCAAACATACCCTGAGGTGGGACATCATGATAGCAGGAAGAATATGAAGCAGCGATGTCGAAGAAGTGGTGTCACCATGTAATGTATGGTCACTGGATTATACAGAAGTTTCTTTTTTTTTTTATAAAAGTGAGCCTTAAAGTGAGCACTAATGGTGCCTTAATATGGAAGCTCTTACTTATAATTATAAATGCAAAGTTGTACCCTGTACCCCCAAAACCTGTGCCCTTATTACACTCTGCAATCAGGGGGAGAATATGGGAGGGGAGTGTGAAACACTTCTTGGCTACTAGGGTATATGATCTCATCATCGTTATCTAAAATGTTTAATAAAATCAAATATTTATCTTTCCATTTACTGAAATAAACTGAACTTTATAAAATCCTAAGCCACTGTGATATAAGGGAATATAAACAGAAAAAGAACTGTTCTTAGAAACAAAAGATCTTTTTTCCCCCTAAAGCAGAGACTGAAAATCTGATGCCAGCTAGAACCCACGGCACAAGCGCACCATTTACAGCTGCAAACTCAACGAAGAAATCAAAGACACTTGTTTAATTCAGTTTTGGACATCCTGTGCCCACGCCATGTGTCCATCATGAAAATACATTATATCAGCAGACAATGAATCTTCTCTAGAATTTGATTTGACTCAGCTTCTTCTCTGTGCCAGCCTCTTTCTCTCCCGAATGTTGTTGGTGCCAACGCTCATGCTACCCCCGGCAGATCTGCTGCCCTCTGACCATCTGCCTCTGCCACGGGCTCCGCAGGAGCAGCCTCTGTTATTGAAACACATCCGTCTTTGACATGACACATCCCTACTGAGAACTATCAAACATAGATTTGCCTCAGCATGAAGAATAAGAGGAATTGCAAGGTGAGGGCAGGCAGCATGGAAAGACAGACCCCGCAGCAGGATTCATCTTACCTTCCATGGCCCAGTTGGCTGGAGGGAGACCAGTTCCCATCACAAACTCACCTTTCGCCACTGGTGTAAAACAAATTAGGAAACAGGAATTTTCTTTCTCTAAGGAAAGATATTGATAAAATAGCAGCTGCTTCTATATGAAAGTGTAGGGAAATATTTACAAATACTGCATATAACCACTGGAGTCACCAAGGAGT
This sequence comes from Xenopus tropicalis, assembly GCF_000004195.4. Taxonomy (NCBI): domain Eukaryota; kingdom Metazoa; phylum Chordata; class Amphibia; order Anura; family Pipidae; genus Xenopus; species Xenopus tropicalis. The sequence continues at coordinate 32,301,407 of NC_030686.2, forward strand.
TGCATGAACAACAGATATCAAGAAATTGCTTGTTCAAAGACAGAGAAAGGCCAATTTTTAAGCCCCCCTTATTGATTATAATTGCTGAAAAATACGCCAGTGATACCCATGATGCCATTTTACTCGCTGTAAGGGCTGCACAATCCATACATTCACACATGGCCCACAGCTTTAGTCCCCCCCTTAGGTACTAGTGTTAATATAATGTTTGGTGGTTTTATTTAAACCACTGGAATTCTCTCCTGGAGTCATTAACAAACTGCAGGCATGTGGAAGCGATAGTGTTAAAGATGCCTTCCTGAGCCCCGGGACATATGGCATGTTAGATCTGATCTAGCGTCTATCAAATGACAGTCGCACTGATCAGATTGTGAGCTGTTAATCGGATTGGGTTTGCTGGGTGTTAACCGGATTAGGCAGACTGTGTGCTTGGTCGGAACATTAAAGTAGCTATTAAGTCCCCTGCACCACATGATGGCTTGCTTCTGCCTTCTCCCAGCACCTCAAGGTATCTTCTAAATGAATGTTTTTCCCTCAATCTAATTCCCTTCTGGGCACAGAACACATAAGCTATTCCTGCCGATCCCCTGCCCTCCAATGTGACACACAGACACGGGAATGATAATGATACCGGCTTCTCTTATTTGCAGGGCGACCGCTTGAAAGACTATTTCTTTTTTTCTGTTAAAATGTGAAATCTGCTCTGAATGCAGGAAAATGTCTCTAGCAAATCATTTTTTTAAGGAATACACTACTTTCAAAATCATTGTCAAGTATCACTCAAAGAATATTTCAAGTGTTTATTCAACATCAAGTGCAACAAATAGATGACTGAACAACTGTGCCCCCGATTCAGATACTAAAATGGAGATGGGCTGATGTAGAACCTGATAGAAAAATATGTTTCCTTAGCCAGGTCTGGCCGACTGTACGTTCCAAGAGTCTGTCATGGCAACTATGAGCGGGCTGGCACTGAGCGTGTTTATGTTTGGGCTGCCCAGCGTGTTCTGTAATGATGTCTGACTGTATATGGGTAACTGTACCTTATACTGATTTGTCTGCTACAACAGCCTTTAGTAGACTGGCACTTGGCTATAAGCATCTGGGCTTGCATATTCTACCAATATGTTTATGTGTCTGCAGCTGTTGGGATACTGGCACTTTGTGCTAACTGTGTAAGTATGGACAGGTTTAATGGCAACATCATCATATGCAGTCATTTGATCCTGGTTAGGTTTGAGATCAAGCCAAAAGGTCCTTCCTAATGCATAGAAAGCCTTCTGAAAATAGATGGTGTCATATCACTGTCTGAAAACCAGAAAGGAGACATTTTAACCCACACCTAAGGAATTAATGAACAAAGACAATCCAATGACTTCTTTATGTCACTGTGGCCAACTGTGCAACTTTGGTGAGAAATACAGCATTCAAAGTATCTCTTTCTGGTCACCAGTTCTAGTCTTCTCAATGGGCATCATTAAGATTGACTGTTCTGGTGGCGCTCCATTCAGCAGTATAGGAAGCAGCTGGCAGTGGTTTGGGGGTGTCCTTGGCCGCTATGACATTCCCTGGAAAAGATGAGGGCCACCTTGCCTCCGGGGGTAGTGTGCAGTAACTTTACCAGACACAGCCAAAAGCCACCCTGGTCATTTTTAGAACTGAATTTTATTTTTTTTTCAACCTGACATTTGTTTTTTTTTAGTGCAGAGAGGCCTTTGGGAGCTCTTCTCTAGCAATGTGGCTCCCACACATTACCACTGAGAGATCTAAATTCCTTTTATGTATCCCTTGAGCTTTACATGAGGTATAGTTGTCGACTGTATCGTTTTTGCTGACATAGCAATAAGTGAGACACAATATCAAATACAGTCAGTCTGCAAATAGGACACAACAATCACATAATGTTTCAATGTGTGGTGATAAAAGGAGACAGTTAAGAGCCATCAGTGCAGAACAGATACACACATATCAAAGGGTCAGTCATACAGAAAGGATCTCCATTAACAAGTAGCACAGAGCGGAAAAGTAGTGGCACAATCTGGATTCATTGTCAGGGCCGGATTTAAAGATAGGGCGCCACTACTTGTATGTATGTATATCTTTATTTATAAAGCGCTACTTATGTCCTCAGTACTGTACAGTAGAATACATTAATACAACAGGGGGTTATTAAAATAATAATAGATAAATACAATGTATAACAGAAAATACAAATAAATACAAGGTACAGTTGCAATAAGTTAAGAGAATCAAAGAGACAAGAGGACGGAGGTCTCTGCCCCATAGAGCCCCCCCCTCTCACCCCCACTATATGAAAGGAATTTTTACATTATCCCCCCCCCCCTTTCTTCAATTGATTCTAGTTTCTTTCCATACTTACACGGGGTAATCAGCTCCTTATAAAACTGATCCTAGTGTGTGTGAATGCGATGGAGACATCGGCAGTGTATAAGTAATGTATAGATATATATAACAAAAAATCTTCCAATTTAGGGATACCCACACACTATTTAGGGCTCTGGCACACAGGGAGATTAGTCGCCCGCGACAAAACTCCCTGTTCGCGGGCGACTAATCTCCCCGAGTTGCCTTCCCCCTGCCATCCCACCGGCCGATTACCTGCCGAATCAGTCTAAGGGACCGATATCGGCAGCTAGAATCAGCCCATGTATGGGGATCTTTACACTCTGTGCCTTATTAGCCTCACCTAACTAATGAAGAGGCTTTAAAACCTGAGTTTTGTACCATTGGGCACATAGGGCTGGTTCTTAGCCTGTGTCTATAAATTAGCCAATTTACTAGAAGTCACTTGCAGCGCTGGGGCCCTGAATTCAATCCCAGCCAGGGAACTATCTGCAAGAAGTTTGTATGTTCTCCCCGTGTCTGTGTGGGTTTCCTCCCAGTACTCTGGTTTCCTCTCATACTCTAAAACATACAGATAGGTGACTGTAATAGGGGCCTTGGCCTGTAAGCTCCACTGGGGCTGGGACTGATTGGAATAATGTACAATCTCTGTAAAGTGGAAACGTGTTGGTAATATCTAAATAACAGGAAATAAAAATAAATAAACTGTATCATCCTGGACACATAAATGCGTTTTTTATCTCAGAATAGGAATTTTTGTCCAGAAATCCATTTTGTGTGTCTGCACCGAGGTGGTGCATTTGTGTGCAGACACATGAAGGAGACTTGTGCAGGTGTGAAACTCCCCTTAATGTCACTGTGCACTGCAACAACAACTGCAGGCTTTATGTAGGAGCACTCAGGCTTGATGTGATATGCAGAATGTCCTGGCTGGGCCTGTCAGCAGTGCAGCTGGGATCCAAGCCATTCTTGGTAGTCGGTAATGCACTAGAGGGAGCCTGCATTGTCTAGTAATGAAAGAGCTTCAACTTGTCAAAAGCTCTGTTTGACCTTCTAACCTATGGATTCTGGGTACTAAAAGGAGTAATCTGTTGGAAAAAATTTCTCTTTTTCTTTGTAAATGTAGAAAAAGGTTTATATTCCTAAGCATGAATGTGCAGGCTTGTATGTAACGGTGGTACCTTACCTATCACAAGTTATGCCCTGTGCTTATTGAGAGTTCTCCCACAAGGGCAAGTAAAACCAAATATGACCCTCAAGGTCCCAGACATGCCATGCAGCAGCTTGTGTCAGGCACATACAGTAAGGAACAGCCCATAAGAAGTTCTATAAATCAGAGAGTTACCCCCATGGGCTATGCCCAAAATAGAGTGTCTGCCAAAGCATTTTTTGTCAATACCCCCGGCTTGATAGCAGATTAACATGGATCCATAAAGAACCAATTAAGGTTTCTCCAAATTCCAAAGCTCAGAGGTTCATACTGACTTTTTGCAGCTGCCCATTAAAGGGTTTAACTTTTCAATATAAGAAGACGGATTGGCCGAGGCCCGCTGCTCCTTACTTTCCCTGCTATTTTGTTACCCATATTATTCACAGTGACAGACCCACAGGATGAGATGAAACAGTTCCACATGAATCAGGACATATTTTCTAAATACTGAATAGAAGCTGATAATATATACATTTACTATGAAGACTTTTCAATTTTTAGCATCAGTGGACCTTTAAGTGAAATGGAATTGGATGCAGAGAGGAGCCTCTCAGCCGCTGACGTATAAGCAAATAAGAGATAGGCGCCTGTGGGACCAGAGGATGCAAATCCCAGTGGCACAAACACAATACCACTTCAGAGAGCAGCGTATGGACCAGACAGCTGGCTTAATAGTTCTGATCTGCTGTCACCTTGTATCCTTGGCCTAGGCTGAACTAAATGTTTTCCTTTTCCCTAATGGGAGAACCACTTTGTGGCAGCTTCATGCAACACTCTGTGACAGCTTCATCTCCGCAATGGAAGCTCAGTGCAACACTAAGGGAGATGGGCTATAGGAACTAAGAGAAAGGGGAGGGCAGAGAGCTAGAAAGGGAAAGGAGAGGTGAAAGAGAAGGACAGAAGGGGACAACATAGCGACACAAATGCAGTTAAAGGGGAAAGATATTCAAAGGTTCACTATACCCTCATTTTTTTAATTTATACCTACAAATGTATGTGTCTAATGGAAGAATTAAGAGGTGAATATGAATAATTATTTTTAATTTTCTAGGAAAGTGTTACCAGCTCAGCTTTCAATTTCCCTAGGCCTTCTCCTAGGCTACAGCCATAACTTACAAAAAAGACTTTGGCCCCTGGAAATGTAGAAAGACTAGGGCACCTCATTGGCAGGGGCAGAAATAACAACACCCTAATACCAGCCCAATTGGCCAGCTAAGAACGATGAGATATTAATGGTTATTTAATAGGTCTGGTCTCAGGCTGCTGCCAAAATGTTCCAGGGCTGAATTATCCACATAGAGGGCTAGGGGCTCCCAGGCAAAGCACAGAGCTAACCCATGTCATTTTACATTTTATAAGCTAATTTTACAATTTTTCTGCTAATGCACCACACTGCCAAGGATTATTTGAAGCATCAAAAAAGTTCATAACTGGGAACTTATAGGCAGATTGTTCTGTTTCGACCCATAACCGCGAGGGTGCCCGCAGGAGTTAGGCCTTGCAAACAAAATAAACCCTGCCGGGACCAGCAATTGCATCTCCCCTTTCCATCGGCACAACAGGTGCCCAAAACAGTTGGTTCACAATCCGGGTCATTACACAGAAGGATGGAGGCTGAGCAGGGATTCCAAATAGGAGGGAGGTGGGAGCGGCAGTGAGGGAAATGCCAGTACATGGAGAGAATGACAGGAGGCAGTAACTGGAGAGGCCACAGGAGAAACACACTAGGGGGGCAAATACTTTGGAAAAAGCAGGCCTGAAACTGTAGGACAGTGGGTACAATAAAATGAAGCAATAGGAAACTACAACTCCCAGAATCCATATTTAACTTTATAACAGTAACTGGACCTCAAACGTTAACTTAAAAGCTGGCATATGTAATCAGTTCTTTTTGGGTCTGTCCCAAAAAGCCATTTGTTTAAGTGTTATAGCCACCCCCCTGCTGGGGACAAAACCTACAATTCCCAGCATTCTTAGTCTACTGTTCCTTTGCCAGTTGTGCTGTAGGGTAAACTGCAGAGCCAGTGTATAATCCATCCCTCCTCCATTAATCCCCTTTCAAGTTTCCTGAGATGATACGTTTTCCTGAATAAGAGCCCCAATATACAGACCCTTCCCCTGATAACCAGACCTAAGAGATGTAAGATTAAATGTAAGCGCGCAGAGCTCCCATCTGTACACGTTCTCATTTACGCTTTTATCCCTTTTTAATTAGGGTATCTGACAGACAGTTGTTGCAAATTTTGCATTGGAGACCCCCGGGCTGTGCTGCTAAGTAGCATTTGAGTTGGTTAATTAAAAGCAGAATGAGGCTGTAAGAAACATCACATCGGCGGCCCCCGGTGCCTGCACCCCCCCAGGATGAACGGAAAAGCGGAAGAGGCAAAAGCCTAGTTAGTGAACTTTCCCCACCTGGGTACCTTCTACTCTCACATTAAATATAACCCAGCACAATTAACCCTATTAGCCTTCCTTGCACGGTGCTGGCATATTCAGTCCATTCTCTCTACAGGGCACTAAGGGCAATGGAATGGTTACTTTGCTGGAAGCACTCGGGAGCATTTTAGCACTAAATGGATAATATTGGATTTTGTTTATACTGCTACAGGGCTAATAAATTGTTATGTAAACAAGGCCAGGGTCCGGCACTAATCCTGTAGGCCAGGGCTGCGCAGAGCAACCTTTACTATATACCACAAAGGCTCCCGGCGGCCCCTCAGCTGAACGTGGAGGAACTGCCAAGTTTCAGCTGTGGTTTGTATCAGAGGAACACTATTATTCTTCTGTACAGAATAGAACCCTTACACATGGGGGCGCCAGTAAAGATTGTTCTGTAAGACCTGGTATATTCTAGTTGTGCCACTGATACCTTGGCACGTTGCAGCCTAACATGAACCCATAACATTTGCTCAGCATTATTACTGCAGGGCTGTTATCATTCTGAATGAGGAAAGATTTCTATCTACATTTTTAATTTCATATACAACCAATATAGTCTAATACTATGGTACATAGATTCTCCCACTGTGCAAAGAACAATTCTTCTCATTATATTTGCATCTCCATAGTGCTAGCGGATTTATTTTTCTTCACTTTAGTCAAAGCATTCTCCGAAAAAACATCAACATAAAAGTTTAATGCAATTATGACCACTAGATGGTGCTGTTCTATCAGTGTTTGTGGAGATTATCTCTGCTTGGGAAAGCAGCTTGGTTTCACTACTACTGTGCATCAGTTTAATTAAGCTAAAACATGTGGAAGGTGGTATATTTCTAACAGAATCAATCTTTATTAAACATCCCAATTTGCCATCTTGGAGTCAAGGAATTATTCCACTATGAGACAAACTGGAGAGGCTTCAGAAGGGTTTTCCTTTTGGATCAACTAGCAGGCAGGTTTCATTTACACATGAAAAGCTGTGGTACCTAACATTTAGTCTTTCTGAAAATGATTGCCAAGATACTGTTTCTATTACCATTTCCAATTCAATAGCTGCCAACATCTGCAGTTTAATTTCAGGGGCATTTTGTTATTTGGGTTTTGTACCACAATGCAGTTGGGCTGAAGCAGATAATGTGCCTCGCCTATAGGGTCGGAACTAGGGGTAGGCAGAAGCCTAGGGCACAATGTTGGGGGGAGTTAGGAACGCACCTCTTCTGTCTCCTACCCCTAGTCTGGGAGCTTATTCTCCCATTGTCCCTCGCACCCTTAGGCAGCGCACCCAAGTGAAATCTTTCACCCATGAGTGTATGTGTGTGTTCACTTATGTGGTACCAGTTCTCCAGTGAAGTTTCAGCTGCTATCTGTTTTCTTGGGTGTAAATTACCCTAGCAACTAGGCAGTGATCAGAATGAAAGACTGGAAGATGAATAGGAGAGGGTCTGAATAGAAAGATAAGTAATATAAAGTAACAATAACATGGACATAGTAGCTTCACAGAGCAATAGTATTCTGAATACCCAATTTGAAAGCAGGAAGACTGCTGACTCAATCTGGAGGGGCGTCTTAATTTCTCTAGGACAGCAGGAAACATTCACCACAAATCCCCCCCTAACTGGCCTGCCAGCTAAGCTCCTATTTGGAATAAACACTTGGTGCACAGAGTTGGCTCTTATAATGCACACAGGCTTACACACTGGTGTTCCACACCATCCAAATATCTTACTCTTGGAGGGGGGGCACATAAGCAGCTCAGGGAAAATAGGTGCATTCACAGGCCGACAGACTGTACCACCTCCATTCATTTCCACCCTTTTCCATATGAGTAAGAAATATGAACCTTTAACAAGTAACCTATGAGCACGCTAATGCTCAACTGTGAATACAGGCAGAATTGTGCACTGCCTCAGAGAGCTTCCCGCACACTCCCCAGCAGGCTGTTAGCTGGATTTTCCAGAATGATGAAGGAAGCCATTGGAATCCCAAGACTGTCCACCTAAGAGGCCAATTGAGAGTTGGCATGGGTAAGGCAGGGCACTTCATGTATACCTCTATTCAGCAAGCCTCTTCCAAAAACAACCTCACCTTCCAACGGCTGCTCAAGCTTGGAAAAAACAACATTTTTTTTTCAAGTCAAGGACAGGGACTGCCTGTGCTGAAACTTTAACAGCCCTGCAATGTCTCACCCCAAGTCAGAGAGATTTAATTAGCTGGACAGGGCACCACAGTTTTGCAGCCCCCTCCACCCCACTCCATTCATTCACAACCCCCTATGGAGGGTGGACAGGGGATTTTGCCTGTGGCCAGAAACAACTTACAATAAAGTGCTGCTGGTTAAAAACAAAGACACCACTTTGGCTTAGATAGGACTACTAAATTGCAAGTCTAGAATTTTTTTTTGTATAATTATAACAAATCTCAAGGATGCTCTCTCTAGCTGTTACTGAGTTACAATATCCATCATTTGTTATTATTTGTGGTGTTTGAATTATTTTACTTTTTCTTCAGCAACTCTCCAGTTTGGAAATTCACTAGCAAGCTGGTTGCTAAGGTCCAAATTAATTTAGCAACTAGGGAGTAGTTTGAATGAGTCAAGTAGAGTCGACATATTCCTCCTAACTAACATATCCCTGTAGTCTGTCACTACTAAGGGGTTGATTTACTAATCCATGAATCCGAATGGGAAAAATTTGGATTGGAAACGAACATTTTGCGACTTTTTCGTATTTTTTGCGATTTTTTCCGTTGGTGTTACGACTTTTTCGTAAATTGTCGCGACTTTTTCCGTTGGTGTTACGACTTTTTCGTAGCCGTTACGATTTGCTCATATATTGTCATGACTTTTTCGTATTGAGCGCTCGTAAACGGCGGGCAAAACTTTCAGACTTTGCATGATTTTGGAAGCCTTCCATAGGACTCAATGGCACTCTGCAGCTCCAACCCGGCCCAAGGAAAGTCTCCCATAGGGCTCAATGGCACTCTGCAGCTCCAACCCGGCCCAAGGAAAGTCTCCCATAGGGCTCAATGGCACTCTGCAGCTCCAACCCGGCCCAAGGAAAGTCTCCCATAGGGCTAAATGGCACTCTGCAGCTCCAACCCGGCCCAAGGAAAGTCTCCCATAGGGCTCAATGGCACTCTGCATCTCCAACCCGGCCCAAGGAAAGTCTCCCATAGGGCTCAATGGCACTCTGCAGCTCCAACCCGGCCCAAGGAAAGTCTCCCATAGGGCTCAATGGCACTCTGCAGCTCCAACCCGGCCCAAGGAAAGTCTCCCATAGGGCTCAATGGCACTCTGCAGCTCCAACCTGCCCCAAGGAAAGTCTCCCATAGGGCTCAATGGCACTCTGCAGCTCCAACCCGGCCCAAGGAAAGTCTCCCATAGGGCTCAATGGCACTCTGCAGCTCCAACCCGGCCCAAGGAAAGTCTCCCATAGGGCTCAATGGCACTCTGCAGCTCCAACCCGGCCCAAGGAAAGTCTCCCATAGGGCTCAATGGCACTCTGTAGCTCCAACCCGGCCCAAGGAAAGTCTCCCATAGGGCTCAATGGCACTCTGTAGCTCCAACCTGGCCCAAGGAAAGTCTCCCATAGGTCTCAATGGCACTCTGCAGCTCCAACCCGGCCCAAGGAAAGTCTCCCATAGGGCTCAATGGCACTCTGCAGCTCCAACCCGGCCCAAGGAAAGTCTCCCATAGGGCTCAATGGCACTCTGTAGCTCCAACCCGGCCCAAGGAAAGTCTCCCATAGGGCTCAATGGCACTCTGTAGCTCCAACCTGGCCCAAGGAAAGTCTCCCATAGGGCTCAATGGCACTCTGTAGCTCCAACCTGGCCCAAGGAAAGTCACAATACTGAAGCTTGAATGAATCCGAAACTTTCATACTCAGCGCGATGGCTATAAAAAAGTCGCGACAATTTGCGCAAGTCGTAACGCTACGAAAAATTTACGAAAAAATCACAAAATACCGATCATTACGAAAAAAACGCATTTGGACGCTTTTCGAACGTTCGTGGATTAGTAAATGTGCCCCTAAGTGTAAGGCTGATGTTTCTCCTTCCAGACAGTGGGGCCCCCTTTGGAATCATTGCTGACACTGCACTGCCTAGAGATACACATAAATACGGGCATCAGTCGCACACCCTGCTATCTCTCTCATTGCGTGTCCTTCCCATCTTTTATTTTGCCCTCTCTTCAAATTGCTCCCGCGAGCAATGTAGCTCATATTTCAATAGACTGCAGTTTTGCAAATTTGCCTGTCACCCTTGATCAACATCCCATGTATCCAGCAGCTGGGTGGGCTCTGTCAACCTGTCTCCCTGTCATGGCAAGGTGACACAGAAACCGAGGGCAAACTCTGAATCTTTAATGGTGTGCTGCAGAACGACTGTCTGTCATGCACCTTCTAGTAGATGGCAAGCCTCGCTGCCCAGTAACGGCATCTATGTGCCTAATTACCCTATCTAAGTCGACGAATTTTCTCTTTTAGCTGTGTAAACTCGTATAATTCTTGGATGCAGAGCAGTTAGTAATTACCTAGCCTGTTAACAGGCAAGCCAATGACTAACACTGTAGCAATTAAAAATGCTTTGGATAAACATAAGGGTATAATTACGGCAGATGCATAGTGTCCACTAATGAGCAAAATGTCACTTAATACATTAGCAGCTGAACTGTGAGCCTTTTGGAAGTAAACCAGTTAAATGGAATGGCAGTGACCTTATAGATGAGGTGGGCTGGGGATTTTAGATGGGCCAGGCTGTATAAATCCATATCATGCTCTATATAATATGCTGATTCACTCTGCTTTCCCATCCAGCAGATTGTGTGAGGGATGGAATATATCCCTATTCTGTGCCAGGCAGCAACCACTGTGATTTAGCCACTGTTTATAGTGCAATGGAACAACACTACTCAAAACATTTCATATTTATAGCACAATTCATGCTCTCAGACTTACAAGTGCCATACAGCACGAGCAGCACAAACAGCAGCAGCGAGGCACAGAGGCACGGGGATTCATCATTCCTTCTGCAATTCAGTTCTACCTCCCACTGTCCTATGATTACACTAGCTTACCTCTAATATTCTCATATTTAAAACATTGGGGGCATTCATTTTACTTACATCACTAAGAATATAGTTATGGCCGATTACAAATTCTGTTAGTGGCTTGGATGATTTCTTAAACAAGTATAATATCCAAGGCTATTGTAAGCCTGACATTTTATATAGATAAGTGTATAGATAGGACTGAATAAGTATGTGAATATATGTGCATTGGGGTTCATTGGGGGGGTTAAATTCACAGACTTTTCAAGGCCTTTTTTTCAGCCCAAATTAACCAATGAAATTCACCAAGGAATTCTATAGCCATGGAAAGGCACAAGGCCAAATGTTATTTATGTTTTTTGTACTATATGCCCTATACTTTACATACGTTTACAAGTTACAAGTCCAGACCATGTGGTCTCAGCCGGTCTCTTACCTACCCAGTGTGAGCGGCTGGGGTGCGGGGGGCACGAGTGGGCAGGCGGATAAGTGGAGAGACGTGTGGATAGGTGCAACCTGGGCTCCTTAGAAGATTTTTTTGTGGGGGAGAGGGGTTGTGTGGCGTTGGTTTGCCACTAGCATTACTATTTTCTTCCAAGACACTGCTTTCTGCAGCACACTATACTATGGGGGCAAACAAAAGATGAAATTAGAGGCCGCAGACCACTCATGAGAATTATTCTTTTTAAAACACACCCACTACATTCTGTTGTGCTGCGTTTATTCTCTGCTTGAATTCACCTTTCTGTGCAGCAAGGCGGTAAGATAATACCATTAATCCTGTATTCACCACAGTCACTATGGTGCCCTACATACATTTGCATTATTTGGCTTTTACCTGGCAGGCTGTTGGCCATTACTCAAATTGAGCCCCACCACTAATCATTTTTGTCAGCCAGTGGAATGCCAGCCATGTTACAAAGATTTGTGTTGTCTCGCTGAAAAGTCATACCTCCCGCATGCTACATTACTAATGAAGATATTAAATACCACAGCCTGTAGTACTAATCCCTGGGGAGCGCGGCTGATAACCTTTCCTTGGAATGTGCTCTGTTTTACTCCAGATCTTTGCAGCCTACTAGTTCTGCACCTTGACTGCTAGATGAGCTCCTTCTCTGCTAGATACATTGGCTCCAGTCCTGTCAACACAACCGGGAAGATAATTCCATTCCAACCAACTGCCCAACATTCACATATACGTAGCAAAATTGTCCAAAACCCAATTTAACAGGGTATGTTTATGACCAACTTAAATCCTGTTTTACTGCTCAATCCATTATGCATTTTAACAACTTAAAAATACCAAGGGGCATATAGCCTTTGCTCATCATTCCCTGCTCCAGTGGATCCTGCACTCTCAGTCCCTATCACACTTATTAGGGTAGAAGCCACTTAATCTGCCTCTGTGTTTTTGTGGGCAAAAACTTTAGTACCCAGAGGAAACCCACACAGATACGGAGGAAAACTGTATGCCTTACAGACAGAGCCCTGGCTGCAATCGAACCTAGCCACTGCACCACTTCTTTATGCTTTATATAATTTTCACAAAAACTGCCCAAGAGATTGCTTCACTGACATTTAGGAAAGTCAGTTCTTTTTACCAGCAGAGAAAGCAGCATGGCAACCAGAATAAGGACACCTTAGCAATGCAATCTTTATCCTGTCATAGTGAAGCCAGCAAAGAGCATTGGACTTGGGTACCCAGGGCCCAGTGGGTAACCTACTCAAGGTCCCACCATCCAGCAAGTGTCACTTTGGAATCCCACACGCCAGACCATCCCTTACCGCCCCACAGCTTCATGCACCACAGAACTACTAACTTCCCAATGTCAATGAGGTTGCACCTCCAGGGTAAAATTAAAAAATGGCAGTGAGTGGAAAGTATGGCTATTTTAAAATTTGTTTAAATCATTCTAAAGTTGCCTGGCTTGCAGACAGGCAGCAGGGCCCAACAGCACTGGGGCCCACCGGGGAGTTTTCCTTGTATCTTGATGGACCAGTCCAACCCTGCCTGCATATAAATATGTCACTGTCCCCAAACCGACGGCGCCTATACCAACTGTTCTAATTCAATCGTTTGGCCCTTACAAGTGACCGGATATTAGCTTTACTTCAAAAAACATACTCTGTATTTGTGCCTGAATAATATTCAATAATTTGTGCTACAGTTTACATCTCACAAAGCAGCAGTTGTGCCTTGCTATGTGGCTAAGATGATAGGTATCTTTATAAAAGAGCATTCTGTCACAGATCCACAAATACTTACATAACTGCAGGACTTTTAGTTCTACAGAGAATTAGCAAAGTAAAAATGCTAAGTAAATAACTCTACTGCACGTAATTGTATAGAAGAAAAGGATAGTAATAGAAAATAAAACAGAAATGATGGGATGATATACTGATGCCACACTGCCTTTTCTGTTTTTCCAATTCTGCTGCTCAGGGCATAGCTGCTAATCCATTATCCCTGCAAGGGAACAGAGGAGTCTGGAGGAGAAGGAAAGGGGCTGCCTTGCCATAAACCATGAGGACTGCTGTTCTGATTGGTTTTTAAGGCAGGAGGCTGCAGATACACATAATATTATCTAAAATATGGGCCCACTCAAGAGCCAAAGGAAAAGCAATTTTACAGCCCAACACAATTTCAGACTCTGCTGAACAATATTTAAAAGCACAACAATTTTCCTTGGAGCTTCCCTCTGAAACATTTTGTCTTTTCTTTACTAGAGAAACCTGGCACCGCTAATGATATGGTCACCCCATTCTGCCTTAAATGGCACAAGTCTTTATGGTCCTTCTGAGGCCGCTCAGATTTGGGAAAAAGCTGCCCACTTAGCCTTTTAGTAGACCTGCCAACTCTTTCTGCTTTTAACAACCTGCCCGATTTGTTGCCTTTACAATGGTATTTTACCTTTTCTCAAGGCTCCATCAATCCACTGAAACTTCTCTCTTGCAGACTAAAAATCACTCACATAAATTTCCATCTCCAGAAAGTCTCTGTCTCTTATTCTGAGCCATTCCTTCAGTTCTGTTTAAAGCCATCTCTAAGCCTGTACAGTAAATCATACAAAATAATAATCACAGGAGCCTAAACCTTATCTCTAATTCTCTGCCACAATTAAATCTAAGGCCGAATTCCCATTAGTCACTGTCTAAAGGGCACTATCATGAAAGGGACTGAATAAGTAAGGCAAGCCGTGCATGGCACTGGGTAATGTAATGAGCCCAAAGAATAAGAAACTACATCTTCCTTCCCAGAATATATATATATATATATATATATATATATATATATATATATCCTTTCTGTTTCTGCTTGCCGTGAATTGCTCACACATCCAAACATCTGACTTGCAGCTACAAAACCAATAGAAATTGGGCTCATTTATATATTATTTAAACAACAGTGACACATATATGCAGGGCTTAATAGAGATTGTGTATCTTTCATTCCCTGCTCCTATTTATATTCACATACAGTCAGTTTCATATAAAGGTTCTCACCTGACTGGCACTAATTATAATAACAAGTTTTAATGAGCCCTGTGATTAGGGTTGCCTGCCTGGCTTTCCCAATTTAAAAAATCGGGCAGGACTCTCCAAAATTGTTAAAGCAATTGGTCAATTCCCACATCATAGCCCCGCCCCATGATGTCTCATTCCCACCCCCATGATGTCAAGTCTTACCCACTGACATCACACCCCGCGCCACCTGTAATATGTGACATCGCTAAGAACCAACCATGACTGATGACATCACTAAACACAGGTTCTATAGAGAATAATGGACCCCTATTGTAGTATATAAGAAGTCGCCAAGGAGCTCCATGACCACAAAAAGGCACAAGGCAGAAGGACTGGAACTCTAATTAACGACACTGCATTATTTATTATAATACACAATTATTATAATGTAACAGAAATTACATCACTAAGCACCAATTATAATTTATGACATTACTAAGCCCAAATAATGTAGTGAATAATATAAAATATAAGGAAATTTTAAGTCACAAAGAAGTTCCTTGACCATACAAAAGCATCGAGCCAAAGGCTATTATTTATTATAATACACAAGTTTCAGTAAATCATGTGACAAATGACATCACTAAGCACCGATTATAAATGAGAACATCACTAAGAGAGGACATTGTTAATAAAGATACGATTTGCAGGATATTAAAGACAAGATAGGATGACTGGTGGCACCATTCAACCGCAGCTTCAACATTCTTCCGAGAAACAATGTTCCCAAAGCTCTCGATATGGCAACCTCATTTTGCATGACATTTGACGTGCCTGATGGTTTTGGACAACCCACTGGGTGACATACAATAGACTCCTAATCTTTTATTAAAGGATGAAATTCCAGAGCGGGAGTTACTGAGGCACAGGGTGCCGGGGTCAGGATTGGAGTTACCATGGGTTTAAAACTAAACTGCAGCAGAAGAGAATTGGGGGGGTGTCAAAACCAAAAAATCGTCACAAAAAGACTTTAGTTTTATACCTATTGGATTTGTATTATGTCGCATTCATAAAATAATGCAGTGGTTTTCTCCAACTTTGTGGCTGGGTGGGGGAGGGGGGCTGAAGCAGTGGCTGGGGGGCTTCATCCTAAAGGCCAATCAGGGAGAGATTTGGGGTGAATGCCTATTTGTACTGTTAGATATTCCCGATAGCTCAGCACAAAGGTCAAATAGAATGGGATTTGGGAGAGAGCATTTACATGCTGAACTATGGTTGTATGGCTGAAACATGGTTTAATATATCTATAACCCTGTTAGGAGGCAAGGGAGTCCTCACCACCCCCTCTATCTCTAAGGGGGTACTGAACCAAAGAAATCTGCCCAGAGATCGACAACTCTGTAGAGTGTGCTTTCAAGGCATGACTTTAATATGTCGGACTGTTGTCCATATGGCAAAAGATAGAGAAATAGCTATCTTTTTTTATCCTTGTCAATTTCTTAAGTATCTTTGATTGTAAGCTCTTAAGGCGAGGGACCTCTTTTCCTCTTCTATCGCTTATTGGTTGCTTTGTATGTAACTCTGTATGTACAATGTATATACCCGTTAAGATATACAAGTTTCAGTGAGTCATGTGACATCATTAGGCACCAATTATAATTAATTCCATCACTCACTGTTTATAAGGATATATTTAACAGGTTATTGCATATTACAGGTATAGGACCCGTTATCCAGAATGCTTGGGACCAAGGGTATTCCGGATAAGGGGTCTTTCCATAATTTGGATCTCCATACCTTAAGTCTACTAAAAAATCAATAAAACATTAAACCCAATAGGATTGTTTTGCATCCAATAAGGATTATTTATATCTTATTTGGGATCAATTACAAGGTACTGTTTTATTATTACAGAGAAAAAGGAAATCAGTTATAAAATTCTGAATTATTTGATTAAAATGTAGTCTATGGGAGACGGGCTTCCCGTAATCTGGAGCTTTCTGGATAACAGGTTTCCGGATAAGGGATCCCATAGCTGTATATTAAAATGATAGTACAATTATAACAATGTAAAAAAAGTCAGTGAACGTTATGGGGGCCACAAGTCTCCAGCTAGACAACACGATGCAAATATAATGGCAGGAACATGCCGTGGCCGCAGTTAATAAGCCAGCGCTCTGAGTGATGCAGTAGCTACTGAAATATTCTCTTGTACAATTCTCAAACTGGAAAAAAAATAAGCGAGAATGAAAAGGTTAGACTAACAATCTGAATGTTATAGCGGAAAGGACATGACAAGACAAGTGTACATGCTAGGAATGATTTTTTAAAGAACATCCTCTATAATTTTAAAATTTACTCATCTCCGATATAAAGAAATCCCATTTTTTAGTCTTTTCAGTAAGTTCAAATAGCTGCAGTCCTTTAATGCTCTGTAAATTCATTCAGAAACAGAAAAACAGATTTTGTCTGCACTGAGCATTCACCTCGGGGAGCAGTAACAACTGTGTATTAAAGAGCAGGCACTCAATGAGCAGCCCCTCGAGGCAGCTGTGCAACAACTCAAGAAGACCCTATGGGGAGTCATTGAGAAGACCCTATGGGGAGTCATTGAGAAGACCCTATGGGGAGTCACTGAGAAGACCCTATGGGGAGTTATTGAGAAGACCCTATGGGGAGTCATTGAGAAGACCCTATGGGGAGTCATTGAGAAGACCCTATGGGGAGTTATTGAGAAGACCCTATGGGGAGTCATTGAGAAGCTCACACTAGAAGACTACCATCTTATCATTAAGCACATACCTCTTCTCCCTTCAACCTTGAGTTCCACTGCCCACACTCTTCTCATTTGAAACAAAGATATCTGCAGGGCCCACCACTACAAATTACCTCAGTAACCCCAACTTTGCCCCAGGGACTACTCCCAATTTCTATAGCAGATGCTCCCAAACAGAGGGCCACTCTGTGAAAGCCTTTATTAACCCTACTACAAGAACATTCTGGACATTCCCCAAACTACAGCAAAAGGGTCCTCAAACCAACCTCCAGCTCATGATACCTACAACTAAGGGCTTTATATTCAACACTGAAACACCACTATACTGGCCAGACATGGACTTCCCCAAAAGGGCCCAATCGCCATGATTTATAAACTCGTCAACCCAGACCGGGACCAACTCCCCCGCCATAGGTATATGTATAAATGGGATGTGGTATGAACACCATTTCAGAGAACTGAGAACTGATGTGCACCAGATATTTATAAAATCATGGCGCATTGGCACAACATACCAGAGAGACCCCATGCCTTTTTCCCTAACCATTCTCCACTTTGTTGGAGAGGCTGTCAAACAGGACCTCTGGAACACAATCTGTGGTCATATCCAGTAATACCGCCTTTTTGGAAAGACATATCAGAGCAATATCCCAACTTGTATGCCAACCACTTACAAAAGACTACCTTATTTTCCGTCTGGGCAAACCATTCCCTGCCTTAGCAAATAAAGTTTAAACAGCAGCCCAGCTCACACTAACTTCTAAATGGAAATCAATGACCCCCCAACCCTTGCAGAAGTGGCCATGAAAACTAACAGCAATAAGGAGTTTGAGTCCAGAAGTGGCCAAGAGAATTAACAGCAATAAGAAGTCTAAAGCAGCCCATATTCAAAATAAGGTCCCCAATTCCAAGTAATATGGGTCATGTGGGAACTCAAGGGATTGCAATGACCCACATTGTATCTAAATACATTTATGTTTGCCTTGTCTCACAGCCCCCAGGTCTTATTGTGTGCTTCTGTGGACCTATTTAGATGTATATTTAGATGCTATATTTTTCTGGTAATTTTTTACAGGTTACTTTTTTAAAAATACAGAAACTTCCAAAGAAAATTCTCCAGTATATTCCAGTTTGCTGTTCCTCACTGTATTTTTCTCAAATCGTAAAAAAAAATGCAAACGTAAATTTTGAAACTCGATTCTTAAGTATTATTATTATCATTTATTTATAAAGCGCCAACATATTCCGCAGCGCTGTACAATAAGTGGGTTTCATATATTGGACATACAGAGTAACATATAAAGCAATCAATAACTGATACAAGAGGTGAAGAAAATAATTCACATTTTTAAAAATGATTCCCTTTTCTCTGTAATAATAAAACAGTACCTGTACTTGATCCCAACTAAGATATAATTACCCCTTATTGGGGGCAGAACAGTTCTATTGGGTTTATTTAATGGTTAAATGATTCCCTTTTCTCTGTAATAATAAAACAGTACCTGTACTTGATCCCAACTAAGATATAATTACCCCTTATTGGGGGCAGAACAGCCCTATTGGGTTTATTTAATGGTTAAATGATTACCTTTTTCTCTGTAATAATAAAACAGTACCTGTACTTGATCCCAACTAAGATATAATTACCCCTTATTGGGGGCAGAACAGCCCTATTGGGTTTATTTAATGGTTAAATGATTCCCTTTTCTCTGTAATAATAAAACAGTACCTTGTACTTGATCCCAACTAAGATATAATTACCCCTTATTGGGGGCAGAACAGCCCTATTGGGTTTAATTACTGTTTAAATAATGTTTTTAGCAGACTTTAAGTAGGAGATCGGAATTATGAAAAGATCCCTTATCCGGAAAACCCTAGGTCCCGAGCATTCTGGATAATGGGTCCCATAACCTGTACTTGACTTTTTACACACCTGCCTGGAGGATTGCTCATTGAGTGTCTGCCCTTGAATACACGGATGTTACCTGTAAATTCATTGTATGCGACATAGGGCCAGCAATATACATCTCTATAACAATCACCTGAAACTCTATACTTTTAGCCCAGTATGTGGTTAATTAACAACGTTAACAGGAAAAAAAAATGTGTGCAATTTTCCCTTCTTAATTTTTCCATTGAGAACAGTTCTTTGCAAACACATTGTTCAACCTCTATTTGGAAAAAAAACGATTGCGCATTTGGCCATTTGTGCAAATCACCATCACAAAGGAAGCTTGTTCCATATACAAGGCCTATTCCTGCAGCCGAGCTATGGCTGGGCATACGTTTCTAGCTTGTATTTAGATGGAGGCCCAGTGAGAATTCATTTCTACCCGTAACCTGGCAAACGAGGAGCTCAGCAGCCTGAGTGACTATTTAGGTTTGTGTAAGCATAGGGAGACTTTTGGCAGCTTGTCTTTGCGTTATGGGTCTCCTAACAATGATTTGCACAGAACACACAGTAAAAGCCACACCAATTACACTGACAAGAAAAGACAACAAGATTTTCCTTCTCTTCCCTAGAACGATAATAGAGATCTTTGATGTGTAACTGCCTACACATACCACCGTGGAACCCTGGGATACTACAGTCCTAGTTCAAAGAGCTTTCAGTCTGATTAGTAAAGCAGCAACTCTTTGTCAACAAGGTACAGAAGTGTGTGAGGCTGGTAGGCTGACAAGTGCATATTAGTCCTTGTCACAAGCCAGACAGCACTAAATTTCATTTAAACACACACTAATAATCTCAGTGAAGTTTACTTGGCCAATGCTTCATAAAAAAATCACATTCATTTGGCTGAAAACTTGGCAGTAGCAATCACCTTGACTATATCTTACCAGGAATATGGTCTAAGGATACACTTAATCTTAAGATAGGCATACCCATTACCAAGCAGATCTTTGCCCAGTTTGTCCACCTACATACCAGGCCAAATCAGGCTTGTTTGATCGTTTGCACCCTGGGCCAATGATAGTATCCTAGTGGGCATCTATGCAGGGATTTTTAATCATGTCCGAATTGACAGCTAATGTTGGTCTGTACAGGTATGGGATCCCTTATCCAGAAACCTGTTATCCAGAAAGTTCAGAATTACGGAAAGGCCATCTCCCATAGACTTCATTATAAGCAAATAATTCTAATTTTTAAAAATGATTTCCTTTTTCTCTGTAATAATAAAACAGTACCTGTACTTGATCCCAACTAAGATATAATTACCCCTTATTGGGGGCAGAACAGCCCTATTGGGTTTATTTCATGGTTAAATGATTCCCTTTTCTCTGTAATAATAAAACAGTACCTGTACTTGATCCCAACTAAGATATAATTACCCCTTATTGGGGGCAAAACAGCCCTATTGGGTTTATTTAATGGTTAAATGATTCCCTTTTCTCTGTAATAATAAAACAGTACCTGTACTTGATCCCAACTAAGATATAATTACCCCTTATTGGGGGCAGAACAGCCCTATTGGGTTTATTTAATGGTTAAATGATTCCCTTTTCTCTGTAATAATAAAACAGTACCTGTACTTGATCCCAACTAAGATATAATTACCCCTTATTGGGGGCAGAACAGCCCTATTGGGTTTATTTAATGGTTAAATGATTCCCTTTTCTCTGTAATAATAAAACAGTACCTGTACTTGATCCCAACTAAGGTATAATTACCCCTTATTGAGGGCAGAACAGCCCTATTGGGTTTATTTAATGGTTAAATGATTCCCTTTTCTCTGTAATTATAAAACAGTACCTTGTACTTGATCCCAACTAAGATATAATTAATCCTGATTGTAGGAAAAACAAGCCTATTGGGTATATTCAATATTTATATGATTTTTAGTAGACTTAAGTTATGGTGATCTAAATTACGGATAGATCCCTTATCCGGAAAACCCCGGATTCTGGATAACAGGTCCCAATACCTGTATTTGGTTAGTTTTACTGCTGTAAGTGCCCCCATGTGACCCGCCGTCAGTTTCTGAACCTTCTTCTGGATGGATGGGTAGAAATGTTTTCCCCTCCTGGATGGTACTGCTGTTCGAATGCAGACTACAACAGGCTACTATTCATCTTAAATCATTTTTCATCTCATCTTTCCCTAAAGATATTCAGTTTTATTTATAATGAGTGCTGAACAGCTTTATATTTATCAACAAAAATGTCATCACAACGCCAATAAGGTAAGCAACTGGCTATCTCCAGTGGTATAACTAGAATTTACTTTGCCCCATACCAAAATCATGTTAGGGTCCACCCAAAAACATTGAAGTAGTCAACGTTCCTCTGTGCCGTGCTGATCTTCCAGGGCCCCCAGCATCCGCAGGGTCTGCTTGCTCGGTAGTTATGCCCCCTGCTGGGTCAATAATTTGTGTTTAAAACTTACTGCAAACATAAATGCTTTATGCTATAGCAAACTAGAGAGTCACTGCTAAAAGTATTAATAGGAACAGGGCCTGATAATTATCTCTGTGGCATTCCACTTACAACTTTCAATATGTTTCATATATAACAACTCTGTTTTCAGTCGCTCAGGTACCTCTAGACCTAGTCCCATAATATAAAGCTCCAATCTGTTATGTGGAATGTTCCATTTAGAAATATATTATACCAACTGCCAGGATGAGATCGACTTGTCAACTTACCTAGATGCTAATCATATAAATTTGGCACAGCTGGCCCTTAGCAAGAGCTGCCTTGAGTGATTGGTTTATTGCTTATAATAAACTCCTCATTAGCATCTCTTAAAGGGGAACCAATGCCTTGTTCATAATTGTCTATTTGGTTCTATGAATGCAAAACACTGCTCTAACATTTGCATGTAGAGCTGTAGTGATGAAACAGACCTGTTTGCCTGTTTGGCAATATTTTGTCAATAGTACAATCTGGAAAGAGTAGTGTCTAGAAAAAAAAATGGATAAAACAAAATGCATGGTGAAATGCTAATACTGATGTTGGCACTTCTTATGCATTCCGAAATTTGTTTTTTCTGCTGTTTTTTTTCCACTGCAAAAAAGGTGGCTTTTTTCCCACAAAACCCAATGCATAGTACAATTCTAGTGTGGATCTGCAAAACTTTACGCATATGGCAATAACACAAATTGCCACCACAAAGCTATAGCGGGCGTAAACGTTAGCTCATCCCTATAAACGAATCCAATGCAACTTCCAATATGGCAATGAGATGCCTCTCTTTTCCGTCTCGTTCTTTGCTGTATGGCCCACCCTTCCACCTACGTTGCAGGCAATGAAAATGTGCAGGAAACTGCCACATGGAGCAGTGCCTAGGCAGGGCCGTTACTAAAGGAATGAGGAACAGCCCTTTGCATTTATAGGGCCTATATATATATTGATATAAGGAAAGACCCCAAATATTGATGTAAGAATTACTATTCTGTTATTTAGTGATCAGTTTCATTACAAGCTAAAGATCTTTGATATCTTTTTTGGAGATGTGTGAATGGGTTTACATGGTAGGAAACAGGAGTGCCTAGAAGTATTGCATGGGTCTGGCCAAGCAGACTTGTGCCCAACCCAGACTTGCTAACCTACAATACAACCCACATCCGCAACACTGCTATGTCCCCTACCCATACCCACTACCCAACCAGCAATGGGTTTACTTACCACCTGACTCAGATATCCAGGAGACCGGAAGTGACGTGACTCCATAGGTGGATCAACAAGGTAAAGAAAGAAACTTCATCATCAGGGGTGGGTGGGAGTGCTGAGACCCACAGCTAAACAGCATAGACAGGTAGGGCAGCTGCAAGCCATCCATCTGGTTGGAGAATTTAAGAACTTTCTACCCAAAACCTGACCACTTATGCAGGTCTCTACATGGAAACCCAAGCAAGCATGAATGATGTATGCAAACAAACCTGCAGATAGTTCCTGAGCCATAAGTGTATCATAAGCTCATGCATGATGAAGGAGCAATCCCTGCCACCAAAGGACAGGATTTATAGGAGAGTCCCAGAGCGAGAATGTTTAAGAGGGTCCTACTTATTGCAAGGCTGATATGTGATATACTGTAGTGCTAACAGGCAAGCAGAAACAATGCTGAATGTGTTTTAAGTTAGTTATGTATTTATCACTCAGCATAATAAAATATAATCAGAGATCTCCTATAGACCACTAACCTATTTCCAGAAAACACTAAGGTCATCAAAAATGTATATACTGCTTAGGCTTGACCCTCAAACTTTGCATTATATGAGATGGTCTGCCAGCCCCCACCCTAGTACAGAGATGCACACACATTTATACATAGCAGGCACTGCAGAATGCTTTGATTTACTCCTACCATAATATTAAATATCTAATTTTACAGAACTCTGGTGCATCTCCTTAGCTGCGCCTTGCATTATGATGTTGCCTTCCTGCATTATCACCAAAAAAAAGTTCATACACAAAGAAAAAAAAAAAAAAGAACTTTTCAGACAGTATAAGCAGGAAAAAATCAGTAGCAATTCACCTTGAGTCTGTCTACAAGGGCACCATTCTCAGAATGATCTCTGTAAGTAAGAGTTGGCAGGAATACCCCATGTAAATCTGCTTGATGAAGCTTCAGTGTTGCATATATTTTTATTTTATAGGGAATTAATGTCACTGGCTTAACTCCTCCGCAGCCAGCAAGTCTGGGAATGGTTGTCACAGCGAGCGCTCCTTTAATATCTCCAGCTGACAGAGGCAAATGAGAGGGGACAGGAGAGACACATTCACATACACTGGCAGGCTCAACAGTCAGGAGGCGTTCCATGCAGGATAAAGCTCTGCACCTCCATATTTCAACGACCTGTAACAAGACCTTCAATTCAGCTGATATGAGCATCCCCACATCAACACATGGGCACCTTACTGACCACAATACACCCATTTTTCAGAGAGAAATAGGGAGTGTATTTACCAAGAGCATCAATTAAACCCACTCCATTGAAGTAAAGGTCTTACATTATATGGCCCCAAACTAGAGGAGAATAAACTGACAAAATGCCAAGGTAACCACTAGGCTGTAAAACAGTTTTACTCAAATAAATTAACCTTGCTGAACTACAACTCTGCCCATTATGTATATGTGTTATAGTCCATAGGGTCGGACTGGGGGGTGCAGGGCCCACCAGGGCTCCCGCCCCAGGGTCCCTGCAGGTGTCCCCCTCGGCCACGTCCCCTAACCCCCCCTCCCCTGCAGGTACCCCAACTCGTCATCCTCCCCTGAGCCCGCATAACTTAAACGTGCCAGGCAGGGGCGGGCCAAGCCAACCGGGCGCCCTAGGCAACCCGGTCGGCCAACTCCGCCCACCTCCCCGCCCCCCCGAACGGCGCATGCGTGCCAAAGCACAGGAGAAGGTGCGGGGGGGGGGGGGCGGTGCGATTAGATCGGTCATTGCCTCTGCCGCTAATGACAAGCGGCGGAGGCAATGACAAAGTAGCACTAGGGGTAGGCAGGAGAGGCTCCTGCCTGGCGCCCCTCAATCGTTGCACCCTAGGCAGTTGCCTCTTCTGCCTACCCCTAGTTCCGGGGAAGAACGATCGGGCAGGGGGAGCTCTGGCAAGGGTTGGGTCTGGGCCGCCGGGATTTTTCCCAGCGGCCCAGTCCGACCCTGTTTAGTCCAGTCCCCCCCTGGCACACGTGGAAGATGCCTGTGCGGTACAGCTGCTGGGGTACAAATACGTAGCAGGAGAGGGGTAGACAAGTAAGATGCAGACCTTAAAAGCAGACAGACTACAGAACTTGCCTACTGCTAGTATTTCAGCTCTGTGGCAATGCCCTGTAATTCACACATGGCACGTACCAGGGAAGCAGAAGAAATCACTGGGCTGCAGTGGGCATCAATCTTTTTTTTTTTTTTTGCACAGGGCTGCAGTCAGTTACAGCCCTGTGCTTTAGAAGCTTGAGTCAGGGTGGCGGCTACCATGCCTATCTTATAAATACCGTATAGGAAAGGAATAAAGCAGCAGCTGGAAAATGGTTCATAGAGTGACTGTAATGAGCAGTGTGGTGTTGCGTTGCTGCTATTGCTCTGATAAGATGACACTGGCGTTGCTGGATTATTGCTACTGATGCTGTTTCCGTGTTTTGTACCAGATAAATCCTTAGGTCACAGCGCAGCAGACAGCACAAAGTTGGGACCGCAACACAAGTCTTCCTGGACAAAAGCCATCTGGAATGAACAAGAAGGGCAAGCCTTCCTTCACAACATGGACAAGATTCCATAAATTCAGACGAAGGCTGCCAAGAACATAACCATGAATGAAAGTTTTGTACTTCTTATACAGTAAATGATGTAATGCACCAGGTTTCTGTCCTTTGCTGAGAGCCCGAAAATACCTTCCTGCCCACATTTATTGGAATCGCCATATGTAAAACACTAGCTGTTATACAGGCCTATAGTTTATCTAAAAAGTGGGCATACACTGAAAGATTATCTTGTTTGACAAGATCGGTGCATAAGGAGCATAAGGATCTACCTTGAGGTGGGAGATATCTGATTGTTTGGCCACACAATGATGGAAATCGGTGAAAACTGCATTCCTTGATCAATATTTGGCCATTCGGTTGGGCAGGCCCATCAGAGGGCTCCATACACAGGCAGATATGATGCAGACCAGGGACCATTTAGGAAACTTAAATCTGCCCGTGAATGGCCACCTTAAGGCTATAGCCAGAGTTTCAGCGATAAATGCATGCCTAGACACTGTCCCTGTGCTCCAAAAAGCATTTTAATGTGCCTGCACCCTGAGCCATTGTATCGGCCGGGATAGAGGCACGCAGAACAGATTTTGGTGTAAAACTTCTCGTCTAGCAGTTGCCTTAAGGTGGCCATACACACTACAATTACCATTGGTCGTGGGAAAGGTCGTTCTACTATTGTTAAGAGCTGAATCGTCAGAAATGCAGGTAAAAACAAAGGAATTCTTTACTCCTATCTGATGATTCAGCATTAACATTACAATGTTTGGGCACCTTCAAAAGCAAAATTTTCATTCCTTCCCGATCGATGAGATGATCGATATCCAAGGCTTATACTGATATCAGTTGCCTTGTCTCCCAACATACATGTGCCAATTATCGTGCAAATTGGTGTGTATGTGGCCACCTTAAGAAAAGGTTGTTGAGAATGATCTTTGCCTGGGCCCAATGGAAAATCCTTTTGTATTCCTGTAGGCCAGTTAGTTCCAGGTTATTTCTGTGGTTTTTTTTTTCAAAGTAAACTAGTTATATTGCTGGTAATGAAAATACAAGCCATATCCTGGGAAACATGGTGAAGAGCTAATATAGAAAGGTGGAAAGGCCTACCCAGACCAAGATCCACCAGGATTTTCCTTTTTATACTGAGAGGCCAGTCCAATGGCAGAAGTAATATTCTACATTGTGCTACCTGGTCTGTATAATTTGTCACACTACTGGGAATGTCTCCCATCGCTGCCACTGAAACAAATGAGATTTACAGACCTGGGAGATGAAGAACGGTCTATGCTGTAGTGTTAGATGCATTTGACAGCTCGTAACATACAAAACATACAACTCACAGCATTGTTTTAATCAAAATACTATTTGTTGCTTAATCAGTCATACTTTGTGTGTTTTCCAGCACACTGGCAATGCTGATTGTTTTCTACTGTGTGCTCTATGAATTTCCTTTTGAAGCAGACTAGCAATTGGCCGTCAGCATGTCAGTATAATGTTAGCAGTCTACAATCAGCTATTGTGCATGGCAACCAAGTGAAGGGTATAACTTGTGGCCCTTTAAAAGGATCCCCTGCAAGGCATGTAGGCAAAATGGTAACTATCACTGACAAGATAACATGAGAGACATATAAACAAGGTGCTTTGATCCACCAAATGTGTGACAAGTAGCTCTGACTGTAACCAGAAGTTAACACTTGATCACTGATCCCTATCAGCACTGTGTGTATGTGCTCTCCTGTGTTTGTGTATATCAGGTCTTTACTTTCCCTGTCTGTGCTGACATGTGATGGGTAACAGAAGGAATGCCATTCCAAAGGAAAGTGGTATTTATTTGCCATGCCTTGCTTCCTAGATCTGATAATCATTTGGCATCTGGTGCATTATTTCATGAGTCCAAAACAGCAGTGCAGAGAACAGAAAGACAGACAGACCACATATTTGCAGTTGCATATGAAATCACTGAAACTTTTCAATTCATGTATATTATATTGGGGTGGACATACTTAATTTCCATAGTTCATTTCTGAAGTCCCTTCAGCGTGTCCCCCAGGCCCCATTTGCTCAACTCTGGCCTTGAGTTTCATATGCGCTCATCAAACAGAAATATATAAATAAACAGACTGAAGCCTGATGCACATTTATTGATGTCCCCTACACATCTCCTGGCACTGCGTGCTGTTCATTCTGATTGGGGTCAGACTCCTGGGTTATTCTGCTAAAGTGTCTATACAGTTCTCCCTCCCCCTGCCGGCTACACTGCTATTCCCAAAGAATGCTTTAATCCCCATCCATCCCAGTCAGCTGTTTCCAGGGTCTGGCTCAATGAGTTCCCAAAAATCTCTTTCTTCCAGTTCCCCACCCCTGCACCATTTGTCATGATTCGTTTAACTCCATTGTCACTGGAGAGCCCCAATGCACAAAGGGTCACTAAGTAAGTCTTTCATCTTATTTCAGCAGCCCCTGCTTAACCCCCGGCTGCATTATACAAACACCATAATCTGTGTTTAATTGTCAAGTGCGCTTAGTTAACCCATTAGCCACACGGTGGTTCTGCAGAATAACATCACATCGTCTTGAATGAACAGTACTTGCCCAATGCAGGCGAAAGACTGAAGGTGACTTGAAGGGTACTCGCTGTAGTACAGCGGCTGATTTTAGTGCCATATTCACCTTCTCAGAAAGAGAAGAGCTGTCATTTTAATCCTTCTATGCAGAAAGGAGGCTGCACAGCAGATTACCATTCATATTTATATTCCTATTTATACTGATGCAGGGGAGAATAGAGCTCCTCTGAAAGTGAGCAAACAGCTTTTCTTTTACATAAGCACAAGCCTTAATTGGCTATAAAGGGGGCAGGGGTGGGGGGAACAAAGGAAGTGCTAGTATTTGTGTTTTATAAAGACCGGGCAATGGGGGTAAGATCCTCAGGTCTCCCCCGACCCACACCTCTCACTCCCTAATAATGGCCATGCAGGCAGATTTCAGCAGCTGATTTGGTTCCTTAAAGGAGAACTACACCCCCTTAACTGGCATTCCCTAACCCCCCCCCCCCACCTCTCCCTTATTGCATACTCTATAACTGCCCCTGTCACAAACCCCAATCTAAATCTGCAGAGCAGCTGCGTACCTGAGCGCCATCTTCTGTTCAATCGTAGAAGCTTCGGGCAATCAGGAAATCAGCATTAACTGCGCATGCTCAAGCAGGGTCTGTGTCAGCGGTGAGACCCAAAACTTGTACAATTGAACAGAAGATGGCGCCCAGGTGCATTTTAGGTTGGAATTTGTAACAGGGGCAGTTTTTTAAGTTACAGAGAAAGTGAAAAGGGAGAGGTGAGAGGGGTCGGGGCAGGCCAGTTAAGGGGGCTTTGATAGCGGGGGTGTAGTTCTCCTTTAAGGGCTCTGGCACACGGGGAGATTAGTCGCCCGCGGCAAAACTCCCTGTTCGCGGGCGACTAATCTCCCCGAGTTGACTCGCAAGTCTTTTTCGGCGATTTCCCGAAATCGCTCCCGCCGCGTCTGCCATCCCGCCGGCGACTTACATGTTCGCCGGTGGGATGGCAGGGGGAAGGCAACTCAGGGAGATTAGTCGCCCGCGAACAGGGAGTTTTGCTGCGGGCGACTAATCTCCCCGTGTGCCAGAGCCCTAAGACTGACTTGTCAGCTTATCTGCCCGTGTATGGGGCCCTCCGACAGGCCACCCCTGCTGATAGCTGACCAAAAATTGCCCAGATGTTGAATGGATAGGCTTAATCTTTAATTGGATTGGATTGCTCTGACTTTTCCTATCCCTTTCACTGCAATGTGCAAATGATCAGGGGGATCAGGGGACGGATTTGCTCAACCTCGCCAAACGAGCAAATCTTAACATGTATGGCCACCTATACCACCTGATTCTTACCTTGTATCTCACCCCCATCTCTTGCTTTCCCCCCTCACTTATAACTCTCAATTACCCTTACCTCATCAGTCACTGTGACTAATTTGGAACTCACTGTTATTTAGCATTCAGGTTGCCTCTGCTCACTTTTATCTCTCAGTCCCCTTTTTTAGGGTAATGCCACACGGGGCTGATTCTCGCCAAGCATAAAACACTAAAATCTTTGTGCTTGCACCCCAAAGGACTGAAACTGCCCGGGAGCAGACGCACACAGCATATTTCTGCCCAAAACTGCATACTGGAGCAGCCTCCACGTGATTTGTGGATCAGCAGATTGGTGGGCAAACACTCACAACTGCCCATTCAGAGACTTTCATGGCAACTGCCTAGAGCCTGTTAGGTCAAGAGATTCTAGCTTAGAATTACAATGAAAGTCAATGGAGGGGCAACTGAGAGCGTTTTGCTTGAGTTGAAGATGTAAGTGTGACTGGCAAAGCACTTTCCATAGTGGGTTTTGCCTTTACCCTTATACTTATTTAACTCCCAGTTCTCTCTAATTGACCCATTCTCCTCTTGCTCCAGCCCAAATCTGACTGAATATAGTTGGTTTAGAAACAGCAACACCGCCTTGTCTCATTGTGCACATGTTGTTCAGAAAATTGTGTCAGGAATAAATAAGGCCTGTGCCAAAATAGTAATAACGCACCTGCTGGGGGGACCCATCAGGGTGTCTGCTGAGGGCAATATTTTAAGAGAGAAGCACAAACTATATTGGAGCTAATCAGAGCCAGTGCGAAGCTGGGTGCTTATGTCGCTTTATTTGCAAATGCTGATTTATACACCCACTCGGCACAGCAGGATTTAATGCACAGCACAATCTCAGAAACCTTGCTGTGACAGAACTTACAGTGTTCGAGTAGGTACAGAGTATAAAGATAATACAGTCTGTGTGCTTCCCATTCACTTATTGCATCTCTGATTGCACAGCAGTACATGCAGAAATATTATGATGCCCATGGTACATGGTCAGATGTGGTCAGGCAGTTTGCTGTTTGGACATTTATATCACCTCAGTGGGAGACAGACAGACCCTCATCCAGTCCTATCGGATCTCAGTTACCTGTCTAAAATCTGCAGAGCACCTTGTCGGGGGGGGGGGCCCTGGTACATGAAGCCGTAAGAGGAGCTCTATCTCTATCTGCAGTCAGCCAAGTGCTCCCAACAGTCATGTGAAAATCACCACAAGCACTCATTTTTATATTTATTATTTAACTGGATTATTTTAATGTTTTTCCCCACTAGCATTTTCAGTGTGGCTTACTAAGGTTAGTGACCTTGGCAACCAAAAAATACATGTTTTTATAATGAAATATGGATCCTCAGAGCTAAATATCTCCATGACTTGCTTTCTATTTACAATATAGCATTACTTAAATCTGCTATAGATGTTGCCCTCATCCCAAGGGATTCACTGCGCTTCAACAGCAATCAAGGCTGAGTTTGCTGGCTATGCATAGTATATAGCAGATTGCATGGAAAATAAGACATGGCTTGCCCAAGGTCACAAAAGGGCAATAACAACAAATATTGCACTTTGCTAGCAAGGGATTCAAAGCACTTCACACAAATCAAGCCAGCCTTAATTAGGAACACAAAGTTTGCTGGGATACCACCAAGTGCCATGGTCAAGGTCAGTTCAGCTGGGATATGAACCGACATTAGCAGCTTAAAGGGATTGTTCACCTTTCATACTTTCTGAATAATGCAGACAGTGATATTTTGAGACAATTTGCAATTGGTTTTCATTATTTATTGTTTGTGGTTTTCCAGTTATTTAGCTGTTTGTTCAGCAGCTCTCCAGTTTGGAAAATCAACATCTAGTTGCTAGGGTTTTGTTTATCTTAGCAACTAGGCAGTGGATTGAATGAGAAACTGTAAGGGTGAAGTCACAAGATGCTACTAGTAGCAGGTACTTGTCGTGGCTACATAAATAGACAATGCTATTCTCAGTATAGGTATGGGACCTGTTTTATGGGGCCCGGGGTTTACCGGATAACAGATCTTTCCGTAATTTGGATCTCCATAACTTATAATAAACCCAGTAGGCTTGTTTTACCTGCAATAAGGATTAATTATATTATAGTTGGAACCAAGTACAGGTACTGTTTTATTATTACAGAGAAAAGGGAATAATTTAACCATTAAATAAACCCAATAGGGCTGTTCTGCCCCCAATAAGGGGTAATTATATCTTAATTGGGATCAAGTACAGGTACTGTTTTATTATTACAGAGAAAAGGGAATCATTTAACCATGAAATAAACCCAATAGGGCTGTTCTGCCCCCAATAAGGGGTAATTATATCTTAGTTGGGATCAAGTACAGGTACTGTTTTATTATTACAGAGAAAAGGGAATCATTTAACCATTAAATAAACCCAATAGGGCTGTTCTGCCCCCAATAAGGGGTAATTATATCTTAGTTGGGATCAAGTACAGGTACTGTTTTATTATTACAGAGAAAAGGGAATCGTTTAACCATTAAATAAACCCAATAGGGCTGTTCTGCCCCCAATAAGGGGTAATTATATCTTAGTTGGGATCAAGTACAGGTACTGTTTTATTATTACAGAAAATAAGGAAATCATTTAAAAAAATTATAGCTATTTGTTTATAATGGAGTCTATGGAAGACGGCCTTCCTATAATTTGGAACTTTCTGGATAACAAGTTTCCGCATAAGGGATCACATACCTGTATTATCTATGGCAGGGTATTTTCTGGCATTTAGTAGCCATTACAAGTAGCTGCTACTAGGTAACTCCATGTGTCTTCACCCTAATATGAAGAGGAAAAGGAGTGGATAGAAAGATAAAGAATAAAAAATATCTATAATAATAAAACCGTAGCCTCACAGAGCACTGTTCTTTTGGCTGCTGGGGTCAGTAATACCCATCTGAAAGCTGGAAAGATGTAGAAGGCGGCAAATATTTCAAAAACTATAAAAAAAATAAATAATGAAGACCGACTGCAAAGCTGCTAGGTAATGGACATTCTGTAACATACTAAAAGCAGTCTTAAAAAAAATAAACTTTTGGGTTCAGGATCAAAAACTCTGATCCTTTTTATAAAGTGACATTTCCAGTAATAAAAACAAGGAGCACAACTGTTTCTATCTGAAACCTAAAGGGGAACTATCACACTCTAATTAGATTATGCTAAAAGAAATATTTTCCTTAATATAATGTTTTATTATAACTGATGGCAGATGTGAAGATCATATTTAATTTTCACCTTCATGTTTCTGGCACTACTTGTAGGAGGGCCACAGAGCATCATGGAACTTAGATACGAGCTTTGCATCTACGATCAGGTATAATCATATGGGGCAAATGGCACACAAAACTGGCAGCCTATAATGTGAGAGCAGCAGCCATTGGCACTTCCTAAGATTCCACTATTGGCTGTTACTCATTAAAACACAAGTTCAAATCCCGAATGGGAAGAATTTGGATTGGACCCGATAATTTCTGAAGATCGCAAGTATCACGAAAATGCTTAGGAAAAAATCGTATTAGTCACGATAATATCGTATTGGCGATCCGAAAGTCACGAAATTTTTGCACCGAACGATTGTAAACAGCGGCAGAACCTTTCCGAATTTTTGCCGCAAGCGTACGAAAAAGTCGCGTGGGCGTACGAAAAAGTCGAATGAGCGCTCCGAGCATTCGTGTCTTAATAAATCTCCCCCATTGAGTTAGCTGCCTATGAAAGTCGCCAATGATAATCTTGGCAAGTTGGCAGCAACAAAGTAGAAACTTCGGAGGAGGAATGGAGACAGAGGATAATAATCCATTATCTTCAAAATGGTAAAAAAAAAAATAAAATACAGTTTTTTTTAGCATAACCTAATTAAAGTGTGCATTTGACTTTCATAATAGTTTCCATTTTAATTAAGGTCCCTGGACAGAAAGGTAAAGAAATATCGATCTAAGGGATTTTATTGGAGAATATCCATCTCCATCAAAATCTTTGTACCATTATTATTTTTATTATAGTAGTACCGTGTAATGTTCCACAGAAGCAAATGTAGCTTACAAAAAGGGACTTACTCCCCAGACAAAATGAAAATGAACAAAGGTGCAGCCATTTACACGGAGACATGAGCTGCTCCATGGCACGGCTCATAGGCTCAGACAATAAAAGCTGCCAGTGAAAGTGGAAAAGGATCTTTGATCCAAGGCAGGTGCGTTTACTTTAGAAAGTACAAGGAATTGGGTTTCACTTTGTCAAGCAATTGCATTCTAGTGCCTGACTGGTATGTACAAAGGTCCTGTGATTTCCTGGGAAAAAAAAGAGGGGGAACTGTCTTTGGTGACTGCTGGTATGTGGGGGCGAGACCCAATAGAGCCTGGTACTGGTATCTGAAAGCGATCCGTGCCTCTAATCCTTCTCACTCACAAAC
The DNA here is from genome assembly GCF_000004195.4 of Xenopus tropicalis. Classification (NCBI taxonomy): domain Eukaryota; kingdom Metazoa; phylum Chordata; class Amphibia; order Anura; family Pipidae; genus Xenopus; species Xenopus tropicalis. The sequence goes on from NC_030686.2 coordinate 32,335,239, forward strand.
AGATATTCATACATTAAGATAAGTTATCTAACTCCCCGACATTCCACAGGTGGGAGACAGAGACAGCAGAGGCTGCAATGTAATCGCAGAGCAAGATTTGAATTCTTATTTAAGGGCATCGTTATCTTTAGAGAGAAAGAAAATAACAACCCAAAGAAACGACACCCTTTACTTCTGCACAGGGGCAATTATAGCATTCAAAGCAGGGGTTACTCACCTTCCTAAGGGTGAAGACACACAGAGCTACTAGTAGCAGCTACTTGTCACGGCTCCTAAAACAGACAATGCTGATCACTTACTGATAATTGTCTCTACGTGTGTTTGAGCAGAGGCAATTCTCAGTATTGTCTATGGCAGGGGATTTTCTGGCGTTTAGTAGCCGTGACAAGTAGCTGCTACTAAGTAGCTCAGTGTGTCTTCACCCTAAGGGCTGTGGCAGATGGGAAAACAAGTCGCCCGTGACAAATCTCCCTTGTCGCAGGCGACTAATCTCCCCGAAATACCATCCCACCCGCGAGTATGTAAATCGCCTTGAGAGGAAACTTCCACGATTTCGGGGAAATCACGGCACTGTGTATGCCATCCCACCGCCGATTTACATACTCGCCGGTGGGATGGTATTTCGGGGAGATTAGTCGCCCGCGACAAGGGAGATTTGTCACGGGCGACTAGTTTCCCTGTGTGCCACAGCCCTAACACTTCTTTTCCATTCAGGTGTATTCAGATTGTACACCACAAATAAATACTTTTTTTCAGTTGCTTTTTTGACCATTTTTTAATGTAATCTACATAAATGGATTTTTTTTTTTAACATTTTATCTGTGCTGTTTGCAACTTTAGAACCAATTTGTGCACAAAGTGGCATACTCATGCATTGAGACTCGTGCATTGAGATGTAAAGTGCCATCCTGATGTTCTATTTGGCTTCTAGGGATTACTGGCGGGACGTGTTCATAGCCCACTAAACAGACACAGACCCATAGACAGACCCCAACAGAAAATCCCCTGGACCAGACGGGATCCCCATTGAGTGGTACAAATCAAATAAAGACATAGTGGCACCCCAACTCTGTAGTCTGTTCAATACTATTATACAAGGAGCCCACCTACCAGAAAGCGCAAAAATGGCCACTATTACCCTGATTCTTAAACAGGGAAAACCTCCAGAGAGATGTGAGTCTCTAGAGAGATGTGAGAAACTTACTTACCTGGCACGTGGATGCCCTGCTAAGTTCAATAAAATATGGAACCGCTGGCTGGTGGACCCACGAACAAACAACACAACCCATTAATACCGACAGGCTGGACGTTCAACAAACCCCAGATATGTAGCTAGGCACTGTCACAAATGAAACCGTTTGAAATGTAAACGCCCATCACCGACTATTACCATGTACGAGTATCTTCTTTCTTTCCTATTCTCTTTTACTTCCTACTTTACTACTCTTTTTGTTTTCTAAAAAATCAATAAAGAAAATCTTTAAAAAAAAAAAAAAAAAAAAACAGACATAGACCAGAGAGGATTTATTAGGAGCTCCAATGGGGGTTATATGAATAGGTACCACTTGCTTTTATTAAGTATTTTTAAAAGGAACAGTAACAGCAAAGTGATTTAAAAGTTGTATGCTTCCTTCAGAAACACTATATTTTATATAAACAAAGTTGCTGTGTATCCATGGGGGTAGCTCTGTAAAACAACATTGTATTCTATAACTTATCTGTTATCTACTATGGGCCCTGTGTTTTTTCTGCCAGCAGATCTTTGGCCTATCAAGCATTTTTTTTAAGCATTAGTTGAACCTGTGAGACGAAGATTTGAATGCACCTAAGCATGAGCTAATTGATATTATTTCCTTCTGCCTGACTGTACCCACTAGCATTCAGATATGTGCTGTACAACTGCTATGTTCTTTTGTATTTTCTTCTAATGAAACACGCTGCGTATTTATGTGACAGGCACTAAAAATATATTAAACAGAGAAATGCTTGTTGAACTACAACAAACAAAAAAAAGCACAGAACTGCAATATTTCAAAGTGTTGAGCAAGCACTCACATAGGAGCCCTGTGCCTGTGGCCAAGTGGCAACCCTAGGCAATAGCCATTGGGGTTCATGGAAGCCACAAGTCTTTTGCCATAAGGGTTTACCCAAAAGACACAAATCTGAGGATCCCTGACTGCATGAGAGAGATAAAGCACATGTTATTTAGGAAAGCGGGAGGTTATGTCTCAGAGACAGAGAGAGACAGAGAGAACAAGGAATCCCATTTTGAAGTGGAGATTAAAGGCAGGGTTGAGAAAAAGTGACAAAATATTGTATTTCAGAAAGGGACAAGGAACGTAGAGGCAAGACAACAGCTGAGGCAGCAGTGGCTTCTGCAGTAATAAATTCAAATCTGCTTCAGACAGACAGTCTTTTCTACAAAATAATTTAATAAGTAAAAGCGCTTTGATAATTCACAGCTGCTAGTATTCACAGGGCTGGGTTTACTAAGTTGCGTTCAAACATCATTCATTTCCCCCTGTCCCTAAATATGTGTTTAATTCTATTGTGTAATGCCAAAGCATCTTCAGACACAGAAGTTCATTTATAAATAAAGGGTCATTTCCACCTATACAGCAGCTACACTTGGCCCTGACGCTCCCTTAAACCTGGGATTGCATTAAATCAACATATTGAATATTGATTCAGAATTTCATTTGGAACAATGCGCAGAACGATTGCAGCCTGCATCCCAATAAACTGCTGTAAGATGCAACAGTAGAATCTCACCCAATGCCCCTTGTCCACCAAAGTTTCCATAGCTAGGGTTGCCACCTGGCCGGCAAAAATGTTGCTTAATGCCAATGTTATCAATAGAAAAGAAAGATAAAAAATATAGGAAGGCCAGTGTTTTTTTCCAGAAAAGGTAGCAACCCTATCAAAAGCTAATGATTACAATGACACGATTGTTTTAAATTCAGTTTCCATTCTAGTACAGGTATGTGATCCCTTATCTGGAAACTTGTTATCCAGAAAGTTCTGAATTTCGGAAAGGCCATCTCTCATAGACTTTATTATAAGCAAATGATTCCAATTTTTAAAAATATTTTCCTTTTTCTCTGTAATAATAAAATAATACTTGTACTTGATCCCAACTAAGATATAATTACCCCTTATTGGGGGCAGAACAGCCCTATTGGTTTATTTAATGGTTAAATTATTCCCTTTTCTCTGTAATAATAAAACAGTACCTGTACTTGATCCCAACTAAGATATAATTAATCCTTATTGGGGGCAGAACAGTCCTATTGGTTTATTTAATGGTTAAATTATTCCCTTTTCTCTGTAATAATAAAACAGTACCTGTACTTGATCCCAACTAAGATATAATTACCCCTTATTGGGGGCAGAACAGCCCTATTGGGTTAATTTAATGGTTAAATGATTCCCTTTTCTCTGTAATAATAAAACAGTACCTGTACTTGATCCCAACTAAGATATAATTACCCCCTATTGGGTTTATTTAATGGTTAAATGATTCCCTTTTCTCTGTAATAATAAAACAGTACCTGTACTTGATCCCAACTAAGATATAATTACCCCTTATTGGGGGCAGAACAGCCCTATTGGGTTTATTTAATGGTTAAATGATTCCCTTTTCTCTGTAATAATAAAACAGTACCTGTACTTGATCCCAACTAAGATATAATTCATCCTTATTGGAGGCAAAACAGTCCTATTGGGTTTATTAAATATTGAAATAATTTTTAGCAGACTTAAATTATGGAGATCAAAATTATGGAGAGACCACTTATCTGGAAAACCCCAGGTCCTGAGCATTCTGGGTAACAGGTCCCATACCTGTATTTAAATATTACACATATACACACACAAACACAGACTCATGGTTGGACTGGCCCACTGAGCACTCCGGGGGCCCACATGTCCCCTCTCCCAACATGCCTCAGGGGAGGGGGGTTTGGTGGGTGGGGGCCCTGCACCCCCCCCCCCAGTCCGACCCTGATTCTTCCATCAGCTTCAGCTAATCTTTTGAACTCTACTCAAACCATTTAGGTCTCTCCAGCGTGCAGTCCTACAGTGGCCTTTTACAGTCTTGTGCAACTGCTCATATGATTCTGAATATTAGAACATTCGATCCAGACCAAATTTTTCTACTGTCAGCAGCGACATCTGCCCACAGGCCCGACTGAAATCAATTAATCCACCAGCCGCAAACAGTGGGACGCAAGAGTAATCCTAACACTAAGGGAAAAAAAAAACATTCCTGGACATAAATTTATGTGAAATGCTGAGCTGCAACATTGTTTTCTCTTAACTCAGAAACCATTGACACCGCTGAATGTATGCGGCCCAGTGTTAAAGGCAATAAAAGCAGCCTATGTTTGGTTAGGTTTCCCTATAGAGCCATGCTTTCTCTTAAATAAAACAGTTATGGATTTTCTCAGACATTTATCCACCCAGTATGCACGGCGGCGTTAATGTACAATCCAACAGGCTAAAAGCGACATTCTCTTGCGGAGAACAAGGACGACTTCAAGTGAAATGACATTTTGCTACGATGTAGCTGTGTTGGGTAATTACCTACATTTCAGAGAAACTGGGGAACCATAGCTGTTAATGTATGCCTTTTGGAAAGATAATAAATGACCGGGCTTGGCACAGGCAGGCTGTCCCCACTTTGCCTTATTTCAGCCCTGTTGTTTGCCTTTATTCTCATCTCATTAGCTAAAACTGAACTTCCCGTGCTGTGCTATTTTGTGCCCATTAATGGATTTGTTTAGCTGAAATTTGTTTTCCTCATTTAATTTCTTTTCTCACTAAACAAGTTTAGTTAATTTTAATTAATATGTACATGGCACAAGTGCCCCCGAGTATTATTTGCAGGTAAAGGATACTCAATGAAGTATAAACAGCTTTGCATGGCTAGACCTAGCCTATAGTCTTTGCCCTTTCTTTTACAACTGGCAACTGGCACCTGGCACAGCTGGCAGAACTAAGCTGCATGGCTAATAGTCTTCATTAATTCACAAAAATGACCAAGAATGTGTGAGTAGGAAGGTGTGTTGCTGAAAACAGACATGTCCTAGAGTAAATGAGGTTGATCCTTTCCATGTTGATCCTGCTGGAGGTATCATCCCCAAATTATTTTTTTTTTAAAGGCCAAGTAAGGAAATACATTTAGTTACAATTACATATTTTAAAACTGAAGTTGTTTCCTCCTCCTGCATTGCTGTCTTATCTCAGTCTCTGCTAATTACTCCTGTTAAAGTAGGGTTGGCAACTTTGCTGTGTAGGAACTCCGGGCAGGGAGGGGAATAGTGACATCATGGGGGCGGGGCAGCGACGTTATGCGGAGGGCGCTGATGTCACGGGGGTGAGGGTATGATGCAGTGTTTGTTCAATCTTTGCATCAATCTTGGGAGATCCTGCCTGGTTTTCCAAATTAGGAAAACCAGGCAGGCAGTTTTGACCCGGACATCCCTAGAGAAAACCGGGCTGTCTGGGTCAAAACTGGACAGGTGGCAACCTTATGTTAAGGGCTCAGAATTTTTTGAGATTGCTTAAAGTTGGCCATATACTGGCTGTGGAAATCAGATTCTGCAACCAGAAGGCCCTGCCTGACTGATACCTGTCTGAAAATCAGCCAGATTTCTGTTGGACATGCCTTGATATGATTTTCATCCGACGGATAGGCCTGATGATAGGATGATAGGCCTGCTAAATGATCGATATACCGCCTGCAGTATTTTGCCAAAAAAGCAGATGTGGTCAAATCTGCCCGTGTCTTAAGGTGGCCATGTATGTTCTAAGGTGGAAGATTTTAGTTGCCAATTCAGCTCCTTCAGTCCGAGTCAACAGCTTTTCCAGGCTGGATTTGTGGGCCAGCCACAAAGGTCCATGGCTAGGGCAGCAAAGATCTGGGGGCACCATGCTGACTTCTATACGCATCTACACTGGGACTAGGTGGGAGATTTTGACAGCTGTTTGAATCTCCTGCCTGCCCAGTCCCCAGTGCAGCTAATCAGAAGGTGGCGTAAGCACCCAGGAGGATGCAAGTGTTCCTGGGAGGTGTGAGTGTGGGGGGCAGTGAGCAAGCATCTTTATATAGGATGGGCTCAGCGACTCCTACTGCTAAGGTGTGACTCAATTCATCAGGATCAATAGGCACAAACGTTATATATTGATTATTAAAGAGGTCTATTAGCAAAAGTGTTTCTTCTGCAAAGTCCTACCCTGGTAGGGCTTTGCAAAAAGTGGACAACCCCTTAAAGAAACCCTAAAATATCCTACACAATTGAGTAGAGATCTGGGAAATTTTCCTTGGCAAACTGTGTTGAGTAATATTCTTGCCCTTTGATAAACATGCCCAATAAAATGGCATTTTCTATCTGCTATTTATTAGGAAGGCCAGTCACACATTGAGACTAGTCTACCAAAGAGTCAAAGTACAGGTTTTGGGTTGGATCAGTGGTACCGCTAGGCATTGTGGGATGTAACTGGGTGCAGTTAAGGTGAACAGGGTATGGCTCCAAATGGCAATGTTAAATGGTTTGCAGCCAGAGGAAATATGTGATTGCAGTAAGTCAGTAATAACTGATATATTTTATATAGTAACATTAGGGAACAAACACAGTAATATACAGTAATAAGGTCAATATTATTCAACACAGATATACATTTTAAGTATCTTTATGTAGGAGCAGTGCTACCGTTGAAAAGTAGATACAAAAAAAGATCTAGGCAGAAAGACTGACAACAGCTACACAGTATGTGTGGGAGTATTAATACTTATTATCTTATGCTACGATGCCTCTGGCAAAGCACCTAAAATCTCAGAAAAGGCAAAAAAATAACATTTTCTTTTTATCTGAATGACAAACACAAGAATCTTTCAGGGCAGTGGTAGCTGCCACTAAAAAACTGCATTAACAACCAATCAGCTGGAAGCATTTATTGGTCACCTACTTAAAAGCAAACATTGTATTGGTTGGTATGTTTTACTTCTTCTGGGCGAACCTAGTGACTGTTATTACCCCGATATGGGGGTATATATTTTAACAACGTGTGGTACCCATAAGCCCTGGCTGTCACTAGAATGAAGTGGGGTTAAACAAGTAATTACTCTGCAACAACTCGATCTCTTACAGATTAAAAGCAATTCACAATGCTAAGAATAAATCAAATAACATCCATACACCCCTCTCTCAATGTACAGTATTTGTTCTGATAGAACAAAGCACTACATGATAGATGAGGGCTCTCCAACATTCATTGTAGGAGCATTCTGCAAATGTTTAGCATGGAGAGACTACACAACCAGAGTTTTACTCGGTAGGCACTAACTGTTCAGAAAACCTATTGTGATTTTCTTCTTTTAGAAGGTCTACATATAAACAGGTGAAGGAAAAGCAGAGGGGAATAATAGAGAGGGCAATGTTCAGAGTTCCCCTCATTAATGCAATCACATCATCTTTGACAATAGGATATCTATCACCAAGCCAATAGAGAGCAGCTCTCGCTCTGTGATGCACATCTGTCTAATGATTCGAGGGGACTGCTTAATGAGCGGCGTCTGTCCTCTGCCGCTCCAGTTTGGATGCCTGAAGACTTCTGCCCTCTTGAGGAAAAATACCTATCATCTGTCTCTTTTAACCTCCGAATCCCCTGGGTTCAGATCTTAGACACCTTCCTCCAAGTTTCTAAGTACAAACAGGTTAGATAAAGAAAACCTGCCCTGAAGCTGGCCATACATGTAATAATAAAATTTGGACCATGTGCGGGCTCAGAATTATTGGCCAGCTTAGAACATTTCAGCCGCATAACGAGGTATTGTATATGTATTATGTATCGGACAATATCCTTGGGGGTCAATGAAGTCCCTTTTGAACAATTGGTGTCTGCCAACGATTTTATGTTCAAAACATCCTCCGATTTGTATCTGTATGGCTTTATCCTACAATTTCTGATTGAATGTTAGTTTTGGATTGTTGCATTTAAACGTACAACTGATATCCGAACATTCGTCTGAAGCATGTATGGCAACCTTAACACATAAAGATCTGTTTATTTAGCTTGGTCTCCAAACTATAGGCTAAAGGACCCCATACACGTGTCGATTCTAGCTGCTGATATCGGTCCCTAAGACTGATATCTGGCCTGAAATTGGGCAGATCTCGATCGGGCAGGTTAAAAAATCTAGTCGGATCGGGACCGCATTGGCTCGTTGATGTGGTCCCCGGACCGACTTTGCCTATGCCTGTCATAATAATTCTATCTTTTGGCCTGGATTCTCCCGATATCGCCCACCCCTAGGTGTGATGAGATAAGGTGTATGGGTACCTTTACTGCCTGCAATTGGCAGGCAATTCATGGTACTAATCAGGGTAATCTAAATATTCTGTTTCAGCATCCAGAATCCCACAAGGACCCAAGCTATGACTATTGACCCTCAGAGAGGTTCAGTCACCCGCGATAGATCTGTGCTAACCGCTCCGAAATAACTCCTATTGTTGCCAGTGGAAAGCCCTTTGCATCGCTTCATTTTCCAAAGTCGCACAAAGTTGCCTGCAGAAGCAATTACTTTTCCAACAGCAACTCCTATTGTTGCTGGTGGAAAGGCATTTTTGAGTGGTTAGTCACAGAGATCTATCACGGGGGTGAACCCTGCTCCGTGGGTCCTTAGCCTAAGAGGTCATCTGTAGACCTTGCCCATAGTCAGACATTATCAGTGGCCTACAGGATTTTTCACCTGGCATGACTGATACCCTAACATGCCCGGATAAGATTTATTCATTTGTGCCTCAAATGAATATAGTAAATTGGACTATTGATTTGTGATGTCACTGTCTGTCTATATTGCTGTAAAGACTTAAAAAAAAAACCTGCCTTGGTATGAGATACAAAAGACAATGTTTACCCAATGACACAGATAATATTACTTCAGGTTCATTTTATGACCACCTGAAAGTCAGAGTTAATCATATATTCAGCTGTAATTAGCAATAACAGCTTTTTATTTATTTTTTTGTGTCTTTTTCTAAGGTTTGTTTCTATAGCATATTCATAGTTTCTCCTTGATGGCAAACATGATTATTCAGGGCTGCTTAGCAACAGTTCACTTTGGATATTATAAAATCCACTGGATTATATCATAGACCTTTAATAAGAATGAGAGTTGGAGAATGAGGAGACCGTGGGGAAAAAAGGAGTACTGGGGCTTCATATATTGTTTAAAGCTAAATTCTGATTGGTTGTTGAGGGTTACTGTACTAGGGCATATTTTCCAGTGTAAAATAATAAGTTCCAGACTTCTCTCAGTATACAAATGCTTGAAATCCAGGCCAAAGCTGGCCCCATATAGCAGGTGACACAGATTAATGGTCGTTATTGGATATGCTGTGACCATTTGTTAAAATACAATTAAGGGGAAAATAAGTCCACTCTTGTTGCTCAAACATGGTAATAACTCCACAGTAAGGAAGTGGTTAGCGGCCAACCCATCTTTTATCAAGGGCATCATGAGACTTCACCCAAGCAGAGTAATCGCTAGGCCCTTAGGAAAACATGTGGTGAAGACAAGACAGACGCATGGGAAGATGCAAAATAACTATGTAGCGGGTACAGCTTGCCCCAGAGATATTCCATCACATTCCTCATTAGCAGACCCAGTCGGCCCTGGGCCAGAATCTCTGCCTCTCCTTCCGCAGAGATACATTATTGCAGCACTATTAATGGTAGATAAGAAACGTTCTAGTCATCTACTTGGCCCATTATCTCTGCATGGGATCTCCTTAGAAACTGTGCCGTCGCTAACTTCATTCCCTCTGAATTTCCCTGTCTGTGTATAGACGTTACAGTGACACAGAATTCCATTTCATGCCCCTTTTGCCAGGATCAGCCAATCAAATAGATTCCATTTCATCTCTGGAGCCTATCTCCATTCTCTTCTGTATTTCAGAGTGCAAGATCTATAAAACTGACAAATAGATTAAGTGATTTTTAGGGATTTATTGATCAGTAGCCTTTCTCTGAAAAATTCCATTACCCTAGAATTATTCTGTATGATAGAATTATCTATTTATTTTGTTTAATTAAACTAATTAGACTTAATTAGACTTATTTTTTTACCAGTTATTTTGTAACACAGATGTAGAGACAGTTTTCTTATAGGGCAAAGGGGGCATCCCCCGAAACACACCTGTGGGTAAAAAATTGTTAAATTGAATCTGAAATTGTACTTTGCACATGGAACTTGTGGTGGTAAATCAGCCTTTTTATGTAAAAATTCTTACATGGCCACAAATTAGAGAGTCCTGATCTATAAAATGTTTTTCCTTCATGTTGAGGCTGCTGTTTCTAAGCAACACCAGGGGCAATTTTTCCCTATTCTGGTCCATGTAAAGATTCTGTAGTTGAAAGATGTATGTAGGTATGTATGTATAACTTTATTTATAAAGCGCCACAAGGGTACGCAGCGCTTTACAATCACCAGATACAGTTCTGGACAAGCCCTCTCCCCATTTAGGTCTGCAAAATATGGAGACTTTCTGTACTATATTATCTTACATCAGTGATTGTGGACTTATTCAGTTCTACTCCCCTTAGAGGTCTCACATTTGCCCTTGGCCCCACCTTAGCCAATAACAAAGTTACAAACACGGGAACAATTTCTGTATCCACCATTAAGTTATCTAGAATATCTAGAATATCAAATATGTGTGCACCCATTTTGCTCTTATTGACCTTCAAGCTGGGATTCCAGGAATATTTATAAGAGGCACTCTACCAAAATATGTTCCTAATTGGCCTTTGGGACCCCAGCCAAAGCATTCAGCCCCCTAGTGGGGCAAGCCCCACAGTTTAGATAATCCACCTGTACTAAGCACAATTCAGCAGGACGTTTTTATGATAAAGTGGCCTATTGAGATCGGATTGAGAATTGAGTGTGCACATCTTGTTCCTGATAAGGCAAAGATAAAATTAGGTTTTTGGCATGGCTGCTAGGGTTTTGCTTTGTAGATGTTAGGTGCATCTCAAGAGTGATGTCTAAATAATACAGTCCTGCCCCTTTAATAACATGCAACAAGGTTTGCAATTTGCCTGAGTTATGTTACCCACACGGCTAACTAAAGTAATAACCAGAGAGTTTGTGTCCTTTGGGGTTCTCCATTCTAATATATTGTGTGACCCAAGAGACTGTCCCTGGTGTACCTGCCTTATCACTGCACTGTCAGACCAGCTCTGTATCCTACGCCAACATCTCTCAGCCCGTCTCCTGTGCGGAGCTGTCAAGATAACAGATATGGTGGATTTACATTAGGAGAGTGAAGAGGAGATGCCAGGCGCATGAAAACAGATAGTCCTCTATGGTTAACACTTTCACTCTCTGCTTCTTGTTACTCCTTCAGTTTTACTTGCAATATTCTGATTCCCATTATGTACGGGAAGATATGGTGGGAATAAACTCTCTTTAAAATCTGCATCCCCTTGGTGTTTCTTTACCTTCCTAAAATGAACTGCAGGGCCTCCCACAAACAATCTGCCCATCACTGATTTGCTTTTCTCCTGAAAAGTTGCCCATAAAGCAGATTTGCCCATTTCAGCTGGAATGCGGTTTTACTGCAGCCAAAATAATCTCATGATCTTCCGAGAAGTATCCTTATCAGATTCCTTTCAACCACAGCAGCACTACACACACCATATTGGATTCTGACTTGTAACTATCTGCTCAGACAAAAGAGCTATCTACTTGACATTTTGCACAAAGCAATGAGGACCACCAGAGAAGCTTTTGGGATCAGGCCCCATAGATCAAATGTTCTGCCTCTATTGATTACAGCACTTGTACAATTCCAGCTTTCTTTACAAGGTTTCTTGGACAGCAGTGGGTAATATCCAGCCAAGACTATCCAAAAACAGCCCAGGGACAGCTCTAGGCAGACACACAGATGCTTCTATTCCACATGCCGCAGCATCTGGAGCTTTCCGGAACATGCTGAAGAGGAGCCAAAAAGAGTTAAAAGTACATGCAGATCTCATTTCTGTCAAGGGCACCATGAGCATCCAACCAAGCAGAGTAATCTGTGTTCCCACAGGGGAACATGTGGTAAGGCTGTGACAGACACACGGAGAGATGCAGGCTAATCTCCCGATTTCCGCTTACTGGTCTCTTGTAAAGGAGGAGAACCTCAATATTAAAAATCTCCACAACAACCACATGTACCCGCGGTCACTCATCTATCGCTGAGTGACAGATGTCCCTCTCAGAAACACTTTTCCGTGAATGCTATTTCCGTACAGTGTTTTACCGCATTGTACAGATACCTTATAATCTGTTCAACTCATTCCAATATCCTTAATCCTCCGCCTCTGGCTGCTGCCACTACAACTCCTATTAGTTATTTGGTTTACGGCATTCTGGATTTTATTGGTCTGTTGGCTACGTCTCATTTCTGCATTAATACATAAACATATGTGTTGCAATCTTGTGATCTGAAGGTCATTCCTTACTGACAGATTTCTATGCAGTGTAGCAGAGAAATACTAAGTGCTTTATAGGAGGTGCTCCCCAATCTAGGTCTTCATTCACACTGAACTGTTACTTATTAATTACTAATTAACGCATTCTTTTTTTTTTTAATGCATTAACCATTTTAGGGCCGCAGATCACAAATTCTACTGTTCTAACCCTCAGGACAGGGGACTTGCTACCATAAAGCAAAGTGAGAATCGTCCCTCAGGCGGCAGTGCCCCACACATTACCAGGGGCAGCAAAAAGCAGCTCTTGGTAGAGCTTAAAATCTTGGCTATTAAACTAGAAATTCATCTCTACAGAGAGTGCGGGGGCAGCATTAGGGCGGCTGAGCCCCAGAATCACCACTGCCTTAGGAAACATGCAACACGCAGTCTGCATTTGACCCAGTGGCTGATTAAAGGGGAAGTTTCCCTCACACCAAATAGACAGCAGTAGTCTAAGATAATTTGCAATAGGACTTTTTTGTGCGGATTTGGGAATTTCACTTTTTTCTGTACTGCAGATTTAACACGTAGAATCTTAAAGGTAATGGCACACAATTTGTCTGATTTAAAAGCATTTTAGAAGAACTTTAAGCACGAAAAAATGGACAAAATGTCATAAGCCTTAAAGAGGGACTTGCTTTGTGTCATAGCTCCATTATTATTATTATTATCATCAACCTCAGGGCCACTTTTATAAAAGGACAAAAAGGGCTTTTGTCCAGGGCTCACTGATTCTTGGGGCCTATCTGCGTTTGCATTACCGCTCCCCAGTCTCACACCACTGCCTGTACTGCCTCATCAGTCCTGACTTTTGCTAATCTGATATCTCCCTTCAATCAATCGTACCGCAAACCCCTCCATCCTCCCCAGCGTGTCATGAATTGCCCCACCCTTGACATTGTTCACATACATTTGCTTTCTTTATGGAGTGAGCTTGACTGACACACAGTAGTTAACTGGAGGAGGGTGAGGGAGACGGGCATTTCTCTCCATTTAGTCTTTGTTGGTGAAGGGCCCATTAATTGAATATTTGCCCATGGCCCACCAAGACTTTAAGACAATACTTGCCATTATCTTATGTTCACAGCAGGAGTAAAGGGTTAGACTCCTACTTTCCTTGTTGCCTCTCCAAAACACTGGGAGTTGTAGTTGAGAAGCAGAAAAGACATGGGTGTTTATTTAGGAACGCTAGGAAAGTTTTAGTCCTTAGCGTAAAACTATTACCCACAGCAGTTTGATCAAAGCTGCCTGGGGGCAAATTAGTCTGTGTTAGTAAATGATTTCTTAGTAAATGACACATGCATTTTTTACAATAATACTTGTGAAGTGACTTTTAAGAGTGGCTAGGTATATTGGCAAGGCTACAGCTTGTATTCCAGCAACCCAAGATAGATAGTTACATAGGCCTGAAAAAAGACCAGAGTCCTTCAAGTTCAACCCTTCCAAGTAAACCCAGCACACACAAACCTATACTGACCTATCTATACATTCACAGAACCTTTCAGCTGTTTCAGAGGTAAATACGAGTGACTAATTATGCCCTGCCTGGTACTGAAGAGTTAAATTTCCACTTAGTTGAGCCGGGAGCGCTCACACGCTTGTGACAAGATGATTGAATGCCAAGCTCAGATGGGGCTTCTGTCCTGCCAAAACCGTGGCAGGGCCTGTTACCAGTGTTAAAATCCGCCCCCCTCATGTTTAGCCCTGTGCTGTGCAGCGTGCTTGGGCGCCCAGCTGAGGCCACAGAGAAAAAACAGAGTTGTGCTCTTCCAACTTGGCCACAGGGCGTGGGCCTCTGGAGATAATGTAACAGCAAAATATGGCTCTGAGTAGGGATAATTACAAGGACTTAATCTGCCTTCCTCCCACCTGCTGCGACCAAGCAACTTAACCCTTACAGTGGTGGGCATAGCACTTATATATATATATATATATATATATATATAAAATGCCAAATGGAGAGCACACCAGAGGATTTTTTGCACTACCTTGGTGCCCGAGCGGCGTTTGTAAAATAGCATAGAAAGGTGTCGGCACTCAAAGGGTTTCCACGATCATATTGAAGAGAATACTCATGGGTAAATGCAAACTAAATAAACCTCACCGTTTGCATTTACCCATGAGTATTCTCTTCAATATGATCGTGGAAACCCTTTGAGTGCCGACACCTTTCTATGCTATATATATATATATATATATATAGGCCCGTATTTATATTAAGGCACCCGAGGGCCTGTGCCTAGGCACTTGGCTTGAACTATAATCACCTCTCTAGAGTTTGAGACTAGCAGCTCAGTAAACCGGGGTTTTGACTCTCAAAGCTGATACAGTTTGCTACATCACTTGTTACAGGAATGTTTGCAACAGTCTGCAACTTGTATCAAAGGGAGGGGGCATGCTGAGTAGGGGTGGAAGCTTAGAAATGTACCAATGTATCAAATTTTGACTATGCTTTTGTGGTCTAAAAGACACCTTTACTGGATGGGGGACCTGGGGATATCTTCTATTTATTCAGAATAGACGAGCTGTAGTCAATGCTCACTGCCCATACAGGGCTAGAAAGCAATCGGTGCCACATTTATAATAATAAATATAAGGTGCAAGGCAGTGCTGGATCCTGTCTGTTGTATCTGTGTCCGGGCTCTGGGCTCCGCATTCGGTATCTTAGTGGAAGCTCATAAAGTGATTTTCTCCCTGCTCGTGTCCCAATGGAACATTTCTCTCGATACCTTGAAAAAAAATGACAATTCCAAAGCTCCGTGTGATCATGTTCTTTCTCTCCTTACATGTCCCATGGGGATGGCTCGGATCTCAAGTTCTTTTGGGCTTTATGCTGTCTGTATGCTATACGCCCACACTTAAAATGGCATATTTGTTCTGTCCTGTGCATCTGCCTGCAAGCCTCCAACCATCTATCCAGTTACAGCCCCTTTCACCCTCGGCTTTGAATTCATCCTTGGTGCACTCCTGCCTGTTACATTGGGCACTATTCTAGCAGTGTATAGAGTTGCACTTTAGGGCACAAAACACACAGACAGTTTGCTTCTGCTTTTGCCACTTTGTACTATTTTTTGTTAATGAAGCCCTTAGAGTATGTACCTAACCACTGGGATTTCTTGAGTACTGATTAGCTTAGCATCTTAAACTGTGTCTTGCTCGTATTTACTGTACAGGTATGGGATCTGTTATCTGCAAATAAGCAAATAATTCTAATTTTTGAAAATGATTTCCTTTTTCTCTGTAATAATAAAACAGCACCTTGTACTTGATCCCAACTAAGATATAATTACCCCTTATTGGGGGCAGAACAGCCCTATTGGGTTTATTTAATGGTTAAATGATTCCCTTTTCTCTGTAATAATAAAACAGTACCTGTACTTGATCCCAACTAAGATATAATTACCCCTTATTGGGGGCAGAACAGCCCTATTGGGTTTATTTAATGGTTAGGCTGATGCCACACCAGGCGTAGGGCTGATTTTTTCGGCAAGCGGAAAAACGCTTGCCGAAAATTCAGCCCTACGCCTGCTACTTGTGCCTGCACCCGAATGAATGAAATACGCTCGGGTGCAGGCACATGTAGCCGATATACGCATGAAAACGCGTGAGAATGCAAAGTTTCGCGTTTTCATGCGTATATCGGCTACATGTGCCTGCACCCGAGCGTATCCCATTCATTCGGGTGCAGGCACAAGTAGCAGGCGTAGGGCTGAATTTTCGGCAATCGTTTTTCCGCTTGCCGAAAAAATCAGCCCTACGCCTGGTGTGGCATCAGCCTTAAATGATTCCCTTTTCTCTGTAATAATAAAACAGTACCTGTACTTGATCCCAACTAAGATATAATTACCCCTTATTGGGGCAGAACAGCCCTATTGGGTTTATTTAATGGTTAAATGATTCCCTGTTCCCTGTAATAATAAAACAGTACCTGTACTTGATCCCAACTGAGATAGAATCAATCCTTATTGGAGGCAAAACAAGCCTATTGGCTTTATTCATAATTTAAATTATATTTTAGCAGACTTAAATTATGGAGATCCAAATTACGGAAAGATCCCTTATCCGGAAAAGCCCAGGTCCCAAGAATTCTGGATAATGTATACCATTGCATACATGTTACCATCATTCTAACTAAGGTTGGCACCTAACTGGTACTTACTAGTCCAGCTGGTAAAAAAAAAAAGAGTTTTTAAAGTCTTATATCTTTTAATTATCTTTTTAGTTGAAAAAAAAAGTATATAAAAGCAAGACGTACAGGTATGGGATCCCTTATCCGGAAACCTGTTATCCAGAAAGCTCCGAATTTATGGAAAGCCCATCTCCCATAGACTCCATTTTAATGAAATAATTCAAATTTTAAAACTGATTTCCTTTTTCTCTATAATAATAAAATAGTACCTTGTAATTGATCCCAACTAAGATATAAATAATTCTTATTGGATTCGTTATTATTATTTAATTAATGTTTTATTGATTTTTTTACCAGACTTAGGGGCAGATTTAGCAAAGTGTGAAATAAAAGCTCATTAAAGAAAAACTCACGCATGTTCTTTTCATTCCTATGGGATTTTTAGATATGTATTTATCAAATGGTGAGTTCTAACTTTCACTTATTGCTAAACACACTTCTCAAAATCCCATAGGAATGAATAGAACGTGGGTGGGTTTTTATGCATTAAGCTCTAAACTCACATTTGAATAAATCTGCTTAAGGTATGGAGATCCACATTACATAAAGACCCCTTTTCCGGAATACCCTTGGTCCCGAGCATTCTGGATAACGGGTCCTATACCTGTATATGAAGGCTGTTTATGGCTCTTGGTTCAGTGGTTAACTGGTGTTGGTATGGTGAGAAGCTTATCTATGCACAGCAAATCACACACACAGCAGACATATAGTGGCCCCTTTGCTGTCACATGTCTCTGGTGTAATGTCACAGTTACTACAAGATAAACAAGCTCTATCAATTTACACAAGTAGGGTCCTCTAGAATGTTCACACTGCACAAGTGCATATATATCACTGCTTGTGTTTCCACGGCTGTAATATACTGCGTCGCTTGATCCGTGTAAAGCTTAATTGCCCCTCGTACAGGTATGGGATCCAGAAACCCATTATCCAGAGTGTTCTGAATTACCGAAAGGCCATCTCCCATAGACTTTTTCTCTGTAATAATAAAACAGTACCTTGTACTTGATCCCAACTAAGAAATAATTACCCCTTATTGGGGGCAGAACAGCCCTATTGGGTTTATTTAATGGTTAAATGATTCCCTTTTCTCTGTAATAATAAAACAGTACCTGTACTTGATCCCAACTAAGATATAATTACCCCTTATTGGGGGCAGAACAGCCCTATTGGGTTTATTTAATGGTTAAATGATTCCCTTTTCTCTGTAATAATAAAACAGTACCTTGTACTTGATCCCAACTAAGATATAATTACCCCTTATTGGGGCAGAACAGCCCTATTGGGTTTATTTAATGGTTAAATGATTCCCTTTTCTCTGTAATAATAAAACAGTACCTGTACTTGATCCCAACTAAGTTATCCAAATAGAGATCCAAATTACAGAAAGATCCCTTATCTGGAAAACCCCCAGCATTCTGCATAACAGGTCCCATACCTATACTTGCTTTCTAATTCAGAGTTGCACAATGTGCTTGGTAGTTGCCATCATTAGCAGCAACACATTAGGTCTCAGGGTCCCTGGTGGGCAAACAGGACCATGTGTATTGGAAGCTAGGACCTGATAGGATTCCAGTGTGTATGCTCCTGCTTGGCTATGACTGCCATGTTGCCTAACAGCAGATGTAAAATCGCCAACTTTACAGCGTAACTCTGCATTTCTGTGTTGAATATTAACTCGAATAAAGGGAGTTTTTGAAAAAGTGAATTCTAAAATAATAGCAATTGAATTCTCATTCATTTCAATAGTAATTACCAATATGTTTTGCTATTAAAGAAGCCTGGAACCAGCAATTTAATATGTGATTCAAAAAAGAGCAAGAGACAGCTAAGAGCTTTCGGAAAAGGTCAAACAGCTTTGGCCCAAATTGCAGCTGCGTCAGTCACAGAAATGACAAAATTATTTAATTTGTCAGGGGAACGGTGCAGGAAAGCACCATGATGTACACTGGACAAGCTAGTACTGCATGAGTAAAGAGGAATGTATATTAAATCTCTGACTCAGATAGAGGGGCATTTAACCAGAGCAAAACAAAACAAAACCCACTCTTAATAAAAATTGCATATTGTCAGCTTTACAAAGCCGATATTTATAGCCCTAATGCTGGGTTACGGAAATCCTTTATGAACCGCATAGTTGGGGTATGAAGAAGGCCAAGTGAAGACTTTGAACCTTGCAGCCTTATCCCTCTGTTAAATGACATCTGTTCATACATATCAGGATTGGTAATGCATCTCAACACTGCCTATCTGTTGTGTTTTAATTAAACTATGAATTTGCTCAGTTCTAGAGTGAAACAGAACCCTGTTCTATGTACAACACTTTTTTTCCTTGAACGAAGTGGCTCATTTGCCAAGGTCAGATGTCAGCACTATGTAAAGTAATAGGTGCCAAACTGCACCGATCGATCTGCAATACACATAGCAATGCTGCCTGGTTCTAGTACATAGCAGCTATGTTCTGCGTCAGCGCTGCCCAAATTGTGGGGATAGAGTAGTGGTGGGAAATGGGGGGAGCTTACTCAGCCTGAGTCAGTTTCTGTGAGTTTTGGGGTGAAACCTTAATTGCTGTCCTAAATATTCTTGGAACTCTGGGCAATTGGCTGTATTTATGTTCCCTTCAATGTTTTAATGAAAGTATATTACATTTTCCCCAAAAACATTATTAGGGCCACTTAGGAATGACTTCTATCATGTTCCTGGGCTGGTAGCAATCAGCACTGCAGTATATGATGTTAGCCAATTGTGGTTCAGCAGACCTGACAGGGAACTGAAGATTCATTATCTCTTCCAGGGAATGGACACAAATGTCAAAGATTGGGGAAGGTCTATGGGGTGCTCCAAAAAAGCACAGATTTAAAGAAGGCTCCATAAAATAATCATCATGGGATATTTAAAAAAGTTCACATAACTTTTCAAAAAATGTAATCTAATTATTTCTTGTGAAATTGCTTTGGTGCACAAACTTTGTGAGCAAGTTCAGAAGATACCACAAATCTAAAATAGCCTGTGTATCTGGAGTAGCACATGTGTGGGTAATAAGATTGGCTTATGCAGGAATATTGTTTACATGTTCCATTCATCCCAACCCCTCAGCAACTGCTAACCACACCATTCAGTTCATCCCTACTAGCAGAAATAGTAAATATGCCAGGCAACAAGCCAAACATTATTATTAACACATATTTATAAAATGCTGACCTGTTTAACAATGCTGTACAGCAGCAGGGTGTATGCATCAGCAATTACAGACAAAACTGATACAAAAGGTAAAGAAGGCCCTGCTCAATAGATCTTACAGACTGTATAATACTCTATACCTTTTTTGGCGGAAAGCATAACCACACAGATAGGATGCCCAGTTGGCAGAAGTTCATTTTGGAACCATTCCTTAACAATGTTTTATCTTTGCATCAATTTCTGTTCCAGCAACTGCCAATACAACAAAATATACTTCTGCTGCCCCACACTCGCCACAGTCCAATCCAAGTTGGTATTAGAAACCTATATTTTTCATTTGGGTACAATATTTCTTTTTAAATGAGCTGCTTCGTTCCTTAACCATAGTGCACACACTTCAGCAGTATCCTAATTGACCAAGGGTTAGCCTCTTTCCCGGCACAACTGTAGAAGCCATACACAGTCTTCAATAAGCAACCTGTCTGTATGCCAATCGGGTATTCTGACAGGTGCCAGGAATGATTTAGGGTCAGACAGTACAGGCTGCTGCAGTGCAACTTAAATCTGAACTGATGAAAGGCAGAGAAGAAGCAGTCAGACCACAACTTGCAATTTATTAGGATGATTCAGTTCTCGGAGATGCCATCTATTGCTGTGAAGAGCAGGATTCGGCTTTCTAATGGATTTGCAGTGCAAGAAATGCTTCCCTTTTATAGGCATGGATAAAAGATTTTTTTCTGTCTGTTCTTTAGAATGCCTTTTAATTCCTAATGTATCCAAGGCCAGCCTTACAAACAACACAGAATTATTAAGGCTGTAAAAATCAAGATAGTCATATGGTTTGTATCTACAAATATCTAACTTGTCAAACTTAAAGATGTTCACCTGACTCTCTGCTGTGTTATAAATCAGATCAGATGCCATATGGGCATAATTCACGCGCCTGTTCTTCTGTACCTGCCATATGAAACAAAATCGGAAAAATAGAACTGGCTGATTCATCAACTGAAATTGGTATTTAAGCCAATATGAATATGCATGTGCACTTACAGGCAAACTGCTAGGAAGATATAAATAGGGGTAGATGTGTCATCTTTTAGGTGATACTTAGGTGGAAGTTATTATAGTTATTGAGAAATAAAAAGTTCCCAGACTTGAGAACTAACAGTCTTAAACTAGAGGCACTCAGGCTGTGGGGGTTATGGGTAACTGGGTGTGGAGGCAAGAAAGAAACAGAACAGGGTGGTCACTGAAAGTGATGGATTCAAGACATTGAACACTTACTATATATGCAAAGAACATTGAAGAACATTGTGCTAAACATGGGGTACACAAGAGTCTATAGAGGAGCAATGGAGAAGAATGGGACATGACAAGATGACTTGATTTAACTGAGCAGAATGTACTGAATTGTAAAAGAGTCACCTATCCACTCTCAGTACAGACTGGAATAGGGAATGTTGCTGCTATGACAATACACAGGGGCTTACAATGAGGACAGGTGAGTTATCTCTTTTACTAAGTTTCACCCTCCACCCTGGGAGCATGAAGCTTTCAATGGACAGCAGTCCAAAACCCTCAGTGATCTCTTCACTGTGTCACTCGATTATCATGGATAGAAAAGGCTAAGCCCCTTATTGAGCGCATTGGTCAGAGACATTATCCAGATAAGTAAAGCCATAACCAATACTGGAGTGCTTTGCTTTTTCCATTCATCGAATTACAGACACATCCCTGTTTCTGAATGTGAGCACTATTAATACATTGTAGGTATATACACAGCACTTCCAGGAAACCTTTGTACACAGGTTTGCTTATATGGAGAAATAACAAGCCCAAGAGCTCAGCTACAATGTATTATTGGCAGACAGGAGCATTCTACTGTCCCTCTGTAACGCGAGACAACATATATTGTAGGAGTTTTCCTAAGTAGGATTTACCATATATTTACCATTAAGCACAAGATATAGCTTGTTTTCTTATTCCTATATTTCTGCTTATTCTTACGAGTAGGAATTGCCCTACTGCTTGCTTAAAGGGGTTGTTTAATATGATATAGAGTGATATTCTGAGATAATCTGCATTTGGTCTTCATTTTTTATTATTTGTGGTTTTTGAATTATTTAGCTCTTAATGAAGAAGCTCTCCAGTTTGGAATTACAGCAGCTATCTGGTTTCTAGGGTCCAAATTACCCTAGCAAACAGGCATGCATTTTAATTAAAGACTGGAATATGAATAGGAGAGTTCTGGATAGAAAGGTAGTAAATGAAAAGTAACAGTAACATTAAAATTGTAGCCTTACAGAGCAATGGTCTTCTGGCTCAGTGACCTTTATTTAAAAGCTGATAAGAGTTAGAAGAAGGCAGGTAATTAAAAGACCAATAGAAAAGTTGCTTAGAATTAGCCATTATACATACTAAAAGTTAACTCAAAAGTGAACTGCCCCTATAAGATGTTCAGTATGGACCTCCTGCTGCACTATTACCTTTTATTTGCTTTGCTACCTTATTATTTCCCTTTACAACACACCAACTAAATTCTATTCTATGAAGAATGCTCATCATTCTCTATTGACTCAATGATTTCAGACTAGCAGCGCTCCAGTTACTGTGAGCTCCATCTTCCAGACTTACATCTGCTGGAGACTGCAGAAAGATGCAACTGCTCTATTAACTGCTGGAGGTCCCAGGTTTAAATCTCTCCTAAATGATCTGAAGTGAGTGATAGTTAATTTCCACTAAATATACTAAAAAAAAGTCTCGCAAGCAAATTGTGGATATTATTAGGGAGCTGGCCAGTGAAGCAGAGAGATATAGATAATTACTGGGAGAGTTATTAGGAATGCTGGCTGCGTGTCTGCGGTGCCTCGGAAGTGACATGTGCTCCGCTGATGGCGAGCAGTAGTGACTTGTGAGTTAATGTAGAGCAATGATCCCAGTATGCAAGAGGATACGGGTGCCTACATTCACCCATCGCATTTTGTGGCTTTAATGGATGTGCAGCTTTCTCCTCTCATGTAACCAGGAAAGAAGCTCAACACCACAATTACTGATGCACTTACACACACTTTCCCGGATGTGTTTTGCCTTGCCTGTCACTGGGAAATCTATCATATTCCTACATTCCTCTATACTGCAACTGGACTGCAATGGTCTTGCTAATGGCACGTGGGGCCCGATCACTGTTGGCGTTTTTTTTTAGCAGCAGCAGAGGTGACTATGTAGTACACACACACAGGGTATTACATTTCCAAAAGTACCAGAGTGAGAGCTCAACGCACACACAGAGGGTATTACATTCCCGGGATTAGGAGAGAGACCCTACAGAACACACAAGGTATTGATCAGTGAGTATGTACTCTAAGAATAACACTGGCACTTTTTTGCCATAAGAGATGTCAAAGTTTGCTCATTGGCATAATTACAAGAAGGGTGCACAGTACTCTCTAAATAAAATAACATTTAGTATCAAAATATATATAGGATGTAGAACACTATATTAATGTCATTTATCACTTGACTTGTACAACTATTGCACCAGGGCTTTATTGCACCTATCCCTGACAGCAGAAAGAGTTGATGTCTGTACGCAGCACTGGCAAATGGAACAGGCCACACGTTGCATGTAAGTCATGGCTTGCTAAGGAGACATGGGACACGTGTTGCTCAGGAGTCCTGTACTTAATGCTCTGCTCCTGTGCAAGGCAGAGTTCAGCTTTCACTATGTATGAATATAACCCAAGTGCTTCATTTATGAGGCTCTAAAGGGGCACAATTTTGCACTCTCATGGGCCATACCCATAATAAATGAGCTCTACAGACACCATAGCCCCGCTCTATAGGCACAAGTAAGTGTTCTGGTGTAGGAATGGGGACCCTACAGGGCACCAGGTGTACCAGCACTAAAACTCCCAGCATCCCTTAACCAGGTCAGCTCAACTCAGCATCAATATTCTTAGACCCCAACACCACCTTAGTCCTCTGATCTGAACACACATGACAGAACCACCTGCCTACATGCAAGTGAGTGACATGACCTAAATATATAGTTTAGCAGGTGTCAGGCAACAGATTTACGTAGTACATTTATACACTCTGTGAGAGTGTGGCTCTGCAGCTCAATACAGCAAGAGACAGTCTGGGTAGTCAGATCCCAAGCCAATTTGTTAGCACTTGAGACAAGTCACCTGGTATATTTTCTCTCTTAAACAGAACCCAGACTGGGCATGTGTCAGGTCAGGAGAGGCAAAATGGTGCCAGCGCGGCTTAACCGAAAAGAGTTTCTCAAACAGTTCGTCATAGACACTCACATAATGTTTGCTGGTCTCTAAAGCCCTTCTGTATTTTTTAAAACTCACAGTTAAGCATTTTTTTCCAGCCCATTTATTTCTTGCCTACTGCCAAGAACGTAACCCAGAGACATTAGCCACTCTGACAAGCCTGTACCTTCAATAGGTTACATTAGCAATGCACATGGATCTACTGAGCTCTGTTTAGATTTCCCACCACCCTTTGTGCACCATAAAGAGCTTCGGCTCGTGCTAAATGCCCTTATATAGCTGCCTGCTTTACTGGTCCTCTCTCTGTGTACAACGGAATTACTGGAAATAATAACAGTGCTGAGGGTGTCACATCAATCCTTCCAAAGCACTGCACATCCTGACGGGACCTGTTGGGCTTTATTTAACTCATTCAATGTAATGGAATGCTGGCAAGGTGCCTGGTACTAGGTCACAGTGCATCTGCAACCAGTGTTTTAACCAAAATACAGACTAGAGTGCAACACAAGCCTTTAGCAGGTAAAGGCTCCAACAGTTGTTGAAGAGAGGGTGACGGCCATGAAAGGGTATTCTTTTTGCCAGTACCAGAAAAGTTATTGGGTATAAGGCAGGAGCAGTACTACAGCCCCAGCAGTCGCACTGCCTTTCTCTGGTGCTGTGCAGCTCAGTGGATACCGTGCAGAGTATGTGCAGAATACCAATGACCCGGCGGGCCAGATACCGAGACACTAAGCAACTGTAAGACTTGCTCTAACACAGTTTGTACACTGCCTTGACTGTACTAACAGGCATCCAGCTCTGCTCTAAACTACTGAGTCACGACGTGAGCCAAACATGTGTAAAGCCTGGGCAAGTGGAGAGGGGAGAGGGGAGAGGAAGAAGCACTCATTCCAGCATTGGTAACTGCAATGCCAGAGACCGGAGCAGGGCAATCCTGCTGCAGAACATCTTCATTAGGACAGAATAAGCATTGGCCAGTTATTAGATATACACACACACATATATATATATACCTATTTACAAATGCTGATTACAACCGACCAGCATCTTCAGGCACAGAACATTAAAAGGTTAGCATTCTCAACTTGTGAACTACAACTCTGTACCACCCAGTGTTGCCAGAGGTTGCTGTTTTTCCTCAACTCCTGGAGGGCTGCCAGGTCAGCATTCATGATCTAACATGTGTACAATGCAGGGATGTCCAGCCTGCAGCCCACCAGCTGTTGCACAACTTCAACTCCCAGCACCCTCTGAAAGACTCTCCAGCAGTTTGTGAATTCAAAGAGCATCTGGAGAGCTGAAGGTTGGGCATCATCAGTGCAAATAAAAGTATAGTTTTAGTAAGATAGGGTAAACCTATCCACCAGGACTGGCACCCGGCCCAGGAATAGCCCATGATACAGGGGAAATCTGCTTGGTGCCCACACTCAGAGCACAAGAAGGAAAGCACCTTTTCCCCATTGCAGGCAACCTATACACAACACTTGGCACAGCCTGCTGTGCCAGCCACCCACATGTGTTATAGAGCAGCACCCAGCGGGAACCTTACTGTCACTCAAGTCAGTCTACATAAAGTAATATCAGGTCCAGTAATAAAAGCGCTGCCAATGCCACAGGGTACCCACCTTGAGCCCAGCATGGGCACAGGATTTGTAAAGCTGCCAGGCAGATCCAGAGCTTTCCCCATGTTCCAGGCATCCTTTCTATTGTAATCCTCAAACTGTAGTTGGGACTTGTGTGTAGGTGGGGGGACTTGTGTGTTGGTGGGGGGACCAGCTCAGCCCAAATCCAGTGCCAACAGCAGGTGAGGCAGGAGACTGCAAAGCATTAAAGAAGGAGAGGGGCTTACATGTCCAACCCCTGCCAGTGAGTCCTAATGGGCACACAGCTCCTCATACATCCCCTTGGCATGGAGCTCCTTCAGCAGAAAGTTTATGTGCCCTGCAGCCCAAAGTGGCCAAGGCACTGACGGGGAGACAAAGGGCAAAGTTGCCCGCTAGTCCGTGTAGCTGCTGGGCAAGGGCCTCCTGTGTGTAGCAACCACCTTGCCTGTGCCCTGGCTGCCACTCGGGCTCGGTATCGCTGCTGCTCCTCGGATGCGACTGAGCGGGGGAATGCGCCTCGGTGCTGCCGCTGCCTGAGCTCTGTGCCGGGAGCTGAGAGAAAGTGCAAGGGGAGGGGGCGGGGACAGCGGTATAATCTATAGCGGCTCAAGAGCTGCACCGAGCGCCACCTAGTGGACCTTTACGGAAATCGTTACTCCTAACGCAACTGAGTTGGATTAAACTTTCCTTTTTGTTGGTAACGGTTAGAAATGAACTAATCGGGTTGGTTTTATTAGTATTAGTAAAAAGAGCAATACTAGTAAATAGACAAATAGAACACTTGGAATGCATTGTTATGAGTAAATAGACTAATGTGATTGAACATCTGGCTTGCATTTCATTGCTGTTACTATGAAAGCCACAGACAATAGAATTTGCTTAAGATCTTCCTTGTAAAATGAATAGAGATGCCAGCAAATAAATAGCCATTGCCTAAAAATAATCCCAAGTACGTTTTACCGCCCACAGATATTTCTACATTATAAATTGCCACTTCATGCCAGGTCAGGTAAAGGGACACAGGTGGCAGCAACCTGGGGAGATATAGTAACATAGTAACATAGTAAGTTGGGTTGAAAAAAGACATACGTCCATCACGTTCAACCATAATGCCTATATATAACCTCAGGGTCGGACTGGGGGGTGAAGGGCCCACCGGGGCTCCCATCACAGGGGCTCTACAGGTGCCCCCAGCCGAGCGGGTCCCCTAACCCCCCCCAGGGGCCCCCCTAAACCCCCACCCGACGTTCTCCCCCGAGCGCGCAAATTTGACGTGTCAGGGGAGGAGCGTTCGGGAGGGGGAGTGCTGGTAAGGGTCGGATCTGGGCCGCCGGGGCCCACTAGGCCCAGTCTGACCCTGTATAACCTGCCTAACTGCTAGTTGATCCAGAAGAAGGCGAAAAACCCCATCTGAAGCCTCTCTAATTTGCCTCAGAGGGGAAAAAATTCCTTCCTGACTCCAAGATGGCAATCGGACCAGTCCCTGGATCAACTTGTAGAGTGTTCATTCAGAAAGAAGAAAACAAGCAATAAATGGGAGCACTTGCACCCCCTCCTCCTTATTCCTCTATGAAGTACATGCTTGGCAATCATAATCAAGTGCAATTTGCCACACTGTAAGAAACATATGGCTCATAACATGTCATATGGCAAGTGTCATTAAAATCAAATCATATGGGAATGCTCGTTTCACAGCACATCTATCAATGTTAAAAAAAATGCACAAGGGTCTCCACTGCAAACAAATAGCTTTGTGTTTGGAATACGGTTAATAACTGTGGCCTCCTCCACTTAAAGACGGTCAGTGAATAAATGTGCGCTATGTAGCCACAGGTATGTGGGCACCCATTCTAATTATAGCATTTGGCTATATAAGCACCAGCCATCATTCCCAATAAAGGTGCCACTACATCAAACAATTACATTATATTACATTATAATGCACAAAAAGAGTGCTATTGCATGCAGCCAGTACTATGATTACTGGGAAGGTCCATGTCCTTGCCTTTGATTCTTTAGGGCAATGACCTTCCCCTAGTATTGCAAGGGGCAGGGTGAAAAGTACAAAAAAACCCTGGTTGTTTTTAGCATTTGCACCCTGCCCTGTCCTAAGTAAATGACCCATTATTTATTAAATACAAAACCATCATTTCATTATAGGAAGCTTACGTCTAAAAAGAGAAAATCTATTTATCTCTCTGATCCGGGGGCAATGCTACTATGCATTGTTGACTGCCACATTATACCCATCACAAACGAGATACACATAAACCCTAAAGCTGGGGTATTCAGAGTTTTTGGATACAAGCTGCATCAGCTAAAGAATTATAAATATAAGCAATGAAAAGAAGAATAACAATAAAACTGGAGCTTTCCAATCTTTGTCAAGTTCAGTGACCCTGACAACACATTGCATTGTCTGTTGTGGAATAAAAGAAGCAGTTTGTTTTCTTGTGGATATGCCTGAGAGAGCTTCTGTAGACTAGTGAAAGTTGCAATAAGCTTTAAAGGAGAAAGAAAGGTAAAAACTAAGTAAGGTTTATCAGAAAGGTAAATACAGCCATAAGCACTCACAGTAATGCTGCACTGAGTCCTCTATTAAAAGAAACACAGGATTTCTTGTCTCTTTTTTTGTAAACATATTCTTCAGTATCAGACTTCTTCTCTCAGAAAGATCCTTAATTCCTGTGGCCAAAGTCTGTGCAGCTCTCTTCTCTCTCCCCTCTCCTGCTCCTCCTCCCACTAGAATGCTAAGAACTCCCTCCCGCCTCCCTTAGGAATGTGTGATCTGAGCTATAATGGCTAGACTGCAGGAAGCAAGCTACTTAAAATGGCAGCTGCTATCTTAAGCAAACGGAGAAAGCTTCTAAAGCGGTTTACTCAGGTATGGTAATGGTTTCTGCAGAATAAATATATTGTTCTAGGTGGCACTAATGTGGCAAATCTATTGGCAGTAAAATGCCAAAATGTCTTTCCTTCTCCTCAAACTTTGAGCCTGGGTGCCCTTAGACTTGCAGCTTCATTGCCTATTGGTTAGAATGGGTCTCACCATGGCAAGTACCTGTTCTGCGGCTGGCATAAGCAGCCCTGTATATACCAGTCTCCCCAGTCTCTTTCATTCACTGCCAAAAACATAGGAACCATGCGTATGCCGCACAGGCCTTTGTCACCACATTAATCCTTGTAGGTAGGACAGCAGCGATAAACAGGCCCTTCTTCATAAATAACCACTTACTAATCAGTAGGAAAGGCACTGCCTATGCCAGACACTAGCACTGAAACATGCAGAAGCATGAATTCCTGAGGGCAGTGCGTTTGCCATTCGAACGGCAAGTAGTTGCTGGAATAAACAGGCATTTTGATTGCCGCGACCACATCAATAATAAATAACTACATGCTAAGTGTTGTATATGTCTGCTTGAACCACAGTGGAGTTTCAGTATCTCATTTTAAAACTGAGCAATTTATGATAGTGTAGACTATATCAAATTAGATATTTTCATTATTTATTCTGAATAGTCAAGTATTATATTCTAATAAAAAATGCCATGACAGGCAATTATAGCACTCACACATATGCAAACAATATTTGGTGGAATTTTGCCTCTTTTCAACCCAAGTTTACTATGTGACAATGTAAATATGAATTAGTACTAGTGATAAGCGCAGGTTCGGACTAGGGGGTGCAGGGCCCACCGGGGCTTCTGCTGGGGCCCCTGCACCCCCCCCAATGGCCCCCGCCACTCTCTGACCCCTCCCCCAAGCACGCCTAAATAAAACTCACCTGCAGCACATAGGGCTGGGCGATATACCGTTTAATACCGAATACCGGTGTTTTTTTTAAAAACTATATTCATTTTTCAGATACCGGAATACCGGGGTGTCAGGGTACTCACCTGTGCAGCCCGGTCTCGCGCGGCTCCTTGCGTGCCCGCGCACTTCCCGTTGTCCATGGGACGTTGCGCACGCGTCAAAGCGCACGTACATGTCAAAGCGTGCACGTCCGTGACACGCTGACGTGCCGGTTCTGCGCGAATGCGTGGGGGGTATTTAAAGCTATCAAACGCCTCCTCCTGTGCTATGTTGTCTGCGGCCTTGCCTGGGAGACTGAGCCTGCCTGATTTACCTTACGACTTTCTGTTGCCGATCCTTCGCTTGCCTGTATCTGATTTTCAATACTGCAGTGATTATTCTCTAATTTATTAGGAAATGGGGCTAACAGCTAATCATGCATGGAAAAAAAAAATACTGTCAAATACCGTGACACCGATATAATTTTGAAAAATACTGTGATATAAATTTTTGGTCATACCGCCCAGCTCTAGCAGCACATAGGGGGAGGGAGACCGGAGGACCAGTGGAGTTCGGGTCTGGGCCCACTGGGTCTGACGCTGGATAAGCAAACCTGTTCCGTTTTCACTACACCAACAAAACTGCTGAAAATTTTGTATACCAAAAATGTACGAAATGCGTTACTGCGTGGCTTTTTTTACGCGTGCAACAATATTTGCTGTGGATCCATGCCTGGTGGAAAACGTTTCCTCGTGCAGCTGCTGACTGGCATGATTTGCTACAGTCGAGATTATTATGCACCATGGTCCTTCTCCATTATTGATTTGCCCCACACAGTCCCATTAGGTGATATGCATATAATTACATCCTTGTTGCATTACCTTTTACATTTATCTACATTTATGGTTATGGCACACATAGAGATTTTTTGCCTGTAAATCACCTGCTTCATTTTCCAAAGTTGCCAGAAGTTTCCTCTTTAGGAAATCTCCTTTACTGCAGGCAACTAATCTCCCACCTGCAATAATGTAACACGGCCCATATGTTTAAGCATTTGAAGAAGATTAGTCACTGTTTGTTGCACCGCATAATAAATCTGCCCCTAATTTTTTTAGTTTACCTTTAATCTCATCTGCCACTTAGCAGAACTCTGTGGGACCCCAACTCTACTCCAAGTAGAGAACATGCTAAAATGTCGGCAGAATCCAAAAAGATCACATCTACTCCAACCCCACTGTGCAAATTTTTACTAACCTATTCATAATTTGTCTGCCATGACCCGTCCTTCGTAAAAGAGGGCTGATTACTGCTCATAATCACTTTTTAAATATAGGAATGACATGAGCTTTCCTCCAATCCATAGGTACCATACCAGATGAAAGTGAGTCTGAGAAAATCTTGGCACCACCCAGTGATTCCACCGTTGCTTCTTTTTTAACAAACAGACAAACCCATCTTCTTTTCTATTTCCCCTGTGACTCCAAAGCAAAGTATAACCTTCTATATTGGCTGCCCAGTTTTGTAACACATTGAGCCATGTTTTAGCAATGCCAATACTGTCCTATTTCTCATCCAGTGCCATAACCTTCAGCTCTCCCATTTTGCCCCCAGGTTCCTTGCATTTGTAGACATAAATCTAATCTTGTACCATCTTGTAACTTGTGTGCTTCTGGTCCTCCATCATCCATTACTAAACCAAAAATCCCATCTAATTAAGTAAGTCCACAGAATTACTCTTCTCTCCCCCTTGCCTAGTTTAAAAATCTAGCCTCTTCCCCCAAAGGAGTTGCACCATCATTGAGGTACAGCCCATCCCTGGCAAAGAGCCTGTCAATGACTGCAACCTCAGCCTAGTTCTCCCCAATCCCAAATCCTTCCTCCCTACACCTATATCTCAGCCACGCATTGATCTCCCTAAACTCCCAATGCTTCCTTAACGTTGCTCATGACACAGTTAATTAACTTAGACATTTTTATAAATAATTTTTTATATAGCAATTATGTGCAGTTACACCACTGGATTCTATTTCTCCCACTCCTAAACTTTAACTTAGCTCAAAGAGAAAATAGGGCAGTTTAACTTCAGAAGAAACAAAGCAGTCAAACTGTTACTTTTACTACCTCCTTTCACTCCCAGCATGCAGTGCAACACTTAGATGCATATTTATTATAGTGTATAAGCCAACATCACTGGTGATGCTGCCCATAGCAACCAATCAGATTTTTGCTTTTGTTTTCTAACTTCTAGGTTACCGTTAATTTCTAATTGCTGTTTGGTTGCTATGGCCAACATCAACAGTGATGTTGGCTTACATACTGTAATAAATATGCCCCTAAATGCCATTTGGTTTCTAATGCCTGCTACACACGTATTTACAAGCAACACTTGTTGTGCAGTATATAATGCATTTAGGTTTCCAACCCAAGATGTCACAACTTCACTAAAAATATACTCAGTTTTGCTAAAGTTTGGACACCCCTGCTCTATGGTGCTGAAGCTTAGTATTTACATCTGTTTAACTGTTAGCATGGTATTAAATGTTGGTGTAGTGCAAGCAAATCTATGATTCTTTCAGGGAGGCTGGGGCCATAGAGTAGGGGCCACATCTAGACCCAGGGCATTCAATTGGGCAGCACTGAAAATGAGATATGATGAGTATTAGAGATGTAGCGAACCTCACAAAAAAAGTTCGCGAACCCGTTTGCGAACTCCTGCCAAAAAGTGTGAACTTTTGCGAACTTTGCGAACCCCATAGACTTCAATGAGAAGGCGAACTTTAAAACCTAGAAACGCCATTTCTGGCCAGAAAACTGATTTTAAAGTTGTTTAAAGGGTGCCACGACCTGGACAGTGGCATGCAGGAGGGGGATCAAGGGCAAAAATTTCTCTGAAAAATACGTTGTTGACACAGCGTTGCGTTTTGTGCTGTAAAGGGCAGAAATCACACTACATTTCTAAACTTGTGTAATAAACTGCTTTTACAAGGACTATTGGGTTACAGCAGATGAGATCAGCAGGACAGCTGCCCACAGCAGCTACATACAGAGCAGTTGAAAGTAGATTACTAGTCAGCAAAGCTACCTAAACTGTCCCTCAAATCCCCTGCACAACTCTCTCCCTATGCTAACTCATCAAGCACACACAGGCAGAATGTAAAATGGCTGCTGGACTTCGGTTTATATATGGAAGGAAGTGGTCCGGGGGTGGTCCAGGAGGGAGAGCTGCCTGATTGGCTGCCATGTATCTGCTGGCTCTGGGGTGAGAGGTCAAAATTTGTCTCCAGCTAAGGTGAACCCAAAATTGCGAACATCGCCTAAAGTTCGCGAACTTGCAAACTTGCGAACACCCGATTTTCGTGTGAATTAGTTCGCCGGCGAACAGTTCGCTACATCTCTAATGAGTATAATAATACTGATTTTTCTATGAAATGTATTCCCTGCCTCTTGTATATAGGGCACAACCCACACACAGTATTTCTAGGCAATCCCTAGAGGAACTGGCCTTCAGTATTGCTTGAGTATTTTGACATACAAAGGGGAGTGAGAGCTCTTCAAATCTAATATATGTAAAATAGAAAGAAAGTGGAAATGATTTGGCCAAATTGCCTTCAAACATTCATGAAAAAGAATGATTCCATTTGATATCACCATTATTCTGTCCATTATGTTGTGGTGAGTGCCAATGTAGCCATATAGACGTATGACTGCCAGTGATGGGTAAACAACTAATGAATTATTAGTGATTGGGTTTTTAGTTGGTTCTTTGTTTTTTGGGTACTTTGTTAGACAAGAAGGAACAATAACTAGTTAGGGATTTTATCCCTTTATTCTATGGATGCACGGAATGCAGGATTCAGTTCATTTCTGCTGAATCCCCAAACTTTTGGCAGAATATAAATGGCTGAATTCCCGGGATTTGCTTGACAAGTTTGCTATCTGACAAGTTTATCCCATAACTGGGCATATTTCCAACAAAGAGCAACCGCATTCTATCTGGCGATTTTAGGAATATTTACAAAACAACAGAAATGCAATAATCATGTAATTTTGCAGAAAAAATCATGGGGAATTTTTTTAAAAAAGTCAAAAAGTTGTGACTGCTTAAAAATTATCAAAAAAGAAAATCCAACTTGCTTGAATGCTGCAAGTTGACTTCACATTGAATTCTATGGCACCTTAGCAGGAATTAGCTGGTGTAATTCTGATCTTTTATTTTTTGCAATCATTCATTGGTAAATTATACAAATGATGGGGAAATGGCCAATAATGGCTGCACAGTTGCATATGGGATTTTTTTTTGTGATTTTAAATTAAAATAGCCAGAAATAATGCACTTTGGGTATCTCTATTACTGTCTATATATGCACAAGGCAATAATTAGGATTTAAGCTTTTCTTTATTCAGTATCCAATATGTGGCCCGCCGTGGGGAATTACATCCAACTAACTCTTCTAGCTGCTTTGAACTGATACAACATTGTCCGATGATTAATGATGCCAAGTTTGTCTAAATATGAGGGAAACAAATGGCATTTAAGGAGAAGTTACCAAAGGTAAAGGTATAAAAAAAGCATATGTTTCAAAGAGTGATTTGGTAGATGAGGAGAAAGGATTAGGCCTATATGATCCCCAACCAATGGCTCAGGGGCAACATGTTGCTCCCCAACCCCTTGGATGTTGCTCTCAGTGCCCCCAAACCAGGGAGTTATTTTGAATCCCTGACTTGGGGGCAAGTTTTGGTTGAATAAAAACAAGATTTCCTACCAAATAAAGCCCCCTGTAAGCTGATAGTGTACATAGAGGCTGCCTAATAGCCAATCACAGCCCTTATTTGGCTCCTCCATGAACTTTTATGGTGCTTGTGTTGCTCTCCAAGTCTTTTTACATTTCACTGTGGCTCATGAATAAGAAAGGTTGGGGGTCCCTGGTCTATAGACTGCAGCAATGCGGAAAGCCATATTATACTCCCTTCATCCTCTGCTATATCTGTATTTTAACATTTCTGTGCACCTTTTATTAACATTTTTAAAAACATGTCCTAAGTAAACATTACAGTATATCACATTAGGATATCAATACTAAGAGATTATTAATTTTGAGCTACAAAATAACACCTTTTCCATGCCTTATTGCAGTAATGCTGCCACATTCTGAAAAAGAACGGGCTTGATCTTTTTATTGTAGAAAGCACCCCTTATGCCAATGATCCCCGCCCCAGAGATCCTTTATAGGCTAGAGTACTAATGAAAAAGTATTCATGCCTAGAGTATAATGCCCAAAGTACAGAGCTCAGCATGACTAATGCAGCCAGTTCCTTGCTATCGGGTATCTAAAGCTTGTCCGGAGTATTGGCTGCAGTAGGTATCGCTGCACTGGGGGCAGCTTGCAGGGAACTTTTCTAAGTGAAAAATATCCTGCCCTTTCTTCTTTAGTAACATATTTCTATAGTAATGTGTCAACACCACCTCTACAGAACTGCATTGTGCCAACAGTGCTGCGCTTTGCACCAGATTCATCACAAAGAGCAGGCTGCACTGAAACCCCTGGATGCTACTGCTCTGTAAATAAGCACTAAGGGGCACAATTTTGTGCCTTTGGGGAAATGATCAATTAATTTTAGAACTCCTTTTAAGTATTACTACTTTTATACTACGTTTATGCATGTTTATATACAGTATAAACAACACACAGTATAGTTTCTCTTTATTTATAGTACGGTATATTACAAAAGGCACTAGCCAATGATTCTTACACAGCACTGTAAATAAGCCTAAACATTAACATCACTAAATTGTCCTTAAACTGAAATACTCACTGCTCAATGCAGCTTATAATAAGTTTTACAAAGTGTTTCCAAAGCAAAACATTGTTCAGTGGCTCTTAAACTCAATAGCTCTCATGCAATGCATGGCTCAATGAGTCTTAAAGATCATTAAACTAATTTAATGTTCATTTATTCCTCAACTAGGTACTGTTCAATTATTCTTAAATTAAACACTGGTCAATGGCTTTTGTATAAAGTATTGCTAACAGCAAAAGCCAATTGCCGGTTGGGGGCTTTGTTATACTTAGGGGCAGCGCAGTGGCGTTGGGTGCAGTGTCGCTATTCTGTATGTATCCGCAACCACCCATGCTAGTGACACTCACAAACACGAGCTGTCCGGGGTTCCGACTTCACATACTTTCTGCAGTGGCACAAACACTAGTTTTAACAATAGTTCCCCAAACCTATATAATGCCCACTTGTGCATCAAGCAATGAAATAGGGGTGAAGGGCACGCTCCCCAGTTGCCTGAAGGCAATAGCCTCTATGTACCTAGATGCACAATGTATGCATGTATTACTCCATTCAAAACTACAGGCGATGCAGAATTAGGAAAAGATAGGGGTTCTATGTTGTTTATTGAAAACTTTACAAAATATAATTAAAGGGGAACTCCACCCAAACACAACTTGAACTTTTTGAACTAAACATAATTTCAAGCAACTTTGCAATATACATCAATTAAAAAATATGATTTTTAATGTAATAATATGGTTTGGAACAGTTCCCTAAGCCCCGTCCCCTGTTCCCCTGCTGATCTGGCTGACTCCTTCTAGACTTAAATAAAATGTATCAGTATTCGACTGTCCTCAGCCTGCCTTCAGCCTGCATCCTCCCAATCCCACAAATCCCTGCATATGTGAACAATAAAGAAAGGAACATCCCAGTGCAATGCATTGTTGTTTATGGAGTTCCTGTATGCTGTCTGTAAGCTGTGGAGAAGTTGTTACAATTTGTGACATCAATGTTTTAGTCCCTCCTCCCCTGCCAGTATTTCAGATGCTGCAGAAAGAGAAGAACTGTTTTGCAGGTGGATTTTAACACATAAAGATGGTATTTTGCTCTGTTAAAGGGAAACTCTGGCTTCCAACACAACACAGAAACCCCTAATATTAGGGGTTTCTGTGTTGTGTGGGGCTCTTTAATAAATTTTGGTTTGGAAGCTGGAGTTCCCCTTTATCAGAGCACATATTCTCAGGGCTCAGGGGAAGGCTAGGGAAAGGCTAGGGAAAGGCCAAATGCTCATAGTGAAGGAGATTTCTGGAGCATGATAATGAGGACCATTATAGGTCTCTATAAAAACAATTGCCTGTCTTAGAAAAAGCTGAGTTGCTTCTTAATTAAGTGTAAAGGGACCAGAGCAGAAGTATCAATGTTTCATCCATTCCAAGGTATTATGCAGTAAAAGGTGCAAAGTTTGCAACTGGTCTAGTCACCTATAGCAACCAATTAGCAGGCAGCATTTACTTGCTGCGAGTTTAAAAGCAAACATTTTATTGGTTGCTCTGGGCTACTGCACCTTGGGAAACTTAGTGGCCTTTATTACATAAGACAAGTGTTCTTTCCTCGACTGGCAAAGTCTCTATATTGTAAAATTCTAGTTGGATACTAAAGGGCAAAGGTAATAACGGGTGCCACATTTCCTCCATTTGTAGTAACCCACAGAGCATTCAATCATGAGATAGGATTTCACTTTAAAAACAAAGATCACCACAAATCTTTGCTGGAGAGTTACACAGCATTGTTATGTCTTTCTAAATCAGATTCAGAATATTCCAGTTACTACCAAGACTGCATTGGCAAACTAGGTGTCCTGGCACCACGGACAATCCTGCTAATTGGGGTCAAACACTAAACACCCTATGCTTTTACTCACTGATATACAACATTAAGCATTATATAAGTAAGACACTTGTCTTTTTATCTCTCAGCGGAATTTTCACATTTCCCTCCTTTATTTCCATCTATCTATTCTCCTTCCCTGATCTTTTTTGTTCAGCTCAACAGTATCTCTCTGACCATCTGCCACTTTCTCTTCTCTCCCTCCTTCCCTATTAGCAATTTTCTTCTTGTTTCCCCTTCATTTTCCTCCTCCATTTGCCAATTTTATCTTTCTTGTGTGCCTTCCTCTCTGTATCTTGACCACCCCTCCCTACACGGGCTACTGTCTGCTCCTTTTCCCAGTCTCATCAACATGATTCTATCCTAATTTCTCCCCACTCTCAAAGGCCATTTTCCCCAACGCCTTTTTGTTTTTCTCTTTAGCCTTTGTCTCATATATTACTTGTAAGAGCAGCATGCTCCATCTGCTGGAAAAGCTTTCTGTTCTTAGGTATCCCCACAGAAATATTGACTTTGAACTCCTGCTCTAAAAATGTTCAACCATATAGTGGGGGAGCTTATTGGCTGCAGGGTTTGGGTGTGATCCACATGAGCCATGCAGTCAGTATGAGAAAAAGCACTTTGGTTCTTAGACAGTATCTAGGATGAAGTTCAAAGTGTCTATTTCTGTGGGGAGGTGTAAGAGCGGTGAGCTCCAGCAGTAGATGGAACCTGCTGCCATTCAAAGTAATGCGTGATAAAGAATCTGAAGAAGGAAACAAGAGGGGGCACTGCTCACACACACAACTATGGTCATGCACCCACGGCACAAGCCTTGTCTTCCTGCTCCTAGTTCTCTGGCTTTGACATAAAAATGTAGTTCTAAACAGCAAAAAGACCCAGAACTCACTGTTAGTTCAAGGCACATCTGTATTTACTGATATCAACTCCCATTAAAAACTTCTTGTAACAGGTTTGGGAATATACTGTATACAAGTTCTTTTATTAGTGCCCACTCAGTGGGGTTTTTAGGAGCACCAAACAGGTAGTTTATGCCTTACATGGGGGTGGAGGATAGTGCATTGAATATTTGTATTCTTCAAAAATGCCAAGTAAACCCAATTATGAAAGCATAACTGAATGGGTGGAGTGTTGTTTAAGCAAGAGCTCCTACAATAAAACATGGATTATTATTAAGGTACAGTATAGACTTACCTATTATGTCTATTCAAATGCATCTTCACATTAAGTAGGCACAGACAGATTCATTTATCGATTATTTTTCAAACAATCGGTTTTACCATTTCAGCTTTCAGAATTGCTCAGATGTAATTGGCTACCAATTTGTTCTGCCGTCTAATTGCCAATCTTGTGCTGTGCCTAAGACCCACCCTCAAGTTCTTCCCAGTATCCCCTGCTCATGATATAGCCAGATGTATGTATTTCACTTATTATTTCAGCCGGTGCTGAAAATTTCCATTATTTTGTATAGTGCACCTATACCCAGTCATATACATGTATACATATTACTGACATCGGACAGTTTTGCCACATATCATTTATATTTAGTAGAGTCGTAGAATTTTCTAATGTAGATGCAAAGGGCTGTGCAGAATATTTTCTCAATTCTCCTTTTTCACGATAAGTGAACAAAACACCCAAAACTGCATTCAGCTAAATTTCCGATATAGAGGCTCATTGAGGAATCTAATGTTAAATTGAATAAAGAATAGAAAAATAGAAGAGTTATGTCTAATACTTATTTTAAGAAAAAACGTGGAAGATAAGGAGAAATGGAAAACTGATATTTTTTTTGAGCCAGCGCTACACATTAGAACTGCTCTCAGGTAACCTATTTTTTCTCCTACTCCTTTCTCCTAGCAGTCCCAAGCCGGACTAGGAGTGCTATTCTGATATCTATCACTTTAGCAATATAGGTGTCAGGGAGCTGCTATCTTACTTCCTTCCCATTGTTCTGCTGATCGCCTGCTGGGAGGAGGGGGATATCACTCCAACTTGCAGCGCAGCAGTAAAGTGTGACTGAAGTTTATCAGAGCACAGGACACATGGCTGGGGCACCCCTGGGAAATGAAGATGATGAATGGTCCCTATGACATTGTCCAACATCCAATAGAATCAAGTGCTGCCTGGACATGCAGAATAGCCATAAGGCCAAGCTTTACTGAAGATTTTTATATGGTCTGGATCAGTGCTTTACCCTGAGATTTGTTAATTTGTAAATTTGTTAATGGAATTTGATTTTAAATGTAGTGCAACGGGTCAATTTTGGCAACAGTATTGTAATTGGAAACATGTTGTTTTGTGGTAGGACTTTGCAGAAGCTGAACATCCCCATTAAACTAAGTTCCCAAACCTAATGCTTGCCCCATGGTGGGTATAGTTTTGCCAAAGCAGTAGCTATAGGAGACAGCCTATCGACTAAATAGGATTTGAAGGGGTTACACTCTATAATACATCCACAAATAATTGAATGCTCTCCAAGTATAAAAGAAACATTTACAAATCAAGAATAAAGCAATGAAAACAGTTGCAAATAGTCAAAGAATGTCATTGTTTACATAATAAAGGTTTAATTTAAGTTCATTTAGCAGTTTAATAAGGAATTTGGCCATTGTTAGCCCCAGCACTTCCTTCAATAGACTTTTAGAGATGTGTGTTGTGTCTAATGGCATATATTGGCAATGAGTTTTGAAATTAACATGGAACACAAGTAGACTCATTTATTACTGGGATTTACAGTAAAATGGAAAGGGTTCGTAAATGAGTATTTATGAATTAGGGTACAATTTTCTCATGCTACATACATGGAGGTATGTGGGTGGGACATGGGAATGCATTGTACTTACTGCCTAGTCAAACCAAGATCTGCACTGTGCTTTGTCTCCATTGCTCCAAACAAGGAGCAGCCAACACATTGGTTGCAAGGTACTAGTACAGATAAGTAGACGGAATCATTTTAATGATACAAATGTGCACTTGTGCTTTATTTTGTCAGTCCAACGTCTGTCTCTTTGTAAAGCTACTACCTCCACAAAGGCAGATACACAGTGACAGCTCAATAAAAATAACTGCTATAAATGTGCAGCATTAACTTTTATTCTTGGAGCAGAGCAAAGGAGGATTTTTTCCACCAGATAAAATGGTTGATGGATGCATATCATAGTCAGTCTCAGCTTTGTTCATGCAGTGTCTAGCTGGGGGCCCTGCAGTTACTTGACGTGACAGTATCAGTGTAATTTCTACCAGACTTAAAGGCTGACCCAGATTTCTAGGCACTTCATGAGCGGGAGCAAGTCGCAGCGGAGGCCTACTCACAACTAAAAATGTTTGAGACATTATGCTGTCTGTACATGTGTTTGTAAATATATATGCTGAGGAACACCAGGGAACAACAAAAGAAGCCGTTTATTTCAAGTCCCTGGCGGGTATCAAGCTTTTTTGCATTTTTGTGTTTCCAAACCAGTTGCATCCAGGCATTTGTATAGTTAAGTTGTGTGCCTAAGCCATATATAGATAGATATGTATACATTGAATAATAGTAACATAGTCATTTAGGTTGAAAAAAAGACATATGTCCATCGAGTTGAACCTTTTATGTGTAATTGAAACCTGCCTAGCTGCTTGTAGATCCAAAGGAAGGCAAAACCCTTCTTTAGAGGGGAGAGGGGGGAATTCCTTCCTGACTCCAAGATGGCAATAGGACCAGTCCCTGGATCAACTTGTACTAAGAGTTATTTTTAATAATTCTATATTTCCTCACTCCAACCCCTTCTTGAAGTTATCTAATGTGTCTGTCAATATGACACAACTTCAGCTACAGCTTCAGGCCTGTAATCGGCTTTTAAGCGCCTCTTCTCCAGCGTAACCAAATCCTACGTGCTCAGTCTTTCTTCATTACTGAGACTTTTACCTTTCTTTAGAGCCTCTCTAATTCAATAATATCCCATTTGAGCACTGGAGACCAAAACTGCACGGCATATTCTAGACGGGGCCATACCGGCAGTGCTGTCAACCCCCCTTATTTTATCTGGAGTTACCTGATTTTGTTGTCTCCCCCCTGTCTCCCCCAATGGCATTCTTGAGATCCTTATGATAAATTCCCCTGAAGTCCTGTGGTGAATTCCGGCACGTACGTGCAGTAAGCATGACTAATGCAGCGTCAAACCTTTTGTGCCCCTTTTACCCTCCCCTTGATACCAAAATAATACAACGGACAACTTAATTGGGAAAAGAAGGCCACAGTTGTTTATTTCAAATTATTTAATATAAATCAGCAATTATACATATATATATATATAAACAACCATAACTTGTATTAAACCGTTTGTAAATCCAAACCGATGTCAAATTACTTATATCCTTTAAAGAGATCTGACCACTGTGACTATTGAATCCAACCTGTTAGGGAGGACGGGATGCTGTCAGCTCCTGCCCACTGAAATCTGGTGAGCTCACGTCCGGGGAGGGTCCTGCTTTTATTCCCTGCCCTGAACCTATGGCCACTGTGATCTACCTGGGGGAGGGAGGGAAAAAGGGGGGTTCTCCTCCTAGCTTAGTCATGCCCTTCTTCCCTATCATTTTATTCGGGTTATTGGGCTCCCTTCAGTGATGTCACCTGAGTGAATGGCGTATGTAGGTAGAAATTTTCATCTTTAGTGCGGCTTTTGTGCATGCACGTAACATCACTTCTGGAAGTGTGGCCCCATGTATGTCTTACTTCTGCCTAGTGGAAAAAAAATTCTGTCCCCCCTATAGCAATAAGTACCAGTGCTCTGTAAACATATAGAGAGCCAGGGATGTAAGAGTATGGAAATACTGCATTTATTATAGAATAAAATAAAAGTGAACCAGGGACTGTTTCTCTAAATTAGAGACAGATGCAGCTGAAGGACATCTTTCATACGCATGACTAATATTTATACACACTGATATATAGTTCCAGCACCAAAGCCTGCCTAATAGTGTAACCTTAGTGAAGGCATGTAGCATATCAGGTGTTTATATAAGGATGGAAGTGAAGTAAACCCTTTCTGCCTTCCCACTTGCTATGGTTGAAGGTGTTATGCATTTGGCTATTAAGCACATAGTGGTCAATGTACTTCTGCAGTTCTGTTCATGCCAGCTTTCATGCTTTGCAAGGCCCTGATGCTTTTATCTTTAATTTCCCCAATTTATCTTGAAATTGTTAACTATAATTCCCAGAATGCTCTAGCAGGCCTGTTGAAGGTAGAGATTCACAAGATTAAGATGGATAATAATATGACAATTGAACATGGCATCTCTGAAATTAAATCTCATACATTTTGAGATTATTTACTAATGAAGCATAGGTGCATTTGTGATGTAATAATGATATTATTTCTACTTTCCCGCTAGTTTTTTTTCTTCTTCCATCTCTCTTCGTTCGCTTGTCCTTTGGTGCGGCTAAACCTCTTCTAGACACGCTCTCTTCCCAAACACCGCTGTTGCTGTAATAACAAGCGCACCACCCTGCTGTGAATAAGAATGGGTCCCTGGCATCTTTAATTGGCTATGTCTCTGTGCTGTCATGTTCTCCTTTCTCCCCGAGATTCTCTGATCCTCCCATTATCAAACCCAGCCCCCCCCCCACATACAATTGTACACTGATTTTTATTCCTAAGACGACAGACAACTCTTTTAACTCTTTCTCCTCAAGAACTTGGATAAAAGATGGAAATGGTGGCAGTATCAACAGGTCCATTTTAGGTCACACCATGACACACAAAATCAGGACCTGAGTAAGGGATGGGAGGTACTAAAGAAATGTTGGAAGTCTGGAGCCCAAAACTAACTTAAAATCATCTGTTATTGCACTACATCTACCAGCATCATTTTTGGTGGTAAAGGACCTGGAGAGTGTAAAATGCCTGTGCCGAAAGGTGCACCTTCAGTTATGATTCATATTATCAAAGCAAACAGAGGTTTTATACAAGGTATAGCAGGTTCCCACAGAGTAACTGTCAGGACAGCAAAAAGTCTTTTAGTCCCTTAGACCGATTCGGCAGCTAATCGGGCTGTGTATGGGCACTACCGACGGGCCTGCCCGACTGATATCTGGGCTGAAATCGGGCAGATATCGATCGGGCAGGTTAAAAAATCTAGTCAGATCAGGGAACGCATCGGCTCGTTGATGCGGTCCCCGAACCAACTTTGCCTATACCCTTTGTTATAATCCAATCGTTTGGCCCCAGGGCCAAACGATCGAATTAGCCTACATGTTCCCTGATATCGCCCACCCGTAGGTGGGGATATCGGGTGAAGATCCGCTTGCTTGGTGACCTCGCCACGTGTATGAGCACCTTAAACCTTGCCCTGGGTTGCCAAGACACCCTCTCTTTCTGAGTCTCTGTTGAACTGACCAGCCAGGGTTTTAATTATGACTAGGTCCTATTTAGCCACCAAGCTGGTCAGCCTATAAATGCCATCCCACCGGCTAGAATGTAAATCGCCAGTGGGATGGCATACACGGCACTGCGATTTGCCAAAGTCGCTAAAGTTTCCTCTCAAGGCAACTTTGGCGACTTTGGCAATTTGTGGCACCGCATATGCCATCCCACCGGCAATTTATAATCTAGCTGGTGGGATGGCATTTCAGGGGGATTAGTCACCCGGGACTCCCTGTGTGTCACAGCCCTTAAGGAGAAGGAAAGTTACAATCACTGGGGGGGGAAGTGTTAGGCTCTCCCCAGTGATTGTAATCACTTACCTGATTACCTGCACCAGCCCTGGTTTCATGCAACCAAGTGATCCATTTGCTTTGCTTGTCTATCTTTGGAATCCCGGGACTGGCACATGAGCAGTAGAGCCGACCTTTTTGTTTAAGTTTGTCTTTTTACTCTACCATGCATGTTGCGCAAAGGCAGAAAAAGGAAGAGGATCACTTAATTGCAAGTACCCTGGGCCAGTGTGGATTTTCTGGTAAGTGGAGCACCAGACTGGGGTATCAGATAAGTGTTTGCAATCACTGGGGGGTGCCTAACATTTGGCAGCCCCTAGTGATTGAGACTTTCCTTCTCCTTTAAAATGTTTTTCCTAGCTACTCTTACACGTGGGCATTTCTTCCTGCAGCCCCTTGAGAAGGATCTTTAACGCATTTCACCGCAGGGGGACACTCACTGAGGAGCATGGGTGTCCCTGGCCAAGGGTAGATTTCCTGTGAGAACCTCCAGTTTGTTCCAGCAGAATGTGCAGTAGAGAAATCGGCACAGAATTTATTTATGTGCATGCAGTAACCCAGGCCGGCACAGGGTATGCCTAGGGCATGGAAACAATATGGTGGACCAGTAATTTGTTAAAAGAAGTTGAGCACTAGCTACTTGAATCAATGGGTGGGAATAACAAAAAAGGCAAAATGGTAATAGGGGAGGAGTTCTAACTGTCAGATTGTGTGTATAGGAACTGGGATTAGGGAAAGTGGCTGTAACTGCGACATAGGGGGAGATTCTTCAAGACATGAATGCTCCGAGTGTATTTCCGCCAATTTTTTTGCACTTGCGCGACTTTTTCGTGTGCCCGCGCAACTTTTTCGTACGCTTCAAGAATTCAAGAAGGTTCTGCTGCTGTTTACAATCGTTCAGTATGAAAATTTCGGATTGCCAATACGATATTATCGTGACTAAAGGTCCCCATACACGGGCCGATTACGATCGAATTCGCCTACATGCCTCCCCAATAT
Organism: Xenopus tropicalis; assembly: GCF_000004195.4. Taxonomy (NCBI): domain Eukaryota; kingdom Metazoa; phylum Chordata; class Amphibia; order Anura; family Pipidae; genus Xenopus; species Xenopus tropicalis. Next base: position 32,380,167 of record NC_030686.2, read on the forward strand.
CGCCACCCATAGGTGAGGATCCGCTCGCTTGGCAACATCGCCAAGCGAGCGGATCTGCCCATGTATGGCCAGCTTAATACGATTTTTTCGTAAGCATTTTCGTGATATTTGCGATCTTCAGAAATTTTCGTTTCCAATACGAATTTTTCCCATTCAGGATTCGAACTCATGTTTTGATAAATCTGCCCCATATTGTGTATACTGTCCAAGCAAAGGCTTCATGGTATCAGCCAAAGGGGATCTAAATTCTGTCCAACAACCAGTCATTGTGTCCAATAACAGAGACCTTTATGTGGATTTTAAAGACCACGGCCACAATTAAATGGAAAAATAATCAACTTTTTTCACATATTCATATTAACAATGAATTGAAAAAAAAAAACCCAAACACTTCATTTTAATTCCATTCTGCATTAAATTTGAGTTTCTTTCCTCATTTTCTCGCTGACTAATAATTATGAGCCATGTTTCTAATTATCTCATTTATATATACAAATATTTCATAAGCCACTGTATTTCATATTTTCAACAGGTTTTTTGCATTAAGGTTCTCCAGTCTGCATGTTTTGCTGTGTGGGAACTCTGCAAGCAAACACAGTGGGGGAGAGCACAGATTTCTGGTCCAGAACTCAACTGGAGCCATCTTTGTGCCAAGCTCCGGAACAGAAGACCATTTGAATTCATTTTGCCCGTTGAAATGGTCTAATGTGTCACTAGGAGGTCTCAGGTTTTACTGTTTCAGGCTAAGAAGGATTTTGCTTGTAATATTTGGCACCCTAACCTGTCCTCCTGGTAGCAATTTTGGGCATTGAAAATTGGTGGCACAAATTTGTGCCAGACCTTAGACCTTAGGCCACAGGTGCATGCTATAGGCAGAAGAAAACCTGGATTCCCCATATTAGTTTGGGTCGCCTCAGGCCAGGGCTTAGGTTTAATTTCCTTTTGTTCATAATATAGGTGTGTGCATTAAAGTTATAGTGCAGCCTTTGTATGAATAGGGTGAGTGATTTTTCATATGTAGATATTTATTTAATATTTGTTCTCATTATTATGATAGGGTGCTACCTCCTCCAGTGGCACAAATGAAACATTGACTCAGAAGCCAAATATCCATTTCTGGTTTAACCAAGCATCATTTCACTCTGCCATGTTGTATGGTGTATTGCACTAAATAGGGATAATTTGTGGGCAAACTTTGCCTTCATAAATGTCTGAGTGATCTTGGATTCCTCCTCTGTGTTGCATGGAGAGTGAGGCATAGTTCTGAGTAACAGCACAGATTATTTCTCACTTCATCCTCACACCCAATTCTCCATGCCATTAAGCAGTAATTGGGCTAAATTAGAAGGAAAAAAACCTGAATAAATATATAAATAAAGAAGCATCATCCTAATCAAGACGGAACGGAGGCAGCTTCCCAGATGCATAATTGAAGTCTAGTGTTTCATTAGTCAGACACCTGCTCTGCTGCTCCATATGCTGCTAGGTAAACAGTGCGTAATTGGGAATGCAGGACGCAACGCGAATCTCAAGCAATGCATCCTGGGGAGCAGGTCACCTTTCTTAGCTCAGGAGCAGGGGCCAGGCAGGATGAATGGGTCACTGAGATGGATGGTCCCATGGCAGGCCAGCTAGTAATGATTATTTTGCAGCGGAGACTGCTGACATTCTTTATATCTCTATCGCTTTTTTACTAAAAATATGGCAAAGCTCTCAGACATTGTCATTTTTTTAATGGAAAATTATAATCTAAATAAACAGGTGCCATACACAGGCAATTCTTTTTTAAGTATATGCTTAAAAATGTGTTCATTCTCTTTATATTGGCTGCCATCATGTTGGCAGATAAATCTACCTGTGGTTGATCCTGGCCATTCTGAGATGCGTAGAACCTTGCCACTCCACTGGTCCAGTGCTTAGCCACCTGGACCCCTTAATTTCCTCTCTGGTGGGCTGGGAAGCTTGGTAATGAACAGCTTCTCTAAGTTCATAGTAAGAATCATAATTCCTGTTGGCTATTTGCTGCCCCAGAGATGATAGCTATCACTCATTTCATTAGGTTGATAATGAGCCACTCTGGACATTATTGAAACCTCATTTCAAGTTACTATTTAGAGTGGCGAGAATTGCATTTTTCCTAATTAGAAAATATGGCAGATCACACTGTGGCTGTGCCGGGTTTGATTGTCTAAAAGGCAAATCTGGGTCAGTCAGTGACTCTTTTTCATGTTTGTTGGGTTGTAGGACCTGACATTCACACGTATGATTGTACATCACATTTACACTATCACCATGTAGTTGAAAGCAGCACCGCTATCAGTCATAAATTAATCCTCTGCATCTCTGAAGAAATAGCATGGCGCCTTCAACTCATCATTATACGTCTCCACCTGGCATTTGTTCTCTGCCAGCTCGGCGTTACTAATGAATCTAATATGCCCTGTGACAGCCTGTAGAATGTGGCAGGTTGCTAGCGTTCTGTACAAATGCCTGATGGGATGGAGACAAGCAGGTGAGATTCTGCTACATATACTTACTTGTGTGCGTGTGAAAATAATGTGTAAATGGACCCACACCTTCCACCCATAGTTCTCTGATCCTCATCACTAAACCACTACATTGCTTGGGCCCCCCCCTTCCACTTGTGTGGTATTATGGTATAATTTTTTATAGAGACTACAAAGATAAAACATAACTGTAGTTCCTACAAGAGTAGGTAGGAACCTGTTTGGCCTATGTACCACTCCATGGGCAGCTTCTTCAAGATTAACCAGTGGTTGAAGTGGAGCTCGTGTCAAGATACTCCACAGATTGCCAGTCCAGGCTTGGTCTACAAGAACAAACATCCACAGCTGTTCTAAAAAAATTTGGGAAGATAATTTTATTTCTTTTTCACCATTGAACAGGATCTTCTTAGCAACCAATAATTACCTGTTGACCTGATGATTTTGAACTCTGCTTTGAGTACAATGACCACCACCACCCTATCATTGCTATGATCGCTGCCATCTTCAATTGCTAAGGTTGGGTCAGCATTAAAGGAACAGTAACACCAAAAAATGTATATATTTTAAAGAAATTAAACTATAATGTACTGTTGCCCTGCACTGGTACAAATTGTGTGTTTGCTTCAGAAACATTACTAGAGTTTATATAAACCCTGGTGTGTAACCATGGGGGCAGCCATTCAAAAAGAAGAAAGGGCATAGGTTGTATAGCTGCTAACAGATAAACCCTGTAGAATACAATGGTGTCTTATCTGTTATTTGCTATGTAACCTGTGCCTTTTCTCCTTTGTTCCAGCTTCAATGGCTGCCCCCATGGCTACACAGCAGCTTATTTATATAAACTATAGTAGTGTTCCTGAAGCAAACACACCAGTTTTACCAGTGCAGGGCAACAGTACGTTATATTTCAATTAATTTAAAACACTTTCATTTTTTGGTGTTACTGTTCCTTTAAGTACAGTTACAACAGCCTCTTAACCTAATAATTTTGCTCTACGCCTTTGTGTTTCTGCTGTCAAAAGTTGTACTTTATATCTAGGACCTAATGCTGTAACAACGACTAAATGACTATTCTCTGGACCCTGGAACCTTGACTGAATGGATGATAGCATAAGGTTTTTCATATGTGTAGGGACCCATAGGGTTAAGCTCCCTATGGTGTTATCCCTTATCTTTATGTTATCTGTGTTGTAATAGGGCAGAGCCCTCTACACTCAGATTACAGTATTAGGCTGCCCTCTATAGGTTTAGCCCAGGTTGACCACTCCCCTTGTGCAGACTATATAGTGTCTGGAACAAGGAAGTGCCTTCCTCTTTGGCTGCTGTTCTCTCAGGCTGCATGTCATCGGGCCTGAGACACACGGTCTCAGTAAAGAGAACTGCCAGTTTTGTAAGTCGGGGACAGGGCCCCGTGAATGAGAACTAGCCAGCACAGTCAGTTTGTATTATAGCACCCTCTAGAAGTGGTGAGCATAGTTAGCTTATTTAGCAAGGGCAGTTTAATAGCCCCAACCAGGAGTTGTAAAAGGGTTTAGTCCACCCCGGCTCTGTAGTCGTTCTTTAGGGACCGGTTTTATTAGACGCCAGGTACCAGTGTTAGGAGCTCTCCCCTGGACCACAGTCGGCCGGAACACTCCCTTCTGAAAGGTCTATATCTCAGGTGTCAACTAATCCTCTGTGCATCCTCCAAGTGGGGTATTCTGTGCCTAAAGTGTTACATCTGCTGTACTCCATTGACCAATTCTTATACTGCTGTGTCTGTGAGTATACCCTGCTGCACTATAAAGTTGTGCCTTTGTCCAATAAATTGTACCATAGTTATTAAGCAAGAATCCTCTGGCGTCCATTATTCTCTATTTGCACTACACACCTCAGCTAGTTGTAGTTCAACTACACCCTCAGCTCCATCTAATTCTCCCATATAGCGGAGGCTCACCCCTTTGTATTAAGTGTCGCAATGTAACCCATGCTCACATTATCACTACTAGCCTGGGTTTGGTAAATTGGGTCAGAAAAGCGTTACATATGCTTGATACCATTGTCTGCTATATCAATGTTTATTTAATGCTTTAGCATTTCCACTGCTGGCAAGATAATACGGGTCATTTATGACCCCAGGGGTGCAAGTGCAAAAGTGTGCTCCTTAGTGCTCATGTGATGAGTGATGGATAAAAAAATCAAAGCATCATTAAAGCATCAGTCATTGAAGAGCACAACAACAGGACATGGCCTGCCTACCTTAAGGAAGGCAGTAAGGACATGGTCTCAGAATGACGCGCAAGGTAGGAGCGGGAAGATTCTTATATACCTCCCCTGCCTGCCCCTTCAGAATTGAGGTCAGTCTAACTCAGGCAGGAACTAGGGGTAGGCAGAAGAGGCAGCTGCCTAGAGCGCAACGATTGGGGGGCGCCAGGCAGGTACCTCTCCTGCCTACCCCTAGTGCTACTTTGTCATTGCCTCCGCCGCTTGTCATTAACGATGACCGATCTCCCCCCCTGCACCTCCTCCTGTGCTTTGGCGCGCATGTGCCGTTTGGGGGGCGGGGAGGTGGGCGGAGTTGGCCGACCGGGTTGCCTAGGGCGCCCAGTCGGCTTGGCCCGCCCCTGAACTAAGGAAACAGAGTGCAGAGGCCTGCATCTATTTGCACAATACCCCACACAGAGGGCAAAGTGAATAAAAAGGCTGATTGCAGAATATTTGCAATTTGCGTGTTTTCTGCATTTGCAACACTTATCTCTCTTTTGCTTATTCATCTCATGGCTGTAATATACTTATAATTGATTCCATGATCACCCATTGTGATGCATGATTTTACTGCATGTTGTCTGTTTCTGAAATGTACAAGTTTCAGTGTGTGAACAAAACATCCCATGCTAAGAAGCTGAGCTTTGGGGATGAACCATGTTAGCTGCATGATCAGGAATAATAATATGCCTTTTTTTTGTGGGAATGTCCCATTGTTTCTAGTACAGATTCTGCGCTTTGCTTGGTGCTAAAAACTTTATTCTCCAAAACTAAACTTTTGCAACTGAACACATCAATCCAATGTACTGTCTATATAATAATAATATATTGTTATATATTGTACTCTGATGTCCATGTGTGATAAGTGAAAGCTAGGAGCTTTGGTTGTGTTTAGCTTACTATAACATGCGAGTGGCTGGCAGTACTTACTATAACATGCGAGTGGCTGGCAGTACTTACTATAACATACGAGTGGCTGGCAGTACTTACTATAACATGCGAGTGGCTGGCAGTACTTACTATAACATGCGAGTGGCTGGCAGTACTTACTATAACATGCGAGTGGCTGGCAGTACTTACTATAACATGCGAGTGGCTGGCAGTACTTACTATAACATGCGAGTGGCTGGCAGTACTTACTATAACATGCGAGTGGCTGGCAGTACTTACTATAACATGCGAGCGGCTGGCAGTACTTACTATAACATGCGAGCGGCTGGCAGTACTTACTATAACATGCGAGCGGCTGGCAGTACTTACTATAACATGCGAGCGGCTGGCAGTACTTACTATAACATGCGAGTGGCTGGCAGTACTAGCTGAAGAAATGTATTCAATGTAGCCATTTTTGCATTCATCTTACTGGCATGTCTGTGGTTAATGGAGTGCTCATTGGCCATTTTTCAGTGTTCTCACTGGCTTGTCTGGGGTTTAGGAGTGCTAACTGGCAATTTGTACAGTGATTATACTGGTAAGTCTGTGGTTAGAATGCTGATTATCCATTTCTTGTAATACTTATAGTGACATATCCCGGGTTAATATCCAGATTATCCATTTTCCATAGTAATTATACTGGTGTGTTTGGGGTTAATATCCAGATTATCCATTTTCCATATTAATTATACTGGTGCATTTGGGGTTAATATGCTGATTATCCATTTTCTGTAATTATACAGGCACGTCTCAAGTTAATATGCAGATTGCCCCTCTTCCGTGATAATTATAATGGCAGGTCTGTGATATAAATTCCCCATATCTAATTTATTTAATGATTACACCGGCTTGTCTGGGGATAATATGCATGTTATCAGACCCGAAGTGGAATGCAGAACAGGTGGTGGCATTTCAAGCACACAATGACCCAAACACCCTCACCGATCCACTAAATAGTGACTGTCTGTGGTATTTTACAGCAGCCCCTTTGGCATTTGCCAGAATCCACAGATTGTTGGTCTGGTCCTGGTCATATTCCATTTTCCGTAATAGTTATACTGGCACAAATGGTGTATGTTTTGGTAAAGTGGCTGTGGTATTTAGGACTGTGTCCACAAAGTGCACGTGGCTAAAAAACGTTGTGAGCAACTTCAAGGGCTTTGCCAATAAATTAATTTCCTACCAACTTGGCACCTAATTATTGTATACAGGCTTAGGGGCACATTTACTAATCCACGAACGTCCGAAAGTGTCCGAATGCGTTTCGTAATGATCGGTATTTTTGTGATTTTTTTAGTCGCCGTCGCGATTGTTTCGTATTTTGCGGGACTTTTTCGTCGCCATTACGACTTTATCGTATATTTTCCGTCACTTTTTGGATTGGTTTTTCCGCCGTTTACTTAGCGCAATACGAAAAAATCGCGACGGCAACAAAATAATTGCGCAAAATACGATAAAGTCGTGACGGGGCCGAAAAAGTTGCGACAAATACGAAAAAAAGCGACGGTGACGAAAAAGACGCAAAATTTTCGTTTCCAATCCGTTTTTTTCCCATTCGGGATTTGGATTCGAGGATTAGTAAATGTGCCCCATAGTCTACAAAAACAGCTTGTATTTGCTTGATGACTTTGTCCCCCCCTGAAAAATTTTCTGCGGACACCACGAACTGGGAAATATTGCAGAGAGCACAACACTTTCCTAAACTAAAAGATTAATAACATCCTGTTAAAATGAGAATTTTGTCTCATAGTTACTCAAATTCTATGGGAAGTAACTTCTAAACTTCTACTTTTCTTGCTGCCCTTTAAAGAGCACGTTCTCACCTCGGCTCATGATAGAAATATAACAGCCGCTCTAATCACTGAGGAGCATTTAGATTTAATGCAGGGACTGGAGCTGAGTTCTCTTTCTTGGGAGTCCATGTAACTGGAGATTAGTGAACATCTAGGGAAGCCTTTCAGAACTACTATATAGCAATGCATAGTTATAGGTCAGGGGTCCTCAAACTATGGCCCACGGGCCTAATCCGGCCCCCCAGGGTAATTTACCTGGCCCCCCGCTGTGTCCTCACTCCTGGCAGCGGAGAGAGAGGAGAGCGGGAAGTGGGAGCTGCGAGCAGAGCTGGATTTGTCTTCTGGGCGTCCCTAGGCTGTCCCTGTTGATCGCCCCCCCAACGTGCATGTGCGAACGAGCGAGCAACCGCTCACCCCCCCCTGCGCGCCCGCGAGCGCGCATACATTTAAAGCCCCATACGGAGCAGTGGGGAGAAGTTCCCACTGCTCTGTATTGAAAAAAATTCCGTTGTGCCCCTACGTTTCTGCCGCCCTAGGCCCAGGCCTTTGTGGCCTCTCCACAAATCCAGGCCTGGCTGCGAGGGAGGACAGACGGCACTGGCAGATAGAGGACTCTCTCTAGGAAGACTGACAAAGACTGGGGGGAGCTGGAAGAGGTAAGACTCAGCGGGCAGAGGGAGGACTCAGCAGGCAGCGGGAGGGCTGGGAGCAGGGATGGACAGACGGACAGATGGATCGAGTAGGGGGGTGCTGGAAGAGAATGCAGGAGTGGGCCATAGTTTGACCCATTGCTTAAGAAGTTTGAGGAAGCCAGTTATAGGTTCTCTCATGGCAAGGCCTCTGCTGTTTTGGTAGCCTATCTGAGCAAATATTTTACCCTCCTCCCCTGAATTTCTGTTAGTGGACTCTCCCAGGGTACTCACTTTGCTATATGGCATAAAATTCCCTAAGGACACAGATCCCTAATTCCAAAATATATGTTAAGCGCCATCCTTGGTATCATCTATGGCTCTGTAGAACAGCATTGGCTGGAGACATGCAGAGTAGACATCCAGCACCTAAATACTGAAAAAGGAATATCGTTGAACAAAATACTATGGTGGTGGTAAGGGCCCAAGGCAAATGCTCTACCCCCCAAACCATTCTGTTAGAGCACCTTTAAGCTCCCTGGCCACCAGATGGTTTCCCCCAAGTGAGTGCTGAAGTAGAGGTAATAACTGCTGATGACTCGAGAGCAATTTAAGCTTATGCAGATAAACACATTTCTTAGTTTCAAAGCTGGCTGGAAAGGGTTAAGTGCTTGTTAGCGCCTGTTTGGAAGAAGGGGGAATGCGGCCTGCCCCGTCCCTTTCATGGTGTGTCATTGCGCAGGATTTAATGAGCACAGATTGAAATCCAGCGCCCGCTGTCTGAGACTGTGACTTCCCTCTGACGAGAAGCGTCATCTGTCCTGATCATCTCGTTTTATTTTCACCTTAATTGGTTCATTTGCTTCCGTTTGTAGCTGCGTGTTCCCACAGACTTCATTCCCCCTCTGTCAGAAATGAGCCCAGAGCTTTCTCCTTTCTCCCGCCTTTCTTTTGCAATTGAAAGGGGGGGTGAAAAAAAAAAAAAAAAGCAAAGAAATCTTTACTCCTGTTTATTGAAATGAACATAAGATATTCAGAAAGGCAGGCGATGGATGGAAAATTGTGCGCTCTGAGCCGAGGCTTCTAATGTATGTTAGAACGTATGCATTACGGCTACCCTGTGGCCGCAGATAAGAACCGTTGCGACCAACCAGCCTGCCCTTAATTTATATTACAAATTAAATAGTCGACTTTAATGAAGGCAAAAATATACCCTATTTATAGCTAGGAGCTATTTGCAATGAATCTTCCCTTAAACTGGCAGTAAAATGTTAGGGCACAGCTACTCGGAGTAGGCATAGCTTAGGGCCATTTTAATATAAGGGTATTGTTCAATTTTAGTAGTCAATAGGGCTCATTTAGGAGATGCAAAGCGCTAGGATGTGGTGCAAATTACCCTCCTTGCAACTTTTTCCCATAGAATTCCAACATAATTGCACCCATCACAAACAGAGACTTCTGAGTAGAAAATATTGCACATCCGAGTGCAGTCTGTACGCACTGTTAAGGCGGTGGCATTGGGGTGGCACACATTGGCATCCACTAGGCACATGATGCAGAAAGGCCAATGAGTGAAAAGAAACAGGATGCCAAACCATTCACAGCCAAGCAAGGTACTTTCCCAACACCCAATCAGGGTGGAAATACCTCTTGATAGGACAGGCAAAATATACCCTATTTATAGCTAGGAGCTACTGTATATGCAATGAATTTTCCCTTAAACTGGCAGTAAAATGTTAGGGCACAGCTACTCGGAGTAGGCATAGCTTAGGGCCATTTTAATATAAGGGTATCGTTCAATTTTAGTAGTCAATAGGGCTCATTTAGGAGATGCAAAGCGTTAGGATGTGGTGCAAATTACCCTCCTTGCAACTTTTTCCCATAGAATTCCAACATAATTGCACCCATCACAAACAGGGATAGGTGGTGCCAGAGACTGTGTAGAAAATATTGCACATCCGAGTGCAGTCTGTATGAAGGTGGTGGTTTTTTAGAGTGAAACACCCAAAAACCCAGCGCTTCTTGATGATAGTCCTTTATAGGCAGATTGTAAGCTCTTTTGGGCAGGGCTCTCTTCACCTCTTGTATCAGTTATTGATTGCTTTATATGTTACTCTGTATGTCCAATGTATGAAACCCACTTATTGTACAGCGCTGCGGAATATTTTGGCGCTTTATAAATAAATGTTAATAATAATAATAATAATATAGGCAATCTTCAACGTTGTAAAACAATAGTGATCACGTGCTGCTTCCTCTTGATATCAGCACCCCTTTAGATGAGCCTCAAATGTGTATGCGGTAATGTCGGTGGAAGCGCATATAATAAAACAAAACAAAATATAGTGCAGATCAAATGGATATTATGTGTGGCATTGGGGTGGCACACATTGGCATCCACTAGGCACATGATGCAGTAAGGCCAATGAGTGAAAGGAAACAGGATGCCAAACCATTCACAGCCAAGCAAGGTACTTGCCCAAAACCCAATCCGGGTGGAAATACCTCTTGATAGGAATCAGCATAAGGACATAAGGGTAGAACCTAAATGTAACATCCTCGTTCCTGTTTTATAACCTGTGAATTGATGTTTTATTTTGTCTTTAGATTCAAGGTGTTTGTTTCTGCCAGAAATCCTGCTGCAGAGAGCAAATTAGGGAGTGGAAATGCTGTTGCAGGAGTAAAGGCAAATCCAGGGTGGCCTCATTATTTGGCTAATATGCACATCAGCGCCTTCCTCTCTACAAAGCCCACACGCTCTTGTTTTCCATTGCTCAGCCGATTCATCTTGTGTGAATATGAAACTGGTAACAGATCAGTAATGTTTGTCATTATTCTAATTGGCACAATGCAATGTTATTTCCCATGACAACTCTTTGGAGTCCCTGGTGCATTATTAAGTTCTATATGGAGTCAGCCCTGACCCGGCCAGCGTGACAATGACGCAGCCTTATCTGTTGCTTATGCAGAGGTTATGTGCTTGTCTTCTGCTTCTATATTTTCAATTTGTTAGTGAATTTAATTGCAACGCATTACAGATTTCTGTAAAGCCTCCAAGGGGTCTTTCCTTATTACTCTGTACTTCAGTCAGAGAGGTTCATATATAGAGCTTATTTGATAATGCTTATTCTGTAGTGTTTTATACCTTTTGTAACCACTCAGGGTACCTTCACCTCTCTGAAAGCCCAGTCTATATTTATTTGGAATATTTGTATTTGTCACTGGGCTCTGGTCAAAGAGACTTTGAAGGAACTCAGTAGTTATATAAATTAAGACTGTCTACTTTATTACCCAATGGCTGTCTATTGGTGCTGGTAATACTGCTATACTGCCAATACCCACGCTTGTCACCTACAAATGCTTCTGATAGCACAAATTTATGATTAGAGGCTGGTTATGCATTAGAAACCCTAACCTTTCCTTAAATATAAATTTAAACAATCACTGAATAATAAAAAGACAAAAAATGCTTTAATAGAGGTACATTCCCTTCAACAGCAGCCCATTTAAGGACCCTTATCATCCCTGGCTCTGCTATCTGTAAATGTGATCTCATCAGTGCTTGCTGTTGCTTAATGAATATTAAAACCTCAATCAGAAATCTCAAAGACAGCTTGGATCTAAACAAATCCAGCCTCAACAAAGTAAAGAAGTGAAACAAATTGTGCCAGTGAAACTATACTTTACTCACAGTTGCACCATTGGTTGAATTAGCACATGTTTATACACGTGAGCAGTAATGCAACGTCAAGGCTTCAACCCTGTTACTGGCCATTCGCACACCATTCACTCCGGGTGTTATGCTCCAGGGAAGATCTAATGTGAATAATTTGGCCATTGGTTCTCCTGAGTAGTGATGGGCAAAAAGTTTCGGCAGGCATGGATTCGCGGCGAATTTCCGCGTTTCGCCACGTCCAAAAATTGTCGCCGGCGTCAAAATAGAATAGTCGCGGGCGACGAAACAAGAACCGCGCGACGAAACAAGAGCCGCGGGCGACGAAACAAGAGCTGCGCGCGACGAAACAATAGCCGCGCGCGACGAAACAATAGCCGTGCCACAAAATAATAGCTGCGGGCGACGAAATAATAGCCGCGCGACAAAACAATAGCCGCGGGCGACGAAACAAGAGCCGCAGGCGACGAAACAAGAGCCGCGCGCGACGAAATAATAGCCGCGCGACAAAACAATAGCCGCGGGAGACGAAACAATAGCCGCACGACAAAATAATAGCCGCGTGCGACAATTTTTTTTGTCGCAAGACATTTTCGTCGTTTCGCGAATTTTTCGCCGTTTCGCGGATCTTTTCAAAGATTCGCGAATTTTTCGGCGAAGCGAAACGGAACAGATTCGCTCATCACTACTCCTGAGTGAGATATCATTTCACTGTATATAACACAGAACATGACAAACAGGACAATAACAAGGACAACACAAAAGAGGTTTCAAACATCACGTCTATGAACGAGCCGATGCGGTCCCCGATCCGACTGAATTTTCTAACCTGGCCGATCGATATCTGGCCAATTTTAGGCCAGATATCGGTCGGCAGGCCCCTCGTTCTGCCCCTACAAAGGCCGATAAGCTGCCGAATCGGTCCAAGGGTCCAAGGGTCCAAGGGACCGCACCATTTGCTCCACATATACTTATACTTACTTGGAACTTAGCGGTAAGTTCTTGTTGTACCAGGTGAGTGCCTCCCATAATTCCAGGCCTGATGTTACCAGCAGTTCCATACTCTGGGAGATGGTATCCCAGGTGAAGGGGGAGCAGACAGTTAAACATGGAGAGATGACACGGCCTTTGTGCAGCGGGTGGAGATGTTGAAATCCACAGACATGCCCAATGTCCACTAATGTTATGAACCTGTGCTAGATGGAATAGCATGTAGTTATTATAGGCTGGCTTATACACTTGCCTTCATACTTACGTCAGCCAGATGGAACTTTTAAATGAGAAGCCGGAAATGAGTCACGACAATTTACGAAAAGTCGTAACGGCGACGAAAAAATCGCGAAAAAAATACGAAAAAGTCGCAAAATGTTCGTTTTCCAATCTGAATTTTTCCAATTCGGATTCAGATTCGTGGATTAGTAAATCAGCCCCTTAGTGTTCGAAACGTTAGATTAATAAAGGTTTTTTGTTCTTTTTTAAAGTCCCTGTGTGTGGCGGCACTCTGTTCTTCATTTATATATATATATATATATATATATATATATATATATATATATATACTGTATGTTACCATATGTTTTCCTGTGGAGCACTTGCATCCCTAAAGGGATTCCCAACTTGCCATTATTTATGCTAGACACGAATGGTGAATCTTGGGCATCTGGAGGGCAAATGGATGCTCCTAAGGTCCTAAAGGGCCATGACCAGACACTGCAGTGTGGGCCGAGACAAATCATTTGAGATGCAATGTGAACAAATGTAAAGCCAAATGTTAGAAAATGGCGTAATTTAGCACTTATATTTGTAAATCAGCCCCATAAGGTCAGCATGTAAATAGAGCAAAGTTGGTACAGGTCTAGTCATTTATACCAACCAATCAGCAGGAAGTATTTACTGGTCACCTAAATAGAAGAAAACATCTGATTATGTTAGTAAAACTTACTGGGTTTTATTACATATATGGAATAGGTGTTAAATTGCAGCAAAGCAGTTACCCATAGCAACCAATCAGACGAGTTAATTTCATGTTGAAGTATATTGCTCCAAGCTACTCGTTGATTGGTTGCTTTTGGCAACTGCCATTATTATTATTATTGTTGTCATTATTATTATTAATAACATATATTTATCCAATGCTAACATATTCTGCAGCACTGTACAATTCTGAAATATTAAACATACCAGAATACGGGTGGGAAGTGAAACTAGTGACCATGGAGTCTATGGGAGGGTCCTTACTGTAATTTGGAGCTTTCCTGATACTGAGTTTTTTTTTAATTGTGTGCATATATGTATTCTATATTTAGAGTTACGGTTTGACTTTATATACAAGTACCAGGATATTATTAATCTTTTAGTTTTGGGAAGCGTAGTGCTTTCTCATTTCTTGCAACATTTTCCCAGTTTAGCGCAGGAGGATCATTCACAGTGTCAGTTCTTGCTGTTGGGCCCTTTTTTTTTTTATAACCCAATCTGATAAATTAGGGCCAAATGTGCTTGTGGGAAAGAAGTATTATATGGTGCCTATAGAATATAGAAATAGAATAATAGCCTATGGGAGTGCTGTACAGTTTATTACCAGTGATGAGCGAATCTTTCCCGTTTTGCTTTGCCGTAAAATTTGCAAAATGCATTTGTCGCCTGCATCTTTTTTGTCATCCACATTTTTTTTTTCACCCGCGCTTTTTTTGACGCAACCACGCCAACAAATTTTTCCACGGCAAATTTTCACGGAAGTTTCGCATAACAATTCGCCAATGCCGAAATTCGCAAATTTGCTGCGAATCCATGCCTGGCGAAAAAAATTAGTTCATCACTACTTATTACATGAAGTGGGATGATTATTTCTCATACAACAAGTTCGACGACCAGATTAAATTAAAATGCTTATGTCGTGCAGTGAAGTCTATGGAGCTTTTGAGCAGACTGGGGGCCACATCTGGCCCACAGGTCTCCAGTTGCACAGTCCTGGCCTATGAGAAAGAACAAGGGCTGTGGGAAACCATGTATAGTAGGTACAGTAGGTTAAATGGTGCAAAAAGTAGCAGCGTGAATCTTATGGGGGTTATAGTTATAAAAGGCCATAGTAATTCTGTATATCAGTGCTGTTCAACCCTCTATGCTTTGTTATTGCTGAAGGCTGTTGGCTGGTCCTGGAAGTTTGTAGAGCTACAATAGCTGAAGGGCCACAGCTTAGGAAGTTCTACGTTATATAAAAATAGAGAGTTGCAAAGTCTGTTTTATTGATCTCACCATGAGTAAGACTGTCCTGGCTTCAGGGCAGCGCTTTTGTACATAGAAGTTTTTTCTCTTTCTTTCTTATTTAAAAGCATGTATAGTTCTGCCTCTTTTGAGATTGTGCTCCTTGTGAACTATCCATTTTAAATAGCCCATATTTCTTACATTTATTCTCCATGAAAAGTCCTAATCACCGCATAAAGAAACATCACATTGGTCTGGAGTGGCGCCAACTCAGATTATACAATATAATGGAACCGCTACAATCATCCCTTACTGAAACCTATCAGCTCCTGGCTGATAAACAAATATTAATCTAAACATAAATAACATTTAATAGCAGCCCACCATAAAGAGACAGATACATTTACATAAAAATGCCATCATCTTGGTTATGGGTCCCAGGAGGCTTAACAGGAGTACCATAACCTTTGCAACATCATTATACTGTAATAACGGAGGTTTGGTTCCATGGGACATCAGCCTCATAAATGAACAGTGCCTAAAAAGGTATCAGGGGGTTAATTCCCATCACGAATGCTGTGACTAGTGCAAAGCTCTCCTTACTCATGGATTCAGGGGGTGGTTTATCAACGTTCAAATATATTTTTTTTTTACAATTCAAGTTTTTTTTGGGCAAAAACTCAAATTTCTGTTATTCATTAAAAGCAAAAAAACCCGAAAACTCGAATGTAAAAACATGTCAGCTGAAAGCTTGCGAGTTCACGTAGAAGTTGATGGGAGTTGTACTAGGCCATATTTTTAATTCGAGATTTTTTTTGAGTTTATTGCTTGCTTATTTTTCAATACAGGTATAGGACCCGTTATCCAGAATGCTTGAGACCAAGGGTATTCCAAAGGTCTTTCCGTAATTTGGATCTCCATATCTTGAGTCTACTAAAAAATCAATAAAACATTAATTAAACCCAATAGGATTGTTTTGCATCCAGTAAGGATTAATTATATCTTAGTTGGGATCAAGGCACTGTTTTTTATATTATTACAGAGAAAAAGGAAATCAATTTTTTAAAAAAATGAGTCTAGGGCAGACAGGCTTTCTGTAATTCGCATCTTTCTGGATAACAGGTTTCCGAATAACAGATCCCATACCTGTATAGAAAAACTCGTTCAAAAGTTTTTCTATATTGATAACTAAGTAAGCATTTGAGGGTTTTTTAAAAAAGATCCTGTGTTTCTTTTGATAGAGGACTCAGTGCAGTGTTTCTGTGATTGCTTATGGCTGTATTTACATAGACCTTTCTGATAAAGCTTACTTAGTTTTTACCTTTACTTCTCCCGTAATGGTCTATAGTGACTTTTTATTCCTCCAGCTTTGTAAATTCTGTGCTAATTGGTGAGTTATATTCCATCCAAACACAGCACAAGAGCAGGGCCTGAGTGCAGACATAAGAGAAGACTCGGTACCTTACACAAACCCCAAGTTATAAAACCTGCCTCGCTGCTAGTTGATCCAGAGGAAAGCAAAAATAAAATCATCTGAAGCTTCTTTAAGAAAAAGTTGTTTTAGATACGACATTGAAGTAGAGTGAGGCATTAGTTCAACTATGGATGTTGCTGAACTGTAGTTCAACAACAACTGGAGTATTTAGACTATATTGGAGTGGCGAGGGAGCAAACGAAAAGGGTCATTTTGGGTTTTGGAACTTTCCAGCTGTTGCTTTGAGGCTGTGAGCCTTTTAGACTAAGTGAGCAAATGCAGAGGGAGCAGAGGGAGAAGCAAAATGTTGGTATTGTTTGTTCCATTGGCCTGTCCGTTCCTACCTGCTGCAAAACTTCAATCAGTCTTTGATGCCCTTTTCTATTTAATCAGCACAATCGTCTCACACTGCATTCGGTAAAAGCTCTTTCTCTTTCCTCATCTGCAGGGGAAATATTTTTATCTCTGAAACCCTGTGCTCCTTTGATTTAACCCTAAATATTGAATGATAGTTTTTTGGCATTTTTAGATATTCAGTGTGTTTCGCTGCTGTTCTTTTGATGCTTTTGCTATTATTGTTCTTGCCTCTGTCAAAGAAGTTTTAACAGTATTCTGAGAGGCAAAACACCAAAGAGCCCGGGCCTCTAATCCATAAACTAAACAAATTCCAGCTCTCGGCCAGAGATCCACAATACAGCAATAGTTTGTAAAAATATTCAAGTTTATTGACTTACACAGGTGTCAAGTGCTGTGTACAAAAGCAGATGCCAAGAGTCATCTTTCTTATTCACAATAAGCTGAATTCCAGCAAAGGAGCAAATATCTCATGTTGTGCATGATTTACAGATGTAGGTGCAGCACTAATTCTCCCTAGTTCATGTGTCTATTATTTGTAGCGTACAATGTGCGTGGCACATAAACACTGGTATCCTGTGATTCACTAGGTGCAAGTCAGTAGTGATTCGGCACATCACCTGCGGGTCACGGGCTGAGCGCTTCCCCTCACCCTCCCCGCCCGAGACCAAACACTGCCAGCTTTCCAGTAGCCCAATGACCCGTAGAAAAAGTGTAGGGAAGCAGGGGCATGACAGAGCCATAGGGCTGACGTAGCCACTCCCAGTTTGTGGGGATTGGTGGATTTGTATTTGCAAGGAATAGCGTAAGCAGGGGTATAAATAGTAAGAAACCGTTCCTG
Source organism: Xenopus tropicalis (assembly GCF_000004195.4). NCBI lineage: Eukaryota > Metazoa > Chordata > Amphibia > Anura > Pipidae > Xenopus > Xenopus tropicalis. The sequence continues at coordinate 32,397,816 of NC_030686.2, forward strand.
CTTCTCAATCCATTTTAGGCAGTACAGTAAAACGCCCACCCTCCCTCCCAACACAGGTGGAGGCACTGAAGTGTTGTTGGCGGGGTGATTGAGTTTGGGGAAAACAATGGTTGGGTTAGGAAGGGAGTTTAACAGTTAATTGGGGCTTGCACGCCTGGAACCTCAGGGGTAAGAATGTGGATCAGGAAGTGAGTTTTGTTGGGTAGGTGGTTCCGGGCTAGAATGGCAGCTGGTGGTGCCAGTTGCGCTGCGCAGTTATTGGGTTGTTACGGTGTATGGTTCTTTAACCCTTTTACTGCCAGCCATTTTGGTCAAAGCGGAACTTGTATTGCCAGACAGTTTTTGAACATTTTGCACTGTTTCACTTTAGGGGCCTTTCCTCGGGGGGACTTTTAGTTTACCAAGGAAAACAATAACTCGTTTTTTTCAGAACAACCTAAGCTTTCAAAATATGGTAGAATTTTTGTGTAATTCCAATTCTGTAACAAGATATAGGCTTCTAAATGTCTAAAAATGCAAAAAAAATCAAATTTTCCATAATATAATCACACATACTAGAAACAAAAATTATTTTATGCACGAATATACAACTGATTTGGAAAGTCCCATGTCTCCTGAACGTGCCAATACCAAATATATATAGTTTTATGGAGATTTCTCACTTGTATAGGTCAAAAACTCCCAGCAGTACACTACCAAATTCCCAAAGCACTGCTCCAAAAAAACTGCATACTTTGGATTTCAAGGCCAAAATTCCACTAACAGAAGGTTTATCCCAGAAAATTGTACATTTTTGGAAAGAACAGATTCTGGGGAATACAGAATAGGCACAACTGTCTGTCTACTCCAAACTATCAAGTCGCAATGCTTTCCTAAAGTTATTGGTTTTTATCAAAATTTGTGATTTTTTTTAAAAATCGCTTCAAAGCTTCTAGTCTATAGTATCTTATCTCCTACAGGTCATAAAGTAACCAAATAAAACACCCTAAATATGAATGCCTGGGGTCCACTGAACAGTTTGATGCCCAATATGTATAGGTTTACCTAAGTATGTGGCATGTAGGGGCCCCAATGTGAACATACCCCATATGAACTGTCATTTCTGTCATTTCAGCTTCTGCAAAATCAACACATTTACATCATTATATGTGGGATGAAGCTAGTAAAAAGTACGCTCACCCCAGAAAGTCATATATTTTTGGAAAGTACACATTCCCCCGAATCTAAAATGGGTACCCATGTCTTTCTACTCCAAAGTACCAAGCCGCACAGCTTTTCTAAAGTTAGCAATTTTGATGACATTTCCAAAAATCCCCTCAAAGCTTCCACTTTGAAGCATCTTATCTCCCACATAGCATTAGGTACCAAGATAAAACACCCTGAATTTGAACGCCAGGGGTCCACTGAACAGTTTGATGCCCAATATGTATAGGTTTACCTAAGTATGTGGCATGTAGGGGCCCCAATGTGAACATACCGCCATATGAACTGTCATTTCTGTCATTTCAGCTCCTGCAAAATCAACACATTTACATTATTATATGTGGGATAAAGCTACAAAAAAGTACGCTCACCCCAGAAAGTCATATATTTTTGGAAAGTACACATTCCCCCGAATCTAAAATGGGTACCCATGTCTTTCTACTCCAAAGTACCAAGCCGCACAGCTTTTCTAAATTTAGCAATTTTGATGACATTTCCAAAAATCCCCTCAAAGCTTCCACTTTGCAGCATCTTATCTCCCACATAGCATTAGGTACCAAGATAAAACACCCTGAATTTGAACACCAGGGGTCCACTGAACAGTTTGATGCCCAATATGTATAGGTTTACCCAAGTATGTGGCATGTAGGGGCCCGAATGTGAACATACCCCCATATATACTGTCATTTCTGTCATTTCAGCTTCTGCAAAATCAACACATTTACATCATTATATGTGGGATAAAGCTAGTAAAAAGTATGCTCACCCCAGAAAGTCATATATTTTTGGAAAGTACACATTCCCCCGAATCTAAAATGGGTACCTATGTCTTTCTACTCCAAAGTACCAAGCCGCACAGCTTTTCTAAAGTTAGCAATTTTGATGACATTTCCAAAAATCCCCTCAAAGCTTCCACTTTGAAGCATCTTATCTCCCACATAGCATTAGGTACCAAGATAAAACACCCTGAATTTGAACGCCAGGGGTCCACTGAACAGTTTGATGCCCAATATGTATAGGTTTACCTAAGTATGTGGCATGTAGGGGCCCCAATGTGAACATACCCCCATATGAACTGTCATTTCTGTCATTTCAGCTCCTGCAAAATCAACACATTTACATTATTATATGTGGGATAAAGCTACAAAAAAGTACTCTCACCCCAGAAAGTCATATATTTTTGGAAAGTACACATTCCCCCGAATCTAAAATGGGTACCCATGTCTTTCTACTCCAAAGTACCAAGCCGCACAGCTTTTCTAAAGTTAGCAATTTTGATGACATTTCCAAAAATCCCCTCAAAGCTTCCACTTTGAAGCATCTTATCTCCCACATAGCATTAGGTACCAAGATAAAACACCCTGAATTTGAACACCAGGGGTCCACTGAACAGTTTGATGCCCAATATGTATAGGTTTACCCAAGTATGTGGCATGTAGGGGCCCGAATGTGAACATACCCCCATATATACTGTCATTTCTGTCATTTCAGCTCCTGCAAAATCAACACATTTACATCATTATATGTGAGATAAAGCTACAAAAAAGTACGCTCACCCCAGAAAGCCATATATTTTTGGAAAGTACACATTCCCCCGAATCTAAAATGGGTACCCATGTCTTTCTACTCCAAAGTACCAAGCCGCACAGCTTTTCTAAAGTTAGCAATTTTGATGACATTTCCAAAAATCCCCTCAAAGCTTCCATTTTGAAGCATCTTATCTCCCACATAGCATTAGGTACCAAGATAAAACACCCTGAATTTGAACGCCAGGGGTCCACTGAACAGTTTGATGCCCAATATGTATAGGTTTACCTAAGTATGTGGCATGTAGGGGCCCCAATGTGAACATACCCCCATATATACTGTCATTTCTGTCATTTCAGCTCCTGCAAAATCAACACATTTACATCATTATATGTGGGATAAAGCTACAAAAAAGTATGCTCACCCCAGAAAGTCATATATTTTTGGAAAGTACACATTCCCCCGAATCTAAAATGGGTACCCATGTCTTTCTACTCCAAAGTACCAAGCCGCACAGCTTTTCTAAAGTTAGCAATTTTGATGACATTTCCAAAAATCCCCTCAAAGCTTCCACTTTGAAGCATCTTATCTCCCACATAGCATTAGGTACCAAGATAAAACACCCTGAATTTGAACACCAGGGGTCCACTGAACAGTTTGATGCCCAATATGTATAGGTTTACCCAAGTATGTGGCATGTAGGGGCCCGAATGTGAACATACCCCCATATATACTGTCATTTCTGTCATTTCAGCTCCTGCAAAATCAACACATTTACATCATTATATGTGAGATAAAGCTACAAAAAAGTACGCTCACCCCAGAAAGCCATATATTTTTGGAAAGTACACATTCCCCCGAATCTAAAATGGGTACCCATGTCTTTCTACTCCAAAGTACCAAGCCGCACAGCTTTTCTAAAGTTAGCAATTTTGATGACATTTCCAAAAATCCCCTCAAAGCTTCCATTTTGAAGCATCTTATCTCCCACATAGCATTAGGTACCAAGATAAAACACCCTGAATTTGAACGCCAGGGGTCCACTGAACAGTTTGATGCCCAATATGTATAGGTTTACCTAAGTATGTGGCATGTAGGGGCCCCAATGTGAACATACCCCCATATATACTGTCATTTCTGTCATTTCAGCTCATGCAAAATCAACACATTTACATCATTATATGTGGGATAAAGCTACAAAAAAGTACGCTCACCCCAGAAAGTCATATATTTTTGGAAAGTACACATTCCCCCGAATCTAAAATGGGTACCCATGTCTTTCTACTCCAAAGTACCAAGCCGCACAGCTTTTCTAAAGTTAGCAATTTTGATGACATTTCCAAAAATCCCCTCAAAGCTTCCACTTTGCAGCATCTTATCTCCCACATAGTGTTAGGTACCAAGATAAAACACCCTAAATTTGAACGCCAGGGGTCCACTGAACAGTTTGATGCCCAATATGTATAGGTTTACCTAAGTATGTGGCATGTAGGGGCCCCAATGGGAACATACCCCCATATGATCTATCATTTCAGCTCCTGCAAAATCAACACATTTACATCCTTTATGTGGGATAATGCTACAAAAAAGTACATTCACCCCAGAAAGCCATATATTTTTGGAAAATACACATCCCCCCGAATCTATAATGGGTAAATATTTCTTATTGCTACAAAGTACCAAGCTGTAAAGCTTTCCTAAGTTTGCAGATTTATATGACATTTTCGAAAATCGCATAAAAATGTTGCAATTTGCCGCATTTATCTCTCACAATTTCTTGATAAAGATCAGATAAAGACAAATCACCCCAAAAAGGAACACCAGAGGTCTACTGAACAGTTTGATGCCCAATATGCATAGATATACCAAAGTCTGCGGTATGTACTGAACCCAAAATGAAAATAGCGCATAAGGATTTCTCGCCTGCCAGCTCAGCTTTTGCACACAGAGCCCCCTGTCAGTGTATTATGTGCCAAAACTTCCCCTAACCATACAGTGACCCCCACAAAACCATATATTTTTGGAAAGTACACATTCTGACAAATCCAACAAGGGTAAAGAGTCCTTTCTACACCAAAGTACCAATCTGCAGAGCTTTCCTAAAGTTATTGGTTTTTATGACATTTCAGAAAATCGCCTAAAAATGTTGCAATTTGTCGCATTTATCTCACACAATTTCTTGCGTACAAAGGCAAGTCACCCCAAATAGGAACACCAGAGGCCTACTGAACAGTTTGATGCCCAATATGCATAGATATACCAAAGTCTGCAGTATGTACTGAACCCTAAATGAAAATAGCGCATAAGGATTTCTCGCCTGCCAGCTCAGCTTTTGCACACAGAGCCCCCTGTCAGTGTATTATGTGCCAAAACTTCCCCTAACTATACAGAGACCCCCACAAAACCATATATTTTTGGAAAGTACACATTCTGACAAATCCAACAAAGGTAAAGAGTCCTTTCTACACCAAAGTACCAAGCCGCAAAGCTTTCCTAAAGTTATCGGTTTTTATGAGATTTCAGAAAATCGCCTAAAAATGTTGCAATTTGCCGCATTTATCTCACACAATTTCTTGCGTACAAAGGCAAGTCACCCCAAATAGGAACACCAGAGGCCTACTGAACAGTTTGATGCCCAATATGCATAGATATACCAAAGTCTGCGGTATGTACTGAACCCTAAATGAAAATAGCGCATAAGGATTTCTCGCCTGCCAGCTCAGCTTTTGCACACAGAGCCCCCTGTCAGTGTATTATGTGCCAAAACTTCCCCTAACTATACAGATCCCCCACAAAACCATATATTTTTGGAAAGTACACATTCTGACAAATCCAACAAGGGTAAAGAGTCCTTTCTACACCAAAGTACCAATCTGCAGAGCTTTCCTAAAGTTATTGGTTTTTATGACATTTCAGAAAATTGCCTAAAAATGTTGCAATTTGTCACATTTATCTCACACAATTTCTTGCGTACAAAGGCAAATCACCCTCAATAGGAACACCAGAGGCCTACTGAACAGTTTGATGCCCAATATGCATAGATATACCAAAGTCTGCGGTATGTACTGAACCCTAAATGAAAATAGCGCATAAGGATTTCTCGCCTGCCAGCTCAGCTTTTGCACACAGAGCCCCCTGTCAGTGTATTATGTGCCAAAACTTCCCCTAACTATACAGATCCCCCACAAAACCATATATTTTTGGAAAGTACACATTCTGACAAATCCAACAAGGGTAAAGAGTCCTTTCTACACCAAAGTACCAATCTGCAGAGCTTTCCTAAAGTTATTGGTTTTTATGACATTTCAGAAAATTGCCTAAAAATGTTGCAATTTGTCGCATTTATCTCACACAATTTCTTGTGTACAAAGGCAAGTCACCCCAAATAGGAACACCAGAGGCCTACTGAACAGTTTGATGCCCAATATGCATAGATATACCAAAGTCTGCAGTATGTACTGAACCCTAAATGAAAATAGCGCATAAGGATTTCTCGCCTGCCAGCTCAGCTTTTGCACACAGAGCCCCCTGTCAGTGTATTATGTGCCAAAACTTCCCCTAACTATACAGAGACCCCCACAAAACCATATATTTTTGGAAAGTACACATTCTGACAAATCCAACAAGGGTAAAGAGTCCTTTCTACACCAAAGTACCAAGCCGCAAAGCTTTCCTAAAGTTATCGGTTTTTATGAGATTTCAGAAAATCGCCTAAAAATGTTGCAATTTGCCGCATTTATCTCACACAATTTCTTGCGTACAAAGGCAAGTCACCCCAAATAGGAACACCAGAGGCCTACTGAACAGATTGATGCCCAATATGCATAGATATACCAAAGTCTGCGGTATGTACTGAACCCAAAATGAAAATAGCGCATAAGGATTTCTCGCCTGCCAGCTCAGCTTTTGCACACAGCCCCCTGTCAGTGTATTATGTGCAGTAACCCCCCCCTAACTATACAGTGACCCCCAGAAAACCATATATTTTTGGAAAGTACACATTCTGATGAATTCAAAATAGGTAAAGTTATTTTTGTACACCAAAGTTACACCTGGCAAAGCTACGCTAAAAACAGATCAGGAACACTTATATAGGGATAAAATGTGATAAAACCACAAAAATTGTGCAAATCAGTGAAACAACAAAATAAGTTACATGACAGTGTAATTAGTGGCCAGAATATCTGATCCAATAGTTACGCTGTCAAAATAAACAGTTTTTAGGTAAAAGAAAATAAAAACAAAGTGGTAAAATGAAAAAAAAAAAAAAAAAAAAGCAAAACAAAAAAAAACCAAAGTGTTTGTGTATACATGTGTGTACATGTGTAAAAGTTGTGTGATAGTGTGTAAGTGTGTATATGAGTGTAAATAAGTGTATAAAAGTGTGAAAAATGAAAAAAAAAAAATAAAAAAAAAAAATAAAAAAATGCTAAAATGTGTGCTGTAAGTGTGTGTAAATGTATGTAAGTGTGTATAAATGTATGTAAATGTGTGTATAAGTGTGTAAAAGTGTGTAAATGCAATAAAAAAAAAAGTCCTTACCTGTTCCTGAAGACCGATCGCCTCCTTCCTCATTTGGGCCGGCGCTGGGGGAGAGGGAGGAAGCAGGAAGCAGCAGATGCGATGCGATCGCATCTGCTGCTTCCTGGAGGGTCCTGCGAGCGATCGGCTCGCAGGACCCTGATGACAGCCCCCCTGGCACATTGCCCAGGGGGGCTGTCATTGTTAGAAGCCCTCTGCAGCGGCAGCACATGCCGCCGCTGCAGAGGGCAGCGCTTAAACGCCAACGACGTATGAGACACGTCGTTGGCGTTTAAGCCCTTTTACTGCCAGCACGTATGCCATACGTGCTTGGCAGTAAAAGAGTTAAGAGTTGGTTGTTTGTTATACAAACATTGGTGTTATGTTAGACTGTGTTTATGAGATGTTTATTGTATGATATTTATTCTCTATGATATGTTTTAAATTAAAACTTTGGTTGTTATTAATAAATGTTCTGCGGCCATTTTTCATCCAAAGAACTGGTGTCCGTGTGTTTATTGGGGATGGTAAGTAAAGGAGGTATGGGGGGTTTGGTTGGGTGAGGGGCAGGGCAAGATCCAACGAAGCTCATGTCAAGTTCCGGCTTGGGAATTCATAAGCGCACGCCCAACACGCTCCTTCCCTTTTGTGACATCATTGCAAGGCGGGGTGGGTGCAGGTCTATAGATAAAGGGGAGAAGCCAGGTCGGTTAGGGTTGGGAGTGGGCGGTTTTGGGTTGGGTGCGACCCTACAATTCAGGTATGCGTAGGCACAACACAGTAAGGAAACTCTGGAAGTAAAACCTGCCTATGGTGAATTTGCACCTTACTCACAATTGCATGTTGTCATTAAATTAACTTTTAGTATGACTGCTGGGGGGGAGGGGGGGGGATATCACTCCAACTTGCAGCGCAGCAGTAAAGTGTGACTGAAGGTTATCAGAGCACAGGCCAAATGGCTGTGGTACCCTGGGAAATGAAGAATATGAAATATAAAAATGTGAAATATAAAAAAAATTGGTGTTTGTTTTCTAAAAATGGATTTCAATGCAGGATTCTGCTGGAGAAGCTTTACTAACTGAAAAACATGTTTTCCCATGACAGTTTTCCTTTAAAGTGTGCACAATTATGCAGCGCCGGATTTGTAGTGGGGCCGCCCCGAGGCCGCCCCCATTTGGCGCCCCCTATCCCCCCCCCGCCGCGCCAATACGCTTACGTGAAGCCCCCCTTCCCCCGCCCGCTGAGCGAACGCGCATGCGCAAGCGCCAAAGTTGAAGCTCCCATACGGAGCTGTGGGGAGAGTTGCCCATTGCTCCGTATGGGAGCAAAATGTTAAAATTTGCCTGCGGCGGGGCGGCATGCCGCCCCTATGCTTGTGCCGCCCTAGGCCCGGGCCTTTGTGGCCTCGCCACAAATCCGGGCCTGCAATTATGCACTTTGAACTCTCATTACATCTGCCATTAAGTCCTATAATTTGCCTTTTGTGAATGCAGTAGATCACTTGTGTTTCCATCAGCGAAGGAAAGCAGCTTGGAAGGAAATTGGCCTGCATAATATAAGTTATTGATACTCACACAAGGAAGGCTCAGCTCACCAAACAGTCACTGCTGGCTGCTTCAAGAACAAAATCAGTGGCCATGTTTTTTGGTCACAGAATGACTTTAGTTATGTCCCAAGGTGCCTACCAGCAATGACACCATTATAGTTAATTTGATGTTTAATCTAAAGGTCTATATAAATACAGCTATAAGCACTCACAGAGTCCTCTATCAAAAGTAACACAGGATTTCTTGTCTCCTTTTTTGGGAACATGTTCTTCGGTATCAGACTTCCTCTCTTTTAGGGTTCCTTCAGGTTTGGGGCACAAGTTTGCTCAGTTCTCTCCTCTCTCCCCCTCCCTTCTCCTGCTCCCCCTCCCATAATGCATAAGAACTCACTTCCCCCACCCTTAGGAATGTGTGATCTGAGCTTCCAACAGCTATAACTGCAGCAGGAAGCTACCAAGACCAAGCTAAAATGGCAACTGCTATCGGAGGGAGCTTCTAGGGCTGGTTACTCAGGTATGGTAAAGCTTTCTGCAGAATAAATATAGTGTTCTAGGTGGCACTAATGTGGTGAATCTATTGGCAGTAAAATGCCAAAATGGCTTTCCTTTTCCTTTACCGCTGGCCAGGGGAATCAGGTAAGTGATTAAAATCACTGGGGGTGCCTAACATTTGGTTACCCCTCCAGTGATTTAGCCTTTCCTTCTCCAAACCAAACCATTGCTCACTTTGACCTCCCATTTGTGCAGGTATATTATTCTCCCCATTAAACTGTAAGCTCTATGGGGCAGGGACTTCTTCCTACTGTGTCTCTTATCCCATGGCACTAAAAAAATTAATATATAGGCACCCAAGGGCCTCCCCCAAAACCTGCTACCCTAGGCACAGGCCCTCGGGTGCCTATATAAATACAGCCCTGGGCATGGGGCTTTTATTATGCCTTGAAAATGAGCATATGCTGGTCTTTGGGAACAAAGATGTGCAGATCATCACTAAAAAAAATGATTCAAAAAGAGCACACTTAGTAAAATTTCACATTTGGCCTTTAAGTAAAAGTACATTTTATTGTTACTTGAGCGCCTGTACAATATCATGTATCGTGAGCCAAAACACTCTCAGAATCAAACTCTTCATCTTGCTTCGAATATAACAAGGTGCTTCGTGCGCTAGAATTATAAATTAAATATGTTGCATTAAAAATTGATGCTCTCCCAATTTTCTTTTATCTGGAAGCAGATGAGGAATAAAATCACCGAATAAAAGTGTTGATATAAATAATAATTGCATTTAAAGTGTGCAGCTGGGTAGCAGTGTTCAAGGTAATGCGAGTGAATCTGTATTACAGCGCTTGGGAGGAAGGGGTAGTGGACTAGGAATATGGCATTTTCATTTCTGGGCTATACCTCTGGGGGTTAGCTCTGGCTTTGAAAGCAAAAAAAGTAATTTCCACATTGCAGAACACTTTAAGCTAGGGGTGGGCCTGTGTTTGTTATAATAAACTGAGCCAAGTACCCTGAAATTCACCGGTGTATCAAGGCAAAACCTGCGAAAACCTGTGGAGCAATTTTTGAATCATTAGTGGAGAATTATGTATTATGCCTAGCAACCCATAGCAACCAATTAGCAGGTATCATCTTCTGGTCAGAAGTTTGAAATACAAACATATGATACGTTGGTCTAGGTTACTAGATGTGGGAAAACTTTAGACTTTTTAAAGCAGAAGGAAAGTCATTTTGGCATTTTACTGCCAATAGATTTGCCACATTAGTGCCACCTAGAACGCTATATTTATTCTGCAGAAAGCATTACCATATCTGAGTAAAGAGCTCTAGAAGCTTTCTCCTTTTGCTTAAGATAGCAGCTGCCATTTTAGGTTGCTTCCTTCCTGCAGTCTCTAGCCATTATAGCTGAGATCAAACATTCCTAAAGGAGGGGGGAGAGAGTTCTTAGCATTCTAGTGGGAGGGGGAGCAGGAGAGAGCTGTGCAGACTCTGGCCCCAGGAATTTACAGTGTTTCTGAGAGAGGAAGTCAGACACTGTAACATCATGTTTACAAAAAAAGAGACAAGAAATCCTGTTTCTTTTGATAGAGGACTCAGTGCAGAGTTTCTGTAAGTTCTTATGCTGTATTTACATAGACCTTTCTGATAAAGCTTACTTAGTCTTTACCTTTCCTTCTCCTATAACTGCATTAGCTCAAGGTTTATGATTACATATGGTTTGTATTCCCCTATATCCACACACAGTTGCAATGCCCCACTCACTGTGCAAAGTGCAAAAAAAATCTGCCATTTTTTGCACCATGCACACTAAGTGGGGCATATGAAGGGCGGCTTTAGGTCTCAATCCAGGTGCAGGTTTGCGTGGGGCAGTCGCTATGCCGCTGTGGGTCTGCACTTGTGTCACAACACGTGCACCACTTTGCCGGTTAACCCCATACATACCTCTATTTGACAGGGTGGATGGGCTGGATTGAGAGCTCCCTCTACCACGGCTTCTGTAAACTTTGACATCTTCAGGGATATCTCAAGACCTAATCCCTCAGTGAGTATTAGCTCTCCTGCCATGGGTATATATTCCTACGCCTGCCTACTATGTGACCCTAACATCAGGTCCTAACACCAAACCCCTGTACTCAAGAAATTGACCCTGCAACCACTGTCATCCCAACAGCCAATCCCTCGAGAACCTGCCAGATGGTTCCTGGAATATCTGCCCTGCTTCCATTATCCAAATTTTGGCCTCCAGATGCCTACTGCAGATTTTTCCATAGACCCAAATGAAGTTTTAATAAATAACTGTAAACCATGAGATAAATGTATCTGATTGGACTGAATTGGACCCTACCTATAGTGTAATTACCACACTCGTCTCCTGTACCAAGACTCAAATATGGTGATAGTGGAAGTAAAAGTACTGCTGATTTTACAGACATTGAAATTAATAGTTTTGTAGGTTCTTGAAGTATTCATAAGATCCTACTAAGCTTCTTGTAGAGGTTGCCAGTGTGTCAATAAATGGAGCTTTTGTAGCATTGCAACCATTAAACCATAGCAGCACTTTACAGTGTTTAGACAGTGTTGCAAGATGAATTCTTCTTCTGCCTAACCCTCACACAGGAGCTAGAAGCAATAATGCTTGGATTGTAGTATTTGGGGGTTATGTTTGGCTTGGAAATCTGGCCACAGTTCTTTCTAACTGTTGCTTCCTCAACTACCTATACTGATCTTATGGTGCAGGGGGTACATTTTTGCAACAAATGTTTCACGTGTGTCTGTTTGCTTAATTGTTTTTGTTCAGTCTGCGTCTTGTTAGGGTTAGGTAATCTTGGAAAGGGTAAGGTATCTGTGAAACTGGACATTAGTGATGGGTGAAATGTTTCACCAGGCATGGATTCGCGGCGAATTTCCGCGTTTCGCCATTGGCAGATTATTTTGCGAAACGGATGAATGAATGAATGAAATTTGCAGCAGAAAAATTTGCTACACGTCCAAAAATTTTGACAAAATAATAGCTGTACGACAAAGTAATAGCCACGGGCGACAAAATAATAGCCACGCGACGAAATAATAGCCACGCGACAAAATAATAGCCACGGGCGACAAAATAATAGCCGCGCGACAAAATAATAGCCGCGGGCAATGAAATAATAGCCACGGGCGACAAAATAATAGCCACGCAACGAAAGAATAGCCGCAGGTGACAAAAGAATAGCCGCGTGATGAAAGAATAGCCACGGGCGACAATTTTTTTTTGACGTGCAACATTTTCGCCGTTTCGCGAATTTTCCGGGACAGATGCGCTCAACAATACTGGACATACAAGATTAGCTGCCCTGGATACAAGCGGCTGGTTACTGAAGTGTGTCCTTCTCAGTCCCCTTGCTATTACAAGGCATGAAGGGGAAGGCAATATTTTATGTATATAAAATTGATGTTATTTTTAAAAAGCTTAGACATACATTAGCATAGATGTAAAAGAAGAACTACAGCCCCCCAGATGTGTAGAGCATGTAGACTCACCAGTAGAGACATTGGGTTTGGGTGCCAAACCCCAAACCTATAGCTTGAGTGAGTGGATTAAACCATATCAGCAAAAATTGGAATCAAAAATTTCAATGTGACGGTTCAATGAAAATAAACATTATACATTTATTTAGTATTAAATGTCCTTAAAAACATGATGTGTTTTGTGCTACATAGTCATAGACCTGTTTAATACATTTAGCATAACTTGAGCGGCAAAAGAGGGGTATAGTTTCCTATATGCTTGATGTGCCATTTTCTCCTTTAAAGAAGAACTAAACCTTAAAAATGGCTAGAAATGGCTAGAAATGCTGTATTTTATATAATGAACTTCCTATACCAACCCAGAGGTTCAGCATCAACTTTAATAGTAATGGTCCAGGCCTTCAAAGTTGTCACAGGAGCTCACTATCTAGGTTTTTTTTAGGAGTGTTATTGACACGCACATGCTCAGTGCACTCTGGGAAGTTGTTGGGAACAGAAATCTGAATTAAATACTATTCTGCCTAGTTCAATAACATTTATAGCCTATATATACTGTATATTGTGAGTGGGTCCCTAAGCTCAGTAAGTGACAGCAGCACAGAGTATGTGCAGGGAATCAGCAGAAAAGAAGATGGGGGGCTACTGGGGCATCTACAGAGGCACAGATCCTCCCTGCTAAAGGGCTGGGGTGCCTTGGGCTGGTACAGAAGCCCAAAACATAATGTACAACATTTCTAACCTACTTTAGTTAGGTTACCTTTAGTACCAGTAAGTAGATTAACCCATTTGGGTGACATTTTGTACAATGCTTGCAAAGGCTTTGTTATCTGCAAGTTGTGCTGCTGGTGGTGGTGGATATCAGCAGGAGTGGACTATACAGGGTTAACCATTTATGCAAAGTTGAAAAAATAACTAGATATAGATAAACACACCTAATAGGTTTGACCTGCAAAAGGCCGGTAAAGCTGGCAATGCTTTTTTCAATGGGGATTTGAAGTGTAGAATCCACATAATTTCCCCTAATGGTATATACTAGAAACAAAACAACATTACATTCTCACAGGCAAGCTAAGAATCCGTGGGAGAGTCAGTAATTGACAAATTAACAAAAGCTCTGCTAGTTCTCACTTAAACATTCTGGTTTGCATCATTTTCTTGTTATGTGTCATTTTTGTTGGGGAGGGGTTTGGGCCTCCTTTCTTGTTACAGTCATGCTGTTATTTAACTGGTTCAGGAATGTACCCCGGACCCTAAGTGCTGCTCAGAACTTGGTTTATAGGAGGGATAATTAGAAGAGTTGGGGATAGATGTACTGTATATAGATGTATAAGGACCTGGTTAATTTTGGATTGTTCCTTATTGCTTGGTAGTAATATGTAAAGCTGTACCTTTCCTCTTTATCAGGACTCATTTACAAAAGCAAGTGTAAAGTGCCATAATAGACCCAAAGTGACAAGCCATTAATTCTAGTTACAAAGGTAACTGCCCATACATGCTTCCAGCAACTTGTGTTGAATGATCATTCGTCCATTTCAGCACGCTAATGAATTCCAGGGCCGGAACTAGGGGTAGGCAGAAGAGGCGGCTGCCTAGGGCACAATGATTAGGGAGGAGCCTCTCCTGCCTACCCCTAGTCCTCCTTCTTTGTCATTGCACTTGTCGCTTGTCATTAGCGGTGGGAGCAATGACCCATTGCATTGCACCCCCCATGCGCGCCAAAGTGGGGGGCGAGGTGGCCGGCCGGGTTGCCAGAGGTGGCCGGCCGGGTTGCCAAAGGTGCCCGGTCGGCTTGGCCTCCCCTGATGAATTCCACACAAGGATTCTAGGGGACACTAAAATTGCCAATGGATACAACTTGTGGTGTATCTCGCTAGTTTTTGTCTGTGTTGCATCTTGCTGAGGTCGTAGCAGATGCTACACATTGCCAAACAATTATGTTGGTATTCTGGGAGAAACAGACTGTGAGCAAAATTTGCCTTCCAGACTAAATGAGCCCTTATCGTCTTCATGAATCCTTTTTTACTTTAAGGTTTTCCCTTTGCATGAAAGTAGGTGCTGAACTGATTCCGGCCGGAGGAAGGTTATGGCTGCGACGTTACAATGACGAGGCAACTGTTGCATTCTCACTGGTTGGCTTATATTAAACGTTTTACAAATTTAACAGTCTGTGTGCAAGATGTTTAATATGTCTTTGTAAATCAAGGATTTGTGGGATGGCTCAGGATTCAGGAATGAATAAAAGCTACAGCTGAAACTCACCCAACATTCTATTAACCCCTAATTATTGGCAGGCCTCCTGAGTCTGCTTCTCTTCTGCTTAGACTTTTGCTACTGACTACAACTCTCCAATTGTATCTGCTGATTGATATAAGAACTTGTATCCTTATATTTTATGTTATTTTGCATTCTTGCTTAAGGCAGTTTTTTGTATTTACATATCTTACATTTGGATATGATACATTTATGCCTGATATTGCTGCCTTATGCTGGTGTTATTGTATTGGTTGTTTCATCAGGCTTGTGGGATTCCAGCGCTGGGCACTTGTGCGTGCCTTTTGAACACAGCCCTTTTTTCTAGGCTTTATTATCTCCTTCTGGGGTCTAAACATGGATCCAGCAAAATCCACTGAAGTACAGTGTAAGGGCAGAACCAGCATAAGGCGGGTTTAAGGTTTAAAAGTGTCTGAGAAGTGTTGGAATTCACCACTATCACTAAGGCTAATGCCACACGAGGCGTAGGGCTGAAATTTTCGGCAAGCGGAAAAACGCTTGCCGAAAATTCAGCCCTACGCCTGCTACTTGTGCCTGCACCCGAATGAATGGGATACGCTCGGGTGCAGGCACATGTAGCCGATATACGCATGAAAATGCGTGAGAATGCAAAGTCTCGCGTTTTCATGCGTATATCGGCTACATGTGCCTGCACCCGAGCGTATCCCATTCATTCGGGTGCAGGCACAAGTAGCAGGCGTAGGGCTGAATTTTCGGCAAGCGTTTTTCCGCTTGCCGAAAATTTCAGCCCTACGCCTCGTGTGGCATCAGCCTAAGAGGAAAACTATACCCCCAAACAATATAGATCTCTATAAAAATATATTGTATAAACCATATGGCATCTTACAGCAGCCCCTCTGGCATTAGCCAGAATCTATAGATTGCCGGCCTGATACATTCAAATTTAGACTGAAATTGTAGGATAAAGTCCTATAAATAACAAATTGTAACAAAATGTTCTGAACATGAAATAGTTGGCAGACACCAATCGTACAAAAGTGACTTCCCAGAAATGCATTGTAGGCCCCCAAGGATATTATCAGATACACAATACATGCGCGATTTTATTGTCATCGGACTGAAATTTTCTAACTTGTCTGATGGACTAAACAACCGATCACCATGGTACAAAAATGATCAGTTCGATAATTCACACACGGTCCAAAAATCGTATGAAATGTAGTTTTATATGATTATATTGACGCGTGTTTGTCCAGCTTTATGGTAACACTGATACCACGTGCCATGATGATGTCTTATAACAGGGATCCTCAAACTACGGGCCGTGGGACGGATCCGACCACCCAGGGTAATTTACCCGACCCCCCACTGCGTCCTCACCCCTGGCAGCATAGAGAGAGCACTCAGCAGGGAGCGGGATGGGGGAGCTGAGAGGGAGGACGGACGGCGCTGGCAGAGAGAGGACTTAGCGTTGAGTGGGAGGGGGGAGCTGGGAAGACGGATGGAGTGGGGGGAGCTGGAAGAGGTAGGACTCAGCAGGCAGAGGGAGGACTCAGTGGGCAGCGGGAGGGTGGACGGATGGACAGACGGAGCACGGGAGCAGGGAGGGTGCTGGAAGAGAATGCAGGAGTGGGCCATAGTTTGTATGGGGACGGGGAGGTGGTCTGGCCCCCCAACAGTTTGAGGGGCCATGAACTGGCCCCTTGTTTTAGAAGTTTGAGGACCCCTGTCTTATATCGAGGCTGGCAGTTTACTGTATAAACAAGTCTTAACCAGCGGACAGAAATCCAAATCCACCTCTGGGTTTCTGCCAGTATTCGGAAGTACAACCACTCAAACTGGCACCCCAAGCCCCGCAAGGAATTCCACCTTGGCTCCTGGGTTGCTGTATCTTCTTTTTCATACCATAGATTTAGATATTTAATAAAAAAAAAAACTGAGTGACTTGAGGTTTAACAGAATTTCAAGATCGGATTTGTTTTGAACACTTTTGTTTGCAGATATTTAAAGGTGAGAATTCTTTTGAGCCCTGTTTTAATTAACAGCATTTCTACAAAATACAAGACTGTGCACTTTTCTGAGTTGTTTTAAACACATTTTTAGTTTATCTAAACAGAAATAAATGAGTCTACTTTTTACCAGGCGTTTGGTTATATTTTTAAAAAAAATACACTGAAGCCTAGTACTTTGCTAAGCTATATTTGTTTGGCTTTCTGTTACAGGATGATTACACCTCCTACATTTTGCCACAGAAATGTGCTTAGAGCAGGGGAATATATCCGCTGGCATAGCTTTCGGCTATCTCTCTGTGCAGGCTATGAAGAATTTCATTTAAGGTCCTGTCTGACTGGCCTTGCCCTGAAAGAGCCATTGCCAAGTTTGCAGGTAATGCCCTTATTCCATCTCGCAATGGGATTTCAATACAAGAAGCTTATGAGAGGGGAGAAGGAAGGTTATGGCCATCTGCCCAAAGAGACAAAGGCGGCATTGGGAATTAGATGACGTCTGCTCTTCTAACGTCTTTGTGTCCATAGACTAAATGTGTGAGGAGCAACATTAAGAATATAGACTTTTAAATACATGTGCAGTCCTGCAGAAGAACTCGCTGTGCTGACGTCGGCATAAATAACATAACATATCTCACACCTTGGGAATCATGGCCCCTGCCAAAGACATAAACATTCCACTTAAGAATATACTCAAGGTTAACTCTAAATAATACGTAATTTAAGCCCATGTCTCCATAGGAGCTTATCACCATGTCCAAAAATTTAGTCTGCTTGAGCCTAATGTTATTGCCGTACAGCAGGACAGACTCAGACTGTTTGAGAAACTAGTTTCCTGGTAAGCAAATTTGCACTTAAACTTAAAGGAGAAGGAAAGGTAAAAACTAAGTAAGCTTTATCAGAAAGGTCTATGTAAATACAGCCATAAGCACTCACAGAAACGCTGTACTGAGTCCTCTATCAGAAGAAACACAGGATTTCTTGTCTGCTTTTTTAGGAACATGTTCTTCAGTATCAGACTTCCTCTCTTTTAGGGCTCCTTCAGGTTTGGGGCTTGAGTCTGCTCAGTTCTCTCCTCTCTCCCCCTCCCTTCTCCTGCTCCCCCTCCCATAAGAATGCATAAAAACTCACTTCCCCCACTCTTAGGAATGTGTGATCTGAGCTTCCAATGGCTATAACTGCAGCAGGACAGTACCAAGACCAAGCTAAAATGGCAGCTGCTATCAGAGGAGGCTTCTAGGGCTCTTTACTTGGTATAATAAAGCTTTCTGCAAAATAAATATAGAGTTGTAGGTGCACTTATGTGCTCTGGGCTTAAAATTAGGACGGTTCTAAAAAACACAGACACCGAAGGGCATTACTTTTACAGTGTATAACATTATCATAGCCCAAGAAGTTTCTGGTCAGCCTGTTAGGAATAACTACATGTATTTCAATAGTGAAGTCCTGTAAAGGAATTAAACTACTTATGACCAGTATGGCAAAGCATGTTGCATAGGTGCAGAATATACTTAAGCTATACTTTTGGCTAGAGAACACTAAGGCAAACAAAAGCACAAACCTTAGTGCTCATCCAGAGATCATTTATGTCTGGGGTCTGGCTGCGCTTTACATCTCACACTAGATTAAAAAATTCTTAATGATGCCCAAGTTAGGGGACGGGCAAGGATAGAGGCAGCGCTGGGTTCATCAGGGGCACATATGTCTCTATGCTTCAATTTGGTGTGCAGGGAACTGTCAAAACTCTTTATGGCACCAAGGGGTTAAGCAATCCTGAGGAGGCATACCAGTATGAGGGGATGCTGGGTATACATTTCCTCAAGTTGGAATGGCCACTACAGTTGGGAAGGGGGCTCATAGTAAAGCATAGAATATATGCAATGCATAGAATATATATATTGTTTAGTATATATGAGTGGGAGCTGCTATCCTAATTACCTCTCAGTAGTGCAATACAATCTATGAGGGGTTATGTAATGAAAGGCAAACTTTGCCCATTGCAACCAATCAGGTAGCTTTTACAGGTCACCTGTTTAAAGAAAACATCTTATTGGTTGCCATGGGTTACTGCTCCTGGGCAAACTTAGTGCCTTTTATTATGGGGGTAAGAGAATACTTTAGCAGTATGGAATCTCCTTCCTCATAAGCATAAATGCAGATGTCCAAAGAAATAGATTACATTATCCATGCCCTCACATTTACTGTGTGACATTAAATACAATGAAGAATAAAAATATTGGGAGAGGGGAAGACATATTCTTCCTTTAATTATAAAAAAAATACATTAAACATAAAAAACACAACATACAGTAAATCAGAAGTATCAACAACACCGCAGGAACAGTCTAAACACTAAAGGGCAAGATGAGATATTGATAATGTTCGTTGTAAAAGTTATTATACTGTATATTCTCCAATTCCTATTTTATCTGGAAGATTGCCAGGTACAGGGAGAGTATTCTCTGGAAACCGTTAAATTCACAAGTAAACATAAGTTTTTTTCAAGAGAGATTCCAATGGAATACGGGTATGGGACCTGTTATCCAGAATGCTTGGGACCTAGGTTCTTTGGATACGGGGTCTTTCTGTAATTTGGATCTCCATGCCTATATTAAGTATTCTGTGAATTAAACAATGTATTACACTGAAATAGTGTATAACTGCATACTGTATAATTGCATACCCAACAATTTTCCTTCAAAAGATAAATCTGCCAAATTCAATATCCCTTTCAATTCCTTGTAATTCTATGTGCACAAGTGTTATATGCACAATTAATGCACCGTCTAGAAGGAACACCTAAATGTGTTTTTTGTTGAAATAGATGTTTATTCAGTTTTCCATAACCGGTATTGTAACAATAACAATGGATACATACACTACCCAATGGGGGGAGGGGGGTAGTTAGTAGGGGGAGAGGGTCTATGGGTGGGGGAAAGCTGGCACCGCTTTTGGGGTTGTTGTGTAGTACATATTAAGTGGGTAAGGCCTAGTCTTGGATAGTTGCCTGCAAATGTCTAGGAATTAAGCTCTGCTCCAGGCCCAGGCCCAGATTTGTGGAGAGGCCACAAAGGCCCGGGCCTAGGGCGGCAGAAGTTTAGGGGCGGCATGCCGCCCCGCCGCAACAACATTTTTAAATTTGGCTCCCATACGGAGCAGTCGGGACCTCTCCCCACTGCTCCGTATGGGAGTTTAAAGGAGCGTTTGCGCATGCGCAATGGGGAGCCGGCGCGTTGCGCATGCGCACTGGGGCGGCGTGTTCGCGCATGCGCACTGGGGGGCACGTTCGCGCATGCGCGGGGGGGACACCCACAGGGGCGGCCTCGGGGCGCCCAGGATAGAAATCCGGCCCTGTCCAGGCCATCTATAATGAATTATTTCGGGACCTGCGTATATCAATGTCTAGGCCCTCCTCCATCAGTATGTTTTCCTCCATGTTCTTGAGAACCTGGTGTTAAGTGGCAATGGAGCTTGATTCCCAAAGGCGTGCAATGGACATTGTAACTACAAAGACAAAATGGTGGGAAAGAAAAGCCTTTCCTTTTTTCCAAGTCTTGGGGCAGGATTTGCAGTAGGGTTAGGGCTGGGGTGTGCGTCAGGGAGATATCTAGTTTGTTATCCATAAAATGGAAGAGCTCTTGCTATAGACCTCAGAATGCTGCTTCCCATTCTTCTGTATGTTGTATGTTGAGTCTCCCACACAAGCATGGGTTTTCCCTTCGAGGGGAAGTCCCCCGATATTAATTGCTTATAGAGAGAAGCGATCATTCCCCTGAAGGGTGAGTCGCGGTTGGTAGGAGAACTTTAACTGAGAGGTCAAGTAGTGTCAAATCTGTAAATATTTTTAATGCTCTGATGTTGGGATGAAGAACTTTTGGGTTAAGTCCCTAAATGTTTGCATATTCCCATTTTGTATCAAGCTGTTTATGTTAGTTAGCCCCAATGATACCCAGTTCTGTAGCATTATAAACAGGATGTGTGCTTCCATATGAAAGGCAAAGGATTTGTGTTTCCATGTTGTTCCCTAATGTCCCGAGTAGGTCTCTAATGGTTTGGAGGTGCATGGAGCATTTTAAAGATGGGGGCATGGGATTGGCCCATGGAAGGCCAACTAGGTGTTGTGGGAGGGTACTATGCATTTCAATTTGCAACCATAGTTTAGTCGAATTGGGTATGGTGAAGTGCATGATTGCTTCTAGAATTATAGCAGTGCAGTAAGGGGATGGCCCTTAATAGATAGAGTATCTTAGGTAAGCTAAACATTTTTATAACAGCCACCCGACCCATCCAAGGCACATAGGTCAGCCTGTAGGGAGAGGATGTGGAACAGCTTATTGCGGGAGTAGGAGTGATCTTGTTAGCTAAGGCTGATGCCACATGCGGCGTAGGGCTGATTTTTGTCTGTGTTCATTTTATAGTAGCAAAATACTCAATAACATAATTTCTACATTGACATCAATAATCCAGACATAAACGGACTATGTATTAATTTGGTTCTTTTTGTCTCTTCTTTTCTTTGATGCTCTCAGCCATAGCGGTGCTGTCCCAGCTGCTATATTGCTATTGTAATATTCAGAATGTAGGTGACATCATCTTGCGCAGAATAAATCTTCTTTAATCCTCTTCATTTTTAATAATTGTTTATTATTCAGCCTAATAGAGAGTTGCCTCCAGTACCTTTCTGAAATGAGTACAGTATCCTTATTTAGGCAATGATAACCATAAAACTCATACACTCGGTTTAGAACACTTGCTATTACTTCAGATAAACATCCCTTAAAAGGTGGTTTAAATTAAAATGCATGCTGCTGTGCCCAAGAGCCATCCATGGTAATATTTACATCTAAAGTGCCAGTTAGAGCATGGGTTTAAGAAGTGACATACATGGGTCAATTTGCACATGAGCAGTAACCCATAGCAACCAATCAGCAATAGTTTATTTTCAGCCATCTGCAGGTTGATCAAAGAAAGCAAACAGCTGATTGGTTGTCATGGGTTATGGTACAGTATTTATAAATGAGTCCCACTGAGACTGGGAAGTCTTAATAAGGGTGAGTGTAGGAAGTGACATCAAGTTGTAAAAAAACAGACCCACAGTGAAGGTCTAGCACCCTCCTCAGCTACACCCCCTCTGGCAGGTTTCAGGCAGAGATAGAGGGCTGTCAAGATGCCACTCTCTTTACATGCCCCTAGGGTTGCCACCCAGCTGGTATTTGACAGGACTAGCCAACAAAATTACCAGCTAGGGATGGTGCCAGTATTACAAATATACCAGTGATACATATGCCTGTAAAATTGTAAGGTTGGCAACTCTATCTATAATCCCTTCCTTCCCTGAACCTCTCTGTGGCCATTCACCCCCTGCCCATTACCCTCCCGGTGACTTTATCACCCGCCCCCAAGTGATGTCACTGCCCAACCCTAAACATGAAGGCCAGTATAAACTGCAAAGAATGGTAACAACCCTACATCTCCCTTATGCTTTGTGCCAGTGAGTTGCTTTATTGGTTAAGGAATGGGGAAGCCTTAAGATGGCCATACATACACCGATAATATCGTACAAAACCTCGTTTCATACGATATTCGGTGTGTTTATGGCAACTCGGCGAGGCGACCGATATCACAGAAGGCGGTGGATATTGGTCGACTCGCCAATCGGGCGGGTTAAAAGATTTTGATCAGACGCCATTGAAGGCACCTGAGCAAAATCTGCCTTCAGGGCTGAATCGACAGAAGGAGGTAGAAATCTTATTGTTTCTACCTCCATATCTGACGACTCAGCTCTGAATGCACGAAAAATCAAAAATTGCCACATGTGTGGCTAGCTTTACACTAATGGTCTAAAAATAAACGTAACTAAGCCTCTACATGAGATTGTAAAACAAAGCCACTTTTAACATTAGAAGTCTGCAGTAACCAAGTCCAGATAAAAATGACCTACTATATCTTATAGGAAATGCAGTGTTCCACGCAAAACTTTTCTTTTGCCATTTGAGCAAAATATCCTCAAATCCTTAACTGTATTACTATTGGTTAGCACAGCACGGAGGATCTATTTCTTTGCCTATATAGAGAATTTTTCACCATATGAATTTTAATTTGACTGTCTGAAACAATTCTCCATCAACCAACAAAACTGACAAGTTCTTCTAACTGTTGTTTCCTTGTACGGAACATTTGCATTGTAATGTTACACAGTATTCTCACGTGTTTTTCCCTAAAGCTCGGTTCATGAAAATAAGAACATTTAACCAGTTTCTAACCCATTCACATAACAAAATACAGACAGGCTAGAGATTGATTTCTCTATGCTTACTAAAAATAATAAAAAGACTTGAATTTTATATAGCGCTGTCCCAGACAGCTGCACAACAGAATTTTCTAGCCTAGTTATTCTAAACATGTGAAATTTACCAAAGCAATTCTCAATGCATAAGGTAAACTACACTTTATTAAATCTTCCCTATTTCCTTTTGCCCCTAAATATGAAGTGTTCAGGACACAGCTCCCTTAACTTGGTCCCTCAACTAGTGCCATGTAATCTTTGCAATTATATTTCTTGTTATTTATTGCACTTTTGTTCCTCCCTTTTTACAATTATGTATTGAAAAAGATGTACAATATGCACATTATAAACAGAGCTATATAAATAAAGATCATCGCTTAAGCTTCTGAACGCCACGGCCTTTGCCTTGCATACACTTTGGATAATTCTGCTCTGGCCCAGACCGTCTCCCCTGTATTTTGTTTTAGTTAAGGTTGTGCACATTTATGGTGCTATACTAATGATACATATGGTACCTGGGCCCAAGGCTTTATGTTTGATTGTAATTTCTTAAAGTTTTACAATATAATCAGTGCTTGAATTGTAGAGAAAAAAGTGGAGGGATGCTATGGCCACGGTGTACGTAGTGCAGTGTGCAAAACAAGCCCCTCCCACAATTATATGCCACACCTACTGTAATACTTTTTGCCCACCAACACCTCCTGGTTTCCCCTAATTTCTTCTTCTATAACCCTCTCTGATGCCTCCACTTTATTCATCTATATAACACTTCCCCATCTCTCCCAGCAATCTCTTTTCCCCTTTTACCTTCTATATCAGTGATCCCCAACCAGTGGCTCAGGGGCAACATGTTGCTCCCCAACCCCTTGGGTGTTGCTCTCAGTGCCCCCAAACCAGGGAGTTATTTTTGAATTCCTGACTTGGGGGCAAGTTTTGGTTGAATAAAAACAAGATTTCCTACCAAATAAAGCCCCCTGTAAGCTGATAGGGTGCATAGAGACTGCCTAATAGCCAATCTTAGCCCTTATTTGGCACCTCCATGAACTTTTATGGTGCTTGTGTTGCTCCCCAAGTCTTTTTACATTTGACTGTGGCTCACCAGTAAGAAAGTTTGGGGGGGGGGACTCCTTTTCTATATGATATTTTCCCTTTTAGCCTCTCCATTTTATTTACAAGCAGAAGTTGAGAGGAACAAAAGAAAGTTCTAGGATTCCAAAAAAAACAAGTTCCAGGATTCAAAACTCTTGCATACCCCTTGAAGGGATGCTATTTCAACAAAAACAAAGACGTGTAGGGATGGCATCTCTCCCATCCGTTCCCAATTCCAGCGCTACATATATTACCTGCTGTGAAGACACAGATGCCTGGGAAATAAAAAGAATTAAACAGAACAAAACTTAAAATTGATAATAACAAGATTTGTGTAATTTTAGCACAATTTTTAGCAAAATATCTGGCACCATAGAGCATAAATGGTAGAATTTATTAGGTAAAATAATAAGTAAAGAATGGTTTCTCAGGAGCGGAGGAACCTAGAGTTTGTGAAGTGAGGGGTATATGTTGGGATTTATTAAAGGCAATGGATCTAATGCAATAAGAACATGGCTAGGAGAATGAATCCAGTTGTGTATGATGTGTAGAGCTATGGGATTCAGGGGGGTTACTATGTGCAAGGTAGACATATTTTCTCTGGCAGGGTTATCATGAATATTGGTGTAGAACTGAGCACACAGAATTGTTTATTATTCAGTGGTAGATTTGATTCAGCAAGAAATACAATGTGTGATTCAGTAAAGTATACAGTGTTAGCAAATACGGATACTAAGATTATACTTGAGAATCATGTGCAGTTCAGCCGCAGTGTGTGCAGCTGCATCTCCAATGCTCATTATAATGAGGAATAAATCACTGCGGATCAGGAGTTACGCGCCAGTTCCACAGCAGCCTCTTTAACACTAGGTAAACTCTGACATTTTATGTAAGGCAAGTTCATTCTGCATTCCATTGGCAGTTGTTGACCTACAGATCCCAGGATACTTGGCCTTGTTGTTCAACTGAATAATGAAAGGTGAAGACTGGACACCACTGCTCTATAATGTATCTTTCAGTAACTGGATGGATTATTGTTACTGCAAGCCTTACACTGTTATGGGCTTTAAAGCCCTTTTACAGTGATACATTGGACTGAGTTGGACTAGGGTTGATGGGACCAGTGAACCTTCCATGTAACAAGGAAACCACTTGCCATCTTTCTTACTCTCCCTTTATTTTATTTGGCCTCTCTGCCCTGTTCTCCACCCTTACCTTTCTCTGTACTCCTGCCACAATTCTGTCTCAAGCTGCTCACACACAGAACAAATTGCTTGGTTTGTCAGGTTATCAAACTAATAGATACAGTATTTGTCAAATTTGGCCACTCAAGTGCTGGCAAAGGCAGACCTCGGATCTGCAAACAGATCAATGGATATTGCTTTCGGCAATAGACTGCGTCCATGGGCAGACAGGTTCCTTAGCCTGTGAGATTATTCATCTTTATGTCCCTCACAGCACAGGCCAATATAAACTTTAGTTCATGTATTAGTGCACCTCACTAATGCACAGTGTCCCTACCACCAGATAGTTTTGGAGACAATTAATTTTGGTTCCTATATAGGCAACTATCCATTTTATTACACTATTTCTCTCTTTTGTTATTTGTACAAAGTGAAGATTGGCTGTGATTGCCTATTCTTCATTCAACTTTACTTGTTTGGCACTGTTATCAGTCTGGTGAGTAGACTAGAGTGCTGCAGGGGTCTGTTTTTATAGACCTGCACTCAAAACGGACCCACGTATCCGTAGTGACTATGATGTCTTTCCATACCCAAATACACCCAAAAAAGCCTGAACTTGAACCTTCCAGACCTGCCCAAACATCTCTGCATCTCTGCCCAGGACTGACTTGGGAAATAGAAGTAAGGCAATAAATTGGCAAGATTGCTCAGGGAGCTCATGTCATTTTACATTGTTTTTTTAGCTGCCCAAAACCTCCCTGATCTCCTCCACTGTGTACTTGTGGACCACCTACACTGTCAAGATATTTCCACCAATTTGCAGGGATTTTCCCAACCAATTTGCAGGTATCCTGTGGGAACCCGTCGGTACCCAACCTGCTGAAGGACCTTAGGAGTAGGCTTCCTTACTGTGTGACTAATGGAGGAACTTTCTATTCACATGCATTGTACACTTCGTTTGGAGTTAATTTCCATATTTTATAGTTTTCAATTTACAAGAAAAAAGGAATTTAGTGTTTTTAACATACCACATTATTTCTTATTTTTATCCACTTCCTTGTAGTTATTATTACATTTCCACTGAGTCCAATCAAAGGGTGAAGAAAGGTAAAGGAAGCTGCAAGCAATTATCAACACAATTAACAAGAGGCCCATGCGCTGATTGCACAAATTGTTTTTTTTGCAACAAAAGCCAATAACCTGCTGTGGAATTCCACTACAGACAATTCTAGCTCAGAGCCTAATGGAAACACACAGTGACAGATATGAGTTCTGTGAAAAATTGGATTTTTGTTGAAGGAAACATATGCTAAATAAGGTAATCACTATACGACTTCTGATTGTTACTAAATATGGCCTCAAATCTTCATAAAAAGGCACAAGGGAAAGCTTGCACACTATCTCAGAAGC
Organism: Xenopus tropicalis; assembly: GCF_000004195.4. Taxonomy (NCBI): domain Eukaryota; kingdom Metazoa; phylum Chordata; class Amphibia; order Anura; family Pipidae; genus Xenopus; species Xenopus tropicalis. The sequence goes on from NC_030686.2 coordinate 32,424,828, forward strand.
CAGCTAGGAGATCTAAGGGTGATATTCAATACAGAATTTTATTATCTATACTTACTACTAAAGTCTAGCAATACGGGTAAGTCTTCCGGGATCTAAAAATGAATTAGTATAATGTAGAAAGTGATATTCTAAAACAGTGCAATTGGTCTTCCTTTTTTATTTGTGGTTTTTTAATAATTTAGCTTTTTTATGTAGCAGCAGCTATCTGGTTTCTAATGTCAAAATTCCCCTAGCAACCAGTTATTCACTTGAATTAGTGACTGGAATATGAAGAGTGCCCCAACAGAAAGAAAAGTAATAAAAAGTATTTTTTTTTGGGCTACTGGGGGTCAGCGACCCACTTTTGAAACCTGGAAAGAGGGAAGGGAAAAAGAAAAAAAATTCAATAACTTCAACAATGAAAAAAATGAAGACCAATCTATAACATAATAAAAGTTAACTTAAAATGTGGACAACCTCTTTAACAGGCATATGGGCCCTGGCTATTCTGAAACCTCATGCATGCTATTTTCACCATATGCAGCTACAGTATCTGTGGCCCAATGTCCGCACTGCTGCATTAGGGGTAGAGATATTTTATAGGAAGAATGCCTGTCCCTTTGCTTTGAGGGTCATACTTTAGTATGGAAGTGTATAGATATATCTGCTAAAGGAAAACAGCGCAAGTGAAGCCCCCACAAATGCATGCAATGTCACCTGTTTGGGTTGCACCAGGATTGGTGCCAGAGACCCACCAGAAAACTTTAAACCACAGGTCTACTCTCCAGGTTTTCCTTCTCACTCACTTCCTTTTATCTCTTGATCACTTCTCTTTACATTCTACCATCTTTTTTTTTTCCCTGTATTTCTTCTATTTCTTCTCATGTAGAAATTACTATCAGCCATGGTATAGGCATATGTGGGAAATGGTTGGATAACCAGGAGGGCCCACTGACACCTGGGCCAACCGGATGTTTTCCTAGTATCCTAGTGGGCCAGTCTAGCACTGGGTGGCACTACTTAAGGGGTTTAACCTTGCCAGGAACATAACTAGTGTTTTGGGGGGGCCCTTCTATCACCCCATCCTCCTTACTGCGCCTGTCCCAGTGGAGCTTATAATCTAAGGTCCCTATCACATTCACACATGCTATGGGCAGTTTATCAGGAGCCAGTTAACCTGCCTGTATGGATTGTGGGAGAAAACCAAAGTGCCTAGAGGAAACCCACGCAGGATACATGATGAATGTCTTATGCATCCATTGACTGATTTGATCTTTTCCTTACCTACATAACATTTATTGGACATAAACCTGTCCAATAAATTTCCACAATGAAATTATTATGCTTTAATATCTATTCCTTGATTTGACTACGTGGCTGTGAGGAATTAAGATTGTGGACGTGGACTGAATATTTATTTTATGCTGTTTTTTTTTTCGAATCTCGTGAGTATACTCAGCTGGGGGCTCTTTCATCAACTGCTATATAGCTTTATATCCCCACCGTAAATATTGCAAAATGGTGAGAATGCCTTGACAATCTTTTCTTCTAAACCTGCTTTCCTCTTTGACATTTTTTTCTGTATACAAAACAAAAAGCCTTCTTCTGTCTTTCAAAGCCCTTCACTAATTCATGCTTAGTTACAGCTCAGTCTCTTTGTATTCTTCTCTGTATTCTTCTACATGTTCTTTATGCTCTGCTGAAGCTTGTCTTGTATCCACAAGCCGTGTCAATACAGCTCTGCCAAGTCGGAAACCTTTATCCTAAGTAGTGCCTTGTCTCCGGGGCTCTAGTCCCTTTAAGAACCCCTTCTGCCCTCTTTAACAACACCTGTAAAAAGGTACTTATTCAGAACAGCATTCCAGTAACACCACTACACAACTGGGGCCACTTGAAGTTGCATCACATGGACACTTACATCTACACCTCATGTTTCCTTTTGTAAAGCACTGCCTACATTTAAAAAGCTTTACTAAAAATTAAAGCAGTACAGGTATGGGACCTGTTATCCAGAATGCTGGGGACTGGGGGTTTTCCATAATTTGGATCTCCATAACCTAAGTCTACTAAAAATCATTTAAATATTGAATAAACCCAATAGGCTTGTTTTGCCCCCAATAAGGGGTAATTATATCTTAGTTGGGATCAAGTACAGGTACTGTTTTATTATTACAGAGAAAAGGGAATCATTTAACCATTAAATAAACCCAATAGGGCTGTTCTGCCCCCAATAAGGGGTAATTATATCTTAGTTGGGATCAAGTACAGGTACTGTTTTATTATTACAGAGAAAGGGGAATCATTTAACCATTAAATAAACCCAATAGGGCTGTTCTGCCCCAATAAGGGGTAATTATATCTTAGTTGGGATCAAGTACAGGTACTGTTTTATTATTACAGAGAAAAGGGAATCATTTAACCATTAAATAAACCCAATAGGGCTGTTCTGCCCCAATAAGGGGTAATTATATCTTAGTTGGGATCAAGTACAGGTACTGTTTTATTATTACAGAGAAAAGGGAATCATTTAACCATTAAATAAACCCAATAGGATTGTTCTGCCCCCAATAAGGGGTAATTATATCTTAGTTGGGATCAAGTACAGGTACTGTTTTATTATTACAGAGAAAAGGGAATCATTTAACCATTACATAAACCCAATAGGGCTGTTCTGCCCCCAATAAGGGGTAATTATATCTTAGTTGGGATCAAGTACAGGTACTGTTTTATTATTACAGAGAAAAGGGAATCATTTAACCATTAAATAAACCCAATAGGGCTGTTCTGCCCCAATAAGGGGTAATTATATCTTAGTTGGGATCAAGTACAGGTACTGTTTTATTATTACAGGGAAAAAGGAAATCATTTTTAAAAATTGGAATTATTTGCTTATAATGGAGATGGCCTTTCCATAATACAGAACTTTCTGAAAAACAGGTTTCTGAATAAGGGATCCCATACCTGTGCTGTGCTCTTTTCAGTGATAAGTTAGTTAGGAGAATTTGGGGGATTAGTATAGGCCTGAGTAGCAAATACATGAGTGATGTGTAGGAAAGGTCCTTATCTTTGGCTTGAGAGAACTCCCCCATATGTGCCCTCACCTAAAACGAGTCTTTCTGGGTTTGAATGTATAGAAAAGAACTGACCTTTAGAGTGAAACACACCTAGAGGGAGAAAACAAAGGGTTGAACAAGTCAGAACGTCAGAATTTCTCGTCACGCTTAATGTTAATATGAAATAAAATCTAACATATGCCCAGAGTGGATCATTATCACCTTGGCTTAACTGGCATCTCCTGCATATCTTAAAGTGGAAATTGGGGCCTACAAAGTAAAATGTTAATGTTTTACCAGTAAGCACATCAGGTGTCCAGTTCAATAAGAGAGTACTGTATGCTGTGTGATGTATGGATAGTGTCTGGAGAGATGGGGGCCCTTTCTGCTGCTTCACTTTCAGCATTTTTGTCTGTTTTTCAGCAGCCAGCAAAGCAAATGAGTTGTAAGGATGCAACTTTGCTAGGGCTGCAGCCTCAATGCACCAGTATCCAGTTTGTTTGTAGCACATATCAGTTTCATAAGTTACCGGGCTCCATGGCAAAACCATTTTCAGTAGTCAGTAGTTGGCCGGTTACCTGTGTATATTAAAATGGTAATTAGTCAGTGCCTTATGTGGCTCTCTACATGCCTAAGCACTCAGCAGATGTAGGGCTTGCTTGCCCTATTGCACCAGGTACATAGACCTGCAATATATTAATATAATGAGCCCACGCTGTATTGTGGGGGGCTGACTACATGATGCCTTCAGGGCAAAGGAAAGACATCCCTGATCTATAAATCCATAGACTGAAGGGAGTACAAAGTACACTTCTGCAGCTAAAATATTCAGCATAGCCCCCCAAAAATCCCAGCACCATATTTATGAAGTGCCAAGCAGAGATTCAGAATCAAGCTATTCTGGCTGCAGCCCAGCTATATAAAATGACTTCTGACCATAAATAGATATTGACAAAATGTAAGTGCTGGTTTTTCTTTCAGTATTCTGCATGACTGACGATAGGTGAACTTGGGAAACTCAATATTTAAAAAAAATTCTAGAAGTTAGTGAAATATTTAAATGGGTGGTTTTACTCTTTAATAATAATTTTATGTTTGATTTGGTATTAAATTAATGCCTCACTCATATGCGAGAGTTCATTCTTAGCTGTACTGGGTCATAGCTGAAATCAGTGGTCCCCAACCTTTCTTACTTGTGAGCAACAGTCAAATGTAAAAAGACCATAAAAGTTCATGGAGGTGCCAAATAAGGGCTAAGATTGGCTATTAGGCAGCCTCTATGCACCCTATCAGCTTACAGGGGGCTTTATTTGGTAGTAAATCTTGTTTTTATTCAACCAAAACTTGCCCCCAAGTCAGGAATTCAAAAATAACTACCTGGTTTGGGGGCACTGAGAGCAACATCCAAGGGGTTGGGGAGCAACATGTTGCCCCCGAGCCACTGGTTGGGGATCACTGGCTTAAATGTTACATTTGGATTAGCTAAAAATGGTGAGTGTTTCTAATGCTCTGTGGCTTTCTTGTGACATAGATTTAGGAATTATCTTGTGTATTTTACCAGCAGAAAATCAAGGGCATATAAAGGGGGGGGGGGGGGGGGGGGGGACGGTTTCACTCAGGTCTTATAACCTTGGGGTCAACCTCAGCCTTCTAGTATTTAGGGCAAGTAGTTGTAGGCTTTGGTATTCTCTGCATGCAGTCATCCACAAAAGATAAAAGAAAAATGCTACACTAAAAATAAGGTGGACTATACTGGCCTGACAAAAAAATCCAAGATAAGAATTTCTGTATCAAGTATTGAAGTCAGTGTCCATGAACACAGAACACGTAGGCTCCTTCCATAGCTGGTGTAGTCTTGGGCTACTAATAAAAAGCTTATTGATGTGTTTACATCCAAAGTTATCATGTTGGAGCCGATTTTGGTGCTAAACTACTCAAGTGTGCAATTCTTCTGCTCTGTGTGCCTTTGCCCAGGCCAACACAATGGTTCTGAGTGCAGGTACATCTCTTTGGGGTGAAAAAATGTATATAAAAAAAATACAATAAAAAAAAAAAATTGTACTGTGTGTGTATATGTGCATTTTTTTTTAGGAATATGGGTATAGAAGGGCTGTTTACTTACCTTGCTATTCTTAAATGCCATTGTTTGCATTTACCTTGTCATGGTTTGATATCTCCCCCAGTTGTACAGCTTTGATGAATATGCTCGTTAATTTATCAGCGAGTAATAAAAGATAGTCACATGACCAGTCCAATAGCAATTTTCCTATACACACTGATAGGTTTGGTGCATGTTAATATTCTTGTCTCATTATCTCCCCTATAGTGTGCACCACCTTTGAGATAATGACAGCAATAAATCTGCACTAAGTGGGCCTTTGTCGTTGTCAGAAGGAAGTGTGGGGGCCGTTCTTCTAATAACACTCGCACCCCTGGCCCTTTCAATCTACACAGTGGCCCCTACTCCTTGTTAATTGTCCAGGAGGTCTCCGGAACTCCGTATGATCAATATTCAAGCGTGCATTGGGAAGTTTTGATATTCATTCTCCTTGTCACCAGATATGCACAATGGAGAGCTCATTAGAAGTGAGCATACATAGAAAAATATCAGTTTAATTATAGTCGCCTTTTGAGCTGACTGGTCTCTGAAGTGGAAAGACCAGCTGTTGGGAAACTTTCTGCAAAACCTTGAGCTTCTTCGCTGTTTCTCACAGTGTTCAGGGTTATAATAAAGGAAAAATCATGGATGCTGCCTGCATTCCTCCTCTCTAATAATACAATACAATAATTTTACATAGGGAGATACAGACTGAAATAGACTGGCTGAAAAGTTATGGGTGAAAAAAGGATAGCTGACAGCAAGTGTTAAAAATGGAGATTGTATTGTACAGAGGCATCTGAGCTTGGCGAACACTGTGTAAGGCACGGCAGCCTGCAAGGAGGATAGAAAGAAGCAAACATTCTGCCTGCGCAGCTTGTGCACCAATGAGGATTGTGTAGTTGGTTTTTATTTTATGTATTAAAGAAGCAGAATTCAGAAACAGAATTAGAAAGCCGCAGAGATACAAAGCTTTGATACCTCAAGGATATCAAAACCTTCGAACCTTCTGTTGTTCAATTACAATTTAAGGGCTCTGGCACACGGGGGAGATTAGTCGCCCACGATAAAACTCCCTGTTCGCAGGCGACTAATCTCCCCGAGTTGCCTACCCCTGCCATCCCACCGGCGAACATGTAAGTCGCCGGCGGGATGGCAGGGGTAGGCAACTCGGGGAGATTAGTCGCCCGCGAACAGGGAGTTAATCGCGGGCGACTAATCTCCCCCGTGTGCCAGAGCCCTAAACCAACACCAAAACAAGACAATGGGGGAAGCTGAGGGTCTGGGGCAAATGCTTCAAAGGGATTTTATTATTATATTACACTGTTCACATTGCAAATAATGCATTCTACCAATTAAAATTTATTTTGAAACCAATATTGAAATAGTGATGAGCGAATCTGTCCCATTTTGCTGCACCAGAAAAATTTGTGAAACTGCTGAATAATTTGCAAAATGCATTGAAGTCAATGGGTTACAATTTTATACATACATATAGTGACATGCTGTCTGCCTGTACACGTAATTTTGGGGGAAATTAGCTGTTTTAGGCTGGTATGCAGAGGATAGGGAGCATAGACAGGGCCGGATTTCTCTCCGGTGCGCCCCGAGGCCGCCCCTGTGGGAGTCCCCCATGCGCATGCGCGAACGCGCACCCCGGTGCGCATGCGCAAAGCGCCAGCTCCCCCATTGCGCATGCGCCAGCTCCCCATTGCGCATTGCGAACGCTCTTTTTAACTCCCATACGGAGCAGTGGGGAGAGGTCCCGACTGCTCCGTATGGGAGCAAAATTAAAAAATGTTCTTGCGGCGGGGTGGCATGCCGCCCCTAAACTTCTGCTGCCCTAGGCCCGGGCCTTTGTGGCCTCTCCACAAATCCGGGCCTGAGCATAGACAGGGACACCATATTGTCAAGCAAAAAACACAAGTTTATTTGGAGCAAACGCCTCCCAACATCACAGTTCATCAAACGTATTCATGATTTGTCCCCTCTTTGGGACTCTGTTCTTTCAGGGTAACTTTCACACTCTGGAACCTTTTCCCTGGACATCTCACCATCCCCAGTGACCTTCACACATCCATGTTGACTCTCATACTCGTGAACACTTGGGCAACTCACTCAGCCCTGCTGTCTCTCCCCTCCTGGGATACCAGCTAGCAAGCTTTTGGCACACTTTGGCTTCTCACCAAGTCTTGTGTTTCTGGCACTCATACATGTGATTACAGCTCCTTCTGCTCCTTGCAGTGGCAGGCAGCACCCCAGCCCCTCTGGGAATTCCTCACACAGGCAGCACCCCCAGCCCCTCTGGGAGTTCCTAAAGGTCCCCATACACGGGCCGGCGAGTGGATCTTCTCCGGATTTCCCCACCCACTCCCATATCGGGAGAATCCAGGCTAATTCGATTGTTTGGCCCTGGGGCCAAATGATCAAATTATAACAACGGGTATAGGAAAAGTCGGCTCGTTGATGCAGTCCCCGATCCGACTAGATTTTTTTTACCTGCCCGATCAAGATCTGCCCGATTTCAGGCCAGATATCGGTCGGGCAGGCCCGTTGGTAGTGCTCATACACCGGCCGATTAGCTGCCGAATCGCTCTAAGGGACCGATATCGGCAGCTAGAATCGGCCTGTGTATGGGGACCTTAACACAGACAGGCAGCCTTCCTACCTTGTGGCCTACTCTGAAAGTGAATCAACAACTAACCCCCAACTCTGTGTAACCCCACAGCACTTTTATTTGCTGCTGACCTGCAGCCTAACCAGGCAGCTCCCTACAGCTGGCCAACTGAAAACAATTAACGGAGTATGGAATGGAAGGTCTTTCCTACTCTCCCACCATTCACTCCAGGGACTCAATTATCCGGCTTTTTCCAAGCTGCTAAAAAGAAAACAGCACTACTTGCTGCAAAACCAGGCATTTTCCCTGGTGCTACTTGTATACCACCTCTAACACTGGTGGGCAATACAACAAACAGTAATCTTATTTATTGCATCTCTCACAATATATACATATATATTGCAGATGCAAATTGGTGATTCTTTTGAGGCAATGTGCCTACCACAGTTGCATCCGATTTGCCAAAATGGACGCAACTTAGTGTGTGCTTTGTACACATTATTTACTAAGTCTGCCTGGCATCATTTCGGCTGTTTGGCATGCAAGTGACTTGTACCTCCTATTCCTTTGGTGCACTGCAAACTATAGAGGAGCTACTGCCTGGTTCCCCTGCATCAATAGGCGTAGCAGTGCCTGATTTGGGACAGAAGGCAGGAAGGACTGAGCAGTGCCAAACACAGCTATACAGAAGTACAAAGAGCACATTTTCACACAAGTACCTTAAATGATAGGGGTTTAGGCACAACTCACTGTGGGGAAAAGCACAAGTTCCCCGCTGCACTTGTAGATGTAACTGAGCCCTATCACCTATTTACCATTTATTCTGCAGACATGATTTTTGGTTATGATCCCCCCTAATGTAAAAGCTCTGCTCCCCAGCACAGACAGCACATCACAGGGGCAGATTGACTGCTTATCTTTCAGTGTCTCCAACCCTGTTATCTCACTCAGTAATGAGTGAAAAGTTGAAAAGCTGGTTAGTTGGTTAGCTAAACATCAGTTCATTAGTACAATAGATTTAATGTAGACCTGGGGCTGAGAGAATCATCCAACTGGGATATGTCTACAAGACCTGGGTTGCTGAATAGTTTTCCTTTGTGCTTAGGACTGCCAACCTTTCATACGGCTCTTGTTCAATTCCTATCACAGGGAACGTATTTTAAATGGAGCACATTAGCTCCAAGATGATCAAAGCAAGCTTTGCAAAAGGAACGTAAAACTTCTAAAAGCTTGTTGTGATTCTGATCTTAGTTAGCCAAAAAAAGCTATATAAAAATATATAGATTTGTTGTTGTTATATAACTCCTCGCTCCCTGTTGTGGGCTTCTGGGAGTTGCAGATTAAAATGAATGGCCATAAGCAGAACACTTGCTACTTTATATGAAAAATAGTGCCTGACACAGTATGTTCAGTCCTAGGCCTTCAATAGCCCTTTTTGCCAGAGAGGGGGTACAGTGTAGTAATGCGCTGTGGTGAAACACCAGTGGGTCAAGTAGGTTTGGGTCAATTAATTGCTCCCAGCGGCAATCACAACCATAATCACAGCCAACTGCTCCCTGACCTCTGCACGCTGTCCCAACCCCACTAGTGATGGGGCATCACTTGTTTATTCACTTACACCTGCCCATATCCATCCCATACAATAATGTCAGAGAGGAGGAGCAGGTATATAAACCAGCCAGTGGGACCAGTCCGGCTCCAGTTTGGTTAGGGTTTGGTGTGGGTAGAAAAACCCTCAACCCACACATCATTAGTACAGCGGCAGGGAGTCAAGGCCCATATAAGAGGCCAATCATACTAAGAGTGGATTCTGTAATGAAAAGCGAGGGCTTGTAACAAAAGGATTGTAGGATAAAAGAAAGGAGAGGGATCTAAATGAAGTTCAGTCACATTTGTAAGGGGCGCAATTTACAAATCGGTCACATATTGTGCAGCTCGGATTTACGGATTAACAAGTAAGACTGTCAGCTTTTTGTAATGAATCAAGAAGCTGTAACAACCTTGGGAAAGCAGGGAGGGAGGAGGTGTCCTGTCTGAAATTGCCTTTCATTCTATCTCTCTGCTGGTTTGATCTTAGCAGTACGTTAATCTGCACTTCATCTGTCCATAGAGAAGGCTTGAGTCCCTGCATGGATTGCTGTCAGCACAAGAGCCTAACAGACAGGGCCCAGGTACAGAACAATGTTCAGCTTTGCAAGAATAATAAGCAAGGGATCAACTCATCTACCTTATTATCATGGGGATATTGAGGATTTACCAAATCCCACTACCTACAGAAACAGATGTAAATAATGGAAGTGCTTCCAGGAGAGACAAAAGGAGAAAAGAAAGAACCTTTCGCCCACTTTTTTTGTTAGACTCCCATCATGCTCATAGAAATGCACTGATCGCTAGCTCTATGAGGACAACTAGCCTAAGTGCAAATACATGGAGACAACCGACCCAGTGAATGCTGGGAACTGGAGGGAGCAGAAAGGGTCCGGTGAGCATGACTGATATATAGAGCGAGTAAATATTTACAGACATTACAAGCAATTTTTGGTTCCTGGATGTAGAATTTCCATTTTTACATATGTAATGGTTTTAATAAATACCCAGGAAAAAGTGTTATTAATAGTGATGAGCAAATCTGTCCCATTTCGCTTCGCCAAAAAATTGGAAGGATTCTCGAAACGGTGAAAAATTTGCGAAACAGCGAAAATGTTGTGCGTCAAAAACAACATGTTGCCCACGACTATTCTTTTTTACGTGACTATTCTTTTGCCGCGACAATTCTTTTGATGCGGGCGTCAATTTTTGGGCGACTCCATGCCTGGCGAAACATTTCGCCCATTACTAGTTATTAGACCCTAGCCTTTTTATGCCCATAAAGACATTCTTTCAGCTTCTTCCAGTAATTACCAATTTGTCTTTGCAGACTTTGTCTTTGCAATCTTTTGAAAGATTCGCGAAATGGCGAAAATGTTGCGCGTCAAAAAAAAAATTGTCACCCGCAACTATTCTTTTGATGTGCAACTATTCTTTTGACGCCCGCGACTATTTATTTTGGCATGCGACTATTCTTTTGACGTGCGACTATTCTTTTGACGCGGGTGACAATTTTTGGACACGCGGCTAATTTTTTCATCCGTTTTCGGAAAACAAACCGCCAATGGCGAAACGCGGAAATTTGGCATGAATCCATGCCTGGCAAAACATTTCGCCCATCACTAGTTATTAGACCCTAGCATTTTTATGCCCATAAAGACATTCTTTCAGCGATTCAAGCTATTACGAATTTTTCTTTGCAGACTTGCTTATTATATCTCTGCCCAGCGTGGGTCAATTATAGCGCCATCGATCTTTTGTGTGCACAGGGATACCAACCTTTACATTAGAGTTGGATTTAGATTAGGAGATGCAAATTCCACCAAGTGGGTCTTCAGTAGAAGAGGAAGTGATGGAATAGTGATGGGCGAAATGTTTCGCCAGGCATGGCTTCGCGGCGAATTTCCGCGTTTCACCATTGGCGGATTGTTTCGCGAAATGGATGAAAAAAAATCGCTGCACGTCTAAAAATTGTCACCCGCGTCAAAAGAATAGTCGCGGGCGACAAAAGAAGAGCCACGCGACAAACGAATAGCCACGGGCGACAAAAGAATAGCCACGCAACAAACGAATAGCCACGGGTGACAAAAGAATAGCCGCGCGACGAAAGAATAGCCGTGGGTGACGAAAGAATAGCCGCGCGACAAAAGAATAGTTGCGGGCGACTATTTTTTTTGACGTGCGACATTTTTGCTGTTTCGCTAATTTTCCGCCGTTTTGTGAACCTTTTGAAAGATTCGCAAATTTTTCGGCTAAGCGAAACGGGACAGATTCGCTCATCACTATAAATGAATGAAAGTGCTGAATAATTTGCTGGTGCTATATAAATTAATGATGATGATGATTTCTGTGAACCTGTACACTGGTGTAACCTAAGTGGTGGAATAAGTGTAAAATTAAGTTAAAGGTAATCAGGTATTAGATTCTTACAACTTTAAAATTTGGTGAAATTCAGGAAAAAAAGTAAAATCAAATGTAATGTAAAGTTAAGGTTTGACTGTATTACAGAGATTAACGCCTCTGCACAGCCCTAGCAGTTCCATCCCTATATGAAGCTTGCAGGCCTAGGAGAGAAGTATTATTGCTCCTTGGTGAGATGTATGACAGCGCGATAGCTTCCACAACTTGTAAATGTATCTGAACACATCTATAAATAGGTTTTAATATAAAGCTATTTGGGGTTGGTCCTGTATTTGTCTTGTCATGTATATATGTGGTTGTAGATCTCACAGTAAAGATGAGAGGTTGTACAGCTCTTCAAGGGACACCAAGGTCCAACCTGCTATCTTTCTATACAATACACACACAAGAGGATGGCTTAGACCAGTGATTCCCAACATGTAGTTTACCACCCCATTTTTTTATTTTAATCTCTGGCTTGGAAACAAGTTTTGGAAGCACAAAAACACAGTTTTACTCCACTTAGAGCCTCCTGCAGGCCTGCAGTCCACATGGAGCTACCAAATAGCCAATCACAATTCTCATTTTGCACCCGCCAAAGAACTTTTTTCATGCCACCTCTGAGACACACATGGGTGAATTTTAATGAAGGTTTAGGAAGACTAAGCCTCCCCATATCAACATCAATGAATTTCTTACAACATACTGTATAGTATGGAGGAATTATACACAAAGCATAGAGCCATGTGTTCTGGGGCTGTTATACATGTAACTGACACTGTATTTATACATGGATATTTGTCTTGTCATGTGTATATGGGGAATTATAAATAGGAACCTGCCACTTGACCCAGGCATCTTCCGCCGCATCCTCACACTAAACACTGTAATAAAATCCATGACACTATCATCATGGAATGATACTGGCCACAGCTTTATTAGCTTTCAGCAATACAATCCATAACATAACCATTTTAGTAATATACAATATCCATATTCTCATTACAACATTTATAACAGCAATATCAAAACATGTGTAACATCCATATCACATGAATCCTGTCAGTCTACCCTTCTGTACCTGAAACATATCCTCCAGCCGTAAAGCATCCTGGCCCAGAGGATACGCCGCCAAACCATAATTATAAAAGAGACTCTACCTTACCCGGTGCCCCCGCCATCACCTTTTGAGTATCTTCCCCTGGCATGCATCTGCAATAATGGTCACCCACCGTAGCGGTTAAACCATCCCACTAAGATAAGCCTCTCTTACTGGCCCAAATATTTTCCTGGCAGACTGACAAGGGCCCGCCATATGCTGTCACAAATATCCTTCATGAAGAAGGCCTTCCAGTTTGCCTGTCCTTCCCACTAACTAACTATTAACTTGTGTACCCCAGCCCTCCTTGGCCACATACTGTATGTGACAGCTAAGAAAACAACAAACCAAACCCATCTAGGGAGGGCAGGAGGGGATCTTTACTTTTTGCTGGCTACCGTAAAATGGTGGCAAGGTAACCTAACCTCAATCTAAAATGGCCACCTATTTCTCCCTCCCATATCACCTATTGGGCTCCTGCATGGGCTGATCCTGGGTCATGCTGCCTGTGAACCTGTAAACTGGTGTAACTGGCTGCCTGGGTTGGTCCTGTATTTGTCTTGTCATGTATATATGTGGTTGTGGATCTCACAGTAAAGATGAGAGGTTGTACAGCTCTTCAAGGGACACCAAGGTCCAACCTGCTATCTTTCTATACAATACACACACAAGAGGATGGCTTAGACCAGTGATTCCCAACATGTAGTTTACCACCCCATTTTTTTTATTTTAATCTCTGGCTTGGAAACAAGTTTTGGAAGCACAAAAACACAGTTTTACTCCACTTAGAGCCTCCTGCAGGCCTGCAGTCCACATGGAGCTACCAAATAGCCAATCACAATTCTCATTTTGCACCCGCCAAAGAACTTTTTTCATGCCACCTCTGAGACACACATGGGTGAATTTTAATGAAGGTTTAGGAAGACTAAGCCTCCCCATATCAACATCTTTACTTTTTGCTGGCTACCGTAAAATGGTGGCAAGGTAACCTAACCTCAATCTAAAATGGCCACCTATTTCTCCCTCCCATATCACCTATTGGGCTCCTGCATGGGCTGATCCTGGGTCATGCTGCCTCTCCTCCAAGCCGGGCTGCTATCTGTGGCTTCTTATATTTATGCTGCAAGGAATATTGTGAAATATTTTACTTGTGATTTCCACTGCCGTGTGTTCTGGAATATTATACATTGAACTGGGATGCGATCTTTGTAGAAACACTCTTTAATTAGCCTCTCCAAATGTAAATATCCCCTGCCATCTATGAATACGTGTGTGCACACATGTCCCAAGTGCTTTTTGATCAACTTGCACCTAACCAGTTGTGCTCGCTGCTAGTGCAAACCAATGAGTAGCACAGCTCGAATAACAGTTAAATTGTTGCCAAACACCAACATTTTTCTTTTAATGCACTATAAATTAAATATTGGGCCTTCCCTAGATGCACAAACAGTAACTCTCCCATATATTTGCCTACAGTTACCCTATAATATATCCCTAATTACAATTTAATATAATATATATATACGAGTTGTTCTCTTTTTGGTGAAGATAAACCTCCCTAAATCTTCATTATTCTGCCCTTATGCAATGAACACAGTAGCGGTAACCCTGCGTGTAATTCCCACAGAGTACCTGCCAGATTCATACAGTACATAATATACAAGTTATTCTAGTGGTACTGGTCAGGAGACTTTTCTGTTAATGTCATTTACAATGATTGCAGACCTCATTAATATGCAGCTCCATCTTCACACCCCAAATGTGTCAAAATAACCAAGAAATTGTTATTTCACTCCATTTACAGCTAATAATTTGAGAAGAAGCAGTATGATGTTTTCCGTTTGATGTCTGTTTTAAACCCAATACAACTTTGGTTGGGGTTGTTAACTAACTGACACGGTGTATGCTTGTAAATCATTTCTAAAAAGCCATTTACAAAAGAAAAAAGCATTTGACACACACAGAGTTGTGTGGATACAGTTAATTTGGGGCCCGTCGCGAGTGTTGTGTGTCAAATTGTATTACAGGATTATTAAATGTTCAAAAGCAAAGAGCCAACGTCAACCCTTTGGTCTATTTTATTAAAAATATTAACTCTGTCATTCCTAGAACATAATGTCTTGCTTTAATAGTCACAAAAATCTGTTAATACCACTATGACTTTGCATGTCTTTTCTCCATCTTCTCTTACTCTTCTCTTCTCTTAATATATAGCAGTTGGTCTCTTTTTGGGGAGGCAAAACTTCTCTAAATCTTTATTAATATTCCCCTGTGCAATGAACACAAGAGTGGTTACCCTGTGTGTAAATAACAGATCAAAGGCAGGTGAAACTCTATTTATTTTGCCCGCGGAAAATGTTAGGTTAAAGGCTTTGGTGTAATATAGACTGCCACAAACAATACAATTCTACCCCTATCTGATAATTCAGCATTAACATACAGCCAATGTTTGGGCACCAGATCTGCCTGATCGATGAGCAAAATATTTCCGCAGGCATGGATTCGCTGCAAAATTCTGCATTTTGCCATTGGCGCATTTTTTTCGAGAAATGGCAACAAAAATTCGCTACTTGAGAAAAAAAGTCATAGTAGCATTAAAAAAGTTGCAGTTGTGTCAAAAAAGTCATGGTTGCATCAAAAAATCACGGTCGTGTCAAATAAATTGCGTTTGCTTTAAATAAAAAAGTTGCAATCGAGTCAAAAAAAGTCATGTGCATCACAAAAGTTGTGCGGTAGCTGCATTTTGCAAATTGTGAAAATAGTCACTACCCATCATACACACACCGAATATCATACAAAACCTTGTTTCATATAATAATATCAGTGCATGGATGGGCACCTTAACAGTAGATGTATCTTCATGCCCCAAAACACATGGCCACACTTATATATGGCCACATATGGCCACACTAATATATATATATATTGAGAAAAAAGGAGCAAAATAGGAGCAAGCCTCAACGTTTCAGTCCCCACTGGGACTTTCATCAGGAGGCAAAAACTGAAGCACCTGCCTCCTGATGAAAGTCCCAGTGGGGGCTGAAACGTTGAAGCTTGCTATGTTTATTTTGCTCCTTTTTTCTCAATAAATATCATTTTATATACATTTGTATGAAACCCTGTGTGTGCTGGCATTACTCCTGCAATATTTTAGTTTATATGGCTCTTGCACCAAGGTTCTCTCTCTCTCTCTCTCGCGAAACGTCGCACCTTTTAAGTTTTAACGCTACGAAAAAGGCGCAACTTTTCGCGCAAGTTTTAACGCTACGAAAAAATCGGCAGATTTTGCGCAACTTTCGGAATGGCTACGAAAAACTCGCGTTTTTTTCGCGCAAATCATATTGGTAACGAAAAAGTCGTAAAGACGCCGAAAAAATCGCAAAATGTCGAAAAAGCCGCAAAATGTTCATTTTCAAATTCGGTTCAGATTCGTGTCTTAGTAAATGTGCCCCATAGCATTGGTTATTCTTAGAGATGTGTATTTCAAGAGAAAATTGTAAAAAAATGCCTGGGAAACCAATCTACATACACAAAATATGCAAACGGTGTTGTGTCTGGTGGATCAGTTTTAGGGCTCTGGCACACGGGGGAGATTAGTCGCCCGCGATAAAACTCCCTGTTCGCGGGCGACTAATCTCCCCCGTGTGCCAGAACCCTTAAGGGGGAAGACACATGGAGCTACTTAGTAGCAGCTACTTTTTTATGGCTACTAATCTCCAGAAAATACCCTGCCATAGACAATACTGAGAATTGCCTCTGCTAAAACACACGTTGAGACAATTATCAGTAAATGATCAGCATTGTCTATTTTAGTAGCCACAACAAGAAGCTGCTACTAGTTGCTTCATAGGTCTTCACCCTAAAAGACCTCTTAGGGCTCAAACTCAGATCTTTCTTCCTGTGTTTCCCTGCGGTGCATTCTCCTTTCATGCAGGAAGGAAAACATTCAGTTCTTCCCCATGTGGCTGTACTTACATAAGCGCTGAATGCAGGGGGAACGCAGCATGACCCTTTCCTACACTAGGAGCACTATCTGTTGTTTGGTTTTATGTGCTATTTCTGTGAGGGCTAGTAGCCTCCTGTATTGACTGGACCTTGTCTTCCTTTACAAATCCTGACTGGCCGAGGTATATATGTGGTAGGATATTTACCAGGTAGCTATGATTTTAGCATATAGTTTCAGGTCGTGTTTAATAGTGATATAGGTAGGTAGTCAATGCATATGTTAGGGGATTTGCCTGGCTTCCGTATAGTAAAGATGGTGGCTCATAACATTTCTTTAAGAAAATGGTGTCCTTGGCCTTGTGTGCATACCGTAGTGAGGCTGTTGTTATGTCTAACGTATGATTGTGTTGAAAGAAGTGTGTAAGAGTGTCTCGTTGCCAGCTTTTGATGTCTGATTGTGCAGAAGGATTTCATTAAGTTTCCAAAGGCCTTGTTGGTTTTTATGGGTGGAATTCTTTATTAGGGCTGTTAGTGGTGCATAGTCAGACCATATTTTGATCCAATATCTACTTGTTTTGTCATTTGAAGCCTGTCTTTGTCTATAACATCGTGGTCAGTTTTAGTGGGGTGCGAGTAGTGAGTATAGTCTCTTTCATTGCTGTGTGAAAGTCTCCATTTGTCATACATGCCATGTAATTTAAGAAGAGTTCAAAGGGATTTGGAGTATCCTTCTTGCATTGAGTCAAGTTTCTTAAAGAAGTGGATTGTCTTTGATTTGAGTATACACTTGCTAGTGTGTACCTCAGCCGATAATACTACTACTAATATAATATATCTGCCTAATGGTAGCGACTTATGAAACTATATTGGAGCGTCTCTTTGATCTTTTATGTATGATGCAAAGTACTTATTGTGTGTGTGTCGCAGCAGGTGGGTGCTGCTTTACTAAGTGGGGTTCTTGTATTAACAAGATTTCTGCTTTGGTTAGTATTGCTTATGTTTGGAGTTAGGGTCATTTGTATGGCCTGTTCAACCTGTTTACATTTATACAGGATTTGTGGTGAGGCCACAAAGGCCCGGGCCTAGGGCAGCACAAATTTAGGGGGGTCATGCCGCCGCACTGAAAATTTTCTTGCATAAGGAGCAATGGGGAATGCTCTGTATGTGAGTTAAATGGATACTAATTAAGTGCACAGCATAGACACCAAACATGTAGGGCTTAAATGTACTTTGAATAAGATGTAATAAGTTCTTAATAAATAGCATATGTTATGCAGCATATCTATGTCAGCCCGATCATGTTGCCAGCCCACTTTTTGCAGAGGAATTTGAAGCTTTATTCCTTGCTTTGGTTGTGCTGGGGATGTGTAGATGGTGGTGGATCACTGGGTGGTGGGAGAGGCTGGAGAAAGAGAGAATATAAAGGCCAAAGGCATCATATAAAGTTAGTAAGTAGTAGTTAATGCAACAAAATACTCATGGGATGGGGTTCTGGGCAACATTGGCTCCTGTTTGTGTGTACATAGATTAGTTGATTATGTGAACTTACACTTTCCTCCATTTTTTTTCCAGGTGATGTATACAGTTCCTCCTTCACATCTTCCTGGATATTGTGTCTCAGCGTAGTAAGTAGACCTTTAAGGATCGCTGGTGTCACTGGCTTTTTTTCTGCAGGGTGGCATCTTGGCCTTGCAAATGTAGAATGGTTATGGCATAGAAAGTGGTCATGTTGACAGGAGAGCTCCAAAACTTGAAAGGGTAACGCCAAGCACACCAGACAGCAGGATGTTTCTTTTAAAACTCGGTCTTTATTAGTCCATTAAAAACAAAAACGCCTGGATTTCACCTTGGCTACGGGTTCGGGGCTTCGAGCACCTGGACCACCATTGGACTACGGTGAGCATTGTTACCGCACCCTGATGTACTACAACTTCTTGTATTGAGTGATAGACCTGGGGTACCTACACCCGGGTCTTAGCTTTACATTTGGTACGATTTAATTTTGCCATTGTAACATTTAATATACATTTGAGTTTTTTACATTCATACTGCCGCATTTAGACTATTGCAGTATTTAATATACATTTAAGTTTTTCATTTTTGTTCTAGTGCGGGTTTTAATCGTTTTTGAGTTGATGTTGACAGGAGAGGGCTTCTTTTTTTGTGTTGCTCATCTTGTGTCGAATACGTCTGGCAGGTATGATTGGTGCAGCTTTTCCCTTATCCCATCTGCACTGTGATTTCAACCCCTCTGTACAGGAGCTCATATACTATGTGGCCATTTGCCTTGTAAGTTCCACTCTGCCTAATTACATATTGTCAGTAACAGCACTTCCTGTGATCTGGTCTTTGCTTTGCTGGTGGATCATTGCTAAAGAGAACGGTGGGAGTGGGAGAGTTAGAGAGTGCTGGAAACAATGAGAAAGAGAAAGGTTGATTTAAGAGAGATATTTGAAAAGAAAATATATTACTGTTAAGTAAGAGGATCAACTGGTGCTTCTGTTAGAATGTAGTCTATAGACAACAGGTCTCATACCTCCGCTAATAGCTGTCAAACCAAGGGCATGAGAAAATGAGAACAGAGCAAGGACGCATGACAACAAACTGAAACCATTGTGTCACAATACAATGCTTTTTATTGACGTTTCTGTCCTTGCAATCTCTTACACACGTGCTTTGCTATACCGTGCAGCTAAAATGAGTTTGTAATGAATAATAATAATAATAATACCCTGTTATTATTGAAATAAGAAACCATTATGAGGGGGGTCTGATAGCATTTCATGTCAGGCCTAGCCTTCATGTAACTTATTAAAGATTTTCATTTTAAACCAATATTATTTACACCTTTCTCAACTCATTATGGGCCCTCCTGTCAATTTGTGTCTGCACAGAACCACATTATTATTATTAACATGGACATACACTGGACATACATAATTGCATACAAGAAAACCAATAACTGATAAAAGAGGTGAAGAGGACCCTGCCCAATAGAGCTTACAATTTATAAGGATAGGGTGTTGAGACACAAGGTGTGGGAATGGGCAATACCAGTCCATAATGAATACTGCTGCCCGGCTCATACACCTCTCCAACAGCTCCTCCTCTGCCGTGCCGCTCTGCAAATACCTGCACTGGCTTCCCCTACCATCCAGGATAAAATTCAAACTAATGACTCTCACATTCAAAGCAGTTCATAACTCTGCCCCACCCTACATCTCTGAACTCATCTCTAGGTACCATCCAACCCGCTTGTTACGCTCCTCTACTGACCTGCTCCTCAACTCCTCTCTCATTCCCTCCTCACACACTCGCATTCAAGACTTTGCAAGGGCTGCCCCCCTTCTCTGGAATTCGCTCCCACAATCTGTCAGACTTTCCCCACACTTGCTGCCTTCAAAAGATCTCTAAAGACATGTTTATTTAGAGAAGCTTACCCTACTTTAGCTTAACATAACCTCAGTGTGCTGCTAAAAGCAATACCCCGTGCCACATCTCTCACAACTCTGGTCATGCCCATTCCCACATCTTGTGTCTCAACCCTTTCTCCTTGTAGATTGTAAGCTCTTTTGGGCAGGGCTCTCTTCACCTCTTGTATCGGTTATTGATTGCTTTATATGTTACTCTGTATCTCCAATGTATGAAACCCACTTATTGTACAGCGCTGCGGAATATGTTGGCACTTTATAAATAAATGTTGATAATAATAATAACAATAATAATAACTTAAGCAATGTAAGAGATGTAGCACAGGATATTGCTTGCAGCAGCCTATTGAGGTTGTGTAAACTTTATGATGGTAAGCTTCTTTAAATAAATGTGATGAGATGTATGCCGTATATATTAGTATGCTTTCATTATCAAATATCTCAATTTTTCCAAAATAAAAAGTTGAATCACATTAGGCCATGCTACAAATCTGCCGATACCATGTTCTAAAATGTCATAAGCTCTAATCCACTTTACTCCTGTAGACTTTCTATCAAGCCATACTTCATTTATCTATTGAATGTACTGCAAAAAAGTAGCAGGACGGTTGATGGGAACTGACTGGGTGCTATATGCTATACCTGATGCTGGTGGGGTTCTGAGGGCTGTAGAATACCAACAGTTAGTGGGCTTCAGACTGACCGTAAAAATATACATTTCCTATTACACATTGAATTTGTATCTGTATTTTTACAAAGAAGATTGTGGCTAAGAAGCTCTGTATAATGTTTTATATTCCTGTAATTTGAAGTAGCTGTTGTAACACATATCTGGAGGAGAAGAATACCTTTCACAAATACCTTCCTATATGTTTAGCCATCCTTTTGGGTATGAAAATAAGCACCTCCCCAGCCCCTTCTCTCTGGTTTCTTCAGTCATGGAAAACCAATGCAAGACTTAAAAAAAGCTAAGGACAAGGCTAGAGGCCAAAGAGAAGGAACTGGCAGCTATAGAAGAGCAGGATGCCAAAAATATATAATGCCCTAAAGAAGACTGTTGGGCCCTTTATTAAGCAATAGAAGTGAAATAGAATGTTTAAAGGTGACTCTTCCTTCTGGACTAAGTTGACAGATTATTTGCACATGTATGGTGCCAGCCAATGGGTCTGCCCATTTAAGATCAGGCCAAAAATCAGGGAGATAGCCCTAAGGGCCAAACTGTCTGCCACAAAGTGGGCCAATTGGTGAAGAGTACGCTAGTTTGGTGATCTTGTCAACGAGCAGATCTTATAATGCATGGTAACCTTAAGCCTGCACCAGGTGATTTGAACTAGGCTGGACAAATAAAACTCCCAGCGTTAAGGTCCCCATACACGGGCCAATTCTAGCTGCCGATATTGGTCCCTTAGACCGGTTCGGCAGCTAATTGGCCCGTGTATGGGCACTACCGACGGGACTGCCCGACCTTTATTTGGCCTGAAATCGTCCAGATCTCGATCAGGAAGTTTTAAAAATCTAGTCGGATCAGGGACCACATCGGCTCATTGATGCGGTCCCCGAACCGACTTTGCCTATACCCAGCGAATTAGCCTGGATTCTCCCGATATTGCCCACCTGTAGGTGGGCGAGTGGATCTTAAGGTGTATGGGGACCTTTAGTTGTTGTCTAGGGACTGGTAGTCATGTTGCTGAACTAGTAAAACCCCTACAGACAAGTGGACATAAGGCCTTTTTTGTGTACCGAAGACCAAACTTATTCTGCATAGTTTATATATAACGCCTTTATAAAGGGTGTAATTACACTCTTCTTTTAGGAAGGATTTTAATCACTTTTCCCAAGGAGTTTCAGGAGTTGGTGCTGTCCTAAAGTTTTTAGGGTTAGCTGTCATTATTAAGCTTATGAGGATAGAAATGGATAAATATCTAATGCTATCACCTGAACTTTAACACCCGACACATATTATTTACATAAATCAGTATCTGGGACAACCACTGAGGGCCACCATCAGAAATTACAGAAATTAAGAAAAATATCTGGGCCCCCCATCCCTTCACAGCCATGAGTGCTGAAACCACTTTGGTGACCTAGCGTTTAAAAAACCACATTGGTGTCATTGGAAGTTATCTTTACCTTCAGCAGCAGCCTCCTTCTTCTTCCACAGCAACGGCAGAATCCTTCCTTCAACCAACGTCTTGCTCCCATGACAGGTTGGCAAGCCCTCTTACTGTATATACGGTTGCATCTGGTGCGTCCTAAAGTCATAAACCAATTGAATTCACTTTCTGGACAACAATGAATTTGAAAGAATTTGTCAGAATTTAAAACCTTGCTGTAGGTGAGAGGGCAGCGGGTGTATAGCAGCTCATGGGGGCCCAGGTAAAGGCCCCCTTAAAAACCCAAAACATATCGTCTCCTCCTGATGGAGGTCAAAGGAATACTAAACTCCATCCTCTTAATCACTTTGAAAACCCTCAGACTTAATCAGAATACTGGATGATTTAAGCAGCACTTCTTGTTCTTTGGACTATATGATATATTTTGAAACATTATGTGTAATGAATAACGATTCCACAATCAGAACTCTTTAGGCCAATCGGAACTCTTTATACTTGTTACACTTTTTAACCCCCTGCTTTATTTTTATACCGTTACATGGCGTGTATCAGATAAATGACTCAGACGCAACAATAACACGGGTGGTGACTTTGCACTTGCCTACATTGCAGACTTCATTCTTGCTGATTCATGTGCGGTGTTGGCAGGGTTAGCTGGAGGGCTGCCAGATCCATTTGAAAGTTGGCAGCACCTGCTGCCCTTTTGTTTTGGTACCCATGAGGTTAGTGTGTTTAGCATTCAGGAGAATCAGCATTAAGGTTTTCACTGGAAGGTTTACAGCTCCATACTACAAATGGAAGTTTCACACCCCCACACTGGACTAGGATTCAATATAAACCTTGGCCAAACAGCCCCCCCACCAGCCCAAAAATAGTGACTGTCTATGGCAGGGGTCCCCAACCTTTCTTACTCGTGAGCCACAGTCAAATGTAAAAAGACTTGGGGAGCAACACAAGCATCATAAAAGTTAATGGAGGAGCCAAATAAGGGCTAAGATTGGCTATTAGGCAGCCTCTATGCACACTATCAGCTTTTTTATGCCTTTTTTTTGCTGGAAGCATGATAAATCCTTACCAGTGTTTCAGGTTACACACCGGACCATGGAAAAGTAGAATGTCAGAGCAGTGAAAGGACTAAAGTTATAGAATTACTTCAGGTATTTTCAAATATAAATAGTGCTCATTTTATCGACCTTTAGTGAATCAACGCCATAGTCCCATAGATGCAAAAGTCCTTTTATTAGCCCTAAGATAGCACTGCACTTGCCCACAATTACTACCTTTGCCTTGCAGAGTCACATAGAAGGCCTACCAGTGACCTGCTCCTACAGGGGCAATGGAGTATCATACACTTTGTTGGAAGAGGCCACTGTGGGGTACAGGACCCACTGGAGCATCTACCTTAGGGGCCCCTGCACCCCCCAATGATGGCCCTTGTCGCCTTCACCCCCCCAGGGGCCCCCAACACCTGTCCAACCGGCAGATCAGTGCAGGGAGACTGGCAAATCAGTGGAGCGCCCTGTGGGGATCAGATTTGTGCCCAGTCTGACACTGATGGCACATGTTCTACAAGCACTCAAGGATTTTGAAATCCGAAACCTCTAAAGTTTGGAAGGAAAAGAAAGATCCCTCAGAGAAGGGAATGACATCTGCCATTGACTTCTACATGATCTTGGCAAGTTTTAGCTGCCGAATTGTCAGATTCTGATTTGACGCATAGTAGTTCTTTGAAAAGTTGCAAATTAAGACAGTAAACACCCTCCCGCATCAATTGGTACAAATAATTGACTTTGACAGTGACTCCCAGCAATAAATGGCAGTAACCCTCAGCATCATATAGAAAAGTGTTCCAAAGCAGCTTAAAAAAAGTAGGGTTGTTTATTTCCAAATACAAAACTTCAGAGGGGAAATGCCGTAGGGAAATGGTCAGTTTGTATTCCTGTATAGTAAAAAGCCACTATAAAATAAATTCCCTTGTAGCCTTTTCATCAATAAACCTTCTAAAAGGGTTTTAGATGAGAAGAAAAAGGGTTTCAACATTAATTTCTTTGTGAAGTGAAATCCTTTACCTGAAGTAGACGTACTGACAGATGAAATAGATAGTTTAAAAAAGGGTTGGGCGCTTTTTAGCAAATGCCAACAACAAGGCTGCTACAATGTTTACTGCATTTTGGAGCCAAAAATGATTTTCATTTGCTTCTGAGATTCCAGCTGTCAATTATATAACAAACACTTAGGTGTAAGCTACCTGATACATATGTGAATACTGCCCTACACCCTGAATAATCAGTATAGTATAACAAAGAATAGACAGTATCACGTACGTAATGTTTATATGCTGCACACAAAAATCACTGATTTATTCAAAATTAAAAAAAAATAAGGACAGCGGTAACTTAGTGCCTCAGTAAACTTGGGATCTTGAGAGTTTGTAATGCAAATGCATTGCCAATTTTAGCTCAGTTTCCCATGTTAATTACTTGGAATTTGTTGAAACAATCATGTATTTACATGCGCTGACTTGCTTTTGTCATTTCACACAGTTGCAGTCAACTATTCCAAAGATAGAACTCACTTGGTTACCAATGTGTGAACTTCAGCAGCACGAAAGAAATGCCAAAAAAAGGAATATATGACAGATTCAAGCTGGTATATTGTAAGTATCATGCCTAGAGCGTCTTGTTCTCCTACTGGGGCGTTTGTTGGACCCATACTTTAGCTATTGTTCATTACAGTGCCAGTTTACTAAAGTAGAAAATGATGAACTAGACATAAATGCGTTGTTAGGTGATTAATTACTGCAGCTACAGGGATCCCTCAGCTGAGACACTTGCTCATGAACGTTGCACAAAGTGATTCCCCCTGTGACACTTGTTGATGTGGAAATTAAATTATCAGCTTTAGAGATTGACTAGACCAGGAAATATCCCATTGATCCCATGGTGGTGTCATCTCTCCTGCAAGAACGGCATTGCTCTTCTGCTTCTGCCCAAAGGCCGCCCCATTCTCCTCCTTCCCCTCCCCTCAGGATAGCGCTCATCCTTTTCGTGCACATACGGAGCATTGGGGATAGGATGCACTGAAGTTTTTTCCGTCCCGTCCCCAGTGCACCGTATGTGAGCACATTTTACTTGCGGCCGGCCAGCATGCCGCCCCTAAATTTATTCCATCCTAGGCCCAGGCCTTTGTGGTCTTGCCACAAATCCAGGCCTGCCTTTGTTCTAATCTCTTTTGAATTTCCTTCTGAGTAGTGATGAGCAAAAAATCAGCAATTTTTTTTGCTAAACTGTTGTGAAAATTTGGTGCAACAAACAATTTGCCAAGTGAGAAAAAGCTACGGTTGCATCAGAAAAGAGATGTGGTTGCATCAAAAAAGTTTATGCTGCATCACAATATAGGGTATAGTAGTGTTTTTAAGCCTACACTTTTTCTTATAGGATAACAGCCCATTATTTATATAAATACAGGTATGGGATCCGTTATCCGGAAACCCATTATCCAGAAAGTTTCTAATTACCGAAAGGCCATCTCCCATATATAAGAAAATAATTCTAATTTTTAAAAATGATTTCCTTTTTCTCTGTAATAATAAAACAGTACCTGTACTTGATCCCAACTAAGATATAATTACCCCTTATTGGGGGCAGAACAGCCCTATTGGGTTTATTTAATGGTTAAATGATTCCCTTTTCTCTGTAATAATAAAACAGTACCTGTATTGATCCCAACTAAGATATAATTAATCCTTATTGGAGGCAAAACAATCCCATTGGGTTTAAATGATGTTTACATGATTTTTTAATAGAGTTAAGGTATGGAGATCCAAATTACAGAAAGATCCCTTATCTGGAAAGCCCTGGGTCCCGAACATTCTGGATAACAGGTCCCATACCTGTTTAATATACTTTTTTTTATGTTACTGTTCTTTTAACTGGATGGGACCTTAAGTATCAGAAAGAGGTAAATTGGTTGATGAGAGCATGGAATAAACAGGGATTCTAAACTGTTATTCTTAATCATCAATTTACACAACTGAGAAGCTGGTAAATGTAGGGTTTCTTCTTAATCACCCAATTCTAATCATGTAACTTTGATAAATTGTTGCTTGGGGAGCACTCACCCGATCGGTTCAGCTGGGTCAGGATTCCGTACTAACACGCCTCCAAGTGCCCCCGATTCCGGAGCACCGGAATCACCTCCTCATTAAAAAGTCACTTTTATTTTATCCATTAAAAGCATCACAGAGTCTTACACGCCAAGCTTAACGCGTTTCATGGCTTCTCGCCATTGCCAATGATTAGCTGGGGGGTGGGGAAGTTCTTCAGTACTGTGAGATTCCAGAGCAGAATATGAAATAATGAAAATGATATACGCTATGAGATTCCAGAATTCCAGGGATTTTTATAAACTAAAGAGAAGTAAACAACAAAACTAAATACAAAATACAGGTATAGGACCCATTATCCAAAATGCTCGGGACCAAGGGTATTCCGGATAAGGGGTCTTTCCGTAATTTGGATCTCCATACCTTAAGTCTACTAAAAAATGAATAAAACAGTAATAAAACCCAATAGGATTGTTTTGCATCCAAAAAGGATTAATTATATCTTAGGATCAATTACAAGGTACTGTTTTTATACTACAGAGAAAAAGAAAATCAGTTTTAAAATTCTGAATTATTTCAGTAAAATGGAGTCTACGGGAGACGGGCTTTCTGTAATTTGGAGCTTTCTGGATAACGGGTTTCCAGATAAGGGATCCCATACCTGTACAAGCATTTAAATTGCTTTGCTTGATTATGAAGAAGGGAGGGGTGTCTGTTGGGGATTTGTGTTAATAAGAATGTAAAGTGTTATGTGTTAATAATAATAAATGTTCTTACAGCTTTGAAGAGGTGGGAAAAGGAATAGGAAGTTTGGGGTTGAGTTTAGTAGTCTGAGAGACAGGGAAAGAAGCAGATGGAGGGATAGTTTAGGAGAGATCCTAATTGCCCATGATAAGTGTGTAATTGTTACAAATAAATAAAGACTTTGACCTGGAGCCTTCCTGATATTCTGTACAATTGCACACACTGTCAGATGGAAATGTGATGGAAATTGTATTAGGGTTTTTGTGTGAGCCGCAACATGGCATAATCAGAACTCGTTTCCAAAAAGTAAAAGCAATCCCAGCGTCATAAATTTGCCACACATTTGCACCTATTCCAGATTCACACATGGCAGATAGCTAACAGGTGCGCGTCGACAGTTTGTGCCCTTGTGTAATTGCAGGCTAGCGGGAAATGCTGGCAACTCGTGGGGAGCATTGGCTCTGTCCTTTGGCACGGAACTGGCTTACATATGACAGCTACTAATCACTGCAATGCCATCCTGGGCTTGGACACAGCACTTTTATACTCGGCTATCAAAAATGAACACAACCAAAAAAAACTTGATTATAGAATGTATTTGCTGGTAGTATTCTGACAATGGAAGTTTTGTATCCAGACATTTGCACCCAGGAGATATGAATAAGTGTAGACATAGTAAATAGTTTGGTTATTGTGCCCACTTATTATGAGAAGAGTTAATTTGAGGCATTTCTGGAGTTAATTTGAGGCATTTCTATGTACAGGTATTGGACCCATTATCCAAAATGCTCGGGACCAAGGGTATTCCGGATAAGGGTTCTTTCCATAATTTGGATCTCCATACCTTATGTTTACTAAAAAATCAATAAAACATTAATTAAACCCAATAGGACTGTTCTGCCCCCAATAAGGGGTAATTATATCTTAGTTGGGATCAAGTACAGGTACTGTTTTATTATTACAGAGAAAAGGGAATCATTTAACCATTAAATAAACCCAATAGGGCTGTTCTGCCCCCAATAAGGGGTAATTATATTTTAGTTGGGATCAAGTACAGGTACTGTTTTATTATTACAGAGAAAAGGGAATCATTTAACCATTAAATAAACCCAATAGGGCTGTTCTGCCCCCAATAAGGGGTAATTATATCTTAGTTGGGATCAAGTACAGGTACTGTTTTATTATTACAGAGAAAAGGGAATCATTTAACCATTAAATAAACCCAATACGACTGTTCTGCCCCCAATAAGGGGTAATTATATCTTAGTTGGGATCAAGTACAGGTACTGTTTTATTATTACAGAGAAAAGGGAAATCAGTTTAAAAATTCTGAATTATTTCATTAAAATGGAGTCTATGGGAGACAGGCTTTCCGTAATTCGGAGCTTTCTGGATAACAGGTTTCCAGATAAGGGATCCCATACCTGTATTTATATATGTATATGTTTATGTAATACAACAAGTAGTAGATCTGTTTTCTGATATCCAGAAAGCTAAGAATTAAGGGAACACCATCTCCCATAAGAATCCATTTTAAGAAAATATTTGTATTGTTTTATAATGTATTTCCTTTTCTTGTAATAGTAAAATGTACCTTGATATTAACTAAGCTGCATGAATTCATATTGGTGGCAAAACAATCCTAAATAAACACAATTGAACGTTTAAATGATTTTTTTTTCCCAGCAGACTTAAGGTATAGAGAACTAAATGAAAGAACAAACATTATCCAGAAAACTCCAAGTCTGTTGCATTCTGAATAATAGATCAACACCTGGACTAGAATACACAAAGCTGTACATTTTTGCAGCAGTTTAATAGGCAGATGAATTAATGAATAATATGATGACGTGTGAAGTAACATAGAAGAAAGAAGTACCTGTCCTGTAGAGCTTACAATCTATGTTCATATTTGGTGGTGCAAAACAAAGGTGAGGCTTATGAATAATGCACAGACTAGATGTTACAATATCTACGTGTATACCAGGAACAGCTGCAGCATGCTACCTGCTCTCTACCCATTCCCTAGGGGCTAAGACACACAGAGCTATTTAGTAGCAGCTATTTGTCACAGCTACAAAATGCCGGAAAATACCCTGCCATAGATAGTACTGAGAAGTGCCTCTGCCAAAAAACACATCGTGACAATAATAAGTAAATGATCATCATTGTCTATTTCCGTTGGAATAGCTGCTAGTAGTAGCACCGTGTGTAGTAGCAGCTACTTATTATAGCTACAAAACGACCATGCTGATCATTTACTGATTATTGTCTCTACATGTGTTTTAGCAGAGGCAATTCTCAGTATTGTCTATGGCAGGGGATTTTCTGGCGTTTAGTAGCCGTGACAAGTAGCTGCTACTTATTAGCTCGGTGTGGTTAGGTCAATGATTTGTTGCCTGTTGTAAATCTGCACTACCCACAGTCAACAAATTTCCTAACATTGCCTTAGTACTGGTGTCAGTGTGAATTCCTGGCAGCAAACATATGAATGACAAATCTCTCTGAGTGCCATACCAGTAGTAGACCATGGGGCATATTTACAAAGATGGGTGTTAAATTGCAAAAATACATCCAGGCAGATGTTTGCTTTCAGATTCTAACTTGTAGTAGACTGATCAAAACTAATTACTGATTGGTTGCTTTTGACAACTGCACTTAAGTTGGTAAAAGAGCCTAAGCAGCTAATACATTAGCTTCAAGAAGGGGTTGGATGGCTTTTTAGAAAGTGAAGGAATATAGGGTTATGGGAGATAGCTCTCAGTACAAGTGAGGGAATACAGGGTTATGGGAGATAGCTCTCAGTACAAGTGAGGGAATACAGGGGTAGGGGAGATAGCTCTCAGTACAAGTGAGGGAATACAGGGGTAGGGGAGATAGCTCTCAGTACAAGTGAGGGAATACAGGGGTAGGGGAGATAGCTCTCAGTACAAGTGAGGGAATACAGGGGTATGGGAGATAGCTCTCAGTACAAGTGAGGGAATACAGGGGTAGGGGAGATAGCTCTCAGTACAAGTGAGGGAATACAGGGGTAGGGGGGATAGCTCTCAGTACAAGTGAGGGAATACAGGGGTATGGGAGATAGCTCTCAGTACAAGTGAGGGAATACAGAGTTATGGGAGATAGCTCTCAGTACAAGTGAGGGAATACAGGGGTAGGGGAGATAGCTCTCAGTACAAGTGAGGGAATACAGGGGTAGGGGAGATAGCTCTCAGTACAAGTGAGGGAATACAGGGGTAGGGGGGATAGCTCTCAGTACAAGTGAGGGAATACAGGGGTAGGGGAGATAGCTCTCAGTACAAGTGAGGGAATACAGGGGTAGGGGAGATAGCTCTCAGTACAAGTGAGGGAATACAGGGGTAGGGGAGATAGCTCTCAGTACAAGTGAGGGAATACAGGGGTAGGGGGGATAGCTCTCAGTACAAGTGAGGGAATACAGGGGTAGGGGAGATAGCTCTTAGTACAAGTGAGGGAATACAGGGGTAGGGGAGATAGCTCTCAGTACAAGTGAGGGAATACAGGGGTAGGGGAGATAGCTCTCAGTACAAGTGAGGGAATACAGGGGTAGGGGAGATAGCTCTCAGTACAAGTGAGGGAATACAGGGGTAGGGGGGATAGCTCTCAGTACAAGTGAGGGAATACAGGGGTAGGGGAGATAGCTCTCAGTACAAGTGAAGGAATATAGGGTTATGGGAGATAGCTCTCAGTACAAAGGGACTGGTCTGATCTTGGAGTCAGGAAGGGATTGCAAATTGGAGAGGCTTCAGAAGGGAATCAACTAGCAGTTAGGCAGGTCTTACAGAGACACAAAAAGCAGAATTTGATGGTCCATTTTCAGCCTAAAGGTCCCCATACACAGGCCGATTATAGCTGCCGATATCGATCCCTTGGACCGATTAGGCAGCTAATCGGCCTGTGTATGGGCAGAACCCCAGGGCCAAACAATCAGATTATTTTTTTTTAAGGTACTTGCTGCCCGATATCGCCCACCCGTAGGTGGGGATATCGGGTGAAGATCCGCTCGCTTGGCAACATCGCCAAGCGAGCGGATCTTATAGTGTATGGGCACCTTAAGTTTATTTGGCACTGTGACACAGCCATACATGATGATAGTAAGCCCCATCATGCTGGGAAAACAAATGGCTAAATATGGATAATGCAGTGAATCTGATCAGTTTGTAAATAGGGCCTTCCTAAAATGGTTTTTTTATTGTCATTTAGACATAAATTCCAAAATTTTTTTGTGGTTTTCGTTAACATCCACAAATAAGTTGACTACGATCATTTCGGAATTCATTCACGCTATCGTGACTATCTTTTGGTCATTGAGTGCCATTGAGCCCTATGGGAGACTTTCCTTGGGCCGGGTTGGAGCTGCAGAGTGCCATTGAACCCTATGGGAGACTTTCCTTGGGCCGGGTTGGAGCTGCAGAGTGCCATTGAGCCCTATGGGAGACTTTCCTTGGGCCGGGTTGGAGCTGCAGAGTGCCATTGAACCCTATGGGAGACTTTCCTTGGGCCGGGTTGGAGCTGCAGGGTGCCATTGAGCCCTATGGAAGACTTTCCTTGGGCCGGGTTGGAGCTGCAGAGTGCCATTGAGCCCTATGGGAGACTTTCCTTGGGCCGGGTTGGAGCTGCAGAGTGCCATTGAGCCCTATGGGAGACTTTCCTTGGGCCAGGTTGGAGCTGCAGAGTGCCATTGAGCCCTATGGGAGACTTTCCTTGGGCCAGGTTGGAGCTGCAGAGTGCCATTGAGCCCTATGGGAGACTTTCCTTGGGCCAGGTTGGAGCTGCAGAGTGCCATTGTGTCCTATGGGAGAACTTTCCTTGGGCCGGGTTGGAGCTGCAGAGTGCCATTGAGCCCTATGGGAGACTTTCCTTGGACCGGGTTGGAGCTGCAGAGTGCCATTGAGCCCTATGGGAGACTTTCCTTGGGCCGGGTTGGAGCTGCAGAGTGCCATTGAGCCCTATGGGAGACTTTCCTTGGGCCGGGTTGGAGCTGCAGAGTGCCATTGAGCCCTATGGGAGACTTTCCTTGGGCCGGGTTGGAGCTGCAGAGTGCCATTGAGCCCTATGGGAGACTTTCCTTGGGGCCGGGTTGGAGCTGCAGAGTGCCATTGAGCCCTATGGGAGACTTTCCTTGGGCCGGGTTGGAGCTGCAGAGTGCCATTGAGCCCTATGGGAGACTTTCCTTGGGCCAGGTTGGAGCTGCAGAGTGCCATTGTGCCCTATGGGAGAACTTTCCTTGGGCCGGGTTGGAGCTGCAGAGTGCCATTGAGCCCTATGGGAGACTTTCCTTGGACCGGGTTGGAGCTGCAGAGTGCCATTGAGCCCTATGGGAGACTTTCCTTGGGCCAGGTTGGAGCTGCAGAGTGCCATTGAGCCCTATGGGAGACTTTCCTTGGGCCGGGTTGGAGCTGCAGAGTGCCATTGAGCCCTATGGGAGACTTTCCTTGGGCCGGGTTGGAGCTGCAGAGTGCCATTGAGCCCTATGGGAGACTTTCCTTGGGCCGGGTTGGAGCTGCAGAGTGCCATTGAGCCCTATGGGAGACTTTCCTTGGGCCGGGTTGGAGCTGCAGAGTGCCATTGAGCCCTATGGGAGACTTTCCTTGGGCCGGGTTGGAGCTGCAGAGTGCCATTGAGCCCTATGGGAGACTTTCCTTGGGCCGGGTTGGAGCTGCAGAGTGCCATTGAGCCCTATGGGAGACTTTCCTTGGGCTGGGTTGGAGCTGCAGAGTGCCATTGAGTCCTATGGAAGGCTTCAAAAATCATACATCGAAGGTTTCAAGGCCAGAAAGATTTTCACGCTGTTAACGAATGTTCGGATCCAAAAATTTTGTGACTTTCGAAATGCAACCACAATATTTTTGTATGACCGAGAAAAGTATTTTTCGTGACATTTTCAAACATCAGAAATGATCGTGGTTACTCCGAAATCGTGATTTTAAACACCCAAAATTTGTGGTTTAATGAATGGGCCCCGTAGTTTCTGTATTTAAAGACAGCTGGGCTGTTGCCTAGTTAGGGCCATCACTCCAGGCAACAAAAAATACTGAATTTTAATTCGAAATAAAATGGCTTTTGTACATTTTGTTTATGAAACATAAAGGATAAATAAACATTGTTAAGGTACTTTTAAAAATGCATATTATTTGTATTATTATTTTCATGGATTTATAAAGCTCCAACATGTTCTGCAGGGCTGTAAAACAGAAGGGTGTATGGCGAGGCCACATGATTACCAGTACAATATGTGAATGAGGCCCTTTCCTAGAATATGGCTAATATATAGCTGCGGCAGGGAGGACACACACTGTAGTTTTAGTGCATTGCTCATATGGCTGCTGACTGGCTCAGCTCTCAGGGCAGAACTCATAGGATTTACTTAGCAAGATAAACAGTCAATTACCTATTACTGAAATCCCAAAACACATCAAGGCTTTTACTAAAGAGTAAATTAACATGCAAATTGAATGTTGCCTGCCAATTTGTATGTTTTCTCACAAAAGACAAATCACCAGAACTTGCACAGGCTGAAAAGGAAACCATTTGCATGCAAACAATGAGAACTGCCTATTTATCAAATGCAGTTACATGAATGGCATGCCATTTTTTTGGACGCTTCTCGGCACAAATCTGATTTGTTCCCAGGGTGAGCAAAACAAAAGGGAGCAAGTGGATCTTAGCATTATACAGATTTATATGCAGATTCTAAAGTATGACCGGGTTACACGTGATCTCATTGCTGCCCCACAGTTGATCTAATATATTAAGGAGGAATTGGTTTCCCCCATATAGCCCCTTGCAGAAGTACATATGGCTCCTGCTTAGATCAAAATATTGATATTTATTCCCATACCCCAAGCCCACTTACATAGTAACATAGTAACATAGTAAGTTGGGTTGAAAAAAGACATACATCCATCATGTTCAACCATAATGCCTATATATAACCTGCCTAACTACTAGTTGATCCAGAGGAAGGCAAAAAACCCCATCTGAAGCCTCTCTAATTTGCCGCAGAGGGACTAACTTGCATTAGGGTTAAGCTAGGATAAGAGTTCAGGAGGTTTCCTCCAGGGCCATTTTACCTTTTCCCTTTCCTCATTCCTCAGTTGGATGTTATGGAGCCCAAATTAGCACCACAGTTCAGGAAAATATCTATGTTCTAAAACCTGAACACTAAGGGGCACATTTACTAATCCACGAACGGACCGAAAGCGTCAGAATGCATTTTTTTTCATAATGATCGGTATTTTGCGACTTTTTCGTCGCCGCCGTGATTTTTCGTATTTTGCACGACTTTTTCGTCGCCGTTATGACTTTATCGTATATTTTCCGCGACTTTTTCGTCGGTGTCTCGAAAAAATCGGATTGGTTTTTCCACCGTTTACAATTGCTCAATACGAAAAAAATCGCGACGGCGACTAAAAAGTCGCAAAAAATACGAAAAAAACGCTACAGTGATGAAAAAGTCGCAAAGTTTTCGTTTCTAATCCGATTTTTTCCCATTCGGGATTCAGAATCGTGAATTAGTAAATGTGCCCCATAGTCCCATAATTAAAGCACATAACATAACTAAAATTGGTTGAGCTTATGTTACAAGACTATTGTGAATGATGAGTGCCCATAGATATTATTGCACTGGTATCTGTATTTACTATTCATCTAGTTCATCTACATGCTGATCTTTCCAGGCCAGTGGGGCCCTCCGGGTTTTAGCCCAGTACTCTGGTGGGCCAGTTTGACCCTGCTACTATATAATTATGACTGTGCCACTATAAGTCCATGAGGGTCAATATACAGGTGTTGGATACTTCCAGTAAATCCTTGTAATAAGAGTCTGGGGGGTACTTTTATACTATGAAAATGGGAGCAGAAGCTGGCACATAGAAATGAGAAAATTAGGGGAGGAAATTGTAGATTTCCAAGTGAGGGAACAGCAGTAAGGAATCCCATAAGTGAGAAAAGGTGGCCAAAGGGGCATGGTTTCATTAGGGATGTGGATATTTGGGAATCAGGGAGCTTACTGGTAGGTTTGTTGGTTTCTAATACAAACGTGGATTTGCATACATACAAGAATAAAAAAACACGCTGAATTTTCTAGGGATTGGTGCTGCTGAAACGAAACCAAAATTTGTTCAAGAGCTCCACACATATATCTATCACTGTAAAATGTTTCTTAAAAAAGGTATGAATACATACCATTAGAATGAAATCCAGCTGTGAAACAGTTCTTTTCTTTCTGCATCATTTAAAATCCTGGCAGGGGAGGAGGGGCTAAAACACTGATGTTATAAATTGTAACAACTGCTCCACAGCTTACAGACAGCATGCAGGAACTACATAACCCACAATGCATTGAACTGTGATGTTCCTTTCCTTATTGACATTACATGTGCAGGGAATTATGGGATTGGGAGGATGCAGGCTGAAGGCAGGCTGAGGACAGTCAACTACTGTTACATTTTATTTGAGTCTCAAAGTAGTCAGTCAGATCAGCAGGGGAACATAAGGTCAAACTTAGGTAAATGTTCCAAACCATATTATTACACTACAAATCATGAAAAGGCTGCATATTTTCCAACTGATGTATATTGCAAAGTTGCTTGAAATTATGTTTACTTTTTAAAAAGCTAACATTGCGTTTGGGTGGAGACACACGGAGCTACTAGTAGCAGCTTCTTGTCACAGCTACAAAAATAGACAATGCTGATAATTGTCAGCAATTAATAATTGATAATTGTCTCTATGTGTGTTTTAGCAGAGGCAATTGTCAGTATTGTCTATGGCAGGGGATTTTCTGAAATTAAGTAGCTGTGACAAGTAGCTGCTACTAAGTAGCTCTGTGTGTCTTCATCCGTAATAGACAGAACTATCAGAGACCTTTTTGTTTGTAAACAAGCTTTATTGTGCACTGGATTTTATTATATTGCTGATCATTCTTCCCTGTAATGCCAAGCACTGAGAGCTGACCAGGCTTCTTCTGACCGCACACCTTCCTGCTGACTGCCATAACCTTATTTGCCCTGACCACACTCCATCTTGTTTCCTGATCTGCACATGGACCTCGCTAGTTTGTTTTATTGGCTCTCCCAAGCCTACAGATATCAACCATTGTATAAAGATTTTTCCCTTATTTCTGTATATGCCAGACAAGGACAGTCGAACTACAGCTTCTGCTTCTATTGGGATACGAGTTATAGTTTAAGCTTTGTAACATCTGCTTTATACTAACCAGTTACAGGGCAGCTTTAAGGTACCATTTAATTGGTGGGCCACTACTGCCCAAAGAAATTTGTGATAGAATACAGTAAGGCAGGCAATGATGACTGTGCTGACTGAAGTAGACATGATGGCCAAGTGGGGCACCTGGTACCAACAGCCCTGGGAGCAGATAAATGACAAAATAGTGACACTACAGGTAAAGGACTTGTTATCTAGAATGCTTGTGACCAAGGGTATTCTGGATAAGGGGTTTTGCCGTAATTTGGATCTCCATACCTTAAGTCTACTAAAAAAATCAATGAAACATTAATTAAACCCAATAGGATTATTTTGCATCCAATAAGGATTAATTATATCTTAGTTGGGATCAATTACAAGGTACTGTTTTATTATTACAGAGAAAAGGAAATCATTTAACCATTAAATAAACCCAATAGGGCTGTTCTGCCCCCAATAAGGGGTAATTATATCTTAGTTGGGATCAAGTACAGGTACTGTTTTATTATTACAGAGAAAAGGGAATCATTTAACCATGAAATAAACTCAATAGGACTGTTCTGCCCCCAATAAGGGGTAATTATATCTTAGTTGGGATCAAGTACAGGTACTGTTTTATTATTACAGAGAAAAGGGAATCATTTAACCATTAAATAAACTCAATAGGGCTGTTCTGCCCCAATAAGGATTAATTATATCTTAGTTGGGATCAAGTACAGGTACTGTTTTATTATTACAGAGAAAAGGGAATCATTTAACCATGAAATAAACCCAATAGGGCTGTTCTGCCCCCAATAAGGGGTAATTATATCTTAGTTGGGATCAAGTACAGGTACTGTTTTATTATTACAGAGAAAAGGGAATCATTTAACCATTAAATAAACCCAATAGGACTGTTCTGCCCCCAATAAGGGGTAATTATATCTTAGTTGGGATCAAGTACAGGTACTGTTTTATTATTACAGAGAAAAGGGAATCATTTAACCATTAAATAATCCCAATAGGGCTGTTCTGCCCCAATAAGGATTAATTATATCTTAGTTGGGATCAAGTACAGGTACTGTTTTATTATTACAGAGAAAAGGGAATCATTTAACCATTAAATAATCCCAATAGGGCTGTTCTGCCCCAATAAGGATTAATTATATCTTAGTTGGGATCAAGTACAGGTACTGTTTTATTATTACAGAGAAAAGGGAATCATTTAACCATTAAATAAACCCAATAGGGCTGTTCTGCCCCCAATAAGGGGTAATTATATTTTAGTTGGGATCAAGTACAGGTACTGTTTTATTATTACAGAGAATAATGAAATCAGTTTTAAAATTCTGAATAATTTGATTAAAATGGAGTCTATGCGAGACATGCTCTCTGTAATTCGGAGCTTTCTGGATAATGGGTTTCCAGGTAAGGGATCCCATACCTGTACAAGAAAAAAGGCAAAGCATTAAGGATAGCAATGCTGTAGAGCTCATTCAGTTGATTAAAATGAGGGGGCTGCCATCTCTGCTGGATGCTTCTGCCAAAAGCTGTGGGCCCCCTATCCTGGTGGACCCCTGGGGAAAATGCCCCTTTTACCTATTTATTAAAATGACCCTCACCACTTATAAGATTACAGTGATCTCTATAATATGACTTTCTACCATAATGCTCGGAAGGCCAAGCTGGCAATTTATATGTATTTAATAAGCAGAAAGTGCATATTTTATATTTAGCATAATACAGACAGGAAACACACGCAGTGTTCTCTCTTGCACTCCAACCTTTGTGTCAGTGGTGCCGGCTGCCAGTAACGTGCGGATCTCTGGGGAGCACAGACCTGGCTCTCACCCAGCGGATGGACTGCTTCCATGAAGTAGCATCTCCCTGCCCGCTGTGAGCAAAGAAAAATGATGAGTGCCACGCAGGTGTCTCCCGCCCTAGATCAGGCCTCTGACAGCCGAATTGCTTTCTTGGCAGGAGATTTAGGGGGTTTGGGTGTAATTGGGAAACAGCTGTGAGACTTCCAGAGGTGCCCAGATAAATTTCCCAGTGGATGAATAATCACTTACCTGCTAGAGTGTCAGAATGTTCAACAGCAGCAAAGAATTTGGCAAGTAATTTAAAAGTCTGTAGGTAGGATTCTATAAATCCGTTGTGGGGTTATTCTATATGACTGTCACCTCTATAGCTGCCAGCTGCTCCTACCTTCTTTAAAACTGTTCCACTTTTGCATTGTTTTAAACCTGACTAGTTGCACAGAAGTATTCATGTGAACAAACAGCAGTTGTCCATGTCATCTATCATTCAGGAACCTAAAGTTAATTAAAATGGCCTCGATAATTATGCTCATTTTTTGCATGTCATGTATGAAAAGAGTGATTGTCTTTGTTAAGTGAACCTACAGTGAGAGAGTCCTACTTTAGCAATTACATGGGTTTGTGTTGCAAGTAACTCTCATTATGATGGGGGGGGGTCCACAGAAACATGCATAGGGTGCAACTTAACAGCACACAGAAAATGATTATTGCAGAATCACCAAAAGTATGGTGGACAGCTTAGATATAATCTTAGATATAACATGCCACTGACACTCTTGTGCCTTAAGAAGGACATTCGCAGGGTGATAAAGGGTCCCAACGTGGCCCCCCCAGCCGGAGTTGGCGACTTCCAAGTAGAGGGCACTCAGGACTGCCTGTCTAGCCAATTTCTGGATAAAAATGGTCAGCTATCTATCAAGTAGGTTTAGAAATCTTGCTTTGGGCAAGGAATGCATCAGTGTACTGATACGGGCCTTACCTGACGAGTCCCTATTGGCCAGGAACCTTTTATACCCATTAGCACAATTTAAATGGAAAAAGTGTTGGGGAGCAACACAAGCATGATAAATATACCTGGGGGTGCAAATAAGCTATATTGGCTACTTAATAGCCTCTATACTTTTATGCAACCAAAACTTGCCTATTTATTAGAAATTCAAAAATGAGCACCTGCTTTGAGGCCTCAGGGAGCAACATCCAAGGGGTTGGGGAGCAACATGTTGGAACACTGCTATAGGCCTTCAGAATGATATGGTCACATCTGTGCATGGGTGACCAGTCTTGGCAAAATCTACCTGTCAGCCAACCTACACAAATGGCCAGCTTTATTTATCGACAGTGACAGTCTCTTCCTCTAATAGCACCTTGCCTTAAATGTAGTGCCATAGTCACAGTTCCCTTGCAGTGCCATTTCTGCCATGAGGCAAGGTGCACTTTCTGCTATAGGGATGTGTCCCCCTTCCGCCAGGAGAACAAACCATATAATACCCTTGACATCAACATGCCTTACTTATCAACCACAGTTAATGCCCTTTCCTTGATATCATCTTGCCTTACTATATACACTATCCAACTTATACCTTATTGCCTTACTATAAGCACTTATCCAGTGCTGCCACCATATATATACTCTATACAGTGTCCGACATGAAAGGAGATAACTATGTGGGGGCTTATGGCATTTCTTAACCACTCTACATGTTCTCAAGCCCCCCCCTCCAGGGAAGGGCACCCATGCATGCTTGTGATGACAGTTTTCAATAACCATTGGTTGGAAACCTATAACAAAAGTTATTCTCTGTGTGTGTGAATCCTCTATTCTATAGCAACTTACTTGCTTTTCCTTTTATTCCTTCACATGCAGTGTGCCAGTGCTTCTTGCATGGCGTGGGTTACTCCAGCTTCACTATTAGGCAAATTATCGTCATGTCTAATCATTAGAAATCCTTTTTCAGAGTTCTCCCCAAGGTCATTTAGAACAGAGAGCTAAGAGTATCCACCTCTTGCCATCCTTTAGCTTTGCAGGCTCACTCCCTCTCAGATGAGAAAATGCCCACCTGGCATGTGTATGATTGACGGATGTTTCTACTGTGGGGTTGGCACAGCAATCATGAAACCGGAGAAAGAAAGTAGCAGCTGGTGGGAGCTATTATCATTCAATCACTTGAGAGACAGGAGTTGACATGCACGTCTGCATATTTCAGTGGCAGCGATGCCACCCCAGGAATGTGCCCATTCCAAAGTCCATTAGTCAGTTTAACCCTTTCACTGCTAACAGGCAATGCACTGCAAGTGTGTGTATGTGTGAAAGCAGTTTCCTTCTCCATACATATTTAATAAATTTGCTACTCACAGTTTGTTGTATTCCAGATTATTTTTCAGAGCTCACCCTTCCATTATAATGCTAGCTCCTCCTATCCTTAGTCCCCAAACTGACAACTCCACTCTGCTTTCTGGCAGCCCTACAGTTTAATAAACACACTAGGAGTAAAAGAACACTTTCACTGCCAAGCCAAAATCATGGAAACTTATAAAAATAATTATCTGAACCAATATTTCAGGTGACTCTGTCAGAAGGCCTAAGGCTGAAATATAAAAGGCAAGATGAAAGTTGCCCTAGGCTGGGG
Source organism: Xenopus tropicalis (assembly GCF_000004195.4). Classification (NCBI taxonomy): domain Eukaryota; kingdom Metazoa; phylum Chordata; class Amphibia; order Anura; family Pipidae; genus Xenopus; species Xenopus tropicalis. Next base: position 32,465,651 of record NC_030686.2, read on the forward strand.
CCCACCGGGAAATCCTCTGATACTCCAGCTAGCCAGTCTGACATTGAAACAGCCATCGAGGGAAACGTGGAAGATAAAAAGAGAAACACGGTTTGAAAAACGTGGCCCAACACATAATGATCATTCCATGGAGGAACAGCAGGCATTCACAGATCCCACAGACAGGCAAAGTAGAGGAGCTGCAGACTTTTATATTAAGTGAACGTAAAACATGTTACAGCCTTACGTGTGTTTTGCACTATTATAGACTTATTGAGTAACTGCCAATCGCATGAAATGTGTAACATAGACAGTGGAAAACAAAAGTCTGCATCTCCTTTACTTTGCCTTTCTGTGGGATCTGCGAGTGCCTGCTGTTCTTCCATGGTATGATCCTTCTTCTCAAATTGTAGGTATGGGGCATGAGCACCCAGAACCCATGTGTGCATATTCCTCTCTTTATATTCTTATATATATTATATATATTAACACATAATGATACCCTAATGGGACCAGTCACAGGCAGTTACTGTACCTATAAGGGTAGAAGGTGCAGAATGGCACCAGTCAATCCCATTCACTAAAATGCTTCTTGCATCTAGTCTATATGCCCATTGCACCGGCTTTGCAGAATAGGGAACAGTGCAGAACTCTTTCTGGACAGGTGGCATTCCAGCATTACCTTTGTTCCCTATAGGTGCTATTAATTGTGCCATCAGAATTATTCAAATGGCATTACAGGTCCTGTAATGGGACCTGTTATCCTAAATGGTCGGGACCTGGGGTTTTCCGGATAAGGGGTCTTTCCTTAATTTAGGTCTCCATACCTTGTATACTAAAAAATAACTAAAATATTACATAAATCCAATAGGATTGTTGTGCCTCAAATAAGGATTGATTACATCTTAGTTACCATCAAGCACAAGGTACTGTTTTATCATTACAGAGAAAAAGGAAATAATTTTTCAAAATTTGAAATTTTTTTTATAACTGAGTGTCCATTATTCTCCTCATCAGGCAGCCTCCCTCTCATCCTCCTCCTCGGGCACGTCGCCCTCCTCCACTAGGCTATCAGCAGGAAGTCCCGGGAGGTGATGTTACTCAAAAAAGCCTTGCCCCTGCTAACAAAGTGCGTACCCTAGCAACATGCTCCAACAGGTAATTGCTGACCACTTATTGCTGCTCTACAAGTTGCTCCACCATGTGCAGGCAAAGTTCCAATGTGTTTGGTAGGTCACTGATAAGCTGGTGGGGTGGCAAGTGGTGGTGGTGCCATTGCAACTGTGCCAACAACATGTTGATATGATACCTGTGGAAGTGGCAGCATACTCTACATGCCTTCTCCAGCACATTGCTGAATCCTCGGTAGCTCTTCAAAAAGCAAAGCAAGGCTCATGGGTCAGTCTGCCTTGGGGAGGGGTGGGGGGCTTGCAGTGGCTTGGCTGTGCTGACACATAGCTGTGGGGATGCTTTGTGGAGTGACTTGTTTCTCTGGTGGTGAAGAGTGGAGGATATAAGTGACTTTCTGGTGTTTCCCATACTCCCCACAGGGAGTCCAAAAAATCAAAACAGACATTACTCCCTAGTGGTACCGTGCCACTCCACTAATTAGATGTCCTTGCTGCTCCTTTGGGTACGGTCCTCACTTGTGATTGAAACAATAGCTATAAAAATCTAAAAAAGGAGAAGAAGGGAGCACACTAAGGGGGAGATTTATTAAGATACGAATGCTAGGAGCGTTCATTCGAATACTCTGAGCGTATTCTCTGCGATTTTGTTCACGCTTGCGCGAAAAATTCAGAAAGGTTCTGCCACTGTTTACAATTGTTTGGTACAAAAATTTCGTGACTTTCGGATCGCCAATATGATATTATCGTGACTAATACGATTTCTTCGTAAGCATTTTCGTGATATTTGCAATCTTTAGAAATTATCGTATCCAATCCGAATTTTTCCCATTCGGCATTCGAACTCGTGTTTTAATGAATCGGCCCCCATAGAGTAATAACTTCCAACACTAGATATCAACTCTAATCCAAAATTACCAGAAGTTAAAGTGTAATCAAGAGTCATAATATTAAATACACCGGAAGCGTGCAAAACAAATGTATTCCTCCTTTCTAGTGGTAACTCACAAGGTGCCCCAGGGGAATATGTCTCTCAAATCCACTGGTCAGCTTCTTCTCATTCATAAAAAATATAAAAGCAGAGAAGTCAATGAGTAGATAATAATGGTGTGTACATTTTTGGTGCACTATACTGCAAATGAACAGCATAGCAACATTCTAATGTTTATTTTAAATTCCTGAAACTGGAGATGCTTTGGGCAAACTGGTGGCTGATAAAGTACCTGCTGCTAGGAGCTAGCATGTGTCAGTACTTTGATGGGGAGCACAATGGATGAGAATAAAGTTTTTATACCTTTCCATAAACACAATGGTGCCCAAGGATAGCAAAAAGCTAGGTGTAGTAGAGATGTAGTGGTAACGGGAGTGTGGAAGCATAGTCTGTGAGCCAGATCAGTGAAGATAAGAAGCATCTGGGATCAAAAATAGGTGGTGGTCAAGCAAATTCATAAGTTAAGTAAAAGTCAAGGCACAAGACAATCAACAAATTCAGGAAACCAGACCATAGAGGGACTGTGATTGGTGGACAGTGGTTTTGTTAGGGGACCCCCAAGCTGTTTAACAAACCACAAGGGCAGGTTCACTGTTTAATTGCTTGCTGCATGCAAGTTGTCACTGTGGGGCGTTACCACCAGGGGTGGGGAAGCCGAATGCATTCAGGTCTGCACCCCTTCTGGGCCCCCAGAAAAAGAATAATTGACCGTCGGAGAAGAAATGTGATTCACTGATAAAAAAAAATGCACCTGGAAGGGTTTGGGGGGCCCAGGCCAGGCTAAGTTACATTAGTGCCATCCCAGTAGGTTTTTAGCTTTTGCTTGCTGTTTCTGGGTGATGTTCCTTATACAGCACGTATCTCCCCACAGATTGTATTAATAGGCTTGTTGCATATAGGGTGTTAGTTAGTATTAATGGTTTGGGAGAAAGCCTTGTGCTGGGAGGCTGAATGTGGATAACAGAAAGAGAATCTATGGATATTAGCAGTTACAAACGATTGTAGCATAATGTAATTTCTTTTTCTGCCCTATTGTCTGTACACAATGAGGGTGTTTATGGCTCAGCCGCTCTCACTGCTCATACAAAACAGCCTCATTTTCCTGCCTTTGTGCTGTTCAGAACCTGACAAAGTGTGTGCAAAGGAGAGAGATGGAACTGGAGGGAACAAGAGAAAGGAGAATGTGGGGAGAGAATGAGGGTAAGAGGAAGGGGAGAATGGAGAAAGAGGAGAAGAGAGATTTACACATGGATATGAAGCCGAACAGAGGTTGGATTAAAATGAAAAAAGTGAAGGTAAAATAGATGTTAAGGGGGGAATATTATAAAGGGGCCACAGCATGTTGCTCACATAATGAAAAGCTTTTACAGACACGTAGCCAATTCATTTTCATCATAGACGTTAATCTAATAACGTAGCTGCTGCTTTAAGCTGGCTGGAGTAAAACACTATTTATGCAGCCTATACATTTCCTGTGGTGTTTATCACAATATTGCATTAAAAATCCTATTCAGGAAGTACAGAGTGCAAAAGAACACAGATTCCACCCTCAGCCCCTCCAAACCTGCTGAAAAATATAATAGGCCCTTTCACATACTGTGAGTTCTACCATTCATTCTATAATTGGTAAAATATAGGATGAAAATAGCAAAGGGTTTCATTATTTTATTCAATAAATAACATTATAAATAGGATAAATTGTATTAAAAGGCAGAAAGGGAATCATATATAAAGCCTGAGCTGCGTAACTTAACAAAAACACCCTTAAAAAAATCATCAGGGGGACCCCAGCTTGTATTCTATGGCATGCAAACTGTCTCTTTTACCCCCCCAGATCCACTTGCCTACTAACTTGTTTGCTCCCAATCCTATTGGGTCTGGTTAATTGGCAGATGTTCCATTCACATAGACCACATAGAAACAACTATTTATATCTGTGACTTTGGATTGAGATATTTACTCTAACACTGACATAAGAAACCTGACTACCCAGATATCCTGGAATGTGCCATTAGCTCAATGCACCCGTCGGCAACCTGAGGTTGGTTGATATCAACTTTTTAGGCTTTTGGATTTAAAATGAATAATGACAGTACATGGTCCCTGGGTCCTTTTATAACTTATGTAGTCTAAAGTAATGCCTGATGGGGAAGGATTAATGAAAAAGAAAATTGAATCCCTCAAGCAACCAAACCTTTTCCCAAACCCCATGTTCAGAGAGGTAGGGATTCATTTTGATTAATGCAGGGTGATAGGTATGCATACAGTTAACCAGTTCCTCACCTTTGCTCTATGGCCATGCCTAGAAGGGTGAGAAGTAAGGGCATAATGGTGTTCAGTAGAGACTAGTGATGGGCGAAATGTTTCGCCAGGCATGGATTTGCAGCGAATTTCCGCGTTTCGCCATTGGCGGATTGTTTCGCAAAACGGATGAAAAAATTTGCTGCAGAAAAATTCGCACGTCCAAAAATTGTCGCCCGCGTCAAAATAATAGTCGTGAGCAACAAAATAATAGCCACAGGCGACAAAATAATAGCCATGCGACAAAATAATAGTGGCGGTCGATGAAATAGTAGCCACACGACAAAATAATAGCTGCGGCCGACAATTTTCTTTTGATGTGCGACATTTTCGCCGTTTCGCGAATTTTCCGCTGTTTCGAGATTCGCAAATTTTTTGGCTAAGCGAAATGGGACAGATTTGCTCATCACTAGTAGAGACCATTAACCCCCTACTACAAAGCCAAGGCAACAGAAGTATCCACTGTATCACTAGTGCAGAGTTACTAAGAAACTTACGGGGTTAATGGGGCTGAGGATGGAATATTAAAGAAAATAGTAGCAGTTTAACCCTTTTGACACGTCAACAATGTCATTTAAGTTATAGTCAGCCTTTTGCCCCAACTTACATCTGACTTCTATTGATTCTGTGGTGGCACAGCAGAATCTTCTCAAAATTCTCATTATATAATTGCATTTCCTCTGAATTAGGAATTAAAGCTGTGAGATTTTTTTCGGGGGGCGGGGGATTTTTCATACATATGGTTTTCTATGGTTTAATTAGATTATTGCATTTTGTTTTATATCGGAAATTCATTCAGATTTGAGAAAACTTTCAGTCTTTTTGTAGTTTGATGGCACCAGGATAATTAGAATATTCAGTAACCTGTCATAGTGAGACATTTGTAGCACTATATCGATGACATATTCAAGGCGTGGAATCCCTTTGCAGGGCTTAATAATATTTGTGTTAGGCTTTTGGAATGCCCCAAAATTGGTTTTTAATTTGGGATTCCATCTGCAACAAATTCTTATTTTAGTTGTTGGGTTGCGATTATAGATGGGCATTCCACCATATATAGAGAAAAGACAAATAGAAACACAATTTTGCATAACCCCTGTTACTAACCGTAAGATTTTACAAGTAACAGCTAAAACACTAATCCATGCCCTTATCCTTTCCCACTTAGATTACTGCAATCTCCTACTAACCGGCCTCCCAGACTCCCACCTCTCTCCCCTGCAATCAATATTAAACCCTGCTGCCAGGATCCTCCTGCTCTCTCCTAAGAGGGATCCTGTTCAGCCTCACTTAATCTCTCTTGCATGGCTGCCTGTTAAGCAAAGGATAGCTTACAAAATCCTTCTGCTTATGTTCAAAGCCCTTCACTCCTCTGCTCCTCACTACATTTCTTCACTGGTCTCCCTGCACGTTCCTGGTCGTCTCCTCCACTCCTCTCAGAGCCTCCGTCTTTTTACACCATCCACACCCACTGCGCTCTCTCGTCTTGAACTTTTCTATCTTGCTGCTCCTTCCCTCTGGAACTCTATCTTGAAATAATTGCCAGCAGAGTACACATTATTTTATATTTAACTGTGTGCTTATTCTTAGTATTACAAATAAATAATTTTCCTATATTAAGGCTACAAAGGGCTTAAGGGGGATGAGCACCCTTTGGTGTTACATTGTCCTAAAATGCATATGTGAGTTATGCGAAATAATGATAGTTTTTGGATTTATACTCTTGACATCTTAAATCCTAGTGGTATAAATGTCTCTCTTCCTTTGGGATATGTTTTTATTCTGATTACATACCCTGAGGTTCATTAGGTAGATGGGGTCATTCATATATAGGGAATGTGGGACAAGGTGCATGTTTTTCTAGTTTGTTATTTAAAGGGCACCTATCATGCTAATAGATATATTATATATATATATATATATATATTATTATATATAATAGAATACCATTCTTTAAATAATATTTTTTCGTAATAGGCTCCCTTTAACTTTGCAAATGGGGCACTGGGCTGTGCCAAAATGTCACTCTTCTAAAATAAAGTGTTTGTTAACAAAACAAAACCTGGGTGTGCTTGCTGTTTAGAGTCATTTGGGATTGGAATCATTCTGTCTTGTGCAAACCAGGTAATTGATGACTGCTAAGTGCCATACATTGTTATCTACATAAAGAATGGCAGTTTTATCAATAAATAACTTTCAGAAAATGTAAGTACTGTCATAAAACAACATGGCTCCATTATGGGTCAGTGTTGCTCCGTATTAAATACAAACCGGATTCCAAAAAAGTTGGGACACTAAACAAATTGTGAATAAAAACTGAACGCAATGATGTGGAGGTGCCAACTTCTAATATTTTATTCAGAATAGAACATAAATCATGGAACAAAAGTTTAAACTGAGAAAATGTACCATTTTAAGGGAAAAATATGTTGAATCAGAATTTCATGGTGTCAACAAATACCAAAAAAAGTTGGGACAAGTAGCAATAAGAGGCTGGAAAAAGTAAATTTGAGCATAACGAAGAGCTGGAAGACCAAATAACACTAATTAGGTCAATTGGCAACATGATTGGGTATAAAAAGAGCTTCTCAGAGTGGCAGTGTCTCTCAGAAGCCAAGATGGGGAGAGGATCACCAATTCCCACAATGTTGCGCAGAAAGATAGTGGAGCAATATCAGAAAGGTGTTACCCAGTGAAAAATTGCAAATATTTTGCATCTATCATCATCAACTGTGCATAACATCATCCGAAGATTCAGAGAATCTGGAACAATCTCTGTGCGTAAGGGTCAAGGCTGTAAAACCATACTGGATGCCCGTGATCTCCGGGCCCTTAAACGACACTGCACCACAAACAGGAATGCTACTGTAAAGGAAATCACAGAATGGGCTCAGGAATACTTCCAGAAACCATTGTCCGTGAACACAATCCACCGTGCCATCCGCCGTTGCCAGCTGAAACTCTACAGTGCAAAGAAGAAGCCATTTCTAAGCAAGATCCACAAGCTCAGGCGTTTTCACTGGGCCAGGGATCATTTAAAATGGAGTGTGGCAAAATGGAAGACTGTTCTGTGGTCAGACGAGTCACGATTCGAAGTTCTTTTTGGAAATCTGGGACGCCATGTCATCCTGACCAAAAAGGACAAGGACAACCCAAGTTGTTATCAACGCTCAGTTCAGAAGCCTGCATCTCTGATGGTATGGGGTTGCATGAGTGCGTGTGGCATGGGCAGCTTGCATGTCTGGAAAGGCAGCATCAATGCAGAAAAATATATTCAGGTTCTAGAACAACATATGCTCCCATCCAGACGTCATCTCTTTCAGGGAAGAGCCTGCATTTTTCAACAAGATAATGCCAGACCACATTCTGCATCAATCACAACATCATGGCTGCGTAGGAGAAGGATCCGGGTACTGAAATGGCCAGTCTGCAGTCCAGATCTTTCACCTATAGAGAACATTTGGCGCATCATAAAGAGGAAGGTGCAACAAAGAAGGCCCAAGACGATTGAACAGTTAGAGGCCTGTATTAGACAAGAATGGGAGAGCATTCCTATTCCTAAACTTGAGAAACTGGTCTCCTCGGTCCCCAGACGTCTGTTGAGTGTTGTAAGAAGAAGGGGAGATGCCACACAGTGGTGAAAATGGCCTTGTCCCAACTTTTTTGGGATTTGTTGACACCATGAAATTCTGAATCAACATATTTTTCCCTTAAAATGGTACATTTTCTCAGTTTAAACTTTTGTTCCATGATTTATATTCTATTCTGAATAAAATATTAGAAGTTGGCACCTCCACATCATTGCATTCAGTTTTTATTCACAATTTGTTTAGTGTCCCAACTTTTTTGGAATCCGGTTTATATAAACAGTATATATGTTACATTATATTTGTATTAACAGAGCATGGGTTCTATATAAATCTCAAAGCTAAAAGGTTCACTGCGCCAGACTCCCATTCTAGTACAGGTATGGGATCCGTTATCCGGAAACCCGTTATCCAGAAAGCCCGTCTCCCATAGACTCCTTATAGATTTCCTTTATCTCTGTAAAAATAAAACAATGCTTTGTATTTGATCCCAACTAAGATATAATTAATCCTTACTGGATGCAAAATAATTCTATTGGGTTTTATTAATGTTTTAATGTTTAAGAGCATTCTGGATAACGGGTCCTATACCTGTATAATATTTTCTATCACGCAGCCAGAGATTCTTCATGCCGACCACTTTCCCTCCATCAGCTTGAGTAGTATTGTGTTATGACTGGTGACTGGGTTCAATCTGTTTTGCAACTACCTAATAAAAATGGATTAGGAACTGTAGAGACTACTTAGAAGGAGGAAGGAGATTTATGCATTCACTTTTACATTCTGTCTGACAGAATCTCCGTTTTGGGGGAAACTCATGTGTTTACTACTTTCCGTGTCATTTCCAGGCTGTGCTGGCAGGCAGGCGGATGAAAGTCCAGGAGAGTAAATTGTTTAGCACATTAATTCTTCCAGCTGCTAAAATAGTGGAAAAGTGGTGCTTCTCACAGCACAAGTATCCCCATGCTATCTCGCAGGTGGCGAATAGCCAACAAACATAATGCATTTAAGAAAGCACCAATAGAAAACATTGTGTTAGCCTGTTGTGCAGAGTACAGGAGATTGCTTATACATAAGTGGGACACTTTAAACATATGCATTAAGGGCCAGAACTAATCATTTCTCTGCTTATCAGATCTTTTCTTATTTCTATCTGTAATTGCTTTTGCAAAGATTTCCTGTCTTCTATGAGACCCTTATGTAACAGGCCTTCTTGACCCATAAACCATAACATGTTATATTTATCCGGCAAGAGAACCTTGAGGTCAGGGATAGGATTTTCAAGTAATTTTTTTAGTAAAAGCTGTTGATGAGATTTTAAGACATAAATTCATAACAATGTAGTTGCCGGTAAATTTGTAATACCCTTAAAATTGGGCCCGCCCCCGATCCACCTCAATCTGCCAATAACTTACCTTACTTCCTCCTGGATGTGCTCCATATCCCTCCCTCCGGCTCTCGCTATGCCATTTGACATCAACAGAAGAAAGCAATACCTTTGCCATACCACTTAATTTGCTTTATTGGGTGCATTCAATTCCCAAGCCGCTTCCGAGCTCAACCATCCAATAAAAATTTCAAATAGGAAAGACGCACACCTTCATGCTGGCAAATGCCTTTAACACATTCTTTTACAGAAATGCAAAGCACAAGCTTTCAGGGACCAACCCCTTCCTCAAGGGACATCAACAACCCACCCATTTGATCTCATCACCCCACCCCTTTTGTGTCTTATCCCCCAGCTGCTGGTAATATTTAGTCAGAAAAGTGGCAACCTTGTCTGCTACCCACCCCTTCTTAGTACACGCTTCTTAACTTATCTATGTATTTTCAGGCCCTGCCCTCTGAAATAGGATAATATTTTATCCCATTGTTCTAACCCCCATTATAAGCTCTATAGGGGAAGCAACATACAACGTATGGACTGGAAACACAGCAGTAGATGGAGCACCCATATTGAAAGTTGTTAGATTTAGCAGACAGAATGGCACTAGTGTCAAGGACTATTACTGACCAGTAAAGGATAAGTAAACCCTCTATATCCTGTACAGTTGTGATAGCATACAAGCCCATGACACCTTATAAAGTTGGTCATACCTCTACCATTTTGTACAACTTTTGATCCTGACCAATATTTTTGTGCTCTGGAAATCAGTCAGTTAGTTGCTCCGGAAGGTTTACAAATTCCATTTTGCCATATCAGCCAGTGAATGGTGCATTAGCAGCTGAGGAAGAGAGGTGTAAAATGAGCTTCTATAAATTTGCTGCTATTCTATTGAGTGAGGTTGTTGGCCTGAATGAACCAAACAATAGAAAGGTTGCCATGCCATTATTGGCCCCCCCTACTCTATGAGGGCCAGGTACTAACATTTTTCGTGTGAAAAAATGCAACTTTTTCACCATTTATTATGCATCAAAACCATGAATAGCGCAAATGTAAAAAAGCTGTTGAGGTCATGTAAAAGTCAATGGGAGCCATCCTAGGCACATTTTAGATTTTTGTCATTTGTAAGTCAAAGTTTTCTTCTTGCACTTTCTTTCTCACTGGAATCTGCATGATTATTATGTTAATACTTCAATTACTCAGACAGAAGGAGAATAAAATAGCCTTCTGTGGCGTTTGCCTGAATAACAGAAAGATATGCTTTCATTTAATAAGGTTCAGGCAAAGGCTAATTCTTCCAGATATTTTTTTTATAAATAGCACTGAATTTAGGTCTACACAGGGAGCAGAACGGGAAGGTGGCTGCCAACTCGTTTCAGATACTTTCCATCATCAGACGAAGCTTCTACCCCCTACATTCCCCCTATACATTATTTTATCCATTGACCAGAGCTCATTAATATTACACTACCACTAATTAGCCCTGGAAATACATTTCTGATATTAAATCAGCTTCAAAAATATGCATTAATAAAACAGGGGCAAAAGGGCTGCTATACCTTTAAGTTTTCTAGCATTCTGGTGCTGTGTACAGCCATTAATTTATGATAACTTTCACAACAGGCTGTGGGGAAAAAAACTAGTAAATGATGCCAACTATAGAAAGTATATCACATGAAAGCCCTGCATGGATATGACAATTTTGGCTTTATGCAATAGCAGCCATGTGGGAAGTCATAATGAGTTTGTGGCTTACCAATGAGACAAATGTCTATGGATGCAAAGCTTAAACTGCATCCACAGTAATTATAGTACAAATAGAGAAATTATAAAATTATAAAATACTTTCAGCTTCAGCTACTTCCATTAGATAAATTATTAGGGAGTAAGGAATAATTTCCCTTTAAAGTTTGTCATATACAAAAGGATCTGCTGATCTGGCCATGAAGGCAAATCATGGTGCATCAAATTTATCTGACCCCTTCCTACTTAACCTTGAACCACGAGGCTGATGGTCCATAGAGCGAGTTAATGTGCATATTCACATTCAGATCCCTACGGGTGGGCGATATTGGGAGAATCCAGGCTAATTCGGATCGAATTATAATGACGGGTATAGGCAAAGTCGGTTCGGGGACTGCATCAACGAGCCGACTAGATTTTTTAACCTGCCCTATCAATATCTGGCTGATTTCAGGCCAGATATCAGTCAGGCAGGCCCACTGGTAGTGCCCATACACGGGACGATTAGCTGCCGAATCGGTCTAAGGGACTGATATCGGCAGCTAGAATCGCCCATTGTATGGACACCTTTAGTTGTCTGAAATAGATCTCTGCTCCAAACTGCCTTTCCACTGGCAACAATAGGAGTTGCCGGTGGAGAGGACTACGCATTGCTTCCGCTTTCCGATGTTACCTGCAGGAGGAAACTTTGCTCAACTTCGGAAAGTCAAATGAATGCTTAGGCCTTTCCACCAGCGACTCCTATTATTGCCAGTGGAATGGCAGTTTGGAGTGGCTAGTTACCAGAGATCTATTGTGGGCAACTAAGCTGCTCCGTTGGACATCAGCCCAAGACAGGATACCAGCAGATAATACCAATGGTTCCCATATACACTGGTAATTACAGAGAACAAGCTCTGTAAAAGCACAGGGGTCAGAGTGCTTTGCTTTCAGTTATGCAAGACTGGCAGTCTGCTCATCATTATGTCTAACATAACACAGTTAGATTGAAAGGTTTAATCCATGCAGTAGTGGATTGTCATGTTCAGAAGTGGTTTGATAGATAAGTATATATAAATTACAGTATCGGTGTTCAGTTGTAAAGCTGAAATTTTATAATAGATAAAATGTGAACAAATATACGTCAGCCCAAGCCCCTCCATGCAATAACATAGCTATAATGGCATGATTAAACATGTCTCTCGATAATATAAACAATGGTCACTGCCTATTTAATCAAATATAGACCCAACTGGGATCTCTATGCAAAGCAAAGCAAAATATGTGCTTCAAGACAGGAATATTAAACACCCCTTTTGGGACAAAGGAGATTTAGCAGTGTGAAACCCTTCATTGAACAATTGCCAGTGCCCCTCTTAGTATTAAGTCTTTTTTACACCCCGTTGCTCTGCCGGAGAAGCCAGGGGTTTGGCCAAAATAACATTACAATAGCCTTTTACACATCAAGTATGTTACCTATTAAAGGAAAACTATACCCCCAGAATGACTACTTAAACAACAGATAGTTTATATTATGTTAAGTGACCTATTAAAGAATCTCACCAAACGAGTGACTTACGAGTTTCCTGACTCTGGTCAAGTACAGGTATGGGATCCCTTATCCGGAAACTCGTTATCCAGAAAGCTCCGAATTACGGAAAGCCCATCTCCCATAGACTCCATTTTAATCAAGTAATTCAGAATTTTAAAACTGATTCCCTTTTTCTCTGTAATAATAAAACAGTACCTTGTAATTGATCCCAACTAAGATATAATTACCCCTTATTGGGGGCAGAACAGCCCTATTGGGTTTATTTAATGGTTAAATGATTTCCCTTTTCTCTGTAATAATAAAACAGTACCTGTACTTGATCCCAACTAAGATATAATTACCCCTTATTGGGGGCAGAACAGCCCTATTGGGTTTATTTCATGGTTAAATGATTCCCTTTTCTCTGTAATAATAAAACAGTACCTTGTAATTGATCCCAACTAAGATATAATTACCCCTTATTGGGGCAGAACAGCCCTATTGGGTTTATTTAATGGTTAAATGATTCCCTTTTCTCTGTAATAATAAAACAGTACCTGTACTTGATCCCAACTAAGATATAATTACCCCTTATTGGGGGCAAAACAGCCCTATTGGGTTTATTTAATGGTTAAATGATTCCCTTTTCTCTGTAATAATAAAACAGTACCTGTACTTGATCCCAACTAAGATATAATTACCCCTTATTGGGGGCAGAACAGCCCTATTGGGTTTATTTCATGGTTAAATGATTCCCTTTTCTCTGTAATAATAAAACAGTACCTTGTAATTGATCCCAACTAAGATATAATTACCCCTTATTGGGGCAGAACAGCCCTATTGGGTTTATTTAATGGTTAAATGATTCCCTTTTCTCTGTAATAATAAAACAGTACCTGTACTTGATCCCAACTAAGATATAATTACCCCTTATTGGGGGCAAAACAGCCCTATTGGGTTTATTTAATGGTTAAATGATTCCCTTTTCTCTGTAATAATAAAACAGTACCTGTACTTGATCCCAACTAAGATATAATTACCCCTTATTGGGGGCAGAACAGCCCTATTGGGTTTAATTAATGTTTTATTGATTTTTTAGTAGACTTAAGGTATGTAGATCCAAATTACGGAAAGACCCCTTATCCGGAATACCCTTGGTCCCAAGCATGGAAAATGGGTCCTATACCTGTATCAATGTTTGACTTTCAGTTAAGGTGTCGGAATATAAAGTGCTTTCTTGAAAATAACAGGTAAAAACCAAACCTTTGGGCAGAGATATACCTTACACATTTTCTGTAGGTAAAATGACAGCACCAGCGGTAGCAATATCCTAACAATATTCCAACAATTGTTCTTTAATGCTCTCAAAATGACCCATTGTGGCTCATTTTCCATTCTATTAGAAAAACCACTCAGTCAAATCTCTTGATAACAATTAACCCTTTCTTTGACCTTCTGATTTATCCTTTATAAAACGAATCCTTCTCCAGCACAGATTAGAAGCATTTAGAAATTACAAATTCAATTGATATCTCTTTATGTCTCAAAACGCTCAGTTGTGATGGCACTTAAGAGGCTTTGGTGAGTCTGCCTTATGAAATCAAGTGTGCTAGTGGGATAATTTATGGCCAATTGTTCTAATCACATAGTAATTGGATTTTCTCTAGCCCATAATCATTATTGACATGATTAGACTGTAGTATAATATACATGTAAGGTGTAGTGTCTCGAGACTGCTTTCTTTATTCTTGCAGCAGTGGATGCAGGTTTAAGAGCACATTAATTCAATGGCTAATGATACCATTATATTCTGTCATACAAATGCACTTATTTGTGTTTAAAAAAGGATATAAAAGTAAGATATATTCTCTGACTCCCTCAGCGTGCATTTTTAGACACATAAGAAAATGTCTGTTTATAAGAGCCCTTACAAATATATTGAAATTACCCATCAGTCACAATTCTCAGTTGAGTCTATTGTGTGTACACTATGGTGTAACCAGTGCTGTGTGTATATCCAATCACATGAAGTTGCTTATAGGTCAGTATTAATATTACATTTACACAATGTTGCACACAGAGCATCATACGTACTCAGGGATACATAGGTAGTATATAATTTCAAGTAGTATATAGCATAAGATAAGGTACAGGTATCAGACCCCTTATCCGGAAACCCATTATCCAGAAAGTTCCGAATTACGGAAAGGCCATCTCCCATAGATTCCATTTTAATCAAATAATTCACATTGTTAAAAATGATTTCCTTTTTCCCTGTAATAATAAAACAGTACCTGTAATTGATCCCAACTAAGATATAATTACCCCTTATTGGGGGCAGAACAGCCCTATTGGGTTTATTTCATGGTTAAATGATTCCCTTTTCTCTGTAATAATAAAACAGTACCTGTACTTGATCCCAACTAAAATATAATTACCCCCTATTGGGGGCAGAACAGCCCTATTGGGTTTATTTCATGGTTAAATGATTCCCTTTCTCTGTAATAATAAAACAGTACCTGTACTTGATCCCAACTAAAATATAATTACCCCTTATTGGGGGCAGAACAGCCCTATTGGGTTTATTTAATGGTTAAATGATTCCCTTTCTCTGTAATAATAAAACAGTACCTGTACTTGATCCCAACTAAGATATAATTACCCCTTATTGGGGGCAGAACAGCCCTATTGGGTTTATTTCATGGTTAAATGATTCCCTTTTCTCTGTAATAATAAAACAGTACCTGTACTTGATCCCAACTAAAATATAATTACCCCTTATTGGGGGCAGAACAGCCCTATTGGATTTATTTAATGGTTAAATGATTCCCTTTCTCTGTAATAATAAAACAGTACCTGTACTTGATCCCAACTAAGATATAATTACCCCTTATTGGGGGCAGAACAGCCCTATTGGGTTTATTTCATGGTTAAATGATTCCCTTTTCTCTGTAATAATAAAACAGTACCTGTACTTGATCCCAACGTAGATATAATTACCCCTTATTGGGGGCAGAACAGCCCTATTGGGTTTATTTCATGGTTAAATGATTCCCTTTTCTCTGTAATAATAAAACAGTACCTGTACTTGATCCCAACTAAGATATAATTACCCCTTATTGGGGGCAGAACAGCCCTATTGGATTTATTTAATGGTTAAATGATTCCCTTTCTCTGTAATAATAAAACAGTACCTGTACTTGATCCCAACTAAGATATAATTACCCCTTATTGGGGGCAGAACAGCCCTATTGGGTTTATTTCATGGTTAAATGATTCCCTTTTCTCTGTAATAATAAAACAGTACCTGTACTTGATCCCAACGTAGATATAATTACCCCTTATTGGGGGCAGAACAGCCCTATTGGGTTTATTTCATGGTTAAATGATTCCCTTTTCTCTGTAATAATAAAACAGTACCTGTACTTGATCCCAACTAAGATATAATTACCCCTTATTGGGGGCAGAACAGCCCTATTGGGTTTATTTAATGGTTAAATGATTCCCTTTTCTCTGTAATAATAAAACAGTACCTGTACTTGATCCCAACTAAGATATAATTACCCCTTATTGGGGGCAGAACAGCCCTATTGGGTTTATTTAATGGTTAAATGATTCCCTTTTCTCTGTAATAATAAAACAGTACCTGTACTTGATCCCAACTAAGATATAATTACCCCTTATTGGGGCAGAACAGCCCTATTGGGTTTATTTAATGGTTAAATGGTTCCCTTTTCTCTGTAAGAATAAAACAGTACCTGTACTTGATCCCAACTAAGGTATAATTACCCCTTATTGGGGGCAGAACAATCCTTTTGGGTTTAATTACTGTTTAAATATTTTTTTTTTTAGCAAACTTAAGGTAGGAGATCCGAATTATGGAAAGACCCCTTATCCGGAAAACCCCAGGTCCCAAGTGTAGGGACCCCAAAATTTGGGCCCCTTAGACTGGGTTCCCCTTTAGACAGGCATAACAGTGGGTGGCCTTGTGGGATATGGACACCTAAGGGTGGTCCTAATGTGTGTGTACTATAATTATTCTTTCCAGGTTAAAAGAGAGTTTCCTCCGCAATTCAGCAGTAACCACTAGGTGGAGGTGTTCTGCAATATAAAAGGGGATGACTCACAAACCATGAGGTCTTTCTTTCTGGGACTTCCCCTCTCTAAGAGGTTAGCTACAGGAGCCAGTTTATATAATTCAGTTAGATATTTTATAGTCACTCTAGGGGGCTGATTTACTAATCCACGAATCCGAATACCGAATGGGAAAAAATCGGATTGGAAACGAATATTTTGCGACTCGTATTTTTGCGATTTTTTCATAGCCATTATGACTTTCGTGAATTGTCGCGACTTTTGCATTGCCATTATGACTTTAGTGAATTGTCGCGACTTTTGCATAGCCATTATGACTTTCGTTAATTGTCGCGACTTTTGCATAGGCATTATAACTTTCGTGAATTGTTGCAACTTTTGCATAGCCATTATGACTTTCGCGAATTGCCGCGACTTTTTCGTATTGAGCGCTCGAAAAATTCGCAACAATTCGCGAAAAAGTCGCAAAATACCGATCATTACGAAAAAAACGCATTCGGACGCTTTTCGGGCGTTCGTGGATTAGTAAATGTGCCTCTGGGAGTGAAAGAATAGATAGTGTTATTTAGTTGGGCAGTTTGAGGCCCCTCCGAGGAGATCAGTGAGGTTATTACTCCCGGCATTACTGGCTGTAGTTCAGGTACATTCAGTGGTGAGCTCTGGTCACAGCATATTCCCATAGAGGAGAGATTATCTGGAGAAAGAGAAGCTCCTGGTTTGGATATCAGGGAGAGATACATGAGTTTGCATATCATATTACTGAATACTGTTTGGAATAAATAAAGAAGTTTGTTTGGTTTATCAGCATCTCAAGTGTCCTGGTCAATTCCTCCCCAGGCGGATCACCAGCAATTGGGTAAGCACTCACCCAAGGGGCAGCAAGGTCCCGGGAGTTGCAGGGGGTTTGCCGAGTTGAGGCCTACACAACCCATCACAGCTCAAATAGCACACACGCTCAAAGATACACTCACGGGTGTGATACACAAGCATTCTGGATTATGGTTCCCATACCTGCATTTTGGTTTACAGTGTAATTGTGGAAATTATATAACTAGCAGAAAAGAGAAGAACCAGCATACAGTGTATATGCCATACATCTTTGCAATAAAGAAGAAATATCACTTATGAGCTTAGGAGAGAATATGTCAAAATGTCTAAAATGTAACTTTATTAAGAACAGAGTGAACCTGACGTTAAAACCCAAGGTGCATTTTATGTGAATTGGCTGCCTAATCTACATTCTGAGGAATGCTAAACAAAAATATAAAAGCTGACTCGGGCAATATGTTGGGTATGCCACCCCACAACTTCTGAAATGTTGTGAAATTATCATCTTTTGGGGCATGTTTTTTTTTAATTTTTTGGTGCTACATTATGACTTGCCATACAACACTTTAGAAATCTAGGAAAATGATGAATAATTGGGTCAGCCATTAATTTCAGAAGATCGAAATAGGCCGGGTTTGCATTGCCGAGTCAAGTTAATGCTATTTGGGAATATTTGGTCTCATACTCACTTTTACTTGCTTGATTACTATTGGAAGAGGCCAGTACCCTCAATATCTGGTTTTCTGTGTGGATGGTGCTAGAGGTTCTTCATATTCTGGAACTCCACCTAAATACAACTTAAGCGTTTAAAAAGAAAACATAATTTCCAAAATCGATCGGCCAGGTTTAAAAATTTTATTCGTTTAACAATAAAATCTGCCAGTTGGTGTGAGTGTCAGACATTTGTCTTCGAACGATTGTTCTCTGCGCATGTCATGATTGCCAGCAGCGGAAGTCAACGAACATAAATAAATAAATACCGCTTCCGCCACGACATTGGATCGTACGTAGATGTACGATCGTACGTATTTTACGATAATGATATGATGAAATCTTTTGCAAATTATCGTTGCCCGTGGATGGCATATCGTATGGAAACCCGATCGCCATACGATCGTTTGTCGATATAATCATTCGTCGCACAACGAGTGAAATCGCCTCGTGTATGGGGACCTTTAGCCTGCATCATCCTAATTCCACAATTCCCTGCACACTTGAAGTCAATAAGGAAAGTAACATCACAGTCCAATGCATTGTGGGTTATGTAGTTCCTGTCTGCCATCTGTGGTGAAGTTGTTACTATTTGTAACATTAGTGTTTTAGTCCCTCCTCCCCTGCCAGGATTTCAAATGATGCAGAAGAGAAGAACTGTTTTGCAGCTGGATTTCAAGAATAAAAAATTGTATGTATTTATACTTTTTTGAAGGAACAGATTAAAGTGATAGGTATATTAGTAGGGATGCACCGAACCCTCGTTTTTGGGTTCTGCAAAACCCTCGAGCCCACCCCAGCTGATCCAGCCGAATCCCGAACTGAATCCTAATAGTATATGATTAGCATATCAGGATCATGACGTGAGCAACGTCGGATCTTGACCCACCCTTCTCCCAACCTTAACCCCTTTGCCTGTTTTTACTTACCAACCCCAATAAACACACGGACACCAATTCTTGGGATAAAATGGCCGCAGAACATTTATTAATAACAATTAGCGTTTTAATTTAAAACATATCATAAGAGCAAATAAGATACAAAACAACTCATGAACACAATACAAATGTTTGTATAACAAACAACCAACTTTGAATAAACATAAACCATAACATACACCATAACAAGCCAATAACTGCGCAGCGCAACTGGCGCTGCCAGCTGCCCTTCCAGCCCGGAACCCCCTACCCAACAAAACTCACCTCCTAATCCACTTACTTACCCCTGAGGTTCCAGGCATGCCATCCCCAAACAATTAAGAAACTCCCTTCCTAACCCAACCATTGTTTTCCCCCAACTGAATCACCCCGCCAACACCACTCGTTGCCTCCACCTCTATAGGGAGGGAGGGTGGGGGTTTTCCTATGCTGCCTAAAATGGATGAGGAGCGGGAACGTTTTCCAGCTATTTATACCCCAAACGAAACAACCAATCAGATAAAAAACTGGGAGTGGCTATGTCTGTCCTACTGCTACGTCATGCCCCTGCTTCCCTACGTTTCCCTACGGGTCATTGGGCTACTGAAAGGGTTCATTTTCGGCGGCTGTGCAACGCGCGGTGAATTTTTTTCATTATTTAACCCTTCCGAATGCTGATTCGGTTCGGCACAGAGCAAGGATTCGGCCAAAACCGAATACTTTGAAAAAAGGCTGGATTCGGCCCGAATCCCTATATATTAGGGGTTTCTGCGTGTCATGGGGCTCTTTAACAAATGTTTAAAAGCCATAGTTCCCCTTTAAGTGAGTGAAACCATATAGTGTTGCTAGAACTAACCTACAGCCAACAAAAGCATTCTAATAAGAAAGTAACAGGGCCAGCTGCAATAGGAACGTTGCTATAATGTATGTGAAATGCAGAAATATCTTACTATACATTCAGTCTTTTCATCATTATAACACATATATCCCCATATGACCTGTGAAAGGCCTTAAGAAGCTATGGAATATTCTAGGATATGGTATTTCAAAGTTCACTGCAAAATAAAGTAAGAGACGTATTCAAATCTGGCTTGGAGTTGTGGGTAAAAAGCCATAAAAGAGGCAGATAAAAGCAGAGCCCTACAGGCACGATATATATTTTAGATTCTCACAGACAGAATTCAGAGCTTGCACTCCTACATCATAGAGCATTAAGGGTAATATCTACTGTGTTGTCAGGATGACATAAATATCAGCATGCGTTTTGTTTCATGATATGAAAGGTGATGAGACTACACAGAGAAATTATAATTTAACTTTAATAAAAATGAGAAAAAAAAACTGCTGCCTGAAGCTCTCAAACTAAGATCCATGAAATAGATCTATAAGATGCACGGCATACGTTCATTAGTAAGATACATATAAAGTAAATGCCTGTTTTGAGAATAGAACCAGACAGATTATTAAATACAACTGAGTTTGCTCACATATTTTACATAAGAACTATATGTATGTTTCTCTTTGTACAATAGAAATTCAGATTACCCTTTGGGACAGTTGAAAGCAGATGCACAGAGCAGGTGATGGCTATTGCCATGCTATCAAATACTAATATTATGGATATCTGCGGTCACTCCAGTCACCTACCTGCTCCAGCTCCTGCTGTTCTTGTTGAGACAGATGGCGTCTTCCAGATGGTGACACAAGAAGAGAAATAGGAAGTCTTCTGACAGTCCTGATACCACTTGCCCTTGTAATAAAGCCATCGTCATTTAGAGTCAGCGCTTGGTCTATTCCAGGGGAGTTCAATTGTCTCAGAGCTGCTGTGAAAATAACAGTGAAACGAACCCAGCCTATAATATGGGCCTATCAACCCTGTAATCTTAAATAACAGCACACAAACCACAAATGCAAATATACACTCCGATGTACAAACACAAAGTGAGATTTAAAAGTAGTTATGAGACTAGATCATCTGAAAAACTGGGTTTATTTCTAGAAAATCAAGCTCAAGGGCTATACTGAATGCATCTTATTAAAACACAGTTAGGCTGGCCATACACGGGCAGATCCGCTCGCTTGGCGATGTCGAGCAGATCTTCACCCGATATCCCCACCTACGGGTGGGCGATATCGGGGAGGAATGTAGGTGAATTCGATCGTTTGGCCCTGGGGCCAAATGATCGAATTCTACACGCGGCAATGGGGCAGTCGGTTCGGGGACCGCATCAACGAGCCGATGTGGTCCCCGATCCGACTGGATTTTCTAACCTGGCCGATTGATATCTGCCCAATTTCAGGCCAGATATCGGTCGGCCAGGCCCCTCGGTTCTGCCCCTACACGGGCTGATAAGCTGCTGAATCGGTTCAAGGGACTGATATTGGCAGCTATAATCAGCCTGTGTATGGGGACCTTTACATAGAAATCAGTGCAGATCGGCAACTTAAGTCTTTTGCAGCCATCAGTATTATGTACACAGTCCCCCTTTCATGCCCGTATGCCTCTCAACATTTGAGGAGATCTTAAGCCACGCCCCTGCTCCCCCATTTAAATCCAGACCTGTCTGATGTGCCTAAACCATTTGGGGTCATGCAGCACTCAGCAGCTCAGAAGGCATGTTTCTGTTCATACGTCTTTACCTGCTTACCTATTTTTTGTTGTTTTGCAAGAAGTGTCTATGAGCAGTGCATTGATCCCAGAGGCTGGTCCTACTGTGCTGTTTTTTTTGTAATAGGGCATTCATCTCTACTGGGGCTTATCCCTGTAGGGTATTGATCCTAGAGGCTGGTCCTACTGTGCTGTGTTTTTTTTATAGGGCATTCATCTCTACTGGGGCTTATCCATGTAGGGTAAATATGTGCATAATATTTGATTTTGCAGTACATATTTACATAGTATATCTGGGTTGAAAAAAGACAAAAGTTCAAACCCTCCAAATGAATTCTAGTGCACATGTATCACATACATAAACAGACCCATCTATACACTTATATACATAAACTATATATAAAATAAGAGATAAATCCTTTATCTCTCTTATCAGTTTAGTTGCAGTCTCTGCACTCTCTTCAGCTCATTAATTTCCTTCTTTAGTAATGGAGCCCAAAACTGCACCCCATACTCAAGGTGAGGCCTTACCAGGGACCTATAAAGAGGCAAAATTATGTTTTCATCTCTTCAGTGCATCAACACTGAACCTCATCTGCCAGTTCACTGCCCATGCATCCTGCATGGAAGTTTAAAAACAAGTTAAAAAGCAAAAGGCCTTGGACAGATCCCTGCAGTACTCCACAAAAACCAATGGTCCAATGTTCCTTTTACCACCACTCTTTGTAATTCATCCTTCAGCCAGAACAAATATTCCGTTCCAGTTTTCCTAAAACTGATGTCAAACTAACAGGCCTATAGTTTTCAGGCTGAGAACGGGACCCATTTTTGAATTATGGCAGCACATTAGCAATCACCCAATCTCTTGGCATCATGCATGACCTAAAAGCATCCAATAAGGTTAAGTAAAGATGTTTGGCAATCACAGAGCTAAGCTGTTTTAGTTCCCTGGGATGAATACCATCTGGCCATCAAGAATTATATTATTCTAAGTGGGTCTACCAAAATGGAAGGCCTTATTAGCTGGCTCTTCAGTTGTGATAAATATATTCAGAATCTCCTCTTGTTACCTTCTCTCATCAACCAATTGCCCCCCTTCTGATACCTTCCTGATTCTTTTTTTTTTTACTATTTGCATATTTAAAAAAATATTTTGCAAATTTAATAAAAGCTTCCGCTGTCCCAGCTAACTTGAATGCCTGCACATTTTTCTTACTGAATTTAACGCTAATGCTTTTATTAAACCACAATTGTTTGGGAATATACTTAGATGTATATGTGTTAAGCAGAATGTTTTTAATCCCAGTTAATATATTGCAAAGATGCCCTTATACTTTCAAAGATTGAACATATGAAATGGATTAGTGTTTAAGGTACTCACTTACAGAGTTGTCTCTGCTACATAATCTCACAGGAGACCACGTTATGATTACTGTTCCCTAAATGCTCACCCACGCAATGCTAGAGATGAGTTCAGCATTATTAGCTATTGCTAGATTCAAAAGAGAGTCTTTCCTAGTCCTAATCTAACTGAAATAAAAAGTTGTCATTTATCATATTTACAAACCTGCTAGCTTCTTCTTGAATTGGCCACCCCATTACCCCATTACCCCATTACAATAGTTATTGTCTGGATAATTGAAGTCACCGAACACTGTGATGCCTCCCAACAGTAGCTGGGCTTTATTCTCCTCACTTATATGGGGTGGTTTGTAGCATACTCCAATGATAGTTTTCTTTGTAACCTTTAGCCCAGCTAAAATATCTACCCAGAGGGATTCTACACCCTCCCCACTGGTATCCCTGGCTTTAATTCTGACTTTACATAAAGACTAACTCCTCTGACCATTTTAAACCCCTTTATCCCTCCTAAAATGTGAAGGATTTACAGAAGGTCTACTTTGAATTTGATTGAAGAGAAAATGGGAGCCAGTGAAGGGATTTACATAGGGGGGTAAGGTATACTAAATGTTAGGAAATGAGGATAAGTCTAGCATTGCCATTTAGAACAGCCTGCAAATGTGGAAGACAATATATATATAATTAGAGTGTAAATAAGTGGTTGTTTCTAAGCTAAGGTAAGAACATACAAGGGCAATGTTGCACAGATATCCAGGTTTGGATATGGGGTGTAAAAGACAGATGAGAGTCAAACATAACACCTAGGGGCACATTTACTAACCCACGAACGGGCCGAATGCGTCCGATTGCGTTTTTTTCGTAATGATCGGTAATTTTGCGATTTTTTTTCGTATCTTTTGAGATTTTTTCGTATCTTTTGCGATTTTTTCGGCGTCTTTACGATTTTTGCATAAAAACGCGAGTTTTTCGTAGCCATTACGAAAGTTGCGCAAAGTCGCGATTTTTTCGTAGCATTAAAACTTGCGCCTTTTAAGTATTAATGCTACGAAAAAATTGCGACTTTGCGCAACTTTCGTAATGGCTACGAAAAACTCGTGTTTTTACGCAAAAATCGTAAAGACGCCGAAAAAAATCGCAAAAAATACGAAAAAAACGCAAAATTACCGAAAAAGTCGCAAAATGTTCGTTTCCAATCGGAATTTTTCCAATTCGGATTCGAAATCGTGTCTTAGTAAATCAGCCCCTTAGGCAGCAAACCTGTGCAGTAGGGTGCAAGCTGATGTTGTTGACTATGAGAGAAACCTGAGGTCCAGGGGAAGATGATGGCAGAAATATAATGAATTCAGCAGTTTCAGGTAGAGCTGTTATTGCCTCTCATAATAGAAAATCTATAACCATAGTGATACCACCTTCAGATCTATGGAACATCTCTCCAGGGACCTTTTAACTAATTTCTGCCAGAAGGACTGGGATATATGTATGCAGATTATTACTATTTTAGTGCAAGCAATTTCTTTGTATATAATATGTGATGCAACACAGTGATTAATAATTTGCTCTTCGGTAGATATTGCCCTCAGCTAAACTAATTTTCCAACAAAAGGCATTTCAGTCTGCTAGATGGTCCTACTGTCATCACTGACTTTATTCCTACTAAAAGGGACCTGCACACAAAAATAATGACCTATCACTAAGGTGGCCATCTGACCAGTATTTTAGTGGCCCAGCTAGCAAAAGTGATGCCTGACACCAATATTATTCATAACAAACAGCAGAGAAGATGTATTTTTTTCCAAAAGGTGGCAACCCTAGCCATCACTTAGGCAACAGATGTCAATTCCGCGCTCCAGCAGCAACTCTAATATACTGGCTGATATAACAGAATGCTGGAAGTCGTATTACACCGCGGCAGAAAGGTGAAATTGCTGAGATACCTGTCTTAGCAAGAAAGTGTAACCATGTAAGTGGAATATATTTTTAATAAGTAATAGTCAGTTTCTCAGACATTAAAGCTATACATAGGGCTCTCTGCTCCTTGTGAGGTGATTACAAGTAACAGCTAGAATCTTCATACTCGTTCTAGAATCGGCTTCTTGCATGTTGTTATGACAGTGGTGCTTAATCTTATAGGGATGCACTTGCCTGGGTTATTCCTCTGTGGCCTAGGGAAGGCCCTGCCAATAAACCTGTGGTCTTTTTATTGTTATTGATGCAGTTAAGGTATCTCGGGCCTGTGTGCAGGAAAGCGCAGGCAGGCAGACGTTGGTGATGAAGTACATGTCTTGGATTTTATCTCCTGCACGGATAGCTTGGAGCTTTTTATTTTTACGAGACGTGACAAGCTAAATGGGGTTATCAGTTAGACACTGTTATGAGATCGCTGGAAAATCTGCAGGTTCTGAGTATAGGCAACAGTGCTTGTTTTGTGAATATCTGCACACATATTTTCCCAGCCTTGTACAAAAGCACCCAAACTGCGGTTGTCCTGCAATTATTCTTATATAAATGTCTTTTTCTGGGGTTTTATGGCAGGACACAAACTGTCTTTGTCAGGATGCGGTGTACATTTAGAATTTGAACATAGTTTAGATAATATGCTAAACAATTTAATTTCTAAATTGTTCAATGTACTGTATATACTCGAGTATAAGCCTAGTTTTTCAGCACCCAAAATGTGCTAAAAACGTCACCCTCGGCTTATACTCGAGTCGGGTGCCATGGGTCCCTCTAGACTAGCACCCTCTCTCCTTTGTGTGCAAATTAGGCCCCCCCACAACCAGACCCTCCAGTGCCCTGGCCTAGGCTCCCACTAGCAATACTTATTTGCCCTTACATCCCTCCCGGACTGGGTCTGCTGCCAGTTTGCCAATGTGCAATGAGCGTGGGGTAGTACTCATATTGTTTTTGTTGACCCTCTTCTCCACTTACAGAGCTAGTTTACTGTTTTTCTGTGAAATAAATATTGAATAACATATACCCCACTGATGCCTCAATTAATGTAATTGTATTGGAATTTATTTTGATCATTAAAACTTAGCAGTAGCTGCTGCATTTTCCACCCTAGGCTTATACTCGGGTCAATAAGTTTTTCCAGTTTTCTTAGGTAAAATTAGGTACCTCGGCTTATATTCGGATCGGCTTATACTCGAGTATATACGGTATGTACAGTACAGTTCCTATAACTTGTGTACACATTCCACAACATATATATATGGGGATATATTGGTCATTCACACAGTACACTATTAGCGAAATGCAATAAGGCACAATGTATGTCCAAGTCTAGCAACCCATAGCAACCAATTACTACTTCTTAAACAGGTGATCAGTAAATGTTACCTGCTGGTTAGTTGATATGATTCAACTTGACCAGAACTAAACTTTGTGCCTTTTATTATTTAACCCGATTTCAATTTTTCCTCCTATGTTATATGTGCTTTGTGTTTGTGGTTTTCTCTGCGCCAACAGGTACTTTCCTTTTACTCTGGATGCTGTTTAGTGATTATATCTTGAAAGTCAGTAATATGTTTAAGTAAAAATCACCTTCTTGAAAACAAGACAGGACCCTAAAAACATTATTGCTTTGGTTGCCGGAAATTTATATTTATGCCACTCCAAAGTCACTACAACATTTGAGTACTTAGGAACAGTAACACCAAAACAAAGTAACTAAAACATAATGTACTGCTGGCCTGAACGCTCACACATCCGCTAACATTTAATAAGCTTACTGATGCAACTGTTTTGAATATCAAGGCTACCAGATACAAGGCAACCCACACATATTATTATACTCCATGTTTATAACATATATATCAAATCCTATACTGTTTGTTCTTGCAATGGACATTATCTTGCACATGTGGAATCCGACTGTTACAAAAAATAAATAAAAATTATTAAAAAAAAGGTGTGTGTTTGTATATGTAGAGAAGCTGCTGTGTTGCAATGAGGCTATGTAACAGATAAGATTTTTAGAAAACAATGGTGCTCTACAGAGCTTATCTGCTATGTAGCCTGTGCCATTTAGCTCTATTTCAATTTGAATAGCTACCCTGTTAAGATATGCAATAATATATGTGCTCTCATACAGATCTCATATAGATCTCACACTGATCTGGTGTCATGTGACGCAATGGGGCCCATTTACTTACTCACGAACGGGCCGAATGCGTCCGATTGCGTTTTTTTCGTAATGATCGGTATTTTGCGATTTTTCGGATAATTGTCGCGACTTTTTCGTTGCCATTCCGAATGTTGCGCAAAATCTGGCGATTTTTTCGTAGCGTTAATACTTGCGCGAAAAGTCGCGACTTTTTCGCAGCTTTCGCGCTGAGTACGAAAGATTCAGATTCATTCAGGCTTCAGTATGGTGACTTTTCTTGGGCCAGGTTGGAGCTGCAGGGTGCCATTGAGTCCTATGGGAGGCTTCCAAAATCATGCTAAGTCTGAAAGTTTCGCCCGCCGCTTACGAGCGCTCAATACGAAAAAGTCGCGACAAGATACGAGCGCATCGTAATGGCTACGAAAAACTCACATTTTTTCGCGCAAATCGTATTGGTAACGAAAAAGTCGCGACAATTTCCACAAAGTCGTAAAGGCGCCCCCAAAATTCGCAAAAAATACGAAAAAGTCGCAAAATGTTCGTTTTCCAATCGGAATTTTCCCAATTCGGATTCGAATTCGTGTCTTAGTAAATGTGCCCCAATGTCTGTTTGTTAATGCAGAAGTGTTAATAAAGTTGAGACTTCCTGAAGGAAGAGAAGCATGGTGGCTGTGTGCAGTTTCTCCTCTGTCTAAAAGAAAGCTGAATGCTCAAATATCACATAGCGGTTATCCTGTCTTTAAATCAGAATGGCAACATACCCCCATGGCTACACAGCACTATCCTGGTGTTTCTAAAGCAAAAACACAGTTTTTACCAGTGTAGACCAAAACGACAAAACTTTTAATTACTTTCAATTGTTTGTGTTACTGATCCTTTAAAAATATAGCCCTTAATTTAGGACACGCCCTCTGCACACACTGAACACACCCAGGCAAGCCCTAACACGCCCTCACCTACCCAAAACTCTGCCCATTTTCTCATAACCTGTTTCCTTGGAAAATTGAGCCACCGGGAAATTTGCAAAGTCCAAGTTTTGTCACCATACAGATAACTTGCACCAACACCTTCCACGTTTTGTGCCAAATCTCAACATCAAATACACATACAAGTCTGGAAACCCATTTTTCAGAAAACCAGATTTGCAAAAGTACATTGATTATACAAGTATTTCTCCATTCTTGCCCGATCCGTGGTTAATCTTTTATAACAGCACCTTGTCCTGTATTTGAATGTTTATGACTATTTCATAATTGCTGGCACAACAACTGTACTTTTTAAACGTTTGAATGCATTTTAGCCCCTTTTCTAGTAAACTCCAAATCCCAGGCATTTGTGATAATAGCTCTCGTAGTTCTATATTATATCGAAACCTATATATAGCAAAGAGTCTAAACAGTATACTTTTGCCCTGTCTTTATAGAGAATACACTTCCTTTGGCTTTCTACACTGCTGCCTCAGGGCCCCCTGAAGACTACAGGTACTAGTTACCCAGCAAAATTTCCTGTTTATAGGGACCCTAAAAAGAAGAGGTTGCATAATATAAAAGACTGAATAATATAACAAATACTATGTTGAAAAGTTATTTTTTCAGAACAAGATATCACTTAATTTATTGTGATAGAGTAAGATTGTAAATAGATTTGATAGTGAGTTTATAGTGAGTAGTTAGTATCCTGCACTGCAAGTGTATAGCACTACAGCATATCCCAAGGATTAAATGTATAATTCAGAGCATGCAGGCCTATAACATTTCTATAAATTTATTCTTTTCTTCCTGTCTGCTAAAAATAAGACAGGTCCCCATGAGGGTCCTCAGAACCTTCCCTTTGCCTGAACCCTACTGTTACACAGAGCAGTGGAATTTACTTCAGAATTGAGAGCATCCCTAGACCCATTTTAAAACCACAAAGGTCAGGTCCTTGACTCTAGTCATATTCCATATGCAATCTGAGCTTTGCCGGTGTAATATAAAAGCAAGCAGGTTCCTCTGGTTCCCAATATTAAATAGAAGGGTCACAACTTTGATCCTGACAACCTAGATGCATTGCTACAGAATTTCAAGAAGTTATAGTTGGACATATGGACCATTGTTGGTACTGTAGGGCTCATTTAAAAGAATTCCTGATAATATAAATCTAATCCAATTACAGATAATCGTACAAATGATCCTGTTTTGCACCAATATGTCTGTTAAAATAAGGCTCAGCTGTACAGAAAGCTATACAGATACCCCCTACAGAACCAATTATCCAGTTCCCAATTACAGAAAGGCCATTTCCCATAGACTCAATTGTAATCAAATAATTCACATTTTTAAAAATGACTTAATTTTTCTCTCTAATAATAAAACAGTATCTGTACTTGATCCCAACTAAGATTTAATTACCCCTTATTGGGGGCAGAACAATCCTATTGGTTTATTTAATGGTTAAATGATTCCCTTTTCTCTGTAATTATAAAACAGTACCTGTACTTGATCCCAACTAAGATATAATTACCCCTTATTGGGGGCAGAACAGTCCTACTGGGTTTATTTAATGGTTAAATGATTCCCTTTTCTCTGTAATAATAAAACAGTACCTGTACTTGATCCCAACTAAGGTATAATTACCCCTTATTGGGGGCAGAACAGTCCTATTGGGTTTATTTAATGGTTAAATGATTCCCTTTTCTCTGTAATAATAAAACAGTACCTGTACTTGATCCCAACTAAGATATAATTACCCCTTATTGGGCGCAGAACAGCCCTATTGGGTTTATTTAATGGTTAAATGATTCCCTTTTCTCTGTAATAATAAAACAGTACCTGTACTTGATCCCAACTAAGATATAATTACCCCTTATTGGGGGCAGAACAGCCCTATTGGGTTTATTTCATGGTTAAATGATTCCCTTTTCTCTGTAATAATAAAACATTACCTGTACTTGATCCCAACTAAGATATAATTACCCCTTATTGGGGCAGAACAGCCCTATTGGGTTTATTTAATGGTTAAATGATTCCCTTTTCTCTGTAATAATAAAATAGTACCTGTACTTGATCCCAACTAAGATATAAGTACTCCTTATTGGGGGCAAAACAATCATATCGGGTTTATTTAATGTTTAAATAATTTTATTAGCATACTTAAGGTAGGAGATTCGAATTACGAAAAGACCCCTTATCCAGAAAACCCCAGGTCCCGAGCATTCTGGATAATGGGTCCCATACCTGTATATACTGTACATGGGATCATGTCAATATGTGTGAAAGACATAAAACAGTGAGTGTGCAATCTGCACTTTTTAGATGCAAATTGTTATGGTTTTACCCACCATGTTGCGTTTCCCCCAGAATTCCAAAGTAATAGCAGTCATGTGGGGAGTTGCGGCTAATACAAATCATATGCAATCTGTGGCTAACCTTTTCAGACTGGGGATTCTGGCGCATAGCATTAATATGACAGTAACGCCATTTCCATTTAACTTTACCACAACAAAGATGCACAAATAGTGGCATATGCTATTTTTCTGTAATTTTGCAAAAATGAATGCATTGTGGGTAAAAAATATGGTAAAAAAATGGTCCTGAATTTCACATTTGGCATGGAGCTCAAGGAGAAAGATCCGTAAGGACCTGCCAAGGTGTTTGCTTGATCTGATTACAGACATCATTAGTCCTTTGGCAATGTGCCTGCTTGGTATCCACACATCCCTACATTATTGTAGCAAGGTTATTATTTCACATGAATGTATTTTTCAGCACAAACACAGGCTATTATAATCTGAGGATAAAGGCTAAATGATTAGATCAGCTATTGAAATCATTTGGATGGTAAAGAAAAGTTGAGATTGTCAAGGACTGTGCTGAGAAGCAGTAAACATGAAATTGTTCAAGCACAAAGCTATAAGCACATCAGGCAACTTGATATATTTGGACTGAATTTAATGAAAATATAATGTGGACTTGGCAAGAATTAATCTCAGCCAAAATGGCCCTCCTTCACTTTGTACTACTCTGTATTATTACCCAGCCAGCCAGATGGTCGACATTTAAAAGTACATGACAGTGAGAGTAGAGCAGCATCAGCCTATTTCTGGGGCAGTAAACAAACTAGTAAGATAAGAGAATGCTGGCCTGGCCTTACTTCAGTCTAGGAGAGATCAGAGACAACATATTTGGCAGAACATCCGAGGAATCAAAATGCCATTTAAGTACCAAATACTTATAATGAGACATTAAAAGAGTGACTATGCCTTTTAATAAACAACCTGTCAGGCTTAGTCAAGATTAGAAGATGAATTAAAATAACTTAATAATAGGTGCAATGTTTGCTCCATTTGTAGTCAGCCATGGCAGGCAATGAGAAGGGAGCATTGACTAATAAATATTCAGTTCGTTGCTGCGGGTTGGTAGACTTTTATTAAACTTAAGGGGTAATTCATAAACAATGCAAAGTTTGCTTTCTGGTCAGTATGTTTTATTATTATATTATTATTGTTGAATTGTTCTTGGTGCAGGAGGAAAACCTATGTTTCTATGTGAAGAAAATGTAGGGGGTTGTACCTGCGCATGGGTTTACAGAAGTGCAGGTTGGAGAGATCAACCTCATTCCCCCTCACCCCTGGAACTTCTGGCCCTGCTCATCTGGCCTCACCCTAAAACCATTCCCCCTCACCCCTGGAACTTCTGGCCCTGCTCATCTGGCCTCACCCTAAAACCATTCCCCCTCACCCCTGGAACTTCTGGCCCTGCTCATCTGGCCTCACCCTAAAACCATTCCCCCTCACCCCTGGAACTTCTGGCCCTGCTCATCTGTCCTCAACCTAAAACCATTCCCCCTCACTCCTGGAATTTCTGGCCCTGCTCATCTGTCCTCAACCTAAAACCATTCCCCCTCACCCCTGGAATTTCTGGCCCTGCTCATCTGTCCTCACCCTAAAACCATTCCCCCTCACCCCTGGAACTTCTGGCCCTGCTCATCTGGCCTCAACCTAAAACCATTCCCCCTCACCCCTGGAAATTCTGGCCGTGCTCATTTAGCCTCACCCTAAAACCATTCCCCCTCACCCCTGGAACTTCTGGCCCTGCTCATCTGGCCTCACCCTAAAACCATTCCCCCTCACCCCTGGAAATTCTGGCCCTGCTCATCTGGCCTCAATCTAAAACCATTCCCCTTCACCCCTGGAACTTCTGGCCCTGCTCATCTGGCCTCACCCTAAAACCATTCCCCCTCACCCCTGGAACTTCTGGCCCTGCTCATCTGGCCTCAACCTAAAACCATTCCCCCTCACCCCTGGAACTTCTGGCCCTGCTCATCTGGCCTCACCCTAAAACCATTCCCCCTCACCCCTGGAACTTCTGGCCCTGCTCATCTGGCCTCAACCTAAAACCATTCCCCCTCACCCCTGGAATTTCTGGCCCTGCTCATTTAGCCACACCCCAAAACCATTCTATCTTAACCCTGGAATTTCTGGCTCTGCTCATCTGGCCTCAACCTAAAACCGTTCCCCCTCACCCCTGAAATTGCTGGCCCTGCTCATCTGGCCTCAACCTAAAACCATTCCCCCTCACCCCTGGAATTTCTGGCCCTGCTCATTTAGCCACACCCCAAAACCATTCTATCTTAACCCTGGAATTTCTGGCTCTGCTCATCTGGCCTCACCCTAAAACCTTCCCCCTCACTCCTGAAATTGCTGGCCCTGCTCATTTAGCCGCACATCAAAACCATTCCCTCTCACCCCTGGAATTTCTGGCCCTGCTCATCTGGCCCCACCTTAGAACCATTCCCCCTCACCCCTGGAATATCTGGCCCTGCCCATTTAGCCGCACCCCAAGAACATTGCCATTCCTATTTATATATATATATATATATATATATATATATATATATATATATATATATATATATATATATATATATTAATATAGTTAACAAATCGAAAATCTTATGAATGTGAAGCAGGACAGAGGTGTTTCACTGGGTTTTGTTTGTCACTATCCCAGCTGGCTAGCTCATCTATAAATGGCAAGTTTGGGGAAGATACAGAATCTACATTCTGAACGGTAGTACAGAACAGGGGATGAAAGGCAAAGATATACAATTTTTTTATTGCAAAGATATACAGCTGACTTACTTAACAAGAGACTCAGAAATCCAGCTTTTAAATGATGTCTCCGGTTTGCTGTAAATTATGTATCAACCAATTCCACCCTGTAAGCAAGTCAGTGGAAGTGGGAGGGGGAAATCTATGAAGAGGGAGAAGATATTGTACAGAGCACAAAGGGAGGAACAATAGGCAAACATGCTAATATGAACACATAGGCCATTCTTGCTTTACTTCTTTGCCAGCAGATTTGCAAAAATATAGAAACACAAAAGCAATATCCTCTACTGAGTGAACATTTTCATAGGAGGTTTATTGTCTCCATAAACAAACCCAGTAACTGCTGGGGGTTGGAGTAAAGTGGGGGCTCTGACTGCAGAATGTATTGATGCATCTGGGATACTCCCACAACCCCTTCTTCATTCAAAGATTGTTCCAAGAAATGTTCAATTCAAAGAGTGTTCCATTTAAAGAGTGTTCCATTTAAAGAGTGTTCCATTCAAAGAGTGTTCCATTCAAAGAGTGTTTCCTCGTGAGGAAACTTCAGGTGACTTAGGAAAATGTATACTTTCTCATTGGTTATTTATTTTATATCCAAGGATTTGGGGAATATTTGTCAACCGTGGTAGCCCAGATTTAATGACATACCCCTGTATGCCATTAGACTTATATGTTCTATTTGGGGCAATTCCCAATAAACATCATTGCAGGAGAACAATGACCAGGGGTTTGCATGCCGACTAACTCTGCTGTTTTCTAACTGCTCTATCATTTTAGAATCCTATTTTGTCTCAAGCAGTTATTCCTTTTCTACAAAATAGACACAAAGATCAATTTCTATGACATAGTCAGCAGACTAAAGGATAAATCATGCATCTTACTCTTTGTAACAAGACAAAATAGCAAGGTATAAAGGGTCATTTATAACCACAAATGCAATGTGCAAAGTGCCATTTTGGATGCAAATCAACAGCAGTTTCCCCATAATTCCAGAATAATTGTGGAATTGCAGGGAGTTACACCTGTCACAATTGCGTTTGATGCTTCAAACCTTTCAAACTTGGCATTGCCTTACTTCCGGCTAATGTGGAACCTGTTGGTGTGAGTCACTTGTGTCTATTGATGGAAATTGCTTTAGGGTACCTCAATGCTGATAAGAGCATTTGAACAGGATAGGCAGGACTTATTCAATGCACAGCATAAATAAGCACAACATTTTCATCCATTATAGTGCAACTGCACACACATAAAGGTGACAGCAGACCACAAGACACAAATTGTGCAAGCAAGCCCTTTGGTGCCAAGGTCTGTGTGCATTGTTCATCAGCTAGAGTGCTTTCTATTTAATAACATTAGGAGCAATGACAGGAGTATAGGGGTGTTTTGACCTATGCTATTAAAACTTTCTGTGTGCCTCTGGCATAAGGATATCATGTGTATATAAGGAGGTGAAAGAAGATGTATTTCAGAGTATAAATAGTTTATAATTAGTTTGGCCAGTAGGCGACACCAACCACTAAGGTTGTCCTGTAGGAACTTCCCCTACAGGAGCTTATAAAAGGAAGTGTCTGAGCTGGGGCTTTCCTCTTTGGCCTATGAAGATCTAATGGCAAGACAAGCAGTAGAACCAGACTGCAAGGAGGGTTGCACTTAGGCTAGGACAAGGGGGAGTAGGAACATGGTTTCTAGGATGATCATAGAGATGGTCAGGTAACTGTAAGGGTTTCACAAGGGCAGTCCATGGCCCCGAGGAGGTGGTAGTGATTGGGGTTAGTACCCTGGGTGATTGTGCACCAGTTACAGATTGGAGGATTAATGTGTAGGTTAGTATGGAACCTACGGGCTGTAGTGAAGTGTAGTGAGACAGCTGGAAGAAGCTTGTGCGCTGGGGATATGGACAGGGAGAGAAAACTGTAAAAAGCAGAAGGAGCTAATGGTACCCTGCCAGTGTACATCTAGAGAATCCTCTTGGAGTGCTTGTTTATTTACATTTTATTTATGTTTAATTGAAAAGACACCAAAGTCACGTCATCTGTGCTCTGTGTTTTACTTGCCATTGCCTGTGTTGGAGCTGCAGAATAAAAGCCTGCCTTGGTTTATTGTATGTTTGCATAAGATATCTGCTTTACACAGTAAAGGCCTATCCCATTGTCTGTGTGTGGCTCACACGTAAACTGTGAACAACATTTGTTTTCCTTCCAACTTCTGCTGTGTGTGGGTCTCCAAACCCAAAATGGTTTTTATGTGAAAGTGACTTTAATAGGATAACTTCTTACTAGTTTAGCTGCGGTCAAACTTCTAGAAAGCCATGTTGCTTGAAAAATATCCGGCAGCATCATCTACAGTATATTGAGAGTCATTTTTGTGAAATTTAAATCAACCACAATAAAGCAGAATCATTTTACTGCAGAGAAAGATAATGTTATTTTATATTCCTTTTATTGTAAAGTCCATACAAACCTCCTTCATTTTGTCACACTGTTTAGCTAGCTTCTGCCTCGATTTGGCTTTTATTGAAAGGGCAGAGCCTGAGGAAAAATATCAGCATATGAATTATGTATGGACATTTAATCATAAGGAGCATATACGGTGCAGGCTAAGAAAAGCCTCAGCAGAGGAGATGACCATGTTTAATATGCAGCAGGAGTTTTTTCTTGATATTAAATTAATGCAGTTTATATAGTAGGTTTGCTGTTTGATATTATGATTTGTGGGTATGCTCTTCTAGCGCCAGGGTTGAGTGGGTAGTTATAAAACCTTTTTGTATAATATTTATTCTGTCAGCTGTGGAAGAATTCCTATTGGCAGAGCTGTAGAAACCGAGGCCCAGTACAATGGTTAGGCCCCCAATATATCCAAATTTTCCATACACCTCCTGGTTAGTGATGGGCGAATCAGTCCCGTTTTGCTTCACCGCAAAATTCACGAACCATGCAAAAGATTCACAAAATGGTGAAAATGTCATGCACTTTTTCTGCGGTTAATTTTTGCGGCCCTTTCACGATACAATTTGCCAATAGCAAAACGCGGAAAATCGCCATGAATCCATGCCTGCCGCATTATTTTGCCCAGCACGACTCCTGGTATTACATCATGATTATGTCCAAGGTCCATAACAATTTGGAATTACAAATAGGTGTTTCACAGCACGAAAAAGCTGGAAAGCCCTGTCCAAGGGATAACTCATAGCCATTGTCAGTGTCGGACTGGGACCCCAGGGGCCCACCAGAAAACCTTAGACCCTAGGCCCACTCTCCAAACTATTTTTCCTCCTTTCCTCGGCCAACTTCTTTATTCTCCTAGTCCCTTTTATTTACATGCTAGCATCTATCCTTCCATCTATTTCTCCTCTTTGTTCCCATTCAGAAATAGGGAATGACCATGAAGCAGGCCAAATGGCCAGGAGCAGGAGGGCCCACTAACACCTGGGCCCACTGCGAGTTTTCCTGGTATCCTGGTGGGCCAGTCCGACACTGGCTATTGTGGTACCATTTCAGGCATTTTAGGAAATATACATGCATTGATTTAAAGGACATTGAAAAATAAAATCAATGAGGAATACCAATTTGTTAGGCACCACAAGGTGTTTATTGCAGGGGCTGGCCCAGGCAGAGTATAGCAATTACTGCAAATTGAACCGTACTGTGTATGTGCCCACCCCAAGCACATGTAAGGAACCCCTGGGAGCAGAAGGAAAATGGTGGTTTCTTGCTCCCCTGCAATTTAGTTACCCAAGTTACCAATTTTTCTCACCTCTAGCAATTTTATCTCTTCTTCAACATTTGGTTTATAAAGATATCTGTGTATTTAGTTTTAAAAACACTTATGCCAACCAGGCCTTGAATGAATTAGTAAGCACGCCCCAAATCCAGGTTTCAGTTTAAAGGACAATGAAAGGTTAATAATAAATAAAATTAAAAGTAAGCCTAAAGGCATTCTTTTTAAGTACTTACTGCATATCTAAATTCCCAGATCCCTGCTTGCTTCTCTGAGATATGGTGCTGGCAGCCTACAGCAGTGTGAAGCCTACAGTGACATCACTGAAATCTCTCTCCCCTTCCTGTAGGTGCCAGCGGCAGCCTTCCTATTCTCTGAGCATGTGCGTAACTTGATCCTGTCTCCTGTTCTGAGCTACACATGCCCACCAGCCAATCAGAAGCGGATCTGGCAGAGGGGAGGGGGGGAGGGAATGAAACACATGTGCAGTATGAAGCAAGGAGGGAAAGGAAGGGAGAATACCTTTTTAGAGATGGCTGCCTGTTCTAGAAAATGTGAAGTAAGTGTGACTGAGTAAATATGTGATTAGGTGAGCCAAAAGTGTGGTGTTTTTACTAAACAATAGGAGGACTATTGGGCAGAATGCTTCTTAAATTTTGACTTGCATTCTCCTTTAAGATTGGGCTAGACTTTTTGCTAGATGCAGATTTGTGAGTATCCTTAGTGCACAGCCAAACCGAATCTGAATTCTGTCACATTTTATGTGAGATTAGTGCTGTGAACAACTGAAGGCAGCATCATTTTGTACACAAATCATGTAGTTTTCTTCATTTTGCTTATATTGAATATGAAATTTATGGATTCAGTCATCCCTAGGAGGACTGGATGCAATAAAAAGATTCAACATAAAAACACTGGGTTTCATGAGCTTTCTCGTATAATAATTTTAAGCCAACAGTATTTATATATGACAAATTCTTAGCTGCAGTGTAAAAACCAAGCAATTGTTTTGCCATTTTACATAATAACACTGGCAGAACACACTCACGCATATTATCAAACATTAATGCGTAAGAGCAGGCGGAGAAACAACTGATCCGCTCACCTCTGCTTGCTGTTCTCTCTCTGCACTGATAGGCACTGCATCGGCCTGCTTGCCAGACAATTTTTAAATAAAGGTAACATTTTGTAAAAAAAAAAAAAAAAGCGTATAACA
This sequence comes from Xenopus tropicalis, assembly GCF_000004195.4. NCBI lineage: Eukaryota > Metazoa > Chordata > Amphibia > Anura > Pipidae > Xenopus > Xenopus tropicalis. Next base: position 32,503,923 of record NC_030686.2, read on the forward strand.
AGTGTAAGAATGCTTCCGTTGGCTATAAAGAAGGGTCTTTTGATGAACATCTCTGCTCTCGTGGGCGAGTAACCGTTTTGAAAAGGCTTTCCACCAGCAACAATAGAAGTCACCAGTGGAAAGCCCTTCGCATCGATTTGTTTCCTGAAATTGCCTGCAGGCACGTGATTTTGGTTTACCAAAACTAAGGACTTTGCACCGGCGACTTCTATTGTTGCTGGTGGAAAGCCCTTTCGGAGCAGACCTATCGAGCAGGGTCGGACTGGGACGGAAAAATCCCAGTGGGCCCCGGCGGCCCAGATCCGACCATTGTCGGCGCTCCCCCTCCCGAACGCTCCTCCCCTGACACTTCAAATTTATGCGCTATGGGGAGGACGTTGGGTGGGGGCCCTGCGAGGGGGGTTAGGGGGGCCCATGGGGTGGGTTAGAGGACGTGCCGGCTGAGTGCACCAGCAGGGCCCCTGGGACGGGAGCCCTGGTGGGCCCTTCACACCCCAGTCTGACCCTATTGGACTCAACAGAAGTTGTCTAACAATAGCTGGTATATGTAAATGATGTTGTGAAGGTGGCAGATTTAAGCTTCCAATGCAGGTCGAGACAAACTCAACAGCATATCTGCCCATGTCTGAGGCCTACCCAACTGATATCCTGAAAATCGTGCAGATGGCAATCGGGCAAACTTAATTTTCGAGCCAGATCGAGGACCACATCAGATCATTGATGTGGTCCTCGCTCCTCGCTTACCCAATTAGGCTTCATCACCCTCTGGCTGCACATATTTACCCATCATTGCTTCTCCATCATTTATCAACAAGAGAGAAATAAATTGTAAGCAATCAGAAGAGGAGAGACTAGAGGTTTTGGGATGTCTCACTTTCTCTGGGGGTAGGGTTGTTTAGCTTTGTTCCACTGTTACCTATTTAAATAATAGGTGAGACTAAAAAAGTCTCACATCCATGAAGTTTAATTTTTTTTTTTTAGTTCTAGTTGATTGAATTTAATTTTTCTGCACAGTTTTGATTAATTGGTTAACACATATACAGTGCTTTCCAGGCCCTCCTCTGCACTTGTTAGAACCTTAACCCAATTAGAAAAAAGTGCCACCAAGACCAAGAGAACCTAGTTTAGAAAGTAACCATTTGTGAGGCATTTTACAAGTACAATGCATCTGAAGTACACTGTCTAGTGATGAGTGAATCTGTCCCGTCAAAAAAAATTGTTGCGCGACAATTTAGTGAGACAATTCTTTTGATGAGAGAGACAATTCTTTTTGACGCAAGACAATTCTTTCAATGCGTACGACAATTCTTTTGACGTGGGCGACATTCACCTCAAATCCATGCCTGCCAATTTTTTTCACCCAACACTAACACTGTCTACTTACTACATCATTTCCTAATCTGTTCTTCATAAAATAATGTCAGTAATACTTATAATACCATTCTCCAGGACTATAATATGTACAGTATTTCTTAACAAACATACAATTTCCTCACAATATCCTTGCACATATCAAAATGACAGGCCTGAGATTGCCAGGTTGATACTGCAAACAGTCTAAGCTATGGGATAGGAATGGTGTAATAAAATTTTTTGTCTTTGGGTCTACAGTGTCTTCTATATAGATTTTGTGTAGCCAACCAACTGGAACACTTTGGTTTCTGGCAATTCTTTTCATTTGGATTAATTTATATTCAAAGACAATTTTTTCAGTTAAGTAAACAACTGGGTACAGATCAGTAGTAGGAGAAAAGAACTGGCAAGTGCAAACCATACTGTATGATTTATATAGCTAGATAATTTATATTACTGAGAGAACAAATGTGTTGTATTGTTTCCTAACTACCAAGCACCTTCAGAATTTAACTTTGCCACCTTTGGCTAAGAGCAGTGATCCCCAACCAGTGGCTCAGGGGCAACATGTTACTCACCAACCCCTTGGGTGTTGCTCCCAGGGGCCTCAAAGCAGGTGCCTATTTTTTAATTTCTGGTTAGGAGGCAAGTTTTGGTTGCATAAAAACCCAGTATAATTCCAAACAGAGCCCTCTGTAGGCTGCCAGTCAACATAGGGGCTATCAAATAGCCAATTATAGCTCTCATTGGTGCCTTCAGGAACTGTTTTCATGCTTGTGTTGCTCCCCAACACTTTTGCCAATCCACACTCACCAGCACACCCTGGTCTTTCCACACTGTTCCACCTGGTGCACTGTATTTAGAGAGACTTCGGCACTCTCCCCCACGTTCCAAATAGCACAAAAATACCGGCACCACAGGACTTGTTTAAGCAGGATAAACCCTGCTGATTTTTAATAGTATTATATGGTTTGCTACTATTAAAAATCAACAGGGTTTATCCCGCTTAAACAAGTGCTGTTGTGCCGGTATTTTTGTGCTACCCCCAACACTTGTACCATTTGACTATGGCTCATGGGTGTATAAAGGTTGGGGATCGGAGAGGTTTAAAATGAGGCCCTGCAGGCCCATAAAACTGACATGTTCTCTCACTCTCTCGAACATTCATTATTGAAAATAAGGTAATTCCTATAGTATTCTATAGTGAGCTATGAGGTGTCTGAATTTGGTCCCATATTAAAGAAGTCCTATCTAATGTTTTAAGCTGTTTTTTCTCTTTAGAAACTAGGTTGTCACCTCTGCTGGCTTTTTTAGCTGGACAGGGGGCAGGGAAGAGGTGCGGCCGTGGCGCTGAAGGGCGGGGAAGAGGTGGGGTTGTGATGTCACGGGGGCGGGGCTATGACACAAGTCCTGCCTGGTTTTCCTAATTTGAAAAATGGGTGGGAGGTTTAGACCCGTATAGCCCTTACGAAAACTGGACTGTCCTGGTCTAAACCGGACAGGTGGAAACCCTATTAGAAATGGTAATGGAGATTAAATTAAATCAGTTATTGGAAATACGTTTATGTTACTAATAAATAACCACAGCAGATGTGTATTTATATTTTTAATATCTGACAGCTAGATGACTTTCCTTCCATAGAGCTGTGAGCTTCTTGAAGTCATCTCCTGGGACATACCTGTGCCACAGACAAATCTGTACTTTTTAGCACTGATGATTTTCATGAAGTTCCTTAGATATAAGGATAAAGCAACATTTGATACTTAACTGGTGCTTTAGATGTTACAATAAATGTCCTGTCTTTACAAATAGGTCAATAAGTACTAAATACATTTCAAGAATTTTCCCGTAAATGGAGACAAAAAATGTTCCAGTACATAGCTGACGTATAGCAGCTGCCTGCAGGCAGGGAGGTTAGATACCATTTGGCTTCTCTCTAAGGATCTTTAGACTCAACTTGTTTCCTATATACATAAAAATTGGGTATCACTGAATATAGGCAGCAGATTAAAAATGCTAATGGATGGATGCATGTAGATAAGATTTGTTGACTGTCTGTAAGGGACATCACATTAAAGTGCCAGAAGGCTTACACATCATGTCATATCAAGCTCATATAAAGGGAATCTTATGAAACGAGTTGTCTATAGTGATGGGCTAAAAAAATTCGGCAGGTATGGATTGGCGGCGAATTTTTATGTTTTGCCATTAGCAGATTTTCTTCCGACACGAGCAACAAAAATGAACGCCTGCACAAAAGAATTGCCTCGCTCGCCATAATTGTTGTGCGTCAAAATGAATTGTCTTGCCAAAAGAATTGTCACATGTCAAAAAGAATTGTCGTGCATCAAAAGAATTGTTCCGCAATATTTTTGCCGCTTTGCTAATTTTTTGAAAGATTTGCAATTTTTTCACCAAAGCAAAATGGGACAGATTCGCTCATCACTAGTCTGAGTAGTTTGCCATGTACAGATCCATGTGATACGTTACAGAGACAAATCCTTGCTTAGATACACTATACTACTCTACTACTACTGCCTTATGCTGCCTGTGTGTGCCATACTCTGCCTGCTCTATGCTGCCTGTGTGTGCCATACTCTGCCTTCCCTATGGTGCCTGTGTGTACCATACTCTGCCTGCTCTATGCTGCCTGTGTGTGCCATACTCTGCCTGCTCTATGCTGCCTGTGTGTGCCATACTCTGCCTGCCCTATGCTGCCTGTGTGTGCCATACTCTGCCTTCCCTATGGTGCCTGTGTGTGCCATACTCTGCCTGCCCAATGCTGCCTGTGGGAGGTGAACCTGGCAGGAGTTTATTCTGGAAGTTTGTTAGAATCTGGAAATAGCCATTAAATGGTCCCTAAGGTGTGTACTTATATGCTGGGGTTGCTGTGCTATCCACAGGGGAGGAGGAGAAATATGGATTTAAGGGTGTGTTTTAATATGACATAATATAATTCTTTCACATATGAATGAAGGATGATTTCCCTGCAGTGAGCACCAACCATTTGCATTTGGATTTTTGCTGCGCTACCACCATTAATGTGGGGATGGTCTTAAAAGCTCTTGTGATAACATGGGTGTGGTTTGAAGTGGTGCAGTTTAAAAAAGGGGAGTGGTCAAAACTGGCTTCCATTATCGTCCCTCCAGCATGTAGGCCAGAAGAGTTCCAGCCCTCGGTTGGACAGCACTGTTTTAGGAGAATCAGGCTGTTTCAGAAAAATTGTTCAATACCCAAGATGAATTAGTCTAAATTGTTGGTCTCTCCAGGTTTCAGAAGGAAACATAAATATGATCATTATGAATAGACTGCAAACTCTTTCTTCCTAATAAATTCACTCCCTGCCTGAGCTATGAATATATCAATCAATTTTTTTCCTTTTTTCCTTTTTAAGTTATACTTTTCTTTAATGAATTCCCATGTATAAGGTTCACAAGAGTCAGGATCAATTAATTGTCTGATTTGAGAGATCCCATTCTTTATCCATTGTATGACATCTGATCCCTTTCTTTCTTTGGAAAACCTCCCTAATTAAATGAAGAAGAAAAGGGTGATATATTGTAATTTAGTTTATTCAATTTAGCAAGCATCTTCCAAGTTATAACTGTGCCTCTATATATTGGATTCCTTTTTTTATTATAAGGTTGATCAGATCAGGAGATAATATGTTCATTTGAATTAGGTCTCAGTTCCAGTTTTAGATTGCTATATTTTTCTTTTTCTGATAATCATTCTATGATATATCTAATATTAGAAGCTAAATTACATTTCTGAAAATCGAAACTGGATCGAACTGCATTTGGGACAGTTAGTAAAAGTTTATCAGTAAATGCTTGTGTTTTAATATTTATACATATCTAACCATTGAAAAAGATCCATTTATCCTAGATATCTGATTAGAGCTTCCATTGAGATATTAAATAATAATGGGGAGAGAGGGCAACCCTGACAAGTACCTCCTGCTTTAAACTACAACTCCCATCTTGCCAAATGAGTTGTAGTTGCAAACTAGGCAGCAATAGACTGGTTTGGGAGATTACTGTTCCTGTATATACATTCTGCTAGCAAATACACTTACATATACTTTATTAACACACAAAAGGATAGCACAGCTTCACATTATGATCTGCTCCCTCTTTGTAATGTGCTGTTGGTTTGAAGCAGACCGGCAAAATACTGGAACACATGTGCAACAACACCGTAACCCACGTATACTGTAATTAGAGATCCTGAAGCCATTATCTATGCAATTGCCCATCAGACACTACATACTAGGACTCTTTATGAGGGCCTCTTCTCTAGTTTTAGCAAAGCCACGCTGGCCATAGTAACTTCAGACCAGAGATCAGATCCTCCATTTGCCTTATTAGTACACAATAAGGTATATTATCATCCTAATGATAGAGAGGAATCTTGTACATAAGTACATTGCTTACATAAGTGACACAAAATCTAGTGACCCTTAACCCCGAACACACAATGAATATATGTAATGAAATAAAAAGCTTTTATTTGTAATTCATATACAGTTCAGAAAACAGGCATAAAGTAAAAACCAACAGCCACAGCAATAAATGTTGTCACAGAGCAAGCTCCGAAGATCAATGTGGAGTTATATTTAAACCTCCACCTACAATTTTCATTGGTTTCAGATGTAGAATTCCTAGCAAGTCCTTCTTCAAGAAGTGCCAAGTTTATAGCAGGTCCATCTCCAACCTCAGGCAAGGGGGCCTCTTGATTATTGTTCAAAATCTCCCCAACTGCAGGATTCTCTTCTACAGCGGCCAAGGGGACTTCATCAATTGGCATTTCAGCAGTCAAGGGACCATCACTATTCCTACAGTCTGGCTCACAAATGACAATATTTCTAACATGCTGTCTACACATAGGGCAGGAACCATCTACCTGTATCCAGGTTTCTATGCACAATAAGCAAAACTTGTGCTTACAAGGATCAATGTAGGAAACATCATAGACAGCATAGAATTTTCCAGATAGCCAATAGGTTGTACAATTCAATTCGTGTTTCCAAAACATTTACACTGGATATCCGGAGTGTAAAAAGATTATTAAAAAGGAAATATCATGAAAAGAATAAAAAAAAAAAAATAGTTTGTTTTTTCCAGGAGAACCTGAGCTTTCTAAATCTGCCTCAGGTTTTGTTTATTTTCACCTCTGGAACAAGAGTTAGATCTCTGATTACAAAAAAAAGACAAAAATTGCTATTTTATTTTATAACATAAGGGTTTATACCAGAAAAAATATTTTATTTTATGGACGAAAATTCAACTGATTTGGAAAGTCTCATGTCTCTTGAATGCACCCATGTATAGTTTTAGGGACATTTATGAATTGTATAGATCACAAACTCCCAGCAGTATATTACTGAATACTTTACTTTCCCCAGAAAACCATATATTTTTGAAAAGTACACATCAAATGGGTAATCATGTCTTTCTCCAAACATCAAAGCTTTTCTATAAAACATTATAAAAAATCAGCTCAAAACTTTCACTTTGCAACTTGTACCAAAGTATTTGGTATTTAGGGGCCCCAAAAAGAAGTTAGTGCATAGTGCGTACTAGAGGTCATTTTAGCTACAAAAGAATCAGCATTTTGTGTGGGGTAAAGCCACATAGAAATAAGTTTACCCACCCCCCAAAAAATAGCCCTATGTCTCTCAAATGCACCAATGTATAGTTATAGGGAGATTTATAGTCACCATATAGTGCCAAAATCCACGCCTAAACTTATAAACTACACAAAGCTGTTATACAAAAAAGTGTAAAAATATTATTGTGCTATCCTCCAATCTATCTAACAACATACTACACCAAACCCAAAAATAGTTGGTAGGTTCAGCTTCAGGTGTTAGGTAAATTAAAAGAAGAATCCCACATATGGGTATATACAGAGGGCACGTTGCATAAATTGTACTCAATGAACACAGAGCCAAATGGCAGCTGCTATCTTAAACAAATGGAGGAAGCTTCCAGGGCTCTTTACTCAGGTATGGTAAAGCTTTCTGCAGAATAAATATAACATTCTAGGCCAGTGCTGTCCAACTTCTGCGGTGCCGAGGGCCGGAATTTCACTCTCATACATGGTGGAGGGCCGCTAATGGAAGCTAGTTTTGACCACTCCCCATTTTAAACCACACCCACTTCAAACCACACCCATTTTATCACAATGTTCGCTGAAGGGATATCGACCATCATTCAAATGTTAAAGAATTATATTATGTCATATTAAGACACACCCTTAAATCCATATGCCTCCTCCTCCCCTGTGGATAGCACAGCAACCCCCAGCATATAATTACACACCTTAGGGACCATTTAATGGCTGCTAACAAACTCCCAGAACAAACCCCTGCCAGGCTCACCTCCCACAGGCAGCATAGGGCAGAGTATGGCACACACAGGCAGCACTCTACCTCTCCTATGCTGCCTGTGTGTGTCATACTCTGCCTGTCCTATGCTGCCTATGTGCCATACTCTGCCTATCCTATGCTGCCTATACACAGGCAGCATAGTCCAGGCAGTACCTACAATGTCTGAGGTGTGAACAGGGAAACAATGTGGGTGATTACAGCCTGAGCCTGAGGTGTGAACACTGCAGGGGGTGAACAATGCAGGGATTAAAAGGTGTGAACAACACAGGGGATTACATTTTTAAACAATACAGGGGGATTACAGCCTGAATCTGAGGTGAGAACCATGCAGGGGGCCAGTTAATCTCAGTACTGATACCATTTAAAGCTTACACAAAGTTAAGCCATCAAAGCAGCCAGACAGGTGGGGGGCCACACAGAGGGAGGTCGAGGGCCGCATGCGGCCCGCGGGCCGCCAGTTGGACAGCACTGTTCTAGGCAGTAAAATGCCAGAATTACTTTCCTTCCCCTTTGAAACAGAACAATACCTTGTTGGCCTTTCTTGCTGATATTGCTTGCTACAGCTAAATTTATTATCAACAAGTTGCTATGTGTTATCAGCAAAAACAGATGTATTGCCTGCAATGGCCTCCCCCAAGTCAGGAATTAACTAATTAAATAAAAGTGAGCCCAATACAGAACCCTGCAATACCCCATAGCTACCTCCATCTTTAAACCTAGTCTTTATTGTTATCAGCATAATGGGAGGGGGATAACTGGGTTTAACCATATAAATAATGCCCTTCAGTTACTCATGGTGAATAGCATGGATGTATCTGCAATTCACCTGTCCAAACGTGGGGGGGTTCACAGATCCCCCTGTGAGAGGGAAAAAGTTGTGCTCACCACAAAATTAATTCTACTGCTTCTATATAGATATAATAAAGGAACTGAGTTTTACCTGCAACCTCCTTGCTTTCAAGGTTAAAACCCCCAAATGGCTGCCCTTTTATTGGCTCATGGGGATCACCTGACTGTAGCTGGAAAGGGTGGGAGCTACAACATTGACCTGGCCTCTCCTCCTGTATAAACTATAGCATAAAAATGAGAGTTGTGCTCACCACTAAATTTGAAACCATTAGGCAGGGATGCAATGAGTAAACTGTACCCTAACTCAGTAGGTTATGTTCATTACATTATTGATGTGACAGATTACTAAAATCTCAGTCATGAATCACACAGACAAGGTTCTATACTCCTTCAACACTAAAACATTCTATTTCTAGAATAACCATGGCTACAGCCTTCTCACAGCAGTGACGATATTCAATGCAAAGGTAAGTTGATGATGGCACAGGCTGTAAATACAATTCAGTACATGCCTCTTTTGTGCTTTGCAATGTGGGTTGCATCAGTGCTGACACCATCCATGATAACTGACTGTAGTTCTCAGCAGCCAGAAGGGAACAAGTTCTACATTCCTATAGTCTTTTTTTGGCCATGTTTGTAATACCTTTGAAAATGAATGCTGCATAAATGCGTATTCTGCATGACAGAAGGGTTAAACATACAGTGCCTATTCTTGTACCTGTGCGTCCCTAAGAGATTTCTTCTCAGATATTCCCTATAAATCAGCAGTGTCTCTGCAGAATAAAGCAATGACGTCTCTCATGGCCCCACAGGCAGCGATTTTCAATCAACTACCTCTCAGCCAGAGTGAAAAATAAAACAGCCCAGCCCTCCCGGGGGAGCCACTTGCTTAGCTGTGGGGGTCCAGCGTAGAGATTGATGCCTTATTACGTTCCCTGCTAAATGCATTTTACAGACCTCGGTGTATTTTTACACTGGAAAGGAACGCCTGTTGATAACAATGAGATACATATATCACCACAATGGAGTGACAGTTAATCTGGATTAATAAAATCAAATGGTAATAATAAGCAAAAGATTGGGAAAGTTCAGTGAAGACGGTGCCGTGCCATCTCTACATTTAAGTATTGCCGTTAAAAGCTTTCTGCACAGATATTTTTTTTTTCAATCATGCAATAATCGCTAAAAAGGCTCATAAAAGACATCTCTGTTTTATCCATTTGTATAGCGTTTTCCTTATATTCAACATCCATTTTGAATGTGTTAATGTGCTTTTAGAGTGATGTTTCTTGTGGCTTCTGTGGGAAATTATTTGGCTTCATTATCCCAGTGCTCCTCAATCCATATCAAATTGGTACATCTAACCCCTTGCTGTCTCTGTGTTTGCTATTGCTCATTGCTATTGAGTTGGGAGGACTACTATTCACCTCAAATCTCATATCCTTATAGCACCAATTATCAGATATGTTCATTTTAACTCCCGCTTAAATGTTCATCCTTTGGTCAGCCCTCCCCCCCCCCCCATAGCTAATAACAAGGTTACATATTTAGAAGAGCATCAATATATCAATATTTAGTTGTAGATCCATAAATGTCTAGGATATTAAATACATTCTTAGCCCAAAACTCATGCTAACTGATCTTTAAGCCCTTTCAGAGATTTCTAGAAGAGCATATAAGCATTCTCACAAATATTACTGTAACTGGGCACCATGCAGTTGCTCCAAGCCCCCCAGGGGGCCAGCCACATAATTTGTAAACCACTTCAACATAGGAACCATTCATTGTATATATAGCCCTAAGGTACAGGTTCCTGGCAAGTAATTCTGGTCCAAGTTTGTTATTCATTATTTTCAAAAATGTCAGCATTCATTGTTGTTCAACAGGTTATCACCATGCTAGCCCATCACTCCTCTTCAGCAGTTTACATTTATTATTAGCATTCTAAAGAGCTCCCTTTGTTCCACATATTGTTGGCTTTTTCACCAAACTGTACTCTCAACATTACATAGTAACATAGTAAGTTGGGTTGAAAAAAGACATACGTTCAACCATAATGCCTATATATAACCTGCCTAACCAGAGGAAGGCAAAAAAACCTCAACATTTTATCAACATTTTTAGCTTTGACTTTTTTTTATGTCATCGAGTGGTTTCCCATGTTCGGTCACCACTACCTCCCGTTGTCAATATTCTAAAAAATTCCTCCCTTTTCATGATTTATCAACATGCTATGACATGCCTCCTGTTCTGCATTCTGCATTCTGCATTTATAGCCCCCTTCACGTTCAACTTGTTGTCAGTGTTCTAAACCAGGGTTGTCCAGTCTATGGCCTATGGCCCCCCTTCCACCTTGTCAGTAGGTGGCAGTATGCAGAAAAAAGGGGGGGAGGAATGTAAAATAAACAAACCTCAAATGGATTTCCAGAAATAAATTCAGTGAAATATATATTAACTAACTCAATGAAAAATAATTGAAACACAATTAATAATTGAATCAAAGGTTTGTTCCCTAATGTACATCAAAAATATATATATACCCAGTATCGGGCTAGGCCCGGGTGTTCAAACCCCAAGCCCAACGCGAGGTTCAAAAAAGATCACTCAATAATACAAAGACAAAGAAATCCAAATAGCTCACCAAAAGCCGATGGTGGTCCGGGTGCTCGAGGCCCCGAACCCGCAGCTGAAAGGGAAAAATCTCCAAAGTTGAACGTAGAACATCAAGCACTCCGGACTCATGAAAACTGCTAGAATCCAAAGTTTATTCCTTCATGTTTAAAACAATGAACGCCTGACGCGTTTCGTGCCCTTTAGGGCACTTAATCATAGGCAAACACTGATAGATACAAAGGACTTTAAATAGAGTAAATAATATGACGTAAAAAGGAGGTAAGGCTAGGTGAACCACGCCCTCTCCTGGTATTTAAAAAGACAGACATGAGAAATAAATCACAAGCAAAATTCCTTTTAGCAGAGTTCATCTAAGGTGACACCCACTATAGGGTTGATGATTAGTTATATGTATGAATAAACAAATATAATACAAAATCAGTGGATAAAAAATACATGAATAAATAATAAATAATAAACACATGAGTATATAAATAAATAGATAAATCAATAGAATTCATTATAAAGATAAATACCTAAAGAGAAAACATCATTTCATGGATACATACGTATATTAAATGGATATTCATACTAAATTTGAAGCCACAAAAACTTCTGCGAAACCCCCTCTTTGATGAAGGTGAGTTCAAGTTAAACATAGCAACTGACATCAAAGATAGAATTTATTTTAAAGTCCTTTGTATCTATCAGTGTTTGCCTACGATTAAGTGCCCTAAAGGGCACGAAACGCGTCAGGCATTCATTGTTTTAAACATGAAGGAATAAACTTTGGATTTTAGCAGTTTTCATGAGTAGGTGGCAGTAGCTGTAGAGTTCCTCTGTGACAATAGGCCCAGCAGTGGTTGATTCAAAATGGAAGGCAGGAAGGGCTGAGCGGCGCTGAGCGCAACTATTTGAAGCTGCAAGGAGCACATTTTGGTGCAAGTACTTTTAATGAGGTGTTACACTCAACCGACTTTGGGGAAATTGTTGGGACAGCAACTGTGCTTGAGCCCTCAAGCCCTCAAGTTGCAAGGAACAAAAGCTGATTGGTTCAGTGGTGTAACAACTATGCACTGCCCCCCATGTGAAAGGTTTTCACAGAATTTTCGATTCGGCACTCCTTCCCTTCACCCACTCTATCGAGCCCCGTGCACCGGTGTAGGTAAGAGCGACTTGGGAGAGGGCATTTCTGTGGATATAGAGAAAGCAGACGTGCTCCCTGTCCCCCGGGCCCCTCGTGACTGTGAGATCTGCTTCCTCTATAGTTACGCCACTGGACTGGTTCATACATAGCCTGTACAGAGATACAGTACTGTGTCAGGGAAGCACTATACACCCAAATATATTCACCTGGCTAGAGCATAAATAAGCATAGACACTTTAGAATTTCATGTTCCTTTAAAGGATGAATAACCTTGTTAGAGTCACACAGTGCCGTTGCAGTCGTTAAACTTATATGCAATGCAAAACTGTGTTGGAAGCATTACTCACTTACCTTGTTACACTGGCCTGCATCTCTCATTCACATCCCTGCTGAGCTGTCACACTGTTTGCTTACTTGATGCTGCCTGGCTAGTTTATACACCATAAAACTGTTTTATACTGCTTGTCCTTTTTAACAGTGCCATAGAGATTGATCTCTATGCATTCACTGCACTGAAGTGTGAGAACCTTAACAGCTTTATATTTTGTGCCAAACCTGGTCCTCTCTCCTAAACAGCTGGAAGCCACTTGGGTTCCCTTCAGATTAGCACTATTTGTTTCTCATTAAAAGTGCTCATTATGATAGCACATCAAACAGATTAGCAAACACACGTTTGAGACACAAAAAGCAACAGTGCTAGGAACAATATCTGCTTTTTATGTGACATTGCAGTTGTCCAGACAGCTTGGATAAACATTTGCAGGTAAGTGTCTGCAGATGCCCAGAAAACTTTCATTCATCGCCTTCAGCTTAAATGAACAGGGCCTTGTCTACCATTAGGCTTGAGATCCTTGCTTTAGGTGACACTGAGTGGCCAGTTACTAGGGGTGACAAATAGGACTAGTGATGTGGCCCCCTTTTGATCCACTCTAACGCCAAAGAAGTAAATGCCGACTGCTGCCAGAGGCGCTGTATATCACACTGCCTATACCAGTGATCCCCAACCAGTGGCTCAGGAGCATCATGTTGCTCACCAACCTCCTTTGATGTTGCTACCAGTGACCTCAAAGCAGGTGCTTATTTTTGAATCTCTGACTTGCAGGCAAGTTTAAGAGGCATAAAGACCATATGTACTGCCAAACAGAGCCTCCTGTAGTCTGCCAGTCCACATTGGCTACCAAATAACCAATCACAACCATTATGAGTCAAGCGTAGGAACTTTTTTCCCCAACTTTTTTTGATATTTAAATGTTGCTCATGTGTATTTTAGGAGTTTGGGAACCCCTGGAGTATACCATTGACCTAGAGCTGAATTTTGCTACAGCTGGTTTAAGTAGAAATGTGCCTATTTATATAGTTTGAATACACACCATGACTTGAGTGGAAGTTTTTGTGAATAAGCTCTCTGTGTCCCTGCGAGCACTCACGTTAGGTTTTACAGTCAGAATGACAGATATACAGATAGAAGACTACAACAATAACTTGAATTGGGATTATTTAGTCTGTTTACTGAAACATACACACTTAGGAGGCCACTTTACTCACTTTTCCAATTAGCATGATGAAGTGACTTGTTGAATTCTGCAGAGGTGTAGCCAATCAGGAATCTTTCCGGATTTGTGGTTAAATTTAACTAATGGTGATAGAAGGGAAGCTGTGTGCACTGTGTGAAATACAGAGAGAATACTTCTTTCTTAGCATTACTAAGCTCCCTGTTTGAGTTCTCATGCATTTTGTCTGGAAAGAGGTTTAAGTCTATGACCACAGAGCTGTCATGGCCCCAGGCTGTATCAGCCAGGATGCTCTTTCTCAGCTGACCTCCCCCCTGTGTGAATGTGTAATGTGTGAGTCTTCTGGTGACAGTTTCTCCTTCCTTGTGACATTTCCCAGTCACAGTGTGCACACAGCCTATGTCATGTCACCTGGGTTTTATTTTTATTCTGGAGTGAGATTTGGAAAAAAATGTATTCTTCCTCATCCACCCACTTCTAGGTCTTCCTGTGCAAGCTTCGCTGATCATATTGGACACATTGAACTCTAGCGCATTATTTTGATTTTCTAAAGAAGGAAAGGAAATTTAACCCTTAGACATGGGTGCCAGTAGATTGTACCTGCAGATTTACAGCCTTTAATAAGTCACTGAATTAGGAAAGATTAGAATTTTCTATTTTTAACAGCAGAATAAAAGCTAGGACTGCTGAAGATCTGTGGATTCAATTATATAAAGTGGACACTTGGCTTTTTTATGTGTGGCCTTTGTACCTTGTGGTCAAAACTGGCTTGAGCATTTCCGCATTACTATTGGCTTTTCTAGTGAAACAGGACCACAGTGTAACTTATTTGTCTCAGACAGGGACCTTTTCTCTTCCTTATTTGAATGGGTAGAAATGGCCTGGTACAAAGTCTAAAGACCAGGTAAACTCAAGGACATTTTAAAACATATTTGGGAGATAGTATTCATGGTGATTCCAAACTTTGTGTAGTAGTGATTTTACTACTAATGACTTGACCCTTGGACTCTCTGTCAGACTGCCCTTCCAGTTGCAAGCAATGTCTGCTAACTGCTTATAATTAACAAATATGCATGGCATTACATTTTCCATATAAATTGCTTTTATTCAATCAATTTCCCATGATGAATTACATGTCCCAACCACTGATTGATCACCACAATTACCCACCTTAGGGGTTACCCTTAACCAACCATGAGGTTCACACCACAACACCTGGCAGACTGACAATAAATTCCTCCACTCTATGGGCACTTGGAATCCTTCAAGTACTTATAAGCCCCCCACAAATTTCATAAAAACTCAAGTTCTTCCCACAGAGCAGTATGGAAAAGATCCAACCCCACCTTAAGTAGAACACTTGTCTCATCACCCCTCATCTTTTTCTTGGAATGAACACTGAGACTGTTTTGTTCATCTTGATCTTAACTTTACTGAAGGCAGGAACTGACCTGAACCCCCTCTAGGACAATCTTTATATAATTAAAGGCCAGACACTAATCAAACATGGGAATAGAATGCAAAGACATAAGCAATCCCTATGAATACTGTCTATTAATTGTTTCAACAGATATATTTCCCTAAATTTATGACTCCTGAATGTAAGGTGATAATGTTTGCAATCCAACCTGCTTCCCCACTGTGCTATAATGGGAATTAGCTTATCCCACAAAAGACACCTCACCCCTAAACAAGATATCACATCCTTATCTATATGGAAGCCCAACTCCATTCTGGCAAACCATGGCCGTCTTAGCCCAATATATTAAAAAAAAAAAAAAAAAACAGCTGACCGTCCATGTTATACATAGTTCAGCCCCTAAGATAAATGATGACTATAAATAACCATAGCCTAACCATAGCTTAACTTCAAGCGCCTGGCATATGGGAGGCTTCCTGCAAATAAACAGCATTTGTGGTGAAATATAAACAAACTGCCCCACTTGCAGGGGCTTTCATGGAACAGCCAACATACACCCTACTCCAGAAAGGCCAGCAGTGAAGTACTTGAGATTCTCCCTGCAATTCATAACTCCCATCCAAAGGTTAATGCTCCTGTTGTCCCAACGTCCTACCACACCACCATGCATTGCCAGAACTGCTTATTATACCAGAGCCAGGCCATACCCCCATACACACTGTGAGCTTCCCATAAGGATTCTAGGTTGCAGAATAATACAGAACATTGCTCAGGATGGTTTTCCCCCTCATGCTGGACATATTTAGTGTGGCTGAAGCCAATTTTTAAACTAGAGAAAAACGTCTGTGATCCTCATCATGTTTCTTCCTATGCTACTTACCCTTTTGTGTAATACTGAACCTTTCCAATGGCAATAGTGTGTAGATGTCAATGTACATCCGCTTTCATATCCTGTCTTAAGTGGACACCTAGTGGGCCCTCAAAGCAGGAATACTAAAGCAGGAATACTTGATGGATATGGTGGTGCCTGTGCAGTCTGAGCACCAAAAGTCATCTCCACTTGTGGACTCATAGCTGGCATCCCACTGTCTTAATCTCAGATGTGGATGTGGCCCCAGGTGTCAAACTCTCCCTCAGGTGAGCTAGCAGTGATACGAGTAGTGATACCTGACTGCATTGTACTGTGTGACTATGTGCTGTAAGGCCGACCATGACCAGAAATGAAAAGAAATTTAGCCCAGCTGTATGTGCACTGTAGTCCTCCACCCCCTGCCATTCTGTTTCCTGTTGTGACCCTGCCCCATATCCTGCATAGCCTGGGTTCCTGGTGGTGGTAAAGAGAGAACTGTCACCAAATTAGATTTTTGCCTTTGATATTAACACGGTTAGATAAGTATTTTACATAATGTGCCAATCTAGTTTCACTCCAAGACTTTTTTAAAGTTTTTTAATTCATTCTTTGAAAATATAAGGGAAGGGGGTTTGCCTTGAATTTTTTGTGGCCTAACATTGCTAAAAAAGTCATTCTCAATTACGTGTGTAAGTTGCTATTCTGGAACCATTCTTTTTTTGGCTAAAATAGTAATTGCCATTGCTACATATATTTGAAGGAAAGTCATTTTGACTTTATTACACCTAGTAAGAAATTATTTACTAAGCGACCTGATTGTCATAAACTATCGAATGCCTTTATATCTATCCAACCTTGGTAGAATTCAGAACACCCAGTTCCTCTAGGAGGGGCACTTGTCTATATCCTTTTTGAAGAAATAACAGCACATCCATAATTCGCATTACACAAGGACAATGCTTTGGTATTACTGCGATCAATGGAATTATAAACTTTAAAACCTCCCCTTGTCTAACCCTACCATTGTTATGCAGCCATGGTCATTCAGTCTATGTTAAGTAAAATTCCCACTTTACGTTGTGGGTTGTATATAATTTTCTCTAAATGCCAAATTATGCCACTAGAAACCAAACCTATATCTCTATAACCACAGATTTGGAAGTAAAGGGGCTGATCCTGACTGTGCTTCATCTACAATGTTACAGATTTGTAGCGGAGGAAAGACGTTGACAGAGGATCAATATTTATAGTGGCTCCCGCTGACCTCACACCTCGGTTCTGCCCTTTGTTATGCTCACTTTGATTAAGCTAATTATAAATAACCCCGAGCCACAAATTCCCAGCGTGCATTACTTAAATCTGTTTAAGGACATCTATCGCTAGCACTGATTGCATTTCCCATTCTACAGTTTTGTGTATTAATTAGAGGAAAAGCTTTGTACAACATGTTATTGTATTTGAGAAAGGGGATCCACAGGATATTTTAGCAGACATATAGGCTGAGGAACAAAAAATATCAATATTCTCATATTCAGAACACAAAAAGCACAGGTCAAGTGAAAGTAAATAAGAACTGCCCAGACTGAAATGGTAACCAGAGCAGGTTCAGTATTTTGATATCTTTAATATAATAAAACCATAATAGAGAGCAGGGTAGTGATGAGTGAATTTTTTCGGCAGGCATGGATTTCACCATTGCCAAATTGTTTTATGAAACATCTGCAATAATCCGCCGCAAAATTTGTCACATGTCAAAAAATGTCTCAGTCCTGTCAAAATAGGTGCGGTCATGTCAAAATGGGCATGGTTGTGTCAAAATGGGTGCGATCATGTCAAAATGGGCACGGTTGTGTCAAAATGGGTGCGATCATGTTAAAATGGGCACGGTTGTGTCAAAATGGGTGCGATCATGTCAAAATGGGCACGGTTGTGTCAAAATGGGTGCGATCATGTTAAAATGGGCACGGTTGTGTCAAAATGGGTGCGATCATGTCAAAATGGGCATGGTTGTGTCAAAATGGGTGCGATCATGTCAAAATGGGCACGGTTGTGTCAAAATGGGTGCGATCATGTCAAAATGGGCACGGTTGTGTCAAAATG
The DNA here is from genome assembly GCF_000004195.4 of Xenopus tropicalis. NCBI lineage: Eukaryota > Metazoa > Chordata > Amphibia > Anura > Pipidae > Xenopus > Xenopus tropicalis. The sequence continues at coordinate 32,522,161 of NC_030686.2, forward strand.
GGTGCCATCATGTCAAAATGGGCATGGTTGTGTCAAAATAGGTGCGGTCATGTCAAAATGGGCATGGTTGTGTCAAAATTTCGTGAATTTTTTGGAGAAGCGAAACGGGACAGATTCAATCATCACTAGAGCAGGGCGCTACTTAAACTTATACATTAACATATATCCTACAATATTATACTCTATACAAAGGTCTACCTATACTCATTCCTATACTCATACCTATACTCATACTCATTGGATGACACCTGTATTATTAAACCACTCTAACCGTCCTGCTTTAAAGATATAAAAATGGAGGAGGGCTGGCAAATGTGATAAGGAAGGCTGTGCCCCAGTCAGTCACCAAGAAATACATTTAAATCAGACAAGACTAAACTATTCTTATCTGGTAAGCACAAAGGAGCAGATGAGTTCCAATCTGACCCTGACATCCTACCCACTTTCTTTGAAAAGTCACCTTTGAGTCAAGTACACGAATATCATACTCCCCCTACATTTTCCATTCAAATACTTTGGGGCACCCCCCTTCCTAAACTTAAAACCCAACTTAATTCTAACAAACACTGCTCCTTTTTTAGGCAAAAATAATGGATATTTGAAAGGTTTCAGAAAATTTTCTCCAAACTTTTGGGACTAAAAAAATATTTGATTTTTTACCCACATCCATGATCCACTTATTTATACCAAGCCTTGATCAAACTACTCCCTTAACATAGCAGGCCTGTCCCTTTTCAGGTCTATGATGTGGGATTCTCCATCTAAAACAGGATAAAAAAAACAGTTGAATGTTTGGGGTAAAAACTGGAATTGAAATGTCATATTTAATTATAGGAAGCATTTAAAAAATATGTAATCTGTTATCTGGAAACCTGTTATCCAAAAAGCTCTGAAATACCTGTATGTTTTTTTTTTCAATAGTAACCTTTTGATAGGGTTGGAAAAAATATTTTTAAAAAGCAATTATATTTTCTAGTCATTTTAATCAGTAAGTAGCACAAGATATTGGTGCCATTTTAAGCCATAAGTTCAAAAGAGTTAATGCCACCAATTGGCAGGATTTACCCAGAGTGCCCCACAGATAGTCCACGTGTAGCCTAGCCACAGATGAGCTGCTATACTGCAGTCCTTGATGTTATTGTTTCTCCAGGTTGCACAGATCCAGGGGGGCTGATGGTTCCATAATAGTTCAAGGGGCCATAGTGGGAGAGATGTTGATGTAGGCCTTCCTTCATTTTAGAAAGATTGTTCCTCTCTTTTAAGGGGGTTCAAAATGTCCATGGATTTCACTACTCATTCTGCCTGTTGTATCCCAAAAATTATCTAGCCACTCCTAAACCCCTTAGAAAATCTACTGACTTTCTTCAACCCTCCCCTCAGAAGGGGGATGCTAACTCATCCCTTTATCTGATAACCTTCTGGCTGTAGGTGTGAAGACATCTGTATGGACAGGAAACACAGTAGGGGGGCGGAGCTCCCATATTGAAAGGGGTTAGGGTCAGCAGACCGAACAGCAGTGCCTCTAAGAGCTATAACAAGATTACTATCCAAATTACAGAGTAATTTAACCCTGTATATCCTGTAACACTTGGCACCAAATCACCCACAGTAAATCAAATTATAAGTACAAGATACATGGTGATAGCATACAAGCCCATGGCACAGCCCTGTCCTTACTGCATACCAGGGGATGGGCAGGAGGTGTGCCTATGTGCCTATCCCTCTCCCCCATGAATACAGTGCTGCCAAATGTAATTACAGCTGTATTCATAGGGGCCAGCACAAGTCTCTATGCTCTGAAATGGAGAAGGGAGACCTGTGGCAAAAGAAAAGTGCAAAGAAATGGAAGATTGTGTCCATTTTTTTGCACTTTGCATCCTGTCTTCCAGTTCATAAATAAGCCCCAAGATATCAGAAGTGCAAATATGTTTTGGGCAGAAAGCTTGAAAGGCCTTTAGTCATTTAGCCTCCATCCTATAAGTACATTTTGGGAAGGTATTTATGATGGCATGGTGGGTTAATAAAAGGGTTAATTAATAGATGCTAAAATCTAGCTCAAAAGTCTAAGTTTAAGAAGTCAGAAGCCGCTGTAAGAAGTGTTACAGAGCAAACAAATATTAAAGGACAGAATCAGACGACGTACAATGTAATATTTTACTAATCTGGTGATCGCATCACTATCTTTCTCTCCCTCTAAGGACATTCTCATGCTATTTTTTTCGTTTCCTACGGACATAACTGATGTGTCTGGGATGTGATTAACTGTTTCACTGCGATCGTCACATTGCAGATTTCAATCTGAGGATTAAGTGCCTGCTGCCACGCTTGATTCCGTTTCATTGTGGAGATTTTGTCTCAAGATACTTATCCTATTCAGAGCCAGGAACACGGAGGTGACCTCAGTCTGGTGAGAAGTCCTTGGTGCCAAATATAGAGTAAACATTCCTTGCAGCCCCCCCTACAGGTCATTACCACAAAGCTGTACGTTTTCATTTTGTCACCTCATCTGTTATTTGCTTTTAACACAACATTTCCATATTCCGTAACCCTCCCGTTGCTTGTTTAACCCTGAGATCTCAAAACCAAATAGTCTACCTTTTTGTCATGTATATATGGATTCAGGGTCGGACTGGGCAGCCGGGATTCCGGGAAAATCCCAGTGGGCCCCGGCTCTAGTGGGCCAAGGCGGCCCCGACCCTTGCCGGCGCTCCCCCTCCCGACCACTCCTCCCCTGACGCGTCACATTTATGCACTCGGAGGAAGACCGCAGGTGGGGGGGCCCTGCGAGGGGGGTTAGGGGGGCCCCTGCGGGGGGGTTAGGGGACGCGCCTGGCTGGGGGCACCTGCAGGTCCCCGGTGGGCCCTTCACCCCCCAGTCCGACCCTGTATGGATTTCCAATTTCTTTGCTGAGGGTCTGGGGCCGGTGCAACTAAACCACTTTTGTAACTTGGAGAGGTTTGAACTTGAACACATGTTTTTTTACTTCTCCCTTTAGTTAAGGTTACACAGTTCCAATAGCTGTACTCACACAGGCTATATATATATATATATATAGCCCAAATACAGGAACCGCTCACTCAGGTCTTATGCAACTTGAAAATCAATTTATTAAGGTGAACAAACGACTGCGTACATACAGTATATAGTGTGAATGCTCTTCAGACCTAAATGCCCAGAGAATGACTGCCTTTCAGAGTGGCTTCCTTATAGTTGCTGAGGGTATTTGACCAGCCCAGCCAGTAAATCAGCAACTAGGGCCGGGGCCAGAACTACAAATTTTGCCAGTAAAACCCTATGAATCCCTCCCTGCCCTGGCCATTTCTGCGGCCTGATTTCCCCTTATAAAGATAGTCCTGCCCATGCCCCACCCATTTCCTCACACCCATGACATCACCTCCGACTCACCCACACAAAGGCCTATATTACATTACAAAAATGGTGGCAACTCTACTTGCACATAAAGCACAATTCTGTTTATAGTACAAACTGCTAGTTAAACAGCATTCTAGACTATATACAAATTCCTACTATATTAATGTACATTTACTAATCGTTTTGACACATGGCCTTAAGTGTCAAATTCTGCCTTCAAAACCAGTAGGGACTGTTTGTACTCTGAGTAAGTAAAACTTAGTACCATCCTAAACAGTGCCTTGCCTGCCTATTGACCATACTCTTTCTAAATACCGACTTGTCTGGTTCCTACAATACCTGCTCACACACCCACCCCGTACCCAGGCCTTCCCACTCTGGTTCCTGGTTCTTTGGGAGCGGGGGAGGTGTACTTACCCAGTCTGACCCACACTAAACCCAAACCTGAAATGGTTGCACAAATTTCAACCTGAACTTGCCTGACCTTCAGGTAAACCCACAGGTCCCATAGATTTAGGTACAACCCACACATCACTAGCATGGACCTTATTGTAATCTCATACTGCCAACATGTTTAGGAGGAGTGTAGGGAAATCTGTGCCTAACACTGCCTCTTTAATTCAGAATTAGTTTAATATATTTTACAATATGCACAACTTTCTCTTAAAAAATAGTGAATTTAAATTTGAATTTATTGTACAGGTATGGGACCTGTTATCCAGTTTTTCGGATAAGGGATCTTTCCGTAATTTGGATCTCCATACCATAAGTCTGCTAAAAATCATTTAAATATTGAATAATCCCAATAGGCTTGTTTTGCATCCAATAAGGATTAATTATATCTTAGTTGGGATCAAGTACAGGTACTGTTTTATTATTACAGAGAAAAAGGAATCATTTAACCATTAAATAAACCCAATAGGGCTGTTCTGCCCCAATAAGGGGTAATTATATCTTAGTTGGGATCAAGTACAAGGTACTGTTTTATTATTACAGAGAAAAAGGAAATCATTTTTAAAAATTAGAAATATTTGCTTTTAATGGAGTCTATGGGAGATGGCCTTTCCGTAATCCGGAACTTTCTGGATAACGGGTTTCCGGATAAGGGATTCTATACCTGTACCTGAACTGTACATTGAGAAAAGAAACATTGTACTGAACCTTAACAATCTTTTAAACCTGTTTTTCTGTCCAGGCCAATTTTATCTATCCCCCTTCTGATTCAAAATATGTAGTACTCCTATTCTAATAGAACTTGCTTTCTTCTTTTTATTATTATTATTATTATTAACCTTTTTACCTCCTACAAACCCATGAGATTTCTTTTATTCATAGGCAAGGGCTTCAAGCAACAGGCCACAGCTCACTAAAACACATACTTAAACAGCATGCATGATATACAGTATTTGTCCAGTCAACACAAAGGGCCACATTAATTTCATATTTCTAAGGTATCTGCACATTCACTACAAATGTTTTCAGGAGATCAATGACATACATTTTCCTTTTAAATTAAATGTGGCCTAGGGTATACAATAAATATACACAAACCTGCTATTTTCTAACAAACACTTGCCTTGAAGGTTTTTAATAATTAAATAAAGGTTTTTAATAATGAAATACATTTTTATTATAAGGCAATTTTCTAACACACATTCATTACAAAATATGAAAATTTGAAAATGTAATTGCAGTGGAAAGCAGTCCCTTTCTGTTTTTAGCACTCAATCCTGGTTCTGTACTGCTTGTGGTCAGGCATATCCAGTCCTATAGATGTAGGTGAGACTGGAAAAGCTGGTATATATAGACACTATATAGTGGCTCCACCCAGTAATTCCAACAACATACTGTACCTGAGAGTTTAATTAGATGTGGGCTAGATAAGGGGAAACATATTAGAATGTTTTATAAATGTAAGAAGCAAATGTTATAACTTTTGAAGTTACAGCAGAGATACACAAGTCCTATGCAGCTTACTAGTACAATTCACTGACTAACAGAGTTGAGTTAAAGCTAGTTTCCAGGATTGGACTGGGCCGGTGGGACATCGGGAAAATACCAATGGGCCCCGCCGACCAGGGTCGGTCTAGGGGGTGCAGGGCTTCTACCTTGGGGGCCCATGCACCCCCCCAATGGCCCCTCCTGCAGCCTTTCAACCCCCTGTCCGACCCCCTCCCCCAAGCGTACCTGGGAGGTGGAAGGGAGACTGGCAGCTTGGTATAGTGGCCTGCGCTGATCGGTTCTGGCCAGCTGGGGCCCACAGGGTTTTCTCCCAGTGTCCCAGCAGTGGCCCAGTCTGACCCTGCTGCCAACCCAAACCTAGTGCCACCTGTTGCTACACTGTGCTGCACCTAACGAAGTATAAAGTACATGCATGGGGAAGGGAGGGCTGGCGGTGGTGGGTGAGCAGGCTAGAGGTGGGGGCCCCTGGGGTAGCATCCCCAGTGGGCCTTGCACACCCCAGCCCACCTCAATTAGATTTTGACGCTCACCTACAAGTTAGATAGACAAAGCAAAGCTCTGATTGGTTGCTATGGGCAATATCACCAGTGACATTTGCCTCCAGTGTTATAAACACACCCCTTAATAGTGGTTTGAGTCACCCCCTTGGTTTAGGCAGCTGACCATTTATTTTATATGTTTCTACCTTAATAAATTGTATTTTTAGGTTGTCCTTCCAATAAAATAGACTGATTTAATTAAAGGGGTTATTCACCTTTAAATTAACCTGTTTTTTTGTACCAGTTTGGAATAGGACAATCTATAACTTACTAGAAATTAAATTAAAGGTGATCCACCCCTTTAAAAACATAGCTGCCTAAGCAATCATTTTGACTCATGTACCTATACCAATTAGGCTAATTGCAGGTAATATAAGGACATACTAATAATGTGTTCATTCGCAGAGTTGCTTGCTCAAACCTCATCTAGACGCTGCTTTTATGCTGAGTCTGTCATGTAACACATCCCCAGAGATTCTGTGCCGCTGGCAGTGCAAAGTTTTTTTGTGGCTTGCTTAATAGCAAACTCTTGTTTATCAGAAAAAAAATCTGCCACATTTATAATTGAAAATCAATGAGTGAAAACAGGTGTAGACTGGAAGAAAAAGAACCTTGATAAATTTCTCCTACATAGTCCAGCACAGAGGAAGATTAGGAGGAATTGATCCAGCACCTCTGCCTCGTCGTCTTTACTTCGCACAATGCTTTGATGATTATCTCTCGAGTTAGTATACCGTTGAGGAGGGTGGAACTGGGCTGGCTGGACACCAGGAAAAAAGACCTGGTGGGGCAGGCCAGACCCGATCCCAGCTGGCCTCACGTCGTTTGGGGAGAGGCCCCCTGCGGGGTGTGTGTGTGGGGCCCCTGGAGTGGCAGCTATTTTACTGCAGTTATTTAAAAACCCTGGCACAAAAAGTAGAAGGTATAATCACTGGGGGTGCCTAATATTAGTGATTATAATCGCTTACCTGAGCCCCCGGACCATTGCTCCTGTTCACTGAAAACTGCTCCAGCCTGGGGTATTTGTGTGAGAGATCCATGTCTCCATGTCATGTCTCCTTCCTTCATCCTATCTTATCTTCAGCCCCTGGCCAGTAGGCATAAATGCCAAAATTATCTTCCATTACTTACCCCCCTCCCCACTGATTAAACCTTTTCATTTCCTTAACTTCTATCCTAATAGGAAAGATGTCCATACACACACATACTCTATATGGATGCTATATCTGTACTTTGAGAAAACTCTTCTCACATATCAGCGACATGGTAAGACATATGAGCCAAGATCATGATTGTTCCCTCTGTATATATCCTCTATTCGTCATGGTGTTCTGGAAAATCTGTGAACTCTCCCCTGTTCTGATGAAAGAGACAGAGGAACCTTAAGGGTGAAGACACACTGAGCTACAAGTAGCAGCTACTTTTTCATGGCTACTAAACACCAAAATACCTTGCCATAGACAATACTGAGAATTGACTATTGCTAAAACACACATAGAGAGAGTTATTAGTAAAATGATCAACATTGTCTATTTTAGTAGCCACGACAAGTAGCTGCTACTAGTAGCTCTGTGTGTCTTCACCCTAAAAAGTGTCTCCACCTAATGGGCTCTAAGCAGTTTCTCTTTAGTAGTCCAATCAGGAAGTGGCATGTTGAAGAGGTTGCTCACCTATTAATGTACAATTTACAATCAGTCTTCATTTATTATTTGTCATGGTTTTTCAGTTATTTAGCTTTTTTTCAACAGCTCTCCAGTTTGGAATTTTATCAGCTATCTGGTTGCTAGGGTCTAATTTACCCTGGCCACTAGGCAGTGGTTTGAAGGAGAGCCTGACATATGAATAGAAGATGGCCTGGATAGAAAGATGAGTAATAAAAGTAACAGTAGCATTAAAATTGTTGTCTAGCAGTACAATAGTTTTTGATTGCAGGAGTCAGTGACCCCTTTTTAAAAACTAGAAAAACTAGTCAGAAGAGCGAAGGCAAATAATTAAAAAACTGTAAAAAATAAATATTAAAAACCAGTTGTAAAGTTGCTTCTCGACTCGCCTCATGGTAGCAGCGCCCCTGCCCAGAATGGTCCTGGTATTAGGTCTATCGAGGGTCAGTGTGGTTATAGTTGGTTGTGATCGGGGTAGATCAATATTGTAGCCTAATTTGTTTGTGTTGCTCTCAATTTATTCTCCTATTAGACTGCAAGCTCTTTTGGGCAGGGCCCTCTTCACCTCTTCAATGTACATACCCATTAATTGTACAGCACTGCAGAATACGTTGGCACTTTATAAATACATCTTAATAATAATGATAAAATATTGGGAGCTATGCCTTGCTTAACACACACACATAGATACAGTACATGAGGCTGTCAGAATATCCAAGGCTATTGTGATACTAATATCTACAGTTAATACTAGTGGTTGTATTTATAGTTTATGTATGTGAGTGTATAGATTGGTAGGTGGGGGTTGTGTGTGCTGGGTTTACTTGGATGGGTTGAACTTGATGGACTCTGGTCTTTTTTCAACCCTATGTAACTATGTAACTAGAAAAAGAAATTTGAATCAAGAAAATTGTAGTAGCTTCTTAATTAGCATTATTTGTATTTGTTTTTGTCGTGTGTTTTTTACCAGACCTCCAGCCATTTATCTCTTATATGTGAAAACAAAACAAACATTAAAATAATGACCAGTTGCAAATGTATTTAACAAATGCATGTATACAACAAGTTAATTTAAAGGTTAACTCTCCCTTTAATCTGCTGCATTGTAACACCAACCAGGTTAACATTTCTCTGCTTTGACGTCCCAATCTTTTCCTTTTTTTTTTGCCTTTGTTTCCACATTCTCGTTATAATTTTTTCCCAATTGAGCAGTGTGAAAATTGGTGTGAAATAGGAAAAAAAAAAAATCTATGAAGTACAGGCAGATTTTCCTCCAGGACAGGCTTAGCAAATGCAGATGTTTAACCACTTGCTCTGTGGATACAATATGCCCAGAAAGACATTTTGGGTAAAACAGTATGAAAATATTATCTCTTCCATAAAGCTGTGAAATCTTCAACTTACTGACATGCCAAAAGAAAGATATATTGAGTGAAAGGTGTTGTACATATACAGTGACTGATTTTGGGGCCAAGTTCAATAGAATCCAAGTGCATCTTCATGTAAGGATAGAAGAAGAGGTTAGAGAATAAAGGCAAAATGATCTCCAATTCATCTCAAAAGGGGAAGAATTCCTTCCTGACTCCAAAAGGACAATAAAGAGTCCCCGCCTTCGTTGAGTACAACTGCTTCAGGGAGAGAATTCTCCCACTACTCTCACTGTAAAACATACTACAGGCGGTATGCTTTATCTTTAAATGTATTCTAACCTATTGCTCTCATTTCTATGAACCCTACAGGCATTGGGAAGTGCATTGTAACAGAGAGACTATTGACATTACTCCATTCAGGAGTAAGGCCCAAGTGCAACTATATGGAGGTGCAAGGAGTGCATGATGATGGAAATGACTTTAAAGGACATCCCCCAGAAAGCTGCACTGGCCAAGGTGTATGCAGGCGAGTGTTCCTTCTTCAGTCTTCATGCATGCAGAGTAGAGTGAATAGCCAACTTTAACATAGAAGTCAGCTTTTTCACTTCAACTGTTCATGTATCGGCCCCAGGATTCTAAAAAAAGAGAGAAGGAAGAGAATCGTTCGCTCACATATACCCCAGGCTGGTGCAGTTTTCTTCTAAGAGGAGCACCGGCCAGGGGTATTAGGTGATTACAATAACTGCCTAACATTTGGCACCCCCAATGATTAAGCCTTTCCTTCTCCTTTAATGAATGGGGTTTTTAGCGTAACTGACCGCAGGGAAATTTAAGACCCCCATTCTTAAATTGGCAAATCTGGACATCAAATAATTGATAAACCTGCCAAAAGTTTCTGGGAAAACCTACTTCTTAGATCTCCAGAAAACACCTTGTTCTCACTTTTAAATAAAAGTCAATAGATATTATGCCGTGTCTTTTTTTCCTGAGCCTGAGACAGGACTTTTGTTTATCAAGCAATTCAAGCCAGTTTTCTACCCAAGAGCTGTGGAGCTACGTGGATGGAGGAGATTATAATATACTATCACACACTGTCCTTGTAAAACAGAAGTTGACCCCCAGAATATACCTGATTTTCCCCAGGCTCATTATGGCAGAATAGCGATGCAGACAGTGGCTGAAGAGAACAAAATTTGTTTTTTGCTCTAGGGATCGTATTTAGTCACATAAGAATAAAACACATTCCCTAATATTAGAAGCCCATTGCTCACAGACATTTCAGTTAGGTAAAAATAGCTGTTGCTAGTTTCTTCTGCTTCTAGCTAAGCATTTGTGGTATATATTAACATGATCACAAAGCTAATAAGTCTCTCATAGCAGTGTTTAAGCCCAAACTCTTTCTCTACACAGCATGTAGCCCTTCCCTCTCCAACCTCTCTCCTGGTTTAAGAGACAAGTTCCCTTTGCCTGAAAATACAATTAAATCTCAATTTTTCATAAGCCGACTTTAAGTTTTCTGCATTTTACACAGGTTTTTTTTTTGCGGTCACAACAATGTATAATGCATTTCAATGGGTGCTTTTCCCTGATTTTACCCTAAAATTTTGTTTAGATATTACAAAAAAATGGCTGTTTGTCCTGTGTAAATGTTATTATTAGGGAAATGAAAAGGTTTAAAATACTAACCAGCTGCATTTGTTGCCATGTTTCTGTCTGTAATTAGTCCAATTAGTCTGCACCTCATACAGTCATGCACAAATCAACTATTACATAGTTACGCAGTTAAGTTGGGTTGAAAAAAGACCAAAGTCCATCAAGTTTTATCCCTTCAAACAAACCCCAGTGCCCATATATACACATACTTATATAGACCTATCTATACACCCATAAACCATATACCAACATTAATACTAACTGTAGTTAGTATTGGATACAATGCTTGTTCAATAACTCATCCAGGCCCCTCTTATAGGCATTAACAGAATCTGCCATCACAACATCACCAGGAAGGGCATTCCCCAACCTCACTGCCCTCACCGTGAGGAACCCCCTACGCTGCTTCAAATGGAAGCTCCATTCCTCTAATCTAAAGGGGGGGCCTCTGGTGCGCTGATCCCCTTTATGGGAAAAAATGAACCCCCCCATCTGCCTTTAATTCCCTCTAATGTACTTGTACAGAGTAATCATGTCCCCTCGCAAACGCCTCTTTTCCAGACAAAAGAACCCCAACCCTGACAGTCTCACCTCATAGTTTAAATCTCCCTTCCCCTTCACCAGTTTAGTTGCAGTCTCTGCACTCTCTCCAGCTCATTAATATCCTTCTTAAGGACTGGAGCCCAAAACTGCCCCCCATACTCATGGTGAGGCCTTACCAGGGACCTATAAAGGGGCAAAATTATGTTTTCATCCCTTGAGTCAATGCCCTTTTTTTTTTATACAAGACAGCACTTTGCTGTAGTAAATACTGTCAGAGAGGTCTTGCACATACTCACACAGTGTATGTGAAGGAAACAAAATGAATTGTGCACATTTACTAAATGTTTGTGACTATAAAATGATATTTGGGTTCACAGAATTCATTTTGTGAGATTTATATTTAGTGAATTTATTTTGTGCTGACAACAGTAATTTTGTGGAAACAGAATCCAGGTCTCACAAAATGTAATTTCTAACCATCGAATGTTATTTTGTTCACAGAATTAATTTGGTATTAAAAAAACGGATTTTAGGATCACAAATCAAGTTACACAGACACTTTGAAAAAGCTTAAAGTGGATGTTTTTTTCTGTTTTAGTTGCTTTTACTTATGTATCTGTGATGGTAACAATGTTCATTTTCATAGATCATCTTCTATTTTAGGTTTAGTTTCCCCTTAAGTTGATGATTTAACTATTAAGGTAGAACAAGGGTTTCTCCTAGATATAAGGAATGATATTATTATAATCTACATTTCTGTCCCGTCATGTGCCTCATATTCCTCTGTCCGTCGTCATCCTTTGTTGCTCTCTGAAGTGAAGAAGGCATTTTCTCTGTTCACCTGTACAAGGAGGACCCGCTCTGTAGCGCTGTTAAGTGGTATTACATCACAGTGGCACCAAACAAAATCCTCTACTTCTCCCTTTTTCTCATTTATTCCCTCCTCCCTCGCCTGATTTTCTCACCGCGCTCCTCTTTGATCTGCTGTTCTGTTCTTGCGTTATGTTCATTGGAAATCAACCTGTTTTTTCTGAGATCTGATCAAAGCCAGGCCAGAGCGTGTCACTTGGTGCTGTGTGCTATTGATGTGAGAACTCTGGGCTCTGCGCCTATTGCGTTATGAGGAGGCGGCAATGCTCTTAGTTTCGCTCTGGGGGGATCTTTGCAAATTAGCTGCTTCAAAATCACTAATGAAACATATAGTATATTGTAAGAAATGTTGATGTTTTACAACTATACATGAACCGCTGAATTCTGCATGCCCTTCCCCTCTTGGCATGGATGCACACTCATCTTATAAAGTGAACTGTGCCATCTGGAAGCTCCCGTTGCAGCCTCTCTCCATGAACCAAACCACAGGAAACAATTGCTTAGTCTTACCTTGGATTGTGATAGACAGTGCAGTCAAAAATCTTATAGCAAGGGCACATATCAAACCATGACAAATAATGCTTTAACAGGTAGAATACATTTTTTATACAGATATGGGATCCCTTATCCGGAAACCATTATCCAGAAAGTTAGAATTACGGAAAGGCCATCTCCCATAGACTCCATTATAAGCAAATAATTCTAATTTTTAAAAATGATTTCCTTTTTCTCTGTAATAATAAAACAGTATCTGTACTTGATCCCAACTAAGATATAATTACCCCTTATTGGGGGCAGAACAGCCCTATTGGGTTTATTTAATGGTTAAATGATTCCCTTTTCTCTGTAATAATAAAACAGTACTTGTACTTGATCCCAACTAAGATATAATTACCCCTTATTGGGGGCAGAACAGCCCTATTGGGTTTATTTAATGGTTAAATGATTCCCTTTTCTCTGTATTAATAAAACAGTACCTGTACTTGATCCCAACTAAGATATAATTACCCCTTATTGGGGCAGAACAGTCCTATTGGGTTTATTTAATGGTTGAATGATTCCCTTTTCTCTGTAATAATAAAACAGTACCTGTACTTGATCCCAACTAAGATATAATTACCCCCTATTGGGGGCAGAACAGCCCTATTGGGTTTATTTCATGGTTAAATGATTCCCTTTTCTCTGTAATAATAAAACAGTACCTGTACTTGATCCCAACCAAGATATTATTAATGATTATTGGAGGCAAAACAAGCCTCAATATTTAAATGATTTTTAGCAGACTTACGTTATGGAGATCCAAATTACACAAAGATCCCTTATCCTGAATACCCCAGGTCCCAAGCATTCTGGATAACAGGTCCCATACCTGTACTGCAGTACTGCTCCATAGGCTCCCATAAAATTACTGTTGCTTAATCATAACAATCAATATATAAATGATAATCAGTATCCTATTACCAAGTTGTGAAGGCTCCAGTATATTCAGTTTATAGTTTCTCCTTAGAGTGCAACAAAATTAATCAATGTAAGCAGTAAGTACAATGTCAGTTAGCTTTAATGGACAATAGTGAAATTATATTTACAATATACCACACATACTGTATATTCTATATGATTTTATTTCCTTGTGGAACATCAGAACATTATTGACTAAGGAGAAGGTCATGGTCATATCTAGATCTGTTTAGGTTTGGACTAGCCAAAGTACCAGAGGGCAATTACAGTCAGTCATGTATAAATATAGAAACATAAAGATCTGTGGTGCTACTTGGGGAACATGTTACAAAAGCACAAAATACATGGCCCTCTTTTTGCACTTTGCACCATGCCCTGGACTTAGTTAATGACCTCTCAGGTTTCTCCAAAGCATTTCCAATCCTGTCAAAGCCTCTATCATGTGTATTGTCATTAGGTTAAGAAAAAAGGAGGACTAGCCTGAGCTATGTTTTCACTTACTAGGCTGGGAGGCTGGGCCTGGCTGGGTCTTCTTGGTTGCCCCAGTCCTTCTGCTGTAGAACCAGGTGGGGATAACATTTATAAAACAAACAAACGTCCACCCCAATAATCTGTGTACAAACTCACCAATTATGGAACATGGCCCAGGTGCACCAGTCCCAGACCCTCAGCTAAGGGTGCAAACAATCTATATCTATCAACACCAGGAAAGGGGAAAGGCATGTTGATAACATTCCCTGTAAGTTTGCTGCATCGGAAAAAATGCTGCCGAAGGCAAGGTTCTTGTCTACAGCAGAAATACCCATGAAATACTAGAGAACTTGTTGGTGGACACCCACTGATTTGTTCCCATGCTGCTTTTAAAAGCTTGCAGACTAGCCTTGTGCCTTTTACATGAGAAAAAAAAGAAATGTTCTTATCTCAAAGATTCCCTCAGGCACATCTTTGGTCCTGCTTATTCCCTGGGCTCTAACCCAGAAAAATATAACTCACTCTGTGCTTTTGAAGCATGGTAAATTTTGTGAGGGTACTCACATGTTAAACTGACTAGGAAACAGACCATTTGTAAAGTTACATTCAGGACACTTGGAAGACTGTGTTTTTATTCATGAAACGTCAGATACAACAGAGTTCCTAATATCGACCTCATTTCTCCGAGGCCTAACTCTACCCTACCTAACAGGCTTCTTTCCTATCTCTCTCACTGCCATAATGGCCACCTCCCCCCTACTTCCTGCCAGGGTTATTCCCTTCTTCAAACAATTTTTTTTATCAAACTAAAGTCCTTTCACTTCCCTTCACATTTTATTCACATTCTATTCATGCTACAGTACTTGTGCTCTCAGCATTGTACAGTAGTTCTTCATTATTTCTTTTAGAGCAGGGGTCCCCAACCTTTCTTACTCGTGAGCTACAGTCAAACACAGGCAACACAAGCATCATAAAAGTTCATGGAGGTGCAAAATAAGGGCTAAGATTGGCTATTAGGCAGCCTCTATGCACACTATCAGCTTACAGGGGGCTTTATTTGGTAGGAAATCTTGTTTTTATTCAACCAAAACTTGCCCCCAAGTCAGGAATTCAAAAATAACTCCCTGGTTTGGGGGCACTGAGAGCAACATCCAAGGGGTTGGGGAGCAACATGTTGCCACTGGTTGGGGATCACTGCTTTAGAGAAAGGATGTGAGGATGCCTGCTTAGGATTAGGGAGGTTCAGTGCCAGTAGCTCACAATTCTTCACAGAAATGATCCTGGTTAAGGGAGCTGTGTTGGGGCTGTTTCGATTGCGGCTCTTATTACAATATTTGACAAATGCTGAGCTGGAGAATGACAGGGAACACAATGTTTGACACAAGACACTAGACAGAGAATCAAGCTTATTCAAGATATTTGCAAGTAACTAGACATCAACTATCATCAGGGAAATGAGTTTTATCTTCTATGAGTAGCATGGAGACTATTCAGCACTGAGGGAGCAGGCTGATTCTTAAAGCTGGGGAGAGGGGGGGGGCATGTACAGGTGGAGGAAGGAATGTTAGCAGTTCTAGTTGATAGGAAGGTGAATAGAGTAATCTGTCAGAAGGACCCTACATGCCAAGCTGTCTCTTGCTTGCCTTTAGCTAGGGTTTAGAAAGTGGTGGAGATATGATAACTATGTAGAAATATATAAGGCCATTACATCATAATCTCTCTAAATGCTTAATTTACCAGCAGGTCCTTCCAGCAGACATGAGGGCACCCATTCCAATTGGAATAAAGGAGCTTCCATCTACTGCTGTGTGTTTTCTAAGGGGCACATTTACTAATCCACGAATCCGAATCACGAATGGAAAAAAATCGTATTGGAAACGAAAATTTCGTAAGATCGCAAATATCACGAAAATGCTTACGAAAAAATCGTATTAGTCATGATAATGTCGTATTGGCGATCCGAAAGTCACGAAATTTCCGTACCGAACAATTGTAAACAGCGGTAAAACCTTTCCGATTTTTTCGTGCAAACGTCCGAAAAAGTCGTGCGGCGTATGAAAAAGTCGTGCGGACGCCCGAAAAAATTGGCGAAAATACGCTCGGATCGTTCGCATGAACGCTCGAGCGTTCGCGCTTTTGTAAATGTGCCCCTAAGTGTTACCTTGCTGACTGAGGTTAATGGCTTTTCTCCTTTGTGTGAGGGGAAAGCAGGGTCAAATAAGTTTAGTGCATTTATTCTGTCTGGTGAATAAGTTAATAAGGGGCACATTTTTACTGCTGGTAACAAACAGCATTTTGTTTTTCTCTTTCCTTCTAACTTCTAATTAAGGGGAAGGGGTTTATCAGGTTAATTGTCACCAGGCTTTGGGTTCCCTGGTTTGTACCTCAATAAGTTGCTGACTGCTCAGTTGCATATGATCTAAGCTTTGAGTGGATAATAAGTCTTTAGCAAGCTTTAAAAACCAAACGGCGTTTAAAACAAAAAAGGGCATTATACAAGGAATTGCCCCTGGGAGTCAGCAGTAAGTACCCAGTGTAAGGATGAGTTCCAGTCAGGTTGCCGGAATCACTCAGTGTGTATCTTGTCGCATGTAGGTGATCTTGGAGCAGCGGTTCCATTCATTTACCTGTGAGAGATGTGGGTGGGTTTTCCCTCTTGGAATCTGAATTGCAGAATCTAAGGGGGGAACTGGCAGCACTGAGGGCCGGCTACAGACATGGAGGCTCACTGAGCAACCACTGGTAGGGGCCGGGGTAGTGCTGGTGGAGAAGGGACAGTGGAGGGAGATGCCGGTGGGATGACATACGTGTCACTGCGATGTCCCGCAGTTGCCCGAAGTTTCCTCTGAAGACAACTGCCCTAAGAAGGCAATGGAAGCTTAGGGAGATTAATGCATGGAGAGATTGGTGCAGAGAGAGGGGCTTTGGGTTTCTAGAGAACTGGGCAGATTTCTTTTTTAAATTATGATGGTGCAGTTGCTTTGGGGGAGAAGATGACTAGAGGGTTGGAGGAGATTTTAAATTAAGCATGGGGGGGTGGGGTGCAGTGAGTGATTCTGGGGATGACAGTTAGATGATGTAGTGGGCATAGGGAAGGAAAATGGGACAGGAGACTTCATGTAAGTGAAGTGGCTCCTAAATAGAAAAGGATGCTAGTTTGGGGCAAGTAATAATAATGGGGGATTTTAATTACCCTGATATTGACTGAAGCAATAGTACTGCCAGGACAGTAAATGGCAACAAGTTTATAAACGTGTTGTATGACAACTTTATGTCACAGGTTGTTGAGTATCCAACCAGAAACAATGCTATACTGGATCCAGTGATCTTGAACAACCCATAACATTTAGCAAACATGAAAGTAATTGAACCTCTGGCTAATAGAGACCATAATGTTATTTCAATTATTTTATGGTGCAAGAAACAAATATATATATGGGGCAACAAAGACCCTGAATTTCAGAAAAGCAAATTTTAACTCCTTAAGGGCTGTTCTTCAGCGCATAGATTGGCATATTTGGTTTTCTGCTAAAAACACAGAAAAAAATTATATTAAATCATTATTGCTCTCAATTTATTCACCTAAGAAGTAAATGTAAACCCATTAGGAACCACCCTATGTGGCTTAATTCAGAAATAAAGAAGTTAATAGGGGAAAAAATGAAAGCATTTAAGCCATACAAAGGGGACAGAAACTGCATTCCCCCATATCGGAAGGTTTAATACAGACATTAAAGTTACATAGTTACATAGTTACATAGTTACATAGGGTTGAAAAAAGACCAGTGTCCATCAAGTTCAACCCATCCAAGTAAACCCAGCACACTTAACCCACACCTACCAATCTAAACACTCACATACATAAACTATAAATACAACCACTAGTACTAACTGTAGATATTAGTATCACAATAGCCTTGGATATTCTGATTGATCAAGAACTCATCCAGGCCCCTCTTAAAGGCATTAACAGAATCTGCCATTACCCCATCACTAGGAAGGGCATTCCCCAACCTCACTGCCCTCACCGTGAAAAACCACCTACGCTGCTTCAAATGGAAGCTCCTTTCCTCTAATCTAAAGGGGTGACCTCTGGTGCGTTGATTGTTTTTATGGGAAAAAAGAACATCCCCCAACTGCCTATAATCCCCTCTAATGTACTTGTACAGAGTAATCATGTCCCCTCGCAAGCGCCTCTTTTCCAGAGAAAACAACCCCAACCTTGACAGTCTCACCTCATAGTTTAAATCTTCCATCCCCTTTACCAGTTTAGTTGCACGTCTCTGCACTCTCTCCAGCTCATTAATATCCTTCTTAAGGACTGGAGCCCAAAACTGCACTGCATACTCAAGGTGAGGCCTTACCAGGGACCTATAAAGGGGCAAAATTATGTTCTCATCCCTTGAGTCAATGCCCTTTTTTATACAAGACAGCACTTTATTTGCTTTAGTAGCCACAGAATGACACTGCCTGGCATTAGACAACTTGTTATCAACAAAAACCCCTAGATCCTTCTCCATTAAGGATACCCCCAACACACTACCATTCAGTAGATAGTTTGCGTTTATATTATTTCTACCAAAGTGCATAACTTTGCACTTATCAACATTGAACCTCATTTTCCAGTTTGCTGCCCAGTTATCTAATTTTGTCAAATCGCTCTGCAAAGCAGCAGCATCCTGCATGGAACTTATAGTTTTGCACAATTTAGTGTCATCAGCAAAAATAGAAACAGTACTGTCTATGCCCACCTCCAGGTCATTAATAAACAAGTTAAAAAGCAAAGGCCCAAGGACTGACCCCTGCGGTACTCCACTAACCACACTGGCGCAATTAGAAAATGTTCCATTTACCACCACTCTTTGTACTCTATCCTTCAGCCAGTTCTCTATCCAATTACAAATATTATGTTCTAGGCCAATATTCCTTAATTTGATCATTAACCTTCTGTGAGGTACTGTATCAAACGCTTTAGCAAAGTCCAAGTAGATGACATCAACTGCCATTCCAGCATCAAGGTTCCTGCTCACCTCCTCATAAAAGGCGACTAAATTAGTCTGGCAAGATCTGTTACGCATAAAACCATGATGGACATGTGTTTTTTCAACCTAGGTAAGTTACTATGAGGGTTCTGGCTAACAGCTACCATATGCGCCAAACACAGTATATTACAGCTGCTTTTCAAATCTTGAAGACTTTAATATGGCACCCCTGTATGGCAGGATTGGGAGGCTGGGCTGGTTTTAAAAAATGGGCAAAACGGTCATTTGCCCAAGGCTAGGATCCTCTATCAAAACTTACTTTGGTATAACTTTTTACTGAAGCATCCCACAAAAAAACCCCCAGGCCCATCATTTTAATTAATAGGAAAGGCTCTACAGCATTATTTATTATTATATTACTATTACATTTATTATAATTATTACTGTTTATTCACTTTAATATATGTTGGTCCTGGGCGTTCACACCTGGACCTCACATATTCTTCAGTAAGCACATTTCTTTTTTTTATATAATTTATATATAATTTTTATATATAATTTAAAAGCACAAAAACAAAAGAAAAGATAAATAATAAATACCTAAGCAAGTAAGCTTTATTTACAAATAAAACATTTTTTAACTAAACTTATTGCCTGACTCTTTTCTTATGTAATTGTCAACATAAGTGACAAAATATAATATATAATAAATATGATATAATAATATAATATAAGCACATAAAAATGTATATTAGCTTCTAATAATGTCAGAAATAAGACATAAATCTGTACATAAATCAGAGAGCAGATCTGGTTATTGCTTTATATTATTCCAACAAGGACAGAAAGGAGGGATAACTCTACTCCTAATGTGGTAGCCCATGGAGCCAATGTTCCAAAATCATAAAAAATTTATCAAGAATGGCAGATAATATGGAAGCCAATTTAATTAATTATAATAGCAGTGATACGTGCTTTCAATTTTAAAATTGAGAATAGGAAAGAATAGGAGAGAGAGAATAGAAAAATGTCATAATCTGGCAATTAGCTGCTTAGGCAGCTGTAAATATTAAAGTAATAAGTTTTCTAGAATTGGGATTAACCACAGACTTTCCAAGGATCTTTCCTAAAGTGTTGACCAAAAACACTGTGCTAGGGTGTAATCCCACCATATACAACCCATTGTTCCCTCCCCACCTCGGTTTCTAAAACAGAGAGGGGATTGGAATGGAATATACCCATGTAAAGATATTAATCCTCTTGAATAGGGGAAAGTCACAGGGTCTCAAAACCAGAGCATGAAGGTATAGATGATTGTTTATATATTGATGGTAGATAATGTTAGTACTGATAAAAGCTATATTTTTGTACAATAGGTGGACCTTTTGGGGCCCACCAATAAAATCTTTGTCCTAGACCCACAGGTATTAAAGTGGCCCTTTGGGGAGTCACAAAAAGTCTTAAAAAACCTGGGTCCTGGTATGTAAATCCACCCATGAATGCAGCATTGGAACATTGGCCAGAGGATGTTCATTGAACTGTGCACATTTCATCTGCCATTTAGTCATCTGCCTTTGGTGGTCTTGTGGGATTACAAAGAGTAACTTTATTTACAGGGTTTTGGAACATACAGGGAAAATCAGATGGCAACAAGCATGATTACCTCTGGCGCACTGGGGCCACTGGCACAGAGTAACCATCTTCTTCCACTAGGAAAATTCTCAAAACCAAAGTGGGTAAATGGTCCCTGGTCTACTTGCCTGCTCCAGTGTTCCTTCGACATAATTTTATTTTTTCTTTTTCCCACACACAGGGAAATAAATCCAATTTCTTATTTCCACTGCTGTTCCCCAGGTTGAACACACTGGCAAAAAAGATGCTTGTTTGTAAACAGCCTAAAGCAAAATACGTTTTGAATTTCACTACACAAAATCTTTTGATTGATAGCATGCCAAGTACAAAGACAATAGTTTTCTTTTTTCGTAAAAAAAAATAACTTAGTGAAACAGAATGAAGTTTGAAGGGGACTTCGACTGTAAAATTCAGAAAGAATTGGGGCAGAGCAAATGCCACAACACAATTCCTTTTAATCATTGTGTCGAGTGCAACATACATTTGGATATATGACTGAAACTCATTATAAGGTTAAATTCTATGGAACTGCCAAAATCCAAATCCAAAACACAAGAAAACAAATGTTGACTTACAAATTTTAGCCGTTTTGCAAGCAATTTAGGATTCAGAGTATGTTTGTCCATATCCAGTGTCGGACTGGGACCCCAGGGACCCACCAGAAAACCTTGGACCCTAGGCCCACTCTCCAAACTATATTTCCTCCTTTCCTTGCATAACCTCTTTATTCTCCCAGTCTCTTTTATTTATATGCTAGCATCTATTCTTCCATCTATTTCTCCTCTTTCTTCCCATTCAGAAATAGGGAATGACCTTGAAGTAGGCAAAATGGTCAGGAGAATAAGGGCCCACTGACCCCTGGGCCCACCGGGAGTTTTCCTGGTATCCTGGTGGGCCAGTCCGACACTGGCCATATCCAAATATTATGGGTCCTGGATTGTCCTCTAGGACACTTTCCAGGAAAGAAGCTGGGCCAGCAGCCCGAGAGAGCTCCATGTTGGCCCAAGCTAATTGTCACAAGCCTTTTTTATGCGTTTGCCGCACAGCACTCGAGGTGCATGTTTGAGTGCACGTAAATACATTCACTAATTGATTCCATTATATTCTGCCTGGTTGTACTCACAAGCTTTTAGAGTTGCGTTTTATTGCTTTTTTTTTTTTTTTAAATGCTTGTGAGTATGAGACCTTAGGCTAATGCCACACATAGGGGCACATTTACTAATCCACGAACGTCCGAAAAGCGTCCAAATGCGTTTTTTTCGTAATGATCGGTATTTTGCGACTTTTTCGTGAATTGTCGCAAATTTTTCGAGCGCTCAATACGAAAAAGTCGCGACAATTCGCGAAAGTCGTAATGGCTATGAAAAAGTCGCGACAATTCACGAAAGTCATAATGGCTATGAAAAAGTCGCGACAATTCACGAAAGTCATAATGGCTATGAAAAAGTCGCGACAATTCACAAAAGTCATAATGGCTATGAAAAAGTCGTGACAATTCACAAAATTTGTAATGGCTATGAAAAAGTCGCGACAATTCACGTAAGTCATAACTGTTACGAAAAAGTCGCGACAATTTCCGAAAAAGTCGTAACGGCGACGAAAAAAATCGAAAAAAATACGAAAAAGTCGCAAAATGTTTGTTTTCCAATCCGAATTTTTCTCATTCGGATTCGGATTCATGGATTAGTAAATCAGCCCCATAGCGTATGGAGCATATTTTCGGCAAGCCAAAAACCACATTCCGAGAATAATTTCCATACACTTTAAAATGCTCCTACCTGTGCCTGCGCCGATAGCATTTAATACACTTCGGTGGATGTAGCTGATATCCGCCAAAAACGTGAGACATTTTCGGTGATATCAGCTATACTGTATGTGCCTGTACCTGAGCGTATTCAATTCATTCGGGTGCAGGCACAGGTAGAAGCATTTTTAAGCACATGTAGTATATTCTCGACAAGTGTTTTTCGGCTTGGCGAAAATACGCTATGTAAGCTACATGTTGCTTCAGCCTAAAGCCCAATGCTTAATTTTTACACTCAATACAAATTCCTTGCACCTGGTTATTAAGGATTTGTTAATTGTTCCAGACTGAGGGAAAATAAAATGTTAGAAACAGAAGCTTGTATTATTATAGCAGACAAAGTGAAATGCTGTTATTAGGACACATCTCTTTAGGGGAAATAAGAACATAAATGGAGTTTAGGAAAAAAAATGTAATAATGACAACCAGAAACAATATACCTGGCAGCGCTACATTGCAGCCTTTTGCCCCATCATCATTTAATTTAATTTTTTTTCTCAACCTTTAATCATCTGCCTATAATAAAAGATCAAGGAACAAACTGCACAGTACAGGTATGGGATCGCTTATCCAGAAACCCGTTATCTAGAAAGCCTGTCTCCCATAGACTCCATTTTAATCAAATAAATCAGAATTTTAAAACTGATTTCCTTTTTCTCTGTAATTATAAAACAGTACAGGTATAGGACCCATTATCCAGAATGCTCGGGACCAAGGGTATTCCGGATAAGGGGTCTTTCCGTAATTTGGATCTCAATACCTTAAGTCTACTAAAAAATCAATAAAACATTAATTAAACCCAATAGGATTGTTTTGCATCCAATAAGGATTATTTATATGTTAATTGGGATCCATTACAAGGTACTGTTTTATTTCTACATAGAAAAAGGAAATCTGTTTTAAAATTCTGAATTATTTGCTTATAATGGAGTCTATGGGAGACAGGCTTTCTGTAATTCGGAGCTTTCTGGATAACGGGTTTCCGGATAAGGGGTCTGATACCTGTACCTTGTAATTGATCCCAACTAAGATATAATTACCCCTTATTGGGGGCAGAACAGTCCTATTGGGTTTATTTAATGGTTAAATGATTCCCTTTTCTCTGTAATAATAAAACAGTACCTGTACTTGATCCCAACTAAGGTATAAATAATCCTTATTGGAGGCAAAACAATCCTATTGGGTTTAATTAATGTTTTATTGATTTTTTAGTAGGCTTAAGGTATGGAGATCCAAATTACGGAAAGACCCCTTATTCAGCATACCCTTGGTCCCGAGCATTCTGGATAACACATTTGCCTGCATAAAAATACATTTGTTTTAGAGCGCATAGAGCCTTTTTACTCATGCGTTCCTGTGCAGTGGATTTTTATGCGTTTCACAGCATGGGAATGCATGAGTTAACAGAACCATGTTTCTTTTTTATTGCGCCTGTACCCACAGCGCCACGCTGAACTGCTGAACATAGTTGAAAATAATGGGCTCCATTAACTCATGCAAATAAACAGAAATCTCAATAGACATGAATACAAAGAGGCAGGATATAATAGAATCAATTAGCTGGTTCATTTAGGTGCGCTTAAACCTGCAACTGAAATGCACGTCAAACGATCAAAAAATATGCTGAGTAAGAGCTCTTTACAGGGAAAAAAATAAAAGCATTACTAATAACAGAAAAACATAATTTTGCCTTTTTATAGGTCCCTGGTAAGACATCACCTTGAGTATGCAGTGCAGTTTTGGGCTCTATTTCTTAACAATTATATAAATAGAGTGTAGAGACGTGCAACTAAATTGGTAAAGGGAATGGAAGCTTTAAACTATAATGATAAACTGTCACGGTTGGGGTTGTTTTCTCTGGAGGGGACATAAACTTTCAAATGAAACACTGATCTGTACTTAAATGATATCAAGTTGTCAAACTTACAAAGCTGCTGGTAACCCACAAATGGGAAAGATATTATCTATACACATTATACAAACAGGTAACAGCAATCACATTCATTCCAAAGGAGAAAAAAACAGATTTAGTTTAAAAAATTGTTGTTTTCTTCTAATATAAAATCTGCATACATTACATTTAACAATGTATATAAAATGTTAATCCAGGCGTTTAGGGACAAAAGTATTTAAAGAGCTTTTATAAAGATATTATTTGTTTATAGGGATGAGCGAATTTTTTCGGCAGGGATGGATTTGCAGCGAATTTCTGCATTTCGCCATTGGTGAATTGTTTCGCGAAACTTCCGTGAAAATTCGCAGCGGAAAAATTCGGCATGCAGGAATTTCTTTTGTCGCACGTCAAATTGGGTATGGTAGCGTCAAAAAAAGGGCGGGCGACAAAAAAATAGCCGCGGGAGACAAAAAAAACTGCGCAACAAATGCATTTCTCAAATTTTCTTCCCGTTGCGCAAATTTTATGGCGAAGCAAAATGGGACAGATTTGCTCATCACTATTTGTTTATTGTAAAGAATTTGAGAGCAAATAGTGCTATAAAGGCTCATTCAACTGCATCTATAGCAGGGGTGGGCAAACTACGGCCCGCAGGCCACATCCGGCCCCTTGGCCTTTTTAATCCGGCCCGCGGACGACGCCAAGTCTCATCACGCGAGACTTGGTGTCATTGGCGGGCCGGAATTAAACAGACGAAGGGGGCGTAACGCAGGCCTGGCCCTGTCCCGGTCTGGCCCGGGGGTAAGTAAATGTGGCCCGTGAGCCAAAAAGTTTGCCCACCCCTGATCTATAGTAAAAACTATATATTTAAAACCACAATGGTTACAATGGTTAAGAACTATCCTGGCCAGGAATCATACCATATTATACACCCAGCGTTCCCGTTTGGAACCAATCACTTGCTCTGCGTAGAATAAAAGATGGCGTCAGGCATGACTAATGGTTATAAGGAGAGCTTACAATGATGGGTGGTATTCTCTACGCGTTTCGCACATGCACGCAGAAGAAAACAGAACCAAGGCTTGATGGGTACAGCTCTTTTACATCCTATAGGCACGCGTCATTGGTTGTTTGATTTAGCGGTTCTGCAATTCTTTTGAACCTTAATGTTTATATCATCACATTGAGTTCCATAATGCCTTTAATACCCTATTGGGAGTAAAGAGCATACATTTCTCTAACATATTAATTATATGTTCCTACACATATCAACAAGTATATATAAATATATCCCAAATGATGGATTGCTTTAAAAACATGTATGTGTCTGGCCATAGTCTGAATGGGTTGTAGGGAACAGTCTAAAAGTCTAATCTACAATTATTATTACCAAAAGGTTTATTGTCTAATAAACAATGGCTTTTCCCAGGGTGTCATATTTTATGAGCCCATAACCGTTCTCTCCCAGTTCTTGTGGCTAATGAGCAATCTGAACTTGTATAAAGAATTACATATTTTTAAGAACTGTTAAATCACCATTCCTGAACTGAAGTTCAAAGTCATTACTGTACATCAGTGATCCCCAACCAGTGGCTCAGGGGTAACATGTTGCTCCCCAACCCCTTAGATGTTGCTCTCAGTGCCCCCAAACCAGGGAGTTATTTTTGAATTCCTGACTTGGGGGCAAGTTTTGGTTGAATAAAAACAAGATTTACTACCAAATAAAGCCCCCTGTAAGCTGATAGGGTGCATAGAGGCTGCCTAATAGCCAATCACAGCCCTTTTTTGGCTCCTCCATTAACTTTTATGGTGCTTGTGTTGTTGTGCGTTATGGGCATAACAGAAGGCAAATCATTAAAATACAGTGTATGAAATGCATCTCACTAATAGGTGCATATAACTGCCCATAAATGATAAAGGTCCACTCATTTGGTGACAATGGAGGGACAAATTTAAAGATCTCATAATGGGACCTAATAATGGAGGAAGAACGCATTAATGCACCAATGGTGTCCTCGCCTAATGGGACTTTCAAACATGTCCGTCAATATATAAATATAATGCACTGAATCAGCAGGTAACAAACATCTTAATTGTTGATATGGGTTACTATACCTGGGTTATATTTGTGGCTGTTATTAAGCATAGGGGTGTATGATTCTTTGAGGGTACATCTTTGAAACAATGTGGGCAACTCCCACTGATTTCAGCAATGGTGCAACTATAAAGGAGACAGATTGCATCAAGGGGAGGGGGGTCTGCTTCCTCTATAAAGGAGGACCCACAGGGGGCCGGAATTTCATGGGGGGGTTGGGGGGCCCCACCTCAAAATATTATGCCACTGGATTTCAGAATTAAAGCACAAGGACAAATCATTTTATATCCTTTATAGTTACCCGTCTATAATTTCTTAAAGTGTGTTGTGACAAAATGCCTTTACAGAGATGTCCGTCCCATGCTAATGCTGCTTACTCCTGTGTATGATGAGGCAGCTTCCCATTATACTGCTGCTAATACTGCCTGCACATAATGATAATGTCTATAAACTCATGATGCACGCTGCTTTGTGCAGTGATGATATGGGTAGTTTATGTACTTATTAAAATACAGTGTCTGCTGTTTGAATGCTGGCTTCACGGAGAAAGCCATATATTTCTGTACATTATGATGCACGTGTAATGACACGCGCTAATATGTATATTGATTTTGGCTACTTTTACACCGATAAAAATCTGCTGCCCTCGGGAAGGCAGCAATGCACCAATGAGTATGTCTATGGATGATGGGTATCTATAATGGTAATGACACGTGCTGTCTTGTATGATAATTCAACGTACATTAATAATACACTTGGTAAAATGATACAGGAGGTCTGAATGCAGGTATTGATAAATGCTGCTCTGTATGTGGTTATCAAATCGAATCACCAGATTAGATGTCCATACTGTAATTACTTTTTATTTGTGTGTGTTTTTATACAGGGTGACAGTGTAATAGTGCACACTCCAGTTGTGATACATGTATTTACCATTCAGGCTGCAGTGGGAAGGGCCTTTTAGTAATCTACTGTATGTGTAACAGCTATGCATAACATTGCGGAGGGCCGTTAATGGAACCCAGTGTTGACCACTACCAGTCTTTAACCACTACCAGTCTTTAACCACCCCCATGTTATCACAAAAATTTTTAAGAGCATGTCCACATTAATAGTGATAGCACACTAAAAAAACAAATGATTGGTGCTTACTGCCCATCACGTATATGTGACAAAAGTTTATCAAGTCATATTAAGCCTTCACCTAAATTCATATGCCTCGTCCTCCTCTTCTGTGAACATTACAGCAACCCCCATAACATAAATACCTTAGGGACCCCCTAAGAACTTTTTTCAAATGCTAAAAACACCCCAGGACAACACCAGCCTGGCCTGTCACAGGTAGCACAGGGCAAGCAGAGTATGGCACACACAAGCAGCATAAGGCAGGCAGAGTATTTCACACACAGGCAGCATAGGGCATGTAGAGTATGGCACACACAGGCAGCATAAGGCAGGCAGGCTATGGCACACACAGGCAACATAGGGCAGGCAGAGTATGGTACACAGGCAGGGTAGATCAGGCAGAGTATGGCACACATAGGAAGGGTAGGGCAGGCAGAGTATGGGACACACAGGCAGCATAGGGCAGGCAGAGTATGGCACACACAGGCAGCATATGGCAGGCAGAGTATGGCACACAGGCAGGGTAGATCAGGCAGAGTATGGCACACATAGGAAGGGTAGGGCAGGCAGAGTATGGGGCACACATGCAGCATAGGGCAGGCAGAGTATGGCACATACAGGCAGAATAGGGCAGGCAGAGTATGGCACACACACAGGAAGCATAGGGCAGGCAGAGTACGGAACACACAGGCAGCATAGGGCAGGCAGAGTATGGCACACACACAGGCAGCATAGGGCAGGCAGAGTACGGAACACACAGGCAGCATAGGGCAGGCAGAGTATGACACAGACAGGCAGCATAGGGCAGAGTATGGCACACAGGCAGAATAGTTGGACAGCACTTCTGTAGGAAATACAAGAAACACAGGACATTGTTCAGACCCATCATTGAAGCTGTATTATCATAGATGGGCATGCTAATATACTGTAACACAGCATTTATACCAATTGTGACCACAATTATTGTGCTTTACTGTAAGGCATATTTTATGATCTGATGTTTCATTCCACTGACAAGCTTGGATTGTATGGAATTCCTGCCATTCAGTACTGTGATGTATGCTGCTTGCTTTTATGATGCTAGATTTCTAGTTATGATGGTGCTAGTTTTTCATGCTATGAGTATTGATGATGGGTGTCATCTAGGAACTGATATGATGCATGCGATTCTGTATAGTGATGGAGCTTATTGCCTTTATGCTGAAAATAACTTACAGCTCCTGCCATGGAAAAGCTGGGTGTATAAACAGCAATTAATAATGTTGTTGGAGTTATATTAATATACAGTATTAGAAAGATCACTGCAAAGGGCCAATTAGATCCCTGTACAGTACTTACAATTACATTTTTATATTGCATTAGATCAGCAAAGGAAATATATCTTTAATATGCCACCATACAAACTTCAATTAAACATTTAAACGCATTAGAACCATGGTAAAATATGTGCCTAATTATCAATCACCTTTACTTTTCTCATGTTGTTTCCATCCTGTTTCCCCACTGTAACCCATTGCACCCCATTGTCTTTTGATCTTTGCTTCCTTCTATTCAACCTCTTTCACCCGCAGTCTTTTCCACCGACTCCCCACCTTAAAACTCCATCTACTGTCCTCTCTTCTTCCTGTTTATTCCCAACTCACCCATTCTCTCCCCTCTATTTCCATTTCTTTCCTATCTTGTCTCAGCTACCTCTCATCCCTTGCTACATTCTGTCCTCTGAATCTAACCTCACCTCCTTTGCGCTCACTCACCCAAATCTTTTCCACCTCAACTGACCTATTTTTGCCCAACTTACTGTATATACTCGAGTATAAGCCTAGTTTTTCAGCACCCAAAATATGCTGAAAAAGTCACCCTCGGCTTATACTCGAGTCGGGTGCCATGGGTCCCTCCAAACTAGCACCCTCTGTCTTTTGTGTGCAAATTAGGCCACCCTCAACCAGACCATCCAGTGCCCTGGCCCGCTCCCAAATTCATCTTCATCTACCATCCTCACCTGTCCCATTTATATTCTATATTTGCACTTTATATTCTATATAAACTATATATAGTTTTGAAGGATTTTAACTCTCTGTGTAGCTTGGTTGCTGATTGAGCTAAGGGGGTAGTACTCATCATTGTTGATACCTTCTTCTCCACTAGTTTACTGTTTTTCTTTGAAATAAATATTTAAAAACATATACCCCACTGATGCCTCATTTAATGTAATTTTTTGGTGTTTATTTTGATTATTGAAACTTAGCAGTAGCTGCTGCATTTCGCACCCTAGGCTTATACTCGAGTCAATACGTTTTTTTAGATTTCTTAGGTAAAATTAGGTACCTCAGCTTATATTCGAGTATATACGGTACCTACCTACAGTTTTCGCTCAATTTCCCCCTTTCTCTCTACTTAACCTGTCCTTTCTAAACCAAATTTCAAACCCCTTACCCACCACCGGCAGCTGGTAATTACAGAGTGCAGTGTGGGTATGCCGAACTCCAATCTCTCTAGATACAGCGGAGTGGCAGATATGCATACCATACCTGCTCTGTAGTTGGGTTTTTAGAAATTGCAATAAAGTAATGTGGCAGACTCATGTTGAATGGAAGTGTATACTGCCTATTTTACCTATTCTGCCTCTAGGCTATGTCTGTTTACAAAAGCATCAGTGATAATGGAATACCTATTCCTGTTGTGTTCTGCGATAGCATCAGTAATGACTCCTTTCTTATTTCCTCTCTATGATAACTGGTCAGTTAACTTAAGCCCTTGCAATTTTAAATCATAGAATGCAGCGCGATCTCTAGCTGCACTCAATTTTCCCCTCTGATGTTTATTTATAAAAATATCCCCATAGTAATTGAGCCAAACCACACACACGAAAAATCATATTCAACTACGCTGATTTATTTGAGCTTCCCTGCTGACACCGTGACTAAAAATAGAGCCTTAAATTTATGGAGAAAACAAATGTATATCCCGTAAGGTTTATGTAATGGCTAGACAGTTCCAAATGGGCAAATGTACTGAGATAGACACAACAGATAAGGCATAGCAAATAACTATGCGCTGCTTTATATTCTGGACAGGCAGTTCACATTATGCAGTATATACCATAACAGAATTAGAAGATCTGGGGACAGGAGTCTGTGTACACAAATGATTCTATTAGCTTGCACTCAGGCCGGCATACAGCATATACCGCTATACATACAGTTATACTCTCAAAACAGTAATAACAGGGATGATAGCATCTTTGTGCTGGAAACTGAGAGCTGGTCCCTGCAAGTTAATCTATCAATGGAATCCCAAATCCAATTCTCTCTGCTCGCTTACAGCTCTGCGTCCTGCTGGGGATAACTGTAATCCCGTTAGTTTTTTCTTCCAAAAAGGATCTCATTTCCGACTTCAGGGCCTGCTGCAAAAGAGGAAAAAAAGATGAGAAATGGCAATGGAGAGAAAACTTGTGTATCTGTAAGGTGCAAGATGTGTTATTCCGGGCAGTGTGAAATGGATATTTGATTGTGTAGACCCAAGCAAAGGGTATTTTACAGCAGTTGTAACAACTAACATGGTTATAAGGTACAAAGCAGAAATAAAAAGCAGCAAAGGGAAAGCTACATTTTGTGTACATGGATAAAAATACCTCCTGGTATTTGAGCACTTGACAGACGACCCTTCTCCCTCTGAGGCAGTAAATTTTCCCCAGGACGAAGGCTGGCAGAGCTATCACATAAATCATTGTGAGTGTCCCATATTTAATAAGCTTCACTCCCCTTGTGCAGCTTAGGAGACTGACTACAAAAGACACAAATGATACTGAGATCTTTGGCTCCTTTAGGCTTCCCTCTTATCTTTGGCTACATCAATAGCAAGCCTCATTTACTAACAGCAAAGCACTAGGTGCACAAAAACCTATATTGACAATCCTATATTGTGCTGTATGTACTGGATGTTTGTAAGTAGTCTGGATACTATTTGTTATCTACTTTAATAAATGTTCTACACTATATTTGCTCTCATTTGTTATATGACGGATTTGGCATTGAGAAGTTGGAGTATCCCCTTACATATGTGAAGTGATTGATGAACTTTGATCTTCATTTTAGTCTGGTGAGTAGCCTGGCACACTGTGTGACTGTTGGAGGAGGATTATCATTGATTCATATAAGGCACACGTTTCTTATGCTTACAATTTACACCACTTACTGCCTCCAAAGACTTCATGAATTCATAGTTCTGTAAACTCCAAAAGAAGAAAATACAGGGTATTAACTTGTGTGCTTTGGGAGCTTCTAAAATCAAACTGGGCGTGCCAGGGGCCCATCATGACAGGTGCTGTGTTGAGTCAGCCACCCTTACCTCTCCCCCGTTTTACCCCACACCCTCAGCCACCCTTACCTCTCCCCCGTTTTACCCCACACCCTCAGCCACC
The DNA here is from genome assembly GCF_000004195.4 of Xenopus tropicalis. Lineage (NCBI taxonomy): Eukaryota > Metazoa > Chordata > Amphibia > Anura > Pipidae > Xenopus > Xenopus tropicalis. The sequence continues at coordinate 32,554,013 of NC_030686.2, forward strand.
CTTACCTCTCCCCCATTTTACCCCACACCCTCAGCCACCCTTACCTCTCCCCCATTTTACCCCACACCCTCAGCCACCCTTACCTTTCCCCCATTTTACCCCACACCCTCAGCCACCCTTACCTTTCCCCCGTTTAACCCCACACCCTCAGCCACCTTTACCTCTCCCCCGTTTTACCCCACACCCTCAGCCACCCTTACCTTTCCCCCCGTTTTACCCCACACCCTCAGCCACCCTTACCTTTCCCCCGTTTTACCCCACACCCTCAGCCACCCTTACCTCTCCCCCGTTTTACCCCACACCCTAAACCTTTCTCCCAAACAACACACTTGGACACTGTAGCTGGGAAGAGAAGACCACAATTATTTATTTATTAACAATAACATCAGTTAACATTTGTAACATTATTAACTTGTAACAAAACCATTTGTATAACAAACATTTACAGTAACCAACAATCCTTAGTCGCCTCCAAGGGGCTGGCCCTGCGCCCAAATGTAACGCCTGGTTCCTGCCTCCTTTTCCCCCAACCTAAACTGAGGCTAACTGCCTTCCAATCAAGACCGCAGGCCAACCGGGCTACACTCTCCTTGACAAGTACCCCCTTAAACTTCCCCCTGGGGGCACAGAGTAAGGTACCCTCCACCAACTGCGACAACAACAACCCCCTTCTATAAGGAGGGTGGGACGTTGCAAGATGCTGATCCTCCTGCTGCCTGGAACCGACTGGAAGGTAGGACTGCCTTGAGCTCCCCTCCCCCTGCTAAGCCCGGGAAATATCCAGGGTTCTCAATGGCCAACCACTAGGAACCCATTAAGAGGAGGGGGGGCAGGCTGCCTTCCTAGCCCCGTCATGCCCTGCTTCCCTACACTATGCACCGGGTCATTGGGCCCCAGGAAAGGTTAGACTACAGGCCCACTTTCCAAAATCTTTTTTCTCCTCTCTTCACCTTCTTATTAATTTTAACTTCCCTCATCTATCTTGCCGTCATATCCTTCTGCTTTATCTCATAGACAGATGAGAAATGAGCATGGTATAGTCATATAAGGCTAAATGATTGCTTGAGTAGAAGGACCCATTTACACCTAACCCAGCCAGGCATTCTCTTTGTACCCTGGTGTCCAGCCCAACAATGAAAGTATCCCTCAAGAAGTGTGTGCTACAGAATTAAAACCCATAGGTTGTACTTTTCATTAAGCTCTGATTGATGAACAGTTGTAGACAGAAACTATGATTTAATTAGGAATCTCATAGAGCCTTGGTCAACCGTCTTGTTGAGGCACCTATGTGGTTGCATCAAAGATCTTTTGCTTAATATTTTTCCTCAATGATAAATATATATCTTTGCTCTCAGTCACAAAGCTTTAGGATATGGTATGGGCAGGGTCAGACTGGGCCGCCGGGACACCGGGAAAAATTCCGGTGGGCCCCGGCGGCCCAGTCCGACCCTTGCCAGCGCTCCCCCTACTGACTGTTCCTCCCCTGTTGTGTTCAGTTTATACGTGCTCAGGGAGGACGTCAGGTGGGGGCCCTGTGGGGGGGGGTTAGGGGGGCCCCTGGGGGGGTAGGGGACACGGCTGGCTGGGGCACCTGCTGGGCCCCTGGGGTGGGATCCCCGGTGGGCCCTGCACCCCCCAGTCCGACCCTGGGTATGGGCACATTATTACATTAATGAGGTTTAACTGTATCCCCTTGTACCATCCCTGGTGCAATTAATCTGATGACACTTGTCTGTTATGAATTACATGTGCTGCTTGTCTATATGCAGTGGGACAGGTTGTTTGTAACAATTTAGTACTTATACACAAATATATGGCTTTAATTGACCTTGAAGGAAGTCACAATTATGGAAACTATATATTATGATGGCTCATAGCAATTATGTCCCCCGACAACCACATTGCATTTGAAGGGGGGAGGGGGTAAAAATAGAAAGATTAACAAATGAGCATCTCAATGTATCAGTACACAGGGCAAAAGAAGAAGCTTATAACTGGACCCTGTATGTTTTATACATTGAACATGGCCAAATGGTCAGTAGATTTCACTGAGGATGCTCACTGGCATTGCAGCACTAAGGAAGCGATTAAGCACAGGTAACAAAGTGTACCCTTGGCCCTTACAGGGCATGATAAGTTCATTGTGGTTGATTGTATTTCTGTAATAATTCAGTTGCATCCAAGTTAAAAGCAAGGTTTATTGTAAAACCAATAATTGAGTTTCACATCTCAATATTTTATAAAGCGCAGGGCCATTGTATTTCCCAAGCATATAGAAGGCCATTGCCATTTCTAATAATGTAAAATGTACAAGCACTATGTAATATCGAATCTGAGCAAGTACAGTCATTATCTGCAACTCAGTGAAACTCACGCATTCATATTTAATGAGAGGTTACATTTTAAGCATTCCCTCATGCCCACATTATATAAGTTCTTATTTCTGTGTAACATTATACTTAGGAACCACTTATTGGTCTCTCTACAAAGGAAGTTTTGTTTGCTTTACATAAGAAAGACATTTTTAGGTCCTGGATTTTTAACTTGCGGTTTGGGACTCAAAACCAGTTTCAAATGTTAGTGGGTTTCTACTTTCCATCTATATAGATATCTAGTGTAAGTACATCTAAAGCAATCGGACTTGCTAACTAATCATTGAAGACATTGAAAAAATTTGCTCATCACTACTGTGGAGTTACTGTGATAGGATTAACAAAGTATCATGCAACTCATAGGGGCTGATTTACTTACCCACGAACGGGTCGAAATGAGTCCGATTGCGTTTTTTTCGTAATGATCGGTATTTTGCGACTTTTTCGTATGTTTTGCGATTTTTTCGGATTCTTTACGAATTTTTCGTTACCAATACGATTTTTGCGTAAAAACGCGAGTTTTTCGTATCCATTACGAAAGTTGCGCATTTTTCGTAGCGTTAAAACTTACGCGAAAAGTTGCGCATTTTTCGCGTAAGTTTTAACGCTACGAAAAATGCGCAACTTTCGTAATGGATACGAAAAACTCGCGTTTTTACGCAAAAATCGTATTGGTAACGAAAAATTCGTAAAGAATCCGAAAAAATCGCAAAACATACGAAAAAGTCGCAAAATGTTCGTTTTCAAGTCGGAACTTTTCCAATTCGGGTCGGATTCGTGGGTTAGTAAATCAGCCCCATAGAGACAGGTGTTACTTGTGAGAGTTGCATGAATGGATGTGTGAAGAGTTCTAAACCTGCCGAGGTACAGCATTGTATGTAGCAGACAGATGGTGTTGAAGGCCCCCGCCTCTATTTAGGGCGGGAGATTTTTTTGATTTTTTTTTTCCAAATTAAATATATTCAAGTTTAACACTGGCAAGTAGATAGCATTTCTGGTCTTCTGTTTCCAGTGTCAGACTGGGCCCACAGCTGCCTGTAATAAACCCCTCCCACTAATGTCTCAAACCCCTCCCACCTGACCTGCTGCACCACTGTGGCTGCAACAAATAGATCTCCCTACCCAGTCGCAGGCAGGCAGGGGTCCTGGATTGGCCCACAAGGACTGGGCCCACCATATATTTTTCCAGTAGCCATCTGGTACAGTCTAACGCAAACATCTCATTGGCTGCTACAGGTTACTTGGAGCAAACTTTTCACTTTTTCTTCATTAGCTACACATAAAAAGCATAGTGTTCTTTTGCAAAGAGCTGCTGTGTTCCAAATGATAGCTGTTGGTGCCAACTAATGATGAGCAAAAATTTTCGGCAAGCATGGATTTGCGGTGAATTTCTGCGTTCCGCCATTTTTTCTAAAATAGTGCAAAAATGTGGCATTTTTTTGCCGCACTCATCAACAAAAAATTAGCATGTGCTCATTATCATTTTTTGTGTTTCACAAATTTTTTCACAGGTTCGGGAATGTTTCGGCAAAGCGAAACAGGACAGATTTGCTCATCGCTAGTGCAACTGCTTCCATAATTGTACATTGCACAGGATTATTCTAGTATCATTAAAGTATCCCAGCCCCAACAGCCAGTGGCACAAAAAAATAATGTTTTCAATATATTTAGCCAAAAATATAATCTATGAAGGTTGGAGTGACTGGATGTGTAACATAATAGCCAGAACATTACTTCCTCCTTTCTCCTTGCATGTATAGTATGTATGAATATAGTGAGTTATTTTCCCAGGGTACCATGCAACAAAGGACCTTTCTGATTGGCAGGAAGGGTTATTGTACAGGTTTGGATACCATGGAAGTACTAGGTAGAACTGTAAGAGATAATTGAACCCAACACAGCTGTTTAGTTAGTTTGCTTTTGATTCTAAGCATGCAGGTGAGGATCAAACACAAACTAACTTAACAGTTCTTCTATTTGCCAACTAACTAACAGGTTAGAGAGATGCCAAGGAGGAAGTTATGTTCTGGCTATTATGTAAAAAATCTGGTTACTCCAGCCTTTATATATTATATTGTTGGCTAACTATATTGAAACCATTGTGGGTTTTTTTGCACAGTCTCTTGTACCCAGTTTTATTTTGACAATAAACTGTTACTTTAAGGGAAGCTATATAAACAAATGACTTTCTGTGAGACATGCAGAATGTCTATAATATGCAATGTAGGTGGGGCTCAAGGAGCTGTCTGAGCCTCATTCGCTTCCGTTATTGGCTCCATCACCAGTGGTTTATTTAATCCAAAGTCACATGTTTAGAACACTTTTACTTTGTGACTGTTCCCCCTGAGGCTGCAGGGCCCTGTGGGGTTGGGCATGTTGCCACTAATGAGGTTATCTAGTTTGCAAATCTATTCTTACAGTTGTGTTGGGTCCAATTATCTCTGACAATTCTACCTAGTGCTTCACAAGGCAACCTGCCATTTCCAGGGAATCCACACCTGTACAATAACCCTTCCTGCCAATCAAAAAGGCCCTTTGTTGCATGGTACCCTGGGAAAACGCCTCACTATATTCATTTTGCCAAAGAGCAATACATTCTTTGCTTTTTCTACAGTTCTGCTCCTATACATGCAGTAAAACCAAGTACCCAGCAATGGACTAATAAATGACAGCGTGTTGCTTTTTTGTTTCTGTGGACTGCAGCTTCTAGAATTTCTTATAAATGTAAAGATTCTGGGAGTTGTAATTCCCCCTATAACTGGTATTTACTATAAGGAGCATATTTATTAACATTGGAGACAAACATCACCGGTAATGTTGCCCATAGCAACAAATCAGTAATTAGATTTGAACAGCAACCTTCAAGTTAGGAAACAAAAAAAGATATGATTGGTTGCTATGGGCAACATCACTGGTGATATTTGTCTCCAATATTAATAAATATACCCCATGTCTACTGCTGTTGCTAAGACACAAATCTGCTATACAGGAGCAGTCACTTATTTTATTGTGGTGCAACAACATTTTAGTACAAACAAATTGTCACAAATAGTGATGAGTGAATTTTTTCGCCACGCATGGATTCGCAGTGAATTTCCGCATTTCGCCATTGGCGAATTGTTTCGTGAAACTTCCGTGAAAATTCGGAGTGAAAAATTTTTTGTGCGTCAAATTGGGAAATTGAGAAATCACTGAAACCCTGCTACACCAGAGGTACTTCTTAGTCGCATATGATTTGTACTCTAAGGCAGGGGTCCCCAACCTTTTTTGCGCCACGGACCGGTTACTATCAGGAAAATTTTTCAAATACACAATAAAACATGTGATTTATATTATTTGACCATGTTACAGATTAAGGTTATCATAATATGTGGCACATTGATATTGCATTTAATTTAAAACACTGAGGGATCAGAAGAGCATCGGGAGATGCTTATTGCATCCGTAAATTCAGCTTTTGCTGTTCTGTTAGGGCCCCACCCAGAGAGAACAGCAGGGGGCTTCCCTGTTACACACATAAAAATCATTGTATTGTATTGCTTCATTCAAATTCTTGTACATCATGTAAAAGAAAACTGTCATATTGCTGCCATTGAAAAGAGAACCAGTCTAAAATAACAGATTGCTTTTTATATACGATGTGTATGAAGAATAGAAACAATGTTTTTCAGATCGTTCCACATACGGGATCCTACGCCTGCACTCTGCTGGGGCTTCCAACTCTCGTGGCTCAGAGACAGAATTTCATAATTCAAATAAACAGATCTCAGGGTTCGGCGCAGTGGAAAATTTCCCACTACATATGCCTATTCCACTGAATCTTAAAGGCTTCCAATGTGATACAGCATATGTACATCAGACGTATGTCAGCGTCCAACAGAGCGAAATAATTACCTTGTCTCAGGCAGGGAAACTATGCTTGTATTGTCAAGCTGAGCCAGTGTAATAGCCATGGTTGCAGGCTGGGGTTATATAAAAGTTATTGCATGTGAGGCACCCTGCTGCACTCCGGAGAACTTTAGTAGCCCAGTTCCTGAACTATAAACCCCCTTTACAGTACTGCCAGCAATCACAGCTTGGCGTCAGGGCTGCAAACAAAACCTGCATAGCATGAGCAGAATTATGTAGCACAGAGAGTTGACCAATGTGACATTATAGAATATCCTTTCAATGCTTGCCAGACTTGCTTTAGTTCCCCCTGTTACAATGCTGTCTCCGAAGGCTCATAGAAGTTTCTTTAAGTTAACACCGGCACTGGCTCTTACAGATTCTTTTTTTAGTTTGAATGTGCGAACGGCTTCTTAGGGATTACATTGCTTATAAGAAAGCGCAAATATGCTTGTGTTTAAGGTTGTACATTAGGAGCAAGCAGCATACCTCCCAACATTTGAAAAATGAAAAGAGGGACAAAAAGATTTGGTGCGCACAGAGCGTCAAATTTTTTTGACCATGCCCACTTTTGTGCCCACACCCCAATTACCACACCCCATCAAATTTTTTTTTCAAATACTCCTTTTATATAGTTGAAATGGTGGGATCAGACGCAAATGTGCTATACCCTCATAATGTACTACCTAAGGAAAACAATATAGCAACTCCTACATATAAAATACAAATATAGAGAGAAGGCAGTCAGTTATAAGTGCGTTATAACTATGTACCAGTTTTGCCCCCCCCATACACAGTGCCCCCAATGGCCCAATAGACAGTACACCCCATACACAGTGCCCCCCATAGAAAGTGCCCCCATAGACAGTACCCCCCATAGAAAGTGCCCCCATAGACAGTACCCCCCAGTAAAAAGTGCCCCCACAGGCAGTACCCCCTATAGAAAGTGCCCCAATTACCACCATATACAGTGCCCCCCCATACACAATGCCCCCATAGAAAGTGCCCCCAATTGCACCCAAAGTACCTCCTATAGACAGTGGCCCCTATAGACAGTACCCCCCATAGACAGTGCCCCCATAGTGCCGCCGAACAAGGAGCCACATAACGAGAGGAAGAAGAAGAAGGATGCCCAGCTGCAGCCAGCGCATCCCGCTGTCAGGGATAGTTCCATGAATGTTCTGCATTTCTGTAATCTATTACGGAAATGCAGGACATTCATGGAACTATCCGGGACAGCGGGATGCGCTATTAAAACCGGGACAGTTGGGGGGTATGAAGCAGTGAGGTAATAGCCAGACAGGATACACAGAAGCCATGCACTCTCCACTGTCAATAAACTACAGTCAAAAACCTTCTTAAAGACAAAATTATTGATATACGCTTTGCTGTATAATAGTATTTTATCTGAGGTTTTTTTCAATATTTTTTTAGGTTTATAGGATAGTTTACATTTCTGAGGGCTAAGTCAATGATGCCATTAGGCAAGCTGGGAGCTGTAGGCCTTGGTGGAGTACACGCAATCCATGATTGTGGACAACCAATAATGACCTACACACAGTGTGCAAAGTACAATTTCGAGTGCAAAAGGCACTTCTCCCCCATAACTCCTGGAGTTCCTGCATAATTGCAGACGCAAATGTGTAATTAAATAATAGTTATTCACGGGAGCACTTAGCGCTTACAGCTCTGTATGTGCTACACGTAGTGCCGATACCCAGACAGAAAACCAGTCCGCCACTCCAAAAAAGAAAGTGTACGGAGCACCAAACATCGCTGGATAAAAATCACTGTTTATTCAGAACATTTAAAAACAAGCCATGCAAGTGTACAATGGGCCATACGCTTGACGCGTTTCGTGGCATTGCGCCACTTTCTCATGAAGCTGCAAATGTGTAATTATCTTTACGCAATTGCCACAGATGCCTCTGATTCACCACAATGAACGCAACTGCACATTCACTCCATTGCTAACTGGGTGCAATTGTGCTGAATTTTTTCAAAGTCTGGGTGCGATCGTTTATGATGTTCGGCATGTGACATCTGTGCCAATTTTGTAAGCGCAAGGGTGCTGCGTTTATTGATACAGGGTGCTGAGGGAACCCTGGAGCTAGTGCCTGGTCCTGAGGTGGTGGTAGGTTTAGGGTTCCTCTGTGTCAATAGGCAAAGCATTACCCAATTTGAAATGGAAAGCAGGAAGGAATGAGCGGCGCCAGGCACAATTATACAGAGGTACCTTTAATGAAAGTGATTTTATACCCCAATCACTGCTGGGAAAAGTGCAAGTTGCCCACTGGGTTTGTGGGCGTAAATATGACCTTATGTCTTTGTTTAAGTTTTACATTTGTGATAAACAATGTAAAGTACACTGGGAGCTTTGGGTAGAAAGGGAGGCTCCTAGGGCTCCTTTTCAGATCGGGGATATTGTTAAAACACCAATACAAGCAACTGATCCTACAGTACATTAGTGGTCTTGTAGTGTATCTCTTTAACAATCAATAAGGATTCATAAGGTGGGATTCAATAAGCTAAAAGGCCCCCCATATTAAATAAAATACAAACTGCACACAGGGAAATAATAACAGAATGTGCATAGGAAATGGCCCATAGCACATGTTGTATGTGGGGAAGACTAGGCTTGGAATTAAACTAGACACAAGGGAGTGAAGAGCTGCAAATGATTTTGAAAACTAGACAAGTAGAGATGTATTAAACCCATAATATTTGAGTTTAGATAATAATGCAATGTGCTTATGAATAAGAGAAGCCAGTTGGGTCAGTATTTATAGCAGCACATCTCCGGTCCAGATCCTTGTTTCCTCATTCACTTATGGTGGGACTGCTGAGGGGCATACAGAGTGCCACCCTTGCCTTCTGTGCCAAACCACAAGCCAAACTTCTCACCCTAAGAAATATGAAATGTGTATGTATATAAGGAAATGTAAGTACAATATAGGTATTGGCTTTTCTAATGACTTTTAAATAAGGTTTTAGCGCTTCCCTCCTTAAAAAACAGCAGATTACAAAAGCTAATGACATATTTGTAATGAAATGCTAATTGCTTGAAATATTTGACCTCTTTTTGTTGTAAGGTTCCAGTTTTATATTAATCATTTTTTTCTAAACCATTCTTTTACCTATAAAATAACCTCACTGTGCCTGTGCAGCACATCAAACCAGCAAACAAGAGTAGTCTATAATCAATTTCTGCATTATAGAAACAAGTCTCTTGGATGTTCAGTATTTGGCCAGGGGGTTTGGTCAGGATTCCCTTAGTTTATAAAAAGGAAAATCAACAAGTGCTCAGTCTTTTATGGTTCCCCCAAATGCTAGAGGAGGTGTAGTGTGTGCTGAAGGGCCTGGAGCGGAAGTAGCTTTCAGTAGGTGATGTAAAACAAGATACATTTGTAATAGGTCTCTAGGAATGTAATGTAGGAGTGGGATCAGGATAGTTAGTAGAGCAGTCAGAAGCTCCAACAAGGAGGCCAGTAAGTGTTAGTACCTGCAGCACCAATAAAGGGACTCAAGCGGCCCGGCTCAGAAATAGATACTGTATATTTCTGGATTACTACACTACTGTGAGCTTCATTTAGCACTGGGGATTGTTTCACCAAGGCAATGAGTACTACCTCCGAGTGTTGTGAATACAACAGCTGTGATTGTGTGAATAATAATTGATGTGAGAAATGCTCAAAAAGCATTTCATGATTTATGAGCTTGTACCATCTGAATCAGCACCAACCAACCTAATCTGTGTAACATCTGTCCAATAAAGAGCTTCATCTGTTTTCAAGAACCACTGGCACCCAAATTATTTAAAAGACCTGTTTTGTGGTGTGGTTAACCCTTTGCCCTACCAGTTTGATCAGGTCTGGGGTAATTGGTGTAACTGAGATCTAAGATACCGTACAAAAACCTGTTGCACAGATTGCAAACACGTATGTCTAGTATTTTGTTTCTGAGTCCAAATTAACTGCAAGCTAATTAGTTATGGATTTCTCTAGCACCAATAATGAGTTCCAGATAGATGTTGCTGGGTTTTATCACAAGTTTATTTTAGGTTGAGTGTCCATACACCTAGGAACAGCTTATCGACTGCGATGTCACTGAGCTAAAGTCATTGGTTTTCTTTCCACTGTGATTTAAGAGTAGCTGTGTGTGTGTGTCTCACTGCCAAATGGAAAGGAAATACATATAGCCACAAAGGCTCCATTACTGGCAGGTTTTCATGTTAAATTATACATTTTGCGGCCACAGTGCACCTCAAGACGAGCCTCCACTGTAGGTTTATTGTTATCAAAGGACAGTAACTTAATTAAGTCAAGGCAAAGAAACTGTACACAAAAAGTTTAAAAATAACAATATTACTATTGGATGCTACATAGCTGCAGATCTATGGAGAAGCATGCAAAGCATCATGGGACATGGAGTCTTACAAGGGGACATTTAGACTGCGCTACATAGTTCAGTAATTAGAACCAGCAGTGCAGAAAAGGCCAAAACAAATACTGCTTCAGGCAAAAGCGTAACTCAGTTGTGCCTGGCTCCCCTGCCAAAAATCGGGCATGAACAGTCCCCAGTCCCACCTCCCCGTCCCACCTTCCGGGCCCACTCACACCGCACCTGACCCACACTGCGCCACTATTTTAATGGTAGGAGAGGAGAGGTAGGAGACCACATGCCCCACAGTCCGGGCCCCCCCACAATCAGAGGGTTTGCTGTAAAGGTAGTTTTGCCTCTGGCTTCTAGTAGTAATTCTATTTACAAATAACTTTGAGGCTTTGGCCTCAAAGCAGGTGCTTATTTTTGAATTCCTGGCTTAGAAGCAAGCTTTGATTGTATAAAACCCCATGTAATTGCCAAACAGAGCCTTCTGTAGGCTTCCAGTCAACATAAGGGCTATCAAATAGCCAATTATATATCTCATTGGCAACTCCAGGCACTTTTTTCATGCCTGTGTTGCTCTATTTTCCATTTAAATAAAGCTCACAGGTATAAAACGTTGGGGATCCCTGTATTAGAGCAACAATGTCTTCATATATAAACCTTTATATGCAGACAAAGTAGTACTGATGCAAACAAAGTGAAATATTGCTTTAAACCCCCTTTACAACTGGATGCTTGAAAGGCCTAATGGAGACGTCTCTTTCAAGGAAGGGTTAGATTGCGATCTGCTTGGGAGTGTCTCTGTGGACGTCTTCCATGGGCAGCCATTTTATATTGTGAGCTTTAAAATGTTTCCTCACCACCGAGGAAACGTGTCTGGAAATATTATATTTTTCTAGGCCGGTTTCTTTGAAAATAAAACTCAAGAAAAGAGGACATTAAATGAAATTACCATTTTAAATATGCTTCTGTTTCATGAGTTTGTCCCCTCGGGGTTGGGAAAAGCGTTATTAAAAGCTTCTTCCGCCGAGGTCTAAAATTGGTTCAATTTCACAAGCAACCTGTCAGAGGAGCTGCTTATTGCAGGCGGCCTATCTCTGTCTTTGAAACAGGGCCCCAGGGCGTCCCTTTATTTCAATTTCAAAGCTAGCACAAAAGATAAAGGAGACTGAGTTTCAAGAAAAAAATATGTACATATGACATGACATTTCAATCTAGTTGTTTGCTGGTAAAGTGAAGCAGGGGCAGTGTCACATACACGGCATTCTCGCTATCAGAGAGGAGAGCACGCGTTCTGATCCCAGTGTTACCTCTACGTGCTGCTAAAGGTAAATCTCAAGGCAGGTGGGTATTGGGATAGGTCTTGTTAGCATTCAGACCTTACTATATATTCACCTCAGCTCCCATTGCCCCAAGTAATTGCATCCTGCTTTCCTAAATTCCCATTATTATCTCATATTGGTGTATATAAACTATATCTCTAACTTCCTTGATATTTATTACATAATCTTTATATACACTATAGTCAACATAAATAAAGTGCTGTCTTGTATAAAAAAGGGCATTGACTCAAGGGATGAGAACATAATTTTGCCCCTTTATAGGTCCCTGGTAAGGCCTCACCTTGAGTATGCAGTGCAGTTTTGGGCTCCAGTCCTTAAGAAGGATATTAATGAGCTGGAGAGAGTGCAGAGACGTGCAACTAAACTGGTTAAGGGGATGGAAGATTTAAACTATGAGGTTAGACTGTCGAGGTTGGGGTTGTTTTCTCTGGAAAAGAGGCGCTTGCGAGGGGACATGATTACTCTGTACAAGTACATTAGAGGGGATTATAGGCAGTTGGGGGATGTTCTTTTTTCCCATAAAAACAATCAACGCACCAGAGGTCACCCCTTTAGATTAGAGGAACGGAGCTTCCATTTGAAGCAGCGTAGGTGGTTTTTCACGGTGAGGGCAGTGAGGTTATGGAATGCCCTTCCTAGTGATGTGGTAATGGCAGATTCTGTTAATGCCTTTAAGAGGGGCCTGGATGAGTTCTTGATCAATCAGAATATCCAAGGCTATTGTGATACTAATATCTACAGTTAGTACTAGTGGTTGTATTTATAGTTTATGTATGTGAGTATAGATTGGTAGGTGTGGGTTAGGTGTGCTGGGTTTACTTGGATGGGTTGAACTTGATGGACACAGGTCTTTTTTCAACCCTATGTAACTATGTAACTATGTAACTATGTAACTATGTAAACATTCCTTTCTGTACACGTGTAAAAAAACTCTTCCATGATATAACCTAGTTACTATGATATAACCCATGTAAGTACTGTTCCCATGAGATGCACTTATGCTGGATGGATTCCACAGTGGGAATTCAATTAATTAGGAACTCAGATCTGGCACAGCATCGATGAGTTACCTATATTATATATAAAGATGTTATAATTAGTTTAATTTACATCCTCTAACCCCATCCCCCAACCCACCCTGTAGCCCTTGCTGACATTGCCCAAAGCTTCAGGAACAGGCTTGAAGCATCACCTTTAAAGATAACATTTAAGATTTCTGCTTAATATAGTAGAACATTGGCATTGCTAGGCTTACAGAACATTTAATTCCAAGATACCTGTATGATATAGCTGCAAATATATAATATATATATTTGTTAAAGTCTTATTCCCAAAGTTCAAGAGGCCCTAAAATGTGTGTTGGGGATTTTTGTAAATAACAAGTTGTCTTATTCCAGGCAGTGTCATTCTGTGGCTACTAAAGCAAATAAAGTGCAAAGGATGGAAAAAGGGACCTTTATAGGTCCCTGGTAAGGCCTCACCTTGAGTATGCAGTGCAGTTTTGGGCTCCAGTCCTTAAGAAGGATATTAATGAGCTGGAGAGAGTGCAGAGACTGCAACTAAACTGGTAAAGGGGAAGAGAGATTTAAGCTATGAGGTTAGACTGTCAGGGTTGGGGTTGTTTTGTCTGGAATAGAGATGATGTTGAGGGGACATGATTACTCTGTACAAGTACATTAGAGGACATTATAGATAGTGGGGGATATTTTTTCCCATAAAAAGGATCAGCGCACCAGAGGCCCCCCCTTTAGATTAGAGGAACAGAGCTTCCATGTGAAGCAGCGTAGGAGGTTCCTCACGGTGAGGGCAGTGAGGTTGGGGAATGCCCTTCCTAGTGATGTGGTAATGGCAGATTCTGTTAATGCCTATAAGAGGGGCCTGGATGAGTTCTTGAACAGGCATTGTATCCAAGGCTATTGTGATCTAAAGTTTTACAGTTGGAATGGGCACATATAGTTTATACTAGTGATGGGCGAAATGTTTTGCCAGGCATGGAACAAAATAATAGCCGCACGCAACGAAAGAATAGCCACGGGCGAAATTTTTTTTTGACGTGCGACATTTTCCGGCGAAGCGAAACGGGACAGATTCGCTCATCACTAGTTTACACATGTGAGCATATAGGCCTGTATGTGTATCTATGTGTATATGTGTACGTGTATATATGTGTATCTATGCGTTCATTGTAGGGGTTCATTTAGAGGGGTTGAACTTAACAGACTTTGGTCTTTTTTCAACTATCTAACTACTGCTGTCATCAGTGCTAAACACTCCTGGTCTTTGGAGTGAGGAGTGCTAGTGTTTCTATCAGCCTTATAATCACAAAACAAAAACTGTAGTACCGTGTTAGCCAGTGTAAAAAAAAACCACAAATACAAGAGTATTGAAAGACCCCTGGTATTTTGCCTGACGAAGGGGCCTTAGAGCTCCGAAAGCTCCCAATGTATTTTCATTGTTAGCCAATATAGGTATCATTTCAACAATACTCTTTGTATTTGCGTTTTTTTTTATTATTATCAGCCTTATAAGGATTAATATATGTCTCACTAAGTAACTCCTTAAAACCTGATTTCACACAATATCACTTGCTTGAATGCTTTTATTATTGCCTCTGCAGAACACCCTCCAATCAGGAATGCTGCTCAGCTTGTACAAACCTTGTTACAAGTGCAAATGGAAATTAAAAAATTACATAATTTGCTTAGCAAATCAGTGCTAATTATCCAATTTCTTTCCAAACAGGAGCTTAGTAAACAAACACTTGGTTTTGAAGCAGGGCTGCAAGGATAGCTTTGTGGAAGAGGATAATATGTAATCATGTAATTATTTTCCGCCGGCACAAATTGAATCCCACTGAAGTATTGATTAGGCACATATTCTAACACATGGACAGTGCAGCTTGGAACTCAGTTTGCTGGCTTCTAAAGGAAACAGAATGGCTGAATATGACATCTAGGCAGTTGCAGCTGTGATTCATGAAAAAGAGGACTCGGGCAAATGTAAGAGAATGCTTCATCTTGATACAATATATGATTTTTGTGTATGAGTTAAATCCTTTCACATATATCAATAAAGCCCCAGAAATGGGCAATGCTTGAACCCTAACTTACTAATGAGTAGTACCTACAGTGCGGAAATGATATATGAACACATTCAGCTAAATTGTAAGCAGTAGTGTGACAACAGTTTATTACTGGAGATGCATATAAATAAAGTACATCAACACATGAAGAGAATTTCTGGACACCACATCCTATGAGACATTTGGTTTATATTTTATATCTGGCCACACACATAAATAGCCAAACACCACTAATCTGACAGAGGAATGGCTCCATGCAATTCTGAATCTGATCCCTGAATTTTACGATGCTGGCAACTTAATAGCATGGAAAGTGGCCTTTAGCAAATCCCTTACTGCAGGGATCCCCAACCTTTTATACCCGTGAGCCACATTCAAATGGAAAAAGTGTTGGAGAGCAACACAAGCATGAAAAAGGTTCCTGGAGGTGCCAATAACAGCAATAATTGGCTGTTTGATAGTCCCTATGTGGACTGGCAGCCTACAGAAGGCTCTGTTTGGCAATAACACTGTTTTTTTTGCAACTAAAACTTGCCTCCTTACCAGTAATTCAATAATGAGCAGCTGCTTTGAGGCCCCTGGGAGCAACATCCAAGGGGTTGGTGAGCAACATGTTTCTCCTGAACCACTGGTTGGGGATCACTGCCTTACTGTATCCCCTTTATTGATAGAAGTAGTTGTTGCTATGAGGTGTGCTCTTGATTAGGTAAGGCCAGGCCCCTTGGACCAACAGACTATGGCTTCTTAGAAAAGTACTGTCCAACATCCAGAATGCATTCTTTATACATGTACTGGCAGCTGCCAATGCAGTAAACAAGCTTGGTACCGGTACATTTCAGCAGTATTTAATGTATCTAGTGGTGTTACTGGATGGCAAGTCAAGAGGTGTTAGGGGAACATTCGAAGATATATGTCAAAAATAAGTTTCCATTTCACCATGATGGTCTTTATTTGTGTTTCTGTGCAGTTTGGGGCAATGCAATATGTTTTGTTTATACATCCCAAGCAGGTAAATCACATATGTGCACATTCCATTCACAATTAACAGCTTCCAGTTTCTGGTCGCTAGACACAGCAATGCCCAAACTGGCAAGTGTCTTAAAGGAAGGTACAAATTATATGTGACTTAACTGTCTGCCTAGATTGTTGATTTGATTCAGTATCTGGGCACACAGCCACAGTTCCATATCATTTTTGCAACTAACACAGGTTTACTTACAGAAGGTAAAAATAACAGTAGAATTCAGTGTATTTTTTCTCTACCATCTGTTCTGTGGAACAAAATTGAGCAAGAAGGAAATAAAAGGGCATCTGAATACCAAGGGACACATGGACACGGCTCTTGGACAGCTATGGGTTGGGAGATTTTAACAGTGGGTGTTTAAAAGGCAAATTATTCTGAGATACTTGTTGCAACTGATTGTCTTACTCAAAAATATGAAGTACAGGTATCGGACCCCTAATCTGGAAACTCATTATCCAGAAAGTTCCAAATTACGGAAAGGCCATCTCCCATAGACTTCATTTTAATCAAATAATTCACATTTTTAAAAAGGATTTCCTTTTTCTCCCTAATAATTAAACAGTACCTGTACTTGATCCCAACTAAAATATAATTAATCCTTATTGGAACCAAAACAATTCTATTGGGTTTAATTACTGTTTAAATAATTTTATTAGCAGACTTAAGGTAGAAGATCCAAATTATGGAAAAACCCCAGGTCCCAAGCATTCTGGATAGTGGGTCCTATACCTGTATATGTATTAGTTGTGTACATCCTACTATGTGAGTTAAAGCCCTGTAATCTTGCTAAGTTGCCCATCCCAGCAATATCACTTATTGGGTACACAGCAACCCTTAATATAAAAAGGGTCAACTTTCAACAGTAAAATGACCCACAGTAAACCCATTTGTATTTAGTAGAGGGTTTGGATAGATTTAGAACATGGTAAGGTTAATCAGGACTGAGCAGGAGTGTGACCATATGTTATGTTTTTATGTTCACAAAGGGACCCCAATGGTTGAGGGCTACAATGTAATTCCCCTTGCTCCTTCACACTGCTTATACATAGAGCACAGGAGGGAAGAAATGGAGGATTCGGGATAGCAAGCGGGCTTAACAACAGGTAGCAGCTGAATACCACTTGTAACCTTAGTGCCCTTAGGCAGTGCAGCGGCAGTATGGAGGAAGCAGACTTGTGCCCACTACAAGTTGCAGCGAGGTAACTTCCAATAACTTTGGGCAGCACAGTACAGAGAGAATACAAGCGGATTGTAAACAGATTGGGTCTCAACCAAGTAACAGTCACACAACATGGTACCAGGGAAAACACAATCAGGAATTGTCTAATAACAAGCCTAGGTCATACACTAGTAGCAACAAAATCTGTACTTAACAAGCCCAGTGCTTCACAGGAACAAACACTTTCACTGCAAACCAAATTGATCTGGTAATTAGCTCAAGTCAGCTGAGGGTTTAAGAAACCTATGCAGAGTGCTGATAGGCTTAGCAGCAGTGTGTCAAACCAGACCATTAGTTAACTCATGCAGCACACTAAGCAGCATTAGGCAGCCTTGACTTCTTGAGTTCAGTCCACAATGTGGGTCAGGCCCACCCATATCCCATTACAAAGCTATAGATACATAAAACACAGTCACCCTAACATACTGTACAGTTACTGGAGTATTTATAACAGCAAATATGCATCTTTTTTTTTTTGCAAGTTTGACACAGGTGTACTCAAAGGAGGTAAAAATGACTGTAGAATTCTCATGTTCTATGGCTGTAGAACTGTAGAATATATCACCCTAAATGTTCTTCAGACTGCTCCTCTCTTGGTGAAACTGTGGCCTAAATGGACAAACTGCTTAGTTTATCTCATTATATTCTATTTTTTTATATCTAGGGCAGTGGTTCTCAACCTTCCTAATGCTGCGACCCTTTAATACAGTTCCTCATGTTGTGGTGACCCTCAACCATAAATTTATTCCTAAGACCATCGGAAATATGTGTTTTCCGATGGTCTTAGGCAACCCTTGTGAAAGGATCGTTCGACCCCCAAAGGGGTCCCGACCCACAGGTTGAGAACCGCTGATCTTGGGGGTTTAGATCTAAACCAGACCCATTCTTAGTAGAAAAAAGCAGTAGAAAAAGCAGAGATTTACAGGACCTCATGTTTAATGATGTACTACTTATAAACTATAGCACAGATTGAATTATTAAGTTATTGAATGTCTTGTGATTCATATATATATATATATATATATATACAGGTATAGGACCCATTATCCAGAATGCTCGGGACCAAGGGTATTCCGGATAAGGGGTCTTTCCGTAATTTGGATCTCAACACCTTAAGTCTACTAAAAAATCAATAAAACATTAATTAAACCCAATAGGATTATTTTGCATCCAATAAGGATGATTTATATCTTAGTTGGGAATAATTCCAAGGTACAGTTTTATTTCTACATAGAAAAAGGAAATCTGTTTTACAATTCTGAATTATTTGATTATAATGGAGTCTATGGGAGATGGGCTTTCCGTAATTCGGAGCTTTCTGGATAATGGGTTTCCGGATAAGGGGTCCGATACCTGTATATTTATTTTAGTGACATTCTGCAGGAGGGCCATGGAGACCTTATTCTCTGGCTGTCTACTGGAGTTTTGAGTATCCATATATATCATACACCCACACCTTCATCTTTAAATTCTTAATAAAGCTCTTTGATGTTTCTAGATGCAATTTCTTTGAAGGCATATGATACTTATTGGAATTGTCAACTTTATCATAAAATCATGCAAATTACAAAATAATGAACATAGGTCGAAGGTAATTAACTTGGTGAGTGATCCTGAAGGCAACTCCTAAGACCTAAGCTAATTTAGGATTATTGTAAGATGTGGTAGACAAAATCGAATGCACTATTGCACTTTTCATTTCTTACTTAGTTTTGTATCTTTTCTAGAAAATGATTTTCTTGGTATTCTGCTGAGATGTAACTTCCATTCTGAGGGCTATACTTCTGTGTGGGGTTCATTTACTAAAAAGCTTTAAGCCATTTAGCAAAATGAAAAACTCTGCTCAAGCGTTCATGCTGTCTTGTTTGCAGGCATAGGAGCTGTCTGCTGCTTGGGTTCAACACTGGTGGGGTAAATGGACAGATTATTGGGAGGGGCTGGGGAAACAAGAAAATGTCCACAGTTGCATTAACCCTTGAAAAAAATTACTGTGGTGCTTAGTTTCCTAGATGTATGAAGTCCCAAAACTTCCCAGGGGTGGGCTGCACCTCAACAATGATGGTACAGCTTTTTTGGGGGAGAAGACTTCTAGAAGGTTGGAAGAGATTTTAAATTAAATTAGGTATGGAGGTATGAATATGAGGGTAGATGGGATGATTTGGATGGGGGTATTGGTAATTTACCCAAGTTACAAGCTGGTACAGGTATCGGACCCCTTATCCGGAAACCCGTTATCCAGAAAGCTCCGAATTACGGAATGCCCGTCTCCCATAGACTCCATTTTAATCAAATAATTCAGAATTTGAAAACTGATTTCCTTTTTCTATGTAGAAATAAAACAGAACCTTGTAATTGATTCCAACTAAGATATAATTAATCCTTACTGGATGCAAAACAATCCTATTGGGTTTAATTAATGTTTTATTGATTTTTTAGTAGACTTAAGGTATTGAGCTCCAAATTACGGAAAGACCCCTTATCCGGAATACCCTTTGTCCCGAGCATTCTGGATAATGGGTCCTATACCTGTACCAGCATTAAATGCATGTTTACAAATTTAAAAAGCAAATGCTGTAAAACAGCAAACAGGAAGGCAAAGAATGAAAATGAGGAACTTGATTACAGCACAGGTTAAGACTAACGCCCAAGATTAAAGCATATTAATAGCAAAAATTCTACAAAAATTCTACAAAAAGGCAAATGTCCTTAATCGGTTATTTTCTTCATAGTATACAATGGATGAGTTAGAGTTCTAAGACCCACTACATAAGGGTACAGGTGACTCAGCTAAATTAACACTGGATTTTGTACATAAATGTTTACCTAAAATAAATGTGAACAAGGCCCCAGGGCATGGAAATACATCATTTGGTACTTAGAAAGCTTGGGTCAATTTTAGCAAAGCCTCTATTTCTATTTGCTTCAGATTCACTTTCATCTGGTATGGTACTAATGGATTGGAGGAAAGCTTATGCTTTTTCAATATTTAGGGGACGATTCATTAAAACAGAAGTTCAAATCCCGAATGGGAAATGGATACAATAATTTCTGAAGATCGCAAATATCCCAAAAATGCTTCTGAAAAAATCGTATTAGTCACGATAATATCGTATTGGCGATCCGAAAGTCACAAAATTTTTGTACCGAACGATTGTAAACAGCGGCAGAACCTTTCGCGCTACCGTATGAAAAAGTCGCGCAGGCGTACAAAAAAATCGGCGGAAATACGCTCTGAGCGTTCCAATGAACGCTCCGAGCGTTTGTGTCTTGATAAATCTCTCCCTTAGAAAGGGATAATGATTTACGCCTGGCAATTATAGGCCAGTTAGTTTAACAGCTGAGGGATTCTCTGCCAGTGGCTGTACTTGCAGATACATTAGTTTCAAGGAGGGCTTGGATGACTTTTTAGCAAGTGAGGGAATACAGGGTTACTGAAAAAAACTCTTAGGCTGATGCCACACCAGGTGTAGGGCTGATTTTTTCGGCAAGCGGAAAAACGCTTGCCGAAAATTCAGCCCTACGCCTGCTACTTGTGCCTGCACCCGAATGAATGGGATACGCTCAGGTGCAGGCACATGTAGCCGATATACGTACGAAAACGTGAGAGAATGCAAAGTCTCACGTTTTCATGCGTATATCGGCTACATGTGCCTGCACCTGAGCATATCCCATTCATTCGGGTGCAGGCACAAGCAGCAGGCGTAGGGCTGAATTTTCGGCAAGCGTTTTTCCACTTGCCGAAAAAATCAGCCCTACGCCTGGTGTGGCATCAGCCTTAGTACAAAGCTGATCCAGGAACTTCCATCTTGAATCAAGAAGGATTATTTCCGCTCTGAGGCAAATTCTAAAGGCTTCAGATGGGTTCTTTCCCTTCCTCTGATTAAACTAGCTGCAGGCAAGTTTTATATAGATAAAAAAGCTTGAACCCAGTGGTGTTTTTTAACTTTAGTTACTGTTGTTGTGTATTAATGCACTAGGTTCCTGAAACATGATGAGGAAGAGGAGTGTTTTTTGGTGTAAATAGTTGCCATATTTGAAATATGTGTAGCTAGCACCATAAGTTTAATAGGAAGATTAAAAGGGGTGCAGAGACCCTAAGTTAGCACAACCTTTAGACTGGAGGTATAAATTGTTTCCAGTGCTCTGCTAGAGGTCACTCAGAATAACTGCCAACATAGAAAAACAGGGATCTTCCCATAACAAACAACTATTACTAGCCATTCATACTTTCTACAGCAATCTTATGTTACTTTGCTTGAGGCTGTTGCTTAATTGCACATTTTGAAAAAATGACCATTACCCCTTATTGCATCTATATCTAATGTTCCCATTCAAAAAGGAGACCCATCTTAAGGCCAACCTTTGGATGGAGATTCTATAAACCAGCTATGACTTTTAATATATCAAAAGGCTGCTTATTTAATTTGCTTTCTAAGTTAACAGTATTTAGTACAGGTATGGGACCCATTATCCAGAATGCTCTGGACCTGGGATATTCTGGATAAGGGGTCTTTCTGTAATTCAGATCTCCTACCTTAGGTCTACATAAAAAATTATTTAAACAGAAATGAAATCCAATAGGATTGTTTTGGCTCCAATAAGGATTAATTATATCTTAGTTGGGATCAAGTACAGGTACTGTTTTATTATTACAGAGAAAAGGGAATAATTTAACCATGAAATAAACCCAATAGGGCTGTTCTGCCCCAATAAGGGGTAATTATATCTTAGTTGGGATCAAGTACAGGTACTGTTTTATTATTACAGAGAAAAGGGAATCATTTAACCATTAAATAAACCCAATAGGATTGTTCTGCCCCCAATAAGGGGTAATTATATCTTAGTTGGGATCAAGTACAGGTACTGTTTTATTATTACAGAGAAAAAGGAATCATTTAACCATTAAATAAACCCAATAGGACTGTTCTGCCCCCAATAAGGGGTAATTATATCTTAGTTGGGATCAAGTACAGGTACTGTTTTATTATTACAGAGAAAAAGGAATCATTTAACCATTAAATAAACCCAATAGGGCTGTTCTGCCCCAATAAGGGGTAATTATATCTTAGTTGGAATCAAGTACAGGTACTGTTTTATTATTACAGAGAAAAGGGAATCATTTAACCATTAAATAAACCCAATAGGGCTGTTCTGCCCCCAATAAGGGGTAATTATATCTTAGTTGGGATCAAGTACAGGTACTGTTTTATTATTACAGAGAAAAAGGAAACCATTTTAAAAAATGTGAATTATTTGATTAAAACAGAGTCTATGGGAGATGGCCTTTCCGTAATTCATAACTTTCTGGATAATGGGTTTCCGGATAAAGTAAGCAATTAGGAAAAATATAATATGAACTCAACCCCAACTTGGCATTTACAACTTACACTTTGACTGATCCATAATATTCAGACATTTTCCAAAGACTAATTAAAAAAAACCCACAGATATAAGAGTTTTGTAGAAATGATACCTATATTGGCTAACAATAAAAATACATGGCTATATTGTTAGCCAAGATAGGTATCATTTCTAAAATACTCATATTTGGTTTTTTTTATTATTTTTTATACTGGCTAACACGGTACTACAGGTTTTGTGTTCCAAAGACTATGGGGCTGATTTACTAATCCACGAATCCGAATCCCGAATGGGAAAAAATCGGATTGTAAAAGAACATTTTGCTACTATTTTTTCGTCGCCGTCGCGACTTTTTCATAGTTATTATGACTTTCGCGAAGTGTCGCAACTTTTGCAAAGCCATTACGACTTTCACGAATTGTTGCGACTTTTTCATATTGAGCGCTTGAAAAATTTGCGACAATTCGGATTGTAAATCAGCCCCATAGTCTTTGGAACACAAAACCTGTAGTACCGTGTTAGCCAGTATTAAAAATAATAATAAAAAACCCCCACAGATATAAGAGTTTTGTAGAAATGATACCTATATTGGCTAACAATAAAAATACATGGCTATATTGTTAGCCAATATAGGTATCATTTCTAAAATACTCATATTTGTGGGGGGGGGGTTTATTATTTTTAATACTGGCTAACACGGTACAGGTATCGGACCCCTTATCCGGAAACCCGTTATCCAGAAAGCTCCGAATTACGGAATGCCTGTCTCCCATAGACTCCATTTTAATCAAATAATTCAGAATTTTAAAACTGATTTCCTTTTTCTATGTAGAAATAAAACAGTACCTTGTAATTGATTCCAACTAAGATATAAGTAATCCTTATTGGATGCAAAACAATCCTATTGGGCTTAATTAATGTTTTATTGATTTCTAAGTAGACTTAAGGTATTGAGATCCAAATTACGGAAAGACCCCTTATCCGGAATACCCTTGGTCCCGAGCATTCTGGATAATGGGTCCTATACCTGTACTACAGGTTTTGTGTTCCAAAGACTATGGGGCTGATTTACTAATCCACGAATCTGAATCCCGAATGGGAAAAAATCGGATTGTAAACGAAGATTTTGCGACTTTTTCGTATTTTTTGCGATTTTTTCGTCGCCGTCGCGACTTTTTCGTAGCCGTTACGACTTGCGCGAATTGTCGCGACTTTTTCATAGTTATTATGACTTTCCTGAATTGTCGCGACTTTTGCATAGCTATTACGACTTTCACGAATTGTCGCGACTTTTTCATATTGAGCGCTTGAAAAATTCGCGACAATTCGCGAAAAAGTCGCAAAATACTGATCATTACGAACAAAACGCATTCGGACGCTTTTCGGGCGTTCGTGGATTGGTAAATGTGCCCCTAAGTAAGACCTCACCACTAACCTGTCCTTCCCTATGGTTCAGTGATGAGAAATGGACACTACTGAGTATATTTATTACGTTCAGCAAAATATATCTATGTGTGTATTAGTTACCTGATTGCAATAAAGATCTCATCTTTTCTTTTACCATAGGCACCATCATGCCAGTTCTTTTGTCTCAGCGTTTATCTTCCAGCTCTTGAGTATTCTCTGTGGGAGCCCCTTTTGGGAGGAATGTATAAATATATCCCTATCTGCCCTAAAGTGCAGGAAAATGGATATTAAACTTAGGTGAGCTCAGATCTTTGCTGTATTTCAGGGCATCCCAAGAGAAAAAGATTTTTATGATGTCCCAGTACACACCTGTGCACCCAGGATAAAATGTTTTCCCCTCCCAAGGGTCCCTCTTTATTCCTCCCATGTGCCTACAAATGATTTAGACAGTTGTATTAAAATGCAAATTTCTTTCTTGCTTGGTAGTTTATCATCTGGCTCGTTATGCAATTTGCCAGTTATAGAAGGGAAAAATTACCATAATGGGCCTCCAGGGAGAGATCTCGAATGGAAGACCAAACACAACATGTCTAAGTGTTCTTAAACAATTATCCAGCAATACTGTTTCCTTCCATGCGAAATATCTATACTGTCTAAAAGAGCTGTTAGGGATTAAAAGTTCCAAATAACTACACTACCTTGTCATTTATGAAAACAGCCCTAAGGGAAACATAGTTTTTCAGCAAAACTCTTGTCCTAGATACACGGGTCCTCGGGGCAATTATGTGGCTGAGACAGAGAAAAGCAAAAGGCGGGGAAGGGACACCCTTTAAAGGGGTAGTACAATGATATACTTCTTCAACTTAATAAAAAGAAATTATGCAGAAATGTATTCTATCCATTGTTTTAATTTAGAGAAAATCCGCATTATACAGATAAGGGACCTATTATCCAGAATGTGGACCTCTATAAGAAAATCATGTAAACATTAAATAAACCCAATAGGATTGTTTCACCTCCAGAAAGGGTTAATTATACCTTAGTTGGGACCAAATACAAGGTACAGCATTATTATTACAGAGAAAAGGGAATCATTTAACCATTAAATAAACCCAATAGGGCTGTTCTGCCCCCAATAAGGGGTAATTATATCTTAGTTGGGATCAAGTACAGGTACTGTTTTATTATTACAGAGAAAAGGGAATCATTTAACCATTAAATAAACCCAATAGGGCTGTTCTGCCCCCAATAAGGGGTAATTATATCTTAGTTAGGATCAATTACAGGTACTGTTTTATTATTACAGAGAAAAGGGAATCATTTAACCATTAAATAAACCCAATAGGGCTGTTCTGCCCCAAATAAGGGTTAATTATATCTTAGTTGGGATCAAGTACAGGTACTATTTTATTATTACAGAGAAAAGGGAATCATTTAACCATTAAATAAACCCAATAGGACTGTTCTGCCCCAAATAAGGGGTAATTATATCTTAGTTGGGATCAAGTACAAGGTACTGTTTTATTATTACAGAGAAAAGGGAATCATTTAACCATTAAATAAACCCAATAGGGCTGTTCTGCCCCCAATAAGGGGTAATTATATCTTAGTTGGGATCAAGTACAAGGTACTGTTTTATTATTACAGAGAAAAGGGAATCATTTAACCATTAAATAAACCCAATAGGACTGTTCTGCCCCAAATAAGGGTTAATTATATCTTAGTTGGGATCAAGTACAGGTACTGTTTTATTATTACAGAGAAAAGGGAATCATTTAACCATTAAATAAACCCAATAGGACTGTTCTGCCCCAAATAAGGGTTAATTATATCTTAGTTGGGATCAAGTACAAGGTACTGTTTTATTATTACAGAGAAAAGGGAATCATTTAACCATTAAATAAACCCAATAGGACTGTTCTGCCCCAAATAAGGGTTAATTATATCTTAGTTGGGATCAAGTACAGGTACTGTTTTATTATTACAGAGAAAAGGGAATCATTTAACCATTAAATAAACCCAATAGGGCTGTTCTGCCCCAATAAGGGGTAATTATATCTTAGTTGGGATCAAGTACAGGTACTGTTTTATTATTACAGAGAAAAGGGAATCATTTAACCATGAAATAAACCCAATAGGGTTGTTCTGCCCCCAATAAGGGGTAATTATATCTTAGTTGGGATCAAGTACAGGTACTGTTTTATTATTACAGAGAAAAGGGAATCATTTAACCATTAAATAAACCCAATAGGGCTGTTCTGCCCCCAATAAGGAGTAATTTTACCTTAGTTGGGATCAAGTACAAGGTACAGTTTTATTATTGCAGAGAAAAAGGAAATCACTTTTAAATATTTGGATTTGCTTATACCTGTATTATAAAGCTTTTAAAATACAGACAATTAATTCTGTACAACTCAGCCCCTTCCCCTCTTTCTGTCTATTTCTGGCTTACAATAAGGAACAGTCCATTATGCAGGAGTATCTGTCCACTATTATTATAATAAATTGCTTTCTTCTCTTCCCGCATATGCTCACAAGAACCAGGAAGGTAGAAAATGAAAGCAGTTTCAGAGAGAGAAATAAAAAGAATTAAGCAGAGGAAGGAGGTAAAATGTAATGAAAAGGTTGTGGGTGGTCAGGAAGCTGCACATTTATTGCCGGTAGTTGCTTAATAAACCATAGTACCAATAGCCATCTCTAACAGCACCTGAATTACAAAAGGGTGTAATGGCTGAACTGTTCTGGATGTCTACAAAAATATTAGATATGTAGAAGAGCAGAGGGTTTATGTACTAATTCAAGTGGAAAATGCTAGGTGCAAAACAAATGCTTATCCCCTTGTTTTTAACATACAAGTAGAATATTTTCCAGGATAATAGTGGAAGGTCAAAACTTAACATGCATTGTATGTATGTATGTACGTATGTATGTATGTATATCTTTATTTATAAAGTGCTACTTATGTACTCAGCGCTGTACAGTAAAACAATACATTAATACAAACAGGGTGTTATTAAACTAATAATAGATACATACAAAGTATAACAATAAGTAAAATGAATACAAGGTACATTTGCAATAAGTTAAGAATCATAAGAGACAAGAAGATGCCCCGTAGAGCTTACAGTCATTGCAAATAATTGCCATATTCTGTTTTTTTTTGTCAATGTGTGCATGAATGGTGCAATCTGAATTTTACTTGTAAGTGAATAGGTTAGGCTACACAACCAATTGCATTATATAATAGCCTCTTATTTTGCAGGTAGCGCAGCAACCCCTCCAGCATTTCGGGAGAGACTGTGAGTGGAATACAAAATGATGTCCATTCTCTGGTTCTCCAGCTGTTACTGAACTGCAGCTTCCAGTTCAGTATCAGGTTGGGGGTATGCTGTTGATGAACTTTTTTAAATTCTCTCTCTATTTGTGTAATTGATATATTAAGAGATAAACAGTGTTGGACTGGGGTCTCCGTGGGGCTGCCACCTGGAGGGTTCTCCACCCCAGTCACTCAAGCCTCCAACACTGTTGCAAATCTCCACACCGCACCTTCCTACTCAACGCATTCCTCCGAGCCGCACCACTCCCCCCCCCCCCCATGCGTACCTTTGAGCCACACCACTCCCCCCCTACAGGTACCTTCCAATCAGAACACTAACTTCTCCCTGCAGGCCAAGCAAAGGCACCGGGTTGTCTCCTGGTGCCCTGCCGGCCCAATCTAACACTGGAGATAGATACCTCACTGTTTTCCCTTTGCTTCAAGTTCTCTAGCTTCTGCAACAGTCTTACAAATTGTAGTCTGAGACTTTAAAAAAATAACATTTCTTTTCAAACTCTCAGCAAGGACCTTGTTAACACTTCACACAGGCATGTATCCACCTAAAGAAGCCAACAGGAGCTTTGATCGTACAAGCGGGGTGTAACCAGCTAAAATGTTAGGGGCATAAGATTACCATGAGCAACCAATACGTCTGTGTAAACATATACAGAGAGAGATTTTCAGCATTAAAATCATATTTCACAAAGCAAAATGTAAAAGTAAAAAATGTAGTCTCAAATTGCCTTTTAAGAGTGCACTATCATAGAGATCTTGTGTTTTATTGGTCTTAAGTTAGGTACCCCTTACCCCCAAAACAACGGTAGTCAAGCAAATAGCATAGAGTTTATTATCCACTCTTAGTACAGAAAAATGGCTAGTAAACAAACCTGCCTATGTAAGAAGGCTCACTTATCTCTAAAAGTGCAATTAGGACAATCCCCATGTTTATTTCTTCGGAGTGCACCTTATCACAAATCGAGTTCAGTAGCTGCAGATATTTTCTGGCGTCATTTACGGTATTCAGTGGTCACTTCTCCAATGTGATCCATTACCCGGAAACCCGCTATTCAGAAAGCTACAGGACAGACATCTCCCATAGACTCCATTTTAATCAAATAATTCAAATTTTGAAAAGTGATTCCCCTTTTCTCTGTAATAATATCATCCCAGCTAAAATATACTGTAATTAATCCTTATAGGATGCAAAACAAACCTATTGGGTTTCTTTAAACTTTAAACAGCGGTTTAGTAGAATTAAAGTATGGAGATCCAAATTACAGAAAGAACACGTATCCAGTCCTGAGCAATGTGGATAACAGGTCCCATACCTGTGTGGTATAGGGTAAAATCCCAGAGACTTGAGCCAGGGGTTGCTAATGATTTATTTAATAGGAGCAATGACAAATTCTAGTGCCACAGGAGACTCAATATTTACAGTTCTATAACAGTGCCTGGGTGCAGTGCCCACAGTTAGGTTCCGAAAATACTGGGCATCTCTCTGGTGTACTACTGGGCTACCTTCACTGAGGGAATCTGAATAGTGATGAGTGAATCTGTCCCATTTCCCTTGTAGGGCTCATTGATTTCTGTGCTTCTGTACTTCTGTGAGTAAAACCCTGTTACAATTTACTATGTAATTTACCTACAGCAGGGCAGCAAAGTGAAGTGCTTTACACACTGACCAGCTGGGTCTGTTTGGCCTTAGGTGGCTATTCAGTAGGACTTAGGCTAAAGTCCCATGAAGCGAGTTAAGGTGGCCATACATGCTAAGATCCACTCGCTTGGCGAGGTCACCAAGCGAGCAGATCTTCTCCCTAAATCTCCACCTACAGGTGGGCGATATCGGGCTAATTCAGGCGTTTGGCCGTGGGGCCGAATGATCGAATTAGAACGACGGGTATAGGTGCAGTCGGTTTGGGGACCGCATCAACGAGCCGATGTGATCCTCGATCCGACTAAATTTCTAAACCTGCCTGAACGATATCTGCCGATTTCAGGCCAGATATCGGTCGGATAGGCCCGTCGTTAGTGCCCCTACATGGGCCGATAAGCTGCCGAATCTATGTAAGGGAAGAATATCGGCAGCTACAATCGGCCTGTGTATCGCCACTTTTAGTCGTCCACGATATCTGGTGGTGACAAAACAGCTTGAAATGCCTTTCCACAAGCAACAATAGGAGTCGCTGGTGGAAAGACTTTTGCATCGCTTCTGCTTTCTGAAGTTTCCTGACGACTAACTCGCTCCATGGGACATTAGCCTAAAATCCCTGGCTGGACAGTTCCCCAGAGACTCTATAGAGACACACAGAGAGTGAGGTCTGTAAATCAAGCGCATAGAAGTCAATGTGCCTGTACATACTGTATTGCTGCCTGATAAGGGGTCTGTAAACTCACAGTCGTTTCTTGCATTGTCTTGCTGTTGAAAGCTATTTTTGTGTTTTTGAACTGTTTAGGGAAGAAAACTGCCTTTATTTTTCACCTGCTGCTGCCGGCTGAAATAAAAGCCATTTTTCTTTTGCTGTCCTGAAAATGACTCTCTGTGAACCTGCCACAGGCAGTATATTTACCCAGCAATGCCGGTTTAAATAATCAGGGAATGAGCCGTGTAACATTAAGGCTCTTCTTATCATTTTGCTTATATGAGAGGGAAATTGAATAGTATTCAGGGTAATATTGCAGCGAGCTTAAACTCTTTCCTCTTAGACTGCCTGATATTAGATGAACTACGCATGGAAATCAACACATTTGCAGCCACGGGAAAGCTAGCTTTGGATATATTCTGTATCTATTTGGAAAAGATTAAAAAGAGGAATGAGATTATAGATATCTGTGTTTAATATTTACCTACTGATTTGAGAAGATCTTTATAGCAGTCAAGCTGTGGGGAAATACTGGCTTCAGATTTCTTATTTATGACAAATTTAGTCAAGTACAAAACAGGTAATGGCATTCTTGTCTCATTTAAAAAATGCAAGTTACTCTTCTTTAAAGGAGAAATGAAATCTAAAATGAAATAAAAATGAAAAATGTTGTATTTTATATACTGATATACTGACTATTTATGTACCAGCTAAGAGGTGCTGCAGCCCTATAATAGTAATGATCCATGTAGTCACGTTTGTCCACAGGAGCTCGCCATCTTGGGTCTTGTTAGGCCATGTTTTTAGGACACTGGACTTGCTCAGTTTACTCTGCGCTGCTGTTGAAAAGCTGAGATTAGGGGGCATCAAAAATGAAGCAAACAATGAGGGTTGTCTGTCATAGAAGCTGATGCTACAGCGCCAGAATTTGGAAAACGTCATCAATATATCCGATTTTTCACTCAGCAATAGCTTATAAATTGTTCTGTATTGTGAGAGAAGCTTCTTTCTACAACTACAATTACTCTTTTAAAGGAAAACTATACCCTGAGAATAAATACTTAACCAACAGTTTATATCTGTTATATAAGTGGCCTAAGAAGCCACCATTTAGTGATGGCCTGTGTGCTCCCTCCAAGATCACATGACCAGAAATAATGCAGCTCTAATTGCAGCATTCATTGGCTGATATGACCTAAGAATGTTTATGTGCACCGTGAATCATATGATCCTAGGGGGCGGCCCTTAATAATTATAATGGCAATTTTCTATATAGGAGTACCCAATGGGACATACAGGTATAGGACCCTTTATCCAGAATGCTCGGGACCAAGGGTATTCCGGTATTTCCATAATTTTGATCTTCATACCTTAAATCTACTAAAAAAAATCAATAAAATATTAATTAAACCCAATAAGATTATTTTGCATCCAGTAAGGATTAATTATATCTTAGTTGGGATCAAGTACAGGTACTGTTTTATTATTACAGAGAAAAGGGAATCATTTAACCATGAAATAAACCCAATAGGGCTGTTCTGCCCCCAATAAGGGGTAATTATATCTTAGTTGGGATCAAGTACAGGTACTGTTTTATTATTACAGAGAAAAGGGAATCATTTAACCATTAAATAAACCCAATAGGGCTGTTCTGCCCCCAATAAGGGGTAATTATATCTTAGTTGGGATCAAGTACAAAGCACTGTTTTATTTTTACAGAGAAAAAGGAAATCAGTTTTAAAATTCTACATTATTTGATTAAAATGGAGTCTATGGAAGACGGGTTTGCGGATAAGGGATCCCATACCTGTACTACTAAAAAAATATATTTATATGAAAATGGTTTATTTAGATGAAGCAGGGTTTTACATTGTTGGGGGTATAGTATTAAAAAAGGCTCCCATGTTACTGTTTAAAAAAAAATAGTAGATAAATATGGTAGACATTGCATCTGTAGAACTAATAACGATAAATACTACTACTCTAACTAACTAATTTCCTGTTTAATAAAATGGTACCATTTATAGTTTATTAAATATTTACTTGTTTACAAATCAACTAATAAAAAATCTGTTACCAGATAATATTTGTTTGGTTTGTTACCGAACAATAAAGTGAATAAACCATTTATTTATGTGTAAGTGTATTGAATCTAAAATACTTTGTATATGTAATGTTACACAATGGAGACTGAGAATAGTCTTTAATAATCAGACGTTTTTCCACATCTTCAAGTGCTGAGCATTGAGTAGTAGTTAAATGTAATATAATAACTCTAAAGACAGCAGTAAAACTGGTAGCATAGAAATTTGATTCTATACACAGCACAGATATAGAAAAATAAACATGCAACTGAATGCCTCTTTAGCTGCTTATATTAAAACAAAATAATAAAGAATTTAATAAGTCAGTGCGGAGGAGGATTGCTCAACAAGTCGTCAGTGTTGGACGATTGGTGCTGCAAATGCCCCACCTGCTGCAGTTTCATTGCCCTTATTGCTCCTGTGTTTGTGTTACTGCATTCAGGGTAACAGGGGGGGCAGGTGGTATTATCAGAGGTAAGGATTTCTGTGTAATGTTATGGTAAAATGGACTTCCTGGGGCTCTCAAAACCACCAGACTCTCTTGCCTTAGGTGTGGGCCCTTACATATATTTAAGGCAGGGTGTAGTGCAATCTCTTGGGTTAAGATAACAAGAATAGGGCCAACAAACAACAAGGCTTTATTAACTTGATCCACAACCTGATCCAAGGCTCATTCATCTTGATGAATGTCAGTATATTCATAGCTGTGTCTGCTTTTCAGTGATTCTCTGGTCTGACAGGACGTTGGCAGGGGGGCAAGTCAGCACTTCCAGAGCTTACTGTGCCAGTTCTGGACACTATTCATACTTTAACACCCAATCTCTTCCTGACTGCCTTCTAGATCCAGCAGATGATCTCTCTTCTCCTCCTGTTCTGTGCTTTCTCAGCCACAGACAATATGTGGGGTGTGTTTGGCCCTGTCTCTGCTCCCCCTGGCACCTAGTCCTCCTCTACTTTATTCTATGGGCAGAATCTCATTCTCATCCTGCCTTCCTGCTGCTTCTACCCACCTACAGAGCCTGCCCTCCCTTGCATCCTCCTTGGGGATATTGCCCTTCTCTAGCAGGCCGACTAAGGCATGCTTGAGCAGGAAGACCAGGGGTACAACATTGCTTATATATGCTTTGTCCCTGGTAACAAATAGTATGGCCTTCTCAAAGGGCACAAGTACTCATCTGCCACCACTGCTCTTTGTTAAAGTGCCTCAGTTGTGCCCCTGAGTACTCCTGGTACTATGCTCCAGCAGTTCTGCCCAGCGATGTTCAGGGAAGAGATCAGCTGGTAGGACACCACATTTTCATATTTTTCTAGTCTCTTTTATCATTCTTACCAATTCCCTATTATTTCCTTGCTCATAACTTCTGCACCCAGTAGCACATTCCCTCCTGCATTTATCCCTGTCAGTGTGCTTCATTCCATTCCCCAGATAATAAAACAGAGGAAATCTTTTCCCCAATATAATAGAATACAATGAAGTTTGAAGGGGACTGGCTTCTCTGCAGAGATCGCTACAGTACTATAGAACTAGATCAATGCAAGAGCCATGCAAGAACATCCTTTGTTCATAAGTACTTACAAAAGGCAGTATTAACCTGTCTCCCTATAATTCAGTCTTTCTAACCTTGCTTGGTAATATTAACATTCCTGTAGGGAAAAAATGCAAGTCTCCATCTCAAAACGTACAAATTATCAAAGATATTACTAAAGACTCATTCATTATACTATCCACTATGAAACAGAAATTTCCTTTTCTAGCTCATTTGCCCTTACAAATAACACATTCTACTACACAAGTATTTTGATGATTGACAGATAAAGACAACCCTATCAATTATCTTTGGCTAAATCTTTCGAATAAATAGCAGCTAGTGATGAGCGAATCTCTGCCGTTTCGCAGATAATTTGCAAAACTGAAAATTTTGCCAAATATTTACAAAACTCATTGAAGGCATGGGTACAAAATACACTGGTTATTGTGTGTGTGTCATTTTGTGCTGCATTTTTCTTGTGGTGAACATTTACATTGCAGCGGTTTTGCAAAAACATTTGCCTATGGTGAAGTGCAGAATTTTACCAAAAATCTATGCCTGGCGAATAATTTTGCTCATCACTACTAACGGCCACACACCTGACTTATCACCGGATTATGGGCACAATCCCTAGCCTCAGAACTAACCTTCCACCCCACAAGTCCTAAACAGCAAGAATCCCATGGCAGGGACTTTACTACTGTTTCTGCCAACTATCCCACTACAACCCATACTAATTAACTCCCTCAAAAGGTCGTACGGGTGGGAGCTCTTAAGGTAAAATGGCACCCCTACTCACCTCTCTCCTTAACTCCCGTAACCTGAAAACCAACCAGGCCTTTTACTAACCTTGTCATGGCCCTGTTCTCTTGTCTTGTGCCTTGCTTTGTCCTTTGAGTCCCTTGAAAGGGCAGCATCAATGTAAACCAGTAACATACCCCCTCATTTATTTAAGAGCCGTTACCCAGAACATAACTCAGACACATGCCTGTTTGGGTTGAAAAGGCCACAGCCCGCTTTAAACTTGCAAACATTTTTTACAACATATACCCACACAACAACTGAGTCTCTGAGGCTACTAACCCCCCATGCTATAACAACCACACCCCACTAATCACCAGTTTATGGCCACAATCCCTAGCCTCAGACCTAACCTTTCACCACTGGCATTTATGTTTAAACCTTCAACCCTATCTGTTCGGTTCAGATTAAATATATCCATCGCCACCTCAGACAGGTGCATTCTGTCCATCCTATAATAACCAGGCAACTTACTTTCAAGCTCCTTGTGCCTAACCACCACTCCCCTGAAGCAATGAACATAAAAACTCATTAGTTTATTCCCTTTCCTTCTGCTCCATCCATTGAATCAAGTTCATTTGTCCCTCACCATATCAACTGGCCTATTGTTTGAGACTACACTATGATCACACCAGGGCGAAGGGCATGGCATTTTTGAGAATCTGCAGTAATGCAGATTTAACTACAAGCCATCAACTTATACAGCTGCTGCCTGGCATTGCTTACTACAGCCTGGTATTGCTTACTACAAGGACTCCAAGGTCCTTCTCCATTATGGATTTGCCAAGTGCAGTTCCATTCTTGCCTGAGGCAAGAATCTCAACTTGCCTCATGGAAGCAGAACTCCTGCCATCCTGTAACCAGTTTCCTATCCATGTATAAACAACTTTACTTAGCCAAATGCTTTGGCTAAATTCAAATAGATCACATCAACTGCACCCCCACTGTCCAGCTTCTTACTAACCTCATCATTACAAGCAATCAGAATTGTCTGACATGACCTGCTCTTTATAAAGCCATGCTGATTACTGCTCATAATGCCCCATTCTCTGCTGTTGAAGATTAACTCTCCCCATGTTGGGGATTTCTTGACAAGGGGACTCCTCAATTGACCCTTCACCTTGAGACACCCCACTGAACCCCCTTGTTACATATCTTAATGAAACACCAGGAGACAGAGGTGGAGAAAATGGCCACAGCATTTATTTACATTTTATCAAATAAATAGGACCTTGCCAGCCTAACCCAAGGCAATATTCTAAAGCCATAATTCCATAAGAGGTCGCTACTATGTTCTGCCGTTCCTTACTGAAGACTTGAATGAGTATTAGACTGCCTCTACCTACAGAGAGGATGGCCCCAAACTCTGCTACCAGCAGGAGCTGCATTACCAACCATGAGAGAAGTTCAGCAGCCCTGCTGCTGGTCCTGGATCTGCAGTGTCTCGATGATAGGAAATCCAAGCAGGCTGTCACCTATCACAAGCAGTAGTAGCGTCTGTATCTATCAATCCACCGTGCAGTCACAGAAGAGAACCTCCTTTCTCCCTCTGCTAAAATGACCTGTGCAGTACTCTGACAAGGTCCTACCGCTGTTGTGACAAATAAAACTTAAAATATATTATCATATATCCACTATTTTGATCCAGAGGAAGGCAAAAAACCCAACCTGAAGCCTGTGCCAATTATGCCTCAAGAGCGAAAAAATTCCTTCCTGACCCACTGGGCGTTTGGAAACATTCCCTGGATCAAGAAATCGTTGTTAACATGAATTAAACACAAAGCTGACTCTCAAGTTTATACCATATAAAGATACAGAAAGCACAATATAACAATGCATTCAGGTAAAATTCCACATTCAGTTATTGATAGATAATATGAAAACCAAAAGAAGAGAAAATCCTGACATTTTGCAAAATATGCAAAAAGAGGGAGGGTGGGTGGGATGTTTCTACCTGCTCAGAAGATAAGGAAGTGAGTGCTTTTCTGACATCACATCCCTCTCTTTCTCCGCCCCTCCCCGGGCCAGCCTTCTCCTGCCTTAACTCTTTCCTTCTCACCTAATCACAGTTGCACCCGGTTCTGCCAATCTCTAAACATAAACCAGTGTAATCTGGCTGCTGGTTATTCGGATCCCTTGTCATGCAGCCCCTACGCTTATATCTCCAGGGCTTTCCTTTCTCATCCCAATCACCTAGGCAAACAAACACAATGGCAGTCTCTGGTCGAAAAGCCATCCTCCCAGCCGATTTACTCTACAAAGTATAAGATAGTATAAGTTTGTATGCACGTGCAAAAAAGATATCTGTATACACTGTGTGTATATATATATATATGATATATTGCAAATAAGCAACTTCATTTGCCATATACAGCACCTGTCGTTTTAACTGGCTTACAACTATTTTCATTCTGCATCTCCATCTATTTTGCATATTCTATCCATTTTTTTATTGTGGAAGCTTGAATTCATTTTTTAATGATACCTTGTAAAAATAAACTGCACCATGCATTTCTGTAGACTAATTGTTTCCTAAGGATCCAAACTAGAGCAGTCTTCAAGGCTTCTTCTAATAGCCAATTATCACCAAATTGTTTCCTTACTGCCTTTCTTCTATCCCAACGTGTGCTTTCCCATAGATATTTTTGTGTTGAACAGGTGAAAGTACCATTTGCTCTGAAAATAGAAATGAGTCATTGGGTGCACACTGGCGCCATGCTTAGTGTATAACAAACATATTAAGGAAGAATAGGGGAGCGTTTCCATGCTGATAGCAGGTGCAGCATAAATAGGAATAGCCCTGACATTAGCAGATTCAGACATTCTTCTACCTTAATATCTACTCATAACAATGCCCAAAAACCTCTGTACTTTTGAAGGTTATCAAATATACATTTTGGGTAGAGTAGTGCTATGGAAAATCACAAGACCCAGTTCAAAAACGTCTACCCTTGAAAGGTGTTTTGATTACTAGCACCGGGTGCAGTAACAATCATTCAGCACCCTCCAGGCATTTAAGCCATTCTTCTCTGTATAAAGGTGTTATAATCTGTTTCCTAATGGACTGGTTATATGAAGGGTCACTACTAATTAGCAAGCCAAGTGCAAATTGGGAAATCTGGGGCCCTTATCCCAATCTTTGCTGCCCTAAACCCTACCCACAAATCTGGGCCTGCCATTATGTTGGAAACATGTACATTGGGAATATACAACATATGAACCTTGAGCTGGTGTTAATATACAGTACTATCATATTAGATTAATTTGGTTTACTTTTATATTTTTAATACGGGTATTGGATCCCTTATCCTGAACACCATTATCCAGAAAGTTCAGAATTACGGAAAGGCCATCTCCCATAGACTCCATTATAAGCAAATATTTCTCATTTTTAAAAATGATTCCCTTTTCTCTGTAATAATAAAACAGTACCTTGTACTTGATCCCAACTAAGATATAATTACCCCTTATTGGGGGCAGAACAGCCCTATTGGGTTTATTTAATGGTTAAATGATTCCCTTTTCTCTGTAATAATAAAACAGTACCTGTACTTGATCCCAACTAAGATATAATTACCCCTTATTGGGGGCAGAACAGCCCTATTGGGTTTATTCAATATTTAAATGATTTTTAGGAGATTTAAGTTATAGAGATCCCAATTATGGAAAGATCCTTTATCCAGAAAACCCCAGGTCCTGAGTGTTCTGGATAACAGATCCCATACCTGGACAGCCCATAACCTCCCTGCTGCTTGTCATTTTCCTTAACATAAACAACAACAGCAAAATGCCTCCATAGACTTGTTATTATCAGAATGAGACCTGTAGGAGTCCATGGCAGGATAACGCATATGCATACAGGTATGGGATCCCTTATCCGGAAACCCATTATCCAGAAAGCTCCGAATTACGGCAAGGCCATCTCCCATAGACTCCATTTTAATCAAATAATTCAGAATTTTAAAACTGATTTTCTTTTTCTCTGTAATAATAAAACAGTACCTTGTAATTGATCTCAACTAAGATATAAATAATCCTTATTGGATGCAAAACAATCCTATTGGGTTTATTTAATGTTTTATTGATTTTTTAGTAGACTTAAGGTATGAAGACCCAAATTACGGAAAGACCCCTTATCCGGAATACCCTTGGTCCCGAGCATTCTGGATAACGGGTCCTATACCTGTACAGCAGGGATCCCCAACCAGTGGCTCAAGGGCAACATGTTGCTCCCCAACCCCTTGGATGTTGCTCCCAGTGCCCCCAAACCAGGGAGTTATTTTTGAATTCCTGACTTGGGGGCAAGTTTTGGTTCAATAAAAACAATATTACCTACCAAATAAAGCCCCTGTAAGCTGATAGTGTGCATAGAGGCCCCTAATAGCCAATCACAGCCCTTATTTGGCTCCTCCATGAACTTTTATGGTGCTTGTGTTGCTCCCCAAGTCTTTTTACATTTGACTGTGGCTCATGAGTGAGAAAGGTTGGGGAGCCCTGCTGTACAGAGATCTAGCTGCTGTATTTATACACTAACCAATCCTAAATTCAGAATAAAAGGTTATTTTTATGCATGTCTTCTCTCTGTTTTTTCCCCAAACCATAAACAAATGGCAGTAAGATACACATATATTGGGATAACCGAGAGTCAGTATCCATAATGGGAGGCCAGATACACTGTTCTTAAAAAACAAAGAATAGTAGAATAGTAATAGTAATTTACTATTTAGACAAAGAAAAATGTATAAATGAGGTCATATGCTGAAGGTGGCGGTTAGCCTGCTCGTTGTGATACAGGGATGCACTAATTTACTGAAAAGGTGATAGATTCAAGGCACAGTCTCCTTGGTGATAAATGCTAATTCACAAAGCTACTTTCTAGAAATAGACTTACTAGGTCTATAGATTTAGGAGGATAAGAGATACACAAGGGTCTGATTTGCAGTGACAGTTAGG
Source organism: Xenopus tropicalis (assembly GCF_000004195.4). Lineage (NCBI taxonomy): Eukaryota > Metazoa > Chordata > Amphibia > Anura > Pipidae > Xenopus > Xenopus tropicalis. The sequence goes on from NC_030686.2 coordinate 32,593,138, forward strand.
AAAGGAGAAATTCTTTGGGACAGGCTTTGGCATTCGAGTTGCAGTAGACTACTGTCATCTTTAGCCTGCCAAGATCTGCCAGGCAGTCATAGGAATTGTGATTCTAGCAATGCTCAGAGGGCAACAGGATGTTTTTTTAATGAAATTAGGTTTGAGTCGGTTTTCAGGAAGATTAAGCAGCTCTCCATAGGTTTTAATCTCTTTCTGTTATTTATATAGTGCCAACACATTTCAACAGTGTTTTAAAGAGAATATACATCATGTATATAAGTCCCTGCCCCCAGGGTCGGACTGGGGTGTCCAGCACCCACCGGACAGGGGTGTATTTATAATAAGGCACCCTGTGCCTAGGGGGGCAGGTTTTGGGGAGGTGGCCCTCATGTGATTTTTAAGAAAAAAGGAAATAATGCCCCTAACCTCACAGATTACACTTGTCTAATAATGTGTACTTGTTTATAGAAAAATGTCCTTTTTTGTATATTATTTTTAGCAAATCTTCAACACAGTCACACAATACCAGACAATAATTCTCTAAGTAGCTTCTAATTCAGTTTTATCCAAACATTACAGAAATGTGTTGTGCTGGGTAACGGATTATATGGCCAAATTACATTAATCAGAGTTTTAGAAATAGATTGTTGTGCGCAGCTGAGATCAAAGCTTTTTAGTTCTAATTCAATATAGAGAGGAAATACTGACTTTTTCCATAGAGATTGTCTAAAATGATGGTCAAGGCAGCATGTATCTTGTCAATAGAGCATAATGGCCCCAAACTAATGCTTTCTTGCATTTTACATAGATTTAGAAAAAGTTAACTAAAGTCATTTAAAAAATAAGCCATGAAACAGAAACTTGTGCATAAATCCAAATCCAGATCTGTCCATCACTGTTCACTTCTTTCCGGTTAATCATTATAAATGTAAAGCCTAAGGACATTTTGCCCCAAACACCAATTCCTTCAATTGCCAGAACTGTTCTTTTTACATCCTATTTACTAACTACAAATTCTCACACTTGTAGACTAATTCCAATTCCTTGTGGCCATGGGTATTCCGCAGTTCTGGGGGCATTAGGGTGTTTTAACGCCAGCATTTCCAGCTGTTTCTCCCCTGCTTCTCCCTTTTTTAATTCAGTACCTTTTCTATAAATGAGGTATCCGGATATTGTCTAACTACAGTTCAGCACACGTGGCTGAGTCTGGGCAACTCTGATGGCTCCCTTCACTATAAGAGTTCTACAGGTTCCACAAGTTCAGGAGTTCTAAAGGCCACAAAAGCAAGCCACTTAGTGTTTGCAACACCTGACTTGCAGCAAGGGAAGTGATCTGCTCTGAACTTTGCATCAGGGAATAACTATGTTCAGTGGCATAACTAGAAGTTACTAGGCCACAAAGCAAATTTAGGGCCTCAGTTTGCTAATTCTCCCAAGATGTATTGAAATTGCTTATTAGTTAGGGCCTTACTGGGCCCTCTGCACTCCTGGGCCCCCTTCAGAAGGGTCTGCTTCCTCTGTAGTTACGCCCCTGACTTTGTTCCTACCTCTCCTGCTGTCCTTCATCAATATATTTCTGGTGAACAAAGGCAGTGCACCAAATCCATTATTTTGGATTTAAGCCGAATCCTGATTCTTTTATGAAAAAAAAAAATAGATTTTTTCTTTCATGTGACCAAAAGTCCCATGAATATGGGATTTGGTGCATTTCTAATTGAATCATTAATTTTGAAACATACATAAGGTTCTGTTGCGTACAGGAATACAGGGGCTCCCCATCTTGTGATACCATATAACGATTAGACACATCGCTATAGCATTCACTGGTTCCCCAGTTTATTATGTACAGCATTTAGCCCCTAGCCAAATTATCTACACAGGGTAATAAGCCAGCTTGAATATAGTGGGATATTACCTTTGCTAGACTGATATCATGGTCCTGCCACTGGCTTTAGTACATTCTCAGCATACTCAATGGTGAGGGGCTGTTTGGGGTCTGTGTACTTGAAACGTCAGGGCCTATTTTAAATCCCAGTCCAGGCCAATGCAGAATCAGGGGTGAGGCCCAAGTCAGCGGACCAGCAGATACTCAGCTTCTGTTTATACATAGACCGAGAATCAGTCCCACATGGCTCTTGGCTAATGTTTGTCCCTATAGAGAGACCCAGAACTGATAAAAATAGCTGAATAACTCAGTATTGGAAAGGAATTTTCAGCTGGTTGAAAGTGAAGGGCTGGGTGGGCTGAGCATTGCATGTCATTTTGTGTTTCTATAGCAGCAGTTCCCAAATTATATTTCCCAAAGTTCCAACACAAAATACGGCTGGCGAGGAAAGATATGCCAGTCAAGTGTCCATAGCAGCAATGCAATTTGTGTCAACTCAGCATTCTTGTAAAGACATCAAATCTGTGTTTCAACTTTGGTGAACTGGAGAAGGCAAAAGTACTCAGCAGCTATATAAATATACTTGGTCCTTAGTTAAGCAGTAAAATAAATGGTAACATTATCTGGAAACTCATTATCCAGAAAGCTCTGAGATATAGGAAGGCCATCTCCCCTTTTAAGCAAATAATTCTAATTTTTCAAAAGGATTTCTCTTTTCTCTGTCATAATAATAAAACAGCACCTCGTACTGTTTGAATCTTTGCTACCGCTGGAGACTAATATCCCCAAAATGCCAAGGAGCAATTTAATTGGCCCCAATAGATATCTGCATCAGTCTGAAATGCCTTTCCACCGGCAACAAAGTTAATCACCGGTGTAAAGGCCATTGCTTTGGTTTTCCAAAGTCGTGCAAAGTTTCCTCCTGCAGGCAACTTTGCATGACTTCAGAAAACCAAAGCAATGGCATAGGCCTTTCCACCAATGATTCCCTTTGTTGCCAGTGGAAAGGCATTTTGGCACGAAGTCACACACGGTAGCAGAGATTCATCGCGGGTGACTAAATTGCTCTGTGGGACATTAGCCTTATAGAAGAGAGATTGCCAAGGCCACAGCATTGGTTCCACAGCCTTAATACTCCCCACTGATTTACCATGATGCCGTATGGTGACTTGTCAATTTTATAATAATTGCATAACTAAAAACCCCCTGTTTTTGTGGATACATGCACATACTAAACTGGTGAAAAGTGAAACAAGGAGACCAGGGAATGTGCATGGTTCATTCTCCTCTTTCTTTTGTATGCTTGCAGCAAATTTAGCCAAATCAGTTGCACTTCCAGTATGCTGGTGCTCCCACAACCCCTCCTTTTGTGTATTTTTATATTAAATAACAGAAAACTTTTTCAGCACAAAGAGGAGTACACAAAAAATATAAATATTCAGAAAGGAATATTTTGGGATGCCAGCACCCATGTCTAGGGTTCCCTACCATAGGTTACTATCTTAATGATCACTTGTTTATTCCCTTGTCAGGCATGGATTCGCAGCGAATTTCCGTGTTTTGCCATTGGTGGATTTTTTTGCGAAATGGGCAACAAAATTTGCTGTGGAAGAATTCGTCACGTGTCCAAAAATTGTTGCCGGCGTCAAAAGGAGTCGCGACCATCAAAAGAATTTCAAACGTATTGTTGCGCCTCAAAAGTATTGTCTTGTGTCAAAAAGAATTGTCTCTTATCATAAGAATTGTCTCTTGTGTCAAAAAGAATTGTCTCTCATCAAAATAATTGTCTCTTGTGTCAAAAAGAATTGTCTCTCATCGAAAGAATTGTCTCGCGCCAAAAAGAATTGTCGCGTATCAAACGTATTGTCGTGCGTCAAATGTATTGTCGTGCCTTAAACATATTGTCGTGCCTCAAAAGGATTGTCTGGCACCAAAATGAATTGTCTCTCATCAAAAGAATTGTCTCTTGTGTCAAAAAAATTGTCTCCCATCGAAAGAATTGTCTCGCGCCAAAAAGAATTGTCGCGCATCAAACGTATTGTCGTGCCTCAAGAGGATTGTCTGGCACCAAAAAGAATTGTCTCTCATTAAAAGAATTGTCTCTTGTGTCAAAAAGAATTGTCTCTCATTAAAAGAATTGTCTCTTGTGTCAAAAAGAATTGCCTCTCATCATAAGAATTGTCTCTTGTGTCAAAAAGAATTGTCTCTCATCATAAGAATTGTCTCTCGTGTCAAAAAGAATTGCCTCTCGTCATAAGAATTGTCTCTCGTGTCAAAAAGAATTGTCTCTTGTGTGAAAAAGAATTGTCTCTCATCATCAGTAGATTGTAAGCTCTTTTGGGCAGGGCCCTCTTCACCTCTTGTATCGGTTATTGATTGCTTTATATGTTACTCTGTATGTCCAATGTATGAAACCCACTTATTGTACAGCGCTGCGGAATATGTTGGCGCTTTATAAATAAATGTTAATGTAACAAGAATTGTCTCTCATCAAAAGAATTGTTGCGTGTCAAACGTATTGTTGCGTGTATTGTCACAACATGGGACAATTTTTTTTGACGCACAACATTTTCCCTGTTTTGCGAATCTTTCGAAAAATTCGCAATTTTTTTGGGCGAAGCGAAACGGGACAGATTTGCTCATCACTAGCTGCCTGTTCCGATCAGAGCCTTGCCATTGAGATTGCTTCCTTTGTTGCGTACAGATATATATATATATATATATACATATTTCATTTTGTGCGTAGTAAAATCTGCTCTATTCAGCAGATGTATTTTCATGTTACTGTCCTTTTAATTAGCTCAAAATGTTGTGTATACAGAGTCAGCACAGTGTTAACAACTGGAGCCAGTAGGTGTGACAGAGTGCTGTGCCCCTATTGCGCCTATCCAGCACTTTGTGAAGGAAGCGAGCCCATGTGCGAATAGTGCTGGCACACCGGTGGTTACCCCATATGAACAATGCATGCATCAGTGAAGTGCACTCGAATTAGCAATGCAAATGTCATTTTCCGGCACATCAATACAGTCTTAGAAATGTGCAAGCTCTGATAAAATAATAAAAATGAGCTGCAAACATTCTCGATGTTCTGGTGTAATACATACCCCATCCCATCACAGCATTTAATTATCCTCTATAATGACTGAGCTTAGTGATTTTACTGATACTGCAAATTCTGTTGCCAGGTCTCCTACCCTGGGACTGGCTGCGATCCGCGTTGAATGTAAACGTAGAATTAGCAGCTCACAGCTGGAGGTACTTTGCTGTTATTATTATTATTATTATCCTCACTTCACGCAAACAAACAGCGCAGTAATGTACAGTAGGACTACTGCTTCATTCATTATTCATAAAGGACCGGCCTATGTGTAAAATCTATTCAAATTTTGTGTTTTCTCCATTTCTATAGATGTCTGTGTGTCCATAGTGTATATACAGTGTATGTATAAATAGAGTAGCAAGGATACATATAGCAACAAAATACTGCCAACAAAATACCGTAGCTACATACTGTAGCAGGAATGCATTGGATCTATAATAAATATTTTTCCCACTGTGAAATCTGCTGTGTATTCTATTCAAATATAATGGATGTGTGTATATATATATATATACCGTATTTTTCACCGTAAAAGATGCACTTTTTCTTCCCCAAAACTGGGGGGGAAAAGTTGGTGCGTCTTATACGGCGAACTGTCTTCCTCTCTGTGCCGCGGCTCTCTGCCGCATCCTCGCTTTTATAAGGTTTGTGCCCGTGCGTACTGACGTCACACGCACAGGGCGCAACCTTATAAAAGCACAGAAGCTGCTGGGAGCCGCGGCACAGAGAGGAAGACATCACGGGAGCCGGAGGCCGCTGGGGGGAGGTTAGGGGGGAAATGGAAGGTGCTTGGGGGCCCTGGGGGAAGCTGAAGAATGCTGGGGGTGCCGTGGGGGAGCTGGAGGATGCTTGGAGGCCCTGGGGGACGCTGAAGGATACTTGGGGGGGGCCCTGGGGGAAGCTGAAGGATACTTGGGGGGGCCCTGGGGGACGATGAAGGATACTTGGAGGGGGCCCTGGGGGAAGCTGAAGGATACTTGGGGGGGCCCTGGGGGAAGCTGAAGGATACTTGGGGGGGGGCCTGGGGGAAGCTGAAGGATACTTGGGGAGGCCCTGGGGAAGCTGAAGGATACTTGGGGGGGGCCCTGGGGGAAGCTGAAGGATACTTGGGGGGGGGGCCTGGGGGAAGCTGAAGGATACTTGGGGGGGGGCCTGGGGGAAGCTGAAGGATGCTTGGGGGGGGCCTGGGGGAAGCTGAAGGATGCTTGGGGGGGGCCTGGGGGAAGCTGAAGGATACTTGGGGGGGGGGGCCTGGGGGAAGCTGAAGGATGCTTGGGGGGGGCCTGGGGGAAGCTGAAGGATGCTTGGGGGGGCCCTGGGGGAAGCTGAAGGATGCTTGGGGGGAGCCCTGGAGGAAGCCTCATTATGTGCGAGCCCAGAGACAATTAACTTTATACAGTTGATATAAAATATTTTACTACAGTATTTGGTTCAGAATCTTTTTTTTCTAGATTTTCCTCCTTTAAAATTGGGTGCGTCTTATATTCCGGAGCGTCTTAAAGGGCGAAAAATACAGTATATATATATATATACAGGTATGGGATCCGTTGTCTGTAAACCTGTTATCTAGAAAGCTCCAAATTATAGGAAGGCCATCTTTCATAGACTCCCTAATAATTAAATAATTTTTAAAAATGATGACTTTTTTCTTTGTACAGGTATCGGACCCCTTATCCGGAAACCCATTATCCAGAAAGCTCCGAATTACGGAAAGCCCATCTCCCATAGACTCCATTTTAATCAAATAATTCAAAATGTTAAAACTGATTTCCTTTTTCTCTGTAATAATAAAACAGAACCTTGTAATTGATCCCAACTAAGATATAATTAATCCTTATTGGATGCAAAACAATCCTATTGGGTTTAATTAATGTTTTATTGATTTTTTAGTAGACTTAAGGTATTGAGCTCCAAATTATGGAAAGACCCCTTATCCGGAATACCCTTGGTCCCGAGCATTCTGGATAATGGGTCCTATACCTGTAATAATAAAACAAAAGCTTGTATTTGACCCTTACTAAGATATACTGTAATTACTCTTTATTGGGTTTATTTAATGTTTAATGATTCTTTTGTAGACTTAAGGTGTGAAGATCCAAACAGGGTTGGACTGGGCCCCTGGTGGGCCCTGGCCCTAGTGGAAGGTGGCGGGCCAGACCAGACCCTTTCCAGCGCTCCCTCTGCATGACCGTTCCTCCCGACGCGTTAAATTTACGCACACTCAGGGGAGGACATCGGGTGGGGGCCCCTGGGGGGGGGGTTAGGGGATGCAGCTGGTGGGGGAACCTGCAGGGCCCCTGGGGCGGGAGCCCCGATGGACCCTGCACCCCCCAGTCCGACCCTGGATCCAAATTATGAAAAGATCCCTTATCCGAAAAACTCTAGGTCCTGGGCATTTTGGATAACAGGTCCCATACCTATATATATATATATACACACTCACAGGGCTTGTAAAATTTAAAAAAAGATAAATTTTATTCAATATTTCTCCTGAAGACAAGTAAGGGGTCTTTCCGTAATTTGTATCTGCTAAAGATGATGTAAACATTAAAAAATAGGATTGTCTTGCCACAAAGTAGGATTAATTATATCTTAGTTTGGATCAAGTAAACTAGTTTTATTATTACAGAGAAAAAAATAAGTAATTTTAAAAAATATTGAATTATTTCATTGAAATGGAGTCTACAGGAGATGGGCTTCCCATAAGTGGGAGCTTTCTGGGTAATGGGTTTCTAGATAACGGATCCTATACCTGTTTTTATATATTTACAGTGTGTTGGAAAATCCTATGGAAAACAGATGTTTTCTAGAAGAAATATAAGGACTGCAGTAAATGCTCAGCAATAAAGAGTGACCTATTGCTCTGAGCCTGATAATTATGCTGCTGCTGAGTGCAGGGCTGCTACAGTTTAAAGAGGTGCGGCTGCACACCTTAGCTCTTTCTGACCTTTGCCTGGGGGGTAAGGATGGGGGGGCTCCCTTTCTCCTCTCTGTCTTGTGTGTGACAAAAAGACAAGAAGTGCTCTCTGACCTCTCCCTGAGAGGCTCTGTTGCTGCCATGCCAGTGAAGGAAGGCTTTGGACGTGATTAGAGAGACCAAAGACTGTATATTCTTGTTTGTGGTTCCTTTAGGAGGGAGCTGGTATAGAGAGAAAAAGAACCTGTGTGTTGGGCTCAGACCAGCAGCTGTTTATTTATTTTCTGGTTTCGGTTGGTGCTGTTTGCACTGCTTCATGCTCCCAGGGGAATGAAGAATAAAATACATACATTGTGACATGATTTTATGTAAAAAGTCTTAGGGGTGATTTAGCAAAGTTTCAATTGATTTTTTTCACAATTCAAGTTTTTTAGTGTTAAAACTTTCTCAGTTTGAATGTCTGGTATTTATTAAAGGAGAAGGAAAAGCTAAGTCATTTGGGGGTGCCAAAAGGTTAGGCACCCCCAAGTGACTTAGATCACTTACCTTCTACCCCGGGCTGGTGTCCCTGTACGGAGAGAACAGCACCAGCCCGGGGTACCTGGAGCAAGCGCTTCCTCCTTCCTTCTTCACCGCGCACGCATGCGCAGTAGAGTGAATTGTGGAACTTTAACAGAGAAGTCGGCTTTTTCACTCGACTGCACATGCGCCGGACTCGGAGTCGCAGCAAAACAAAGGCGGAAGGAGGAAGCGCATCGCTCCAGGTACCCCGGGCTGGTGCGGTTTTCTCCTAACAGGGGCACCAGCCCAGGGTACAAGGTAAGCGATTCAAGTCACTTGGGGGTGCTTAACATTTTAGCACCCCCAAGTGACTTAGCCTTTCCTTCCCCTTTAAGTGCAGAAAGACCCGAAAACTTGAATGTAAAATGTCACTATTTAAAAGCTTGCGAGTTTCTATAGAAGTCAGTGGGAGTTGCCCTAGGCTAAGTCAAGCCATATTTTCAATTCGCTATATTGGCGTTTTTCGAGTTTGGAACTTAAAACTTACAATTTGAGTTTTTCAATTCACTTGAGTTTTACTTATTAATAAATAAGCAAGCATTGGAAATGCGAGTTGATTTGATTTAGAAATCCATGAACTTGAAAACGGATAAATAAAAGAGATTAAGATCTAAAAATCTGAAACATACTGTTTGCATAGTATTGAAAGGAGAAGGAAAGTCACAATCACTTTGGGGCGCTAAAAGTTAGTGACTGTAATCACTTACCTGATACTCTGGGTCGGTGCTCCTGTTAGGAGAAAACTGCCCTGCCCTTGGGTACTTCATAGTGAGCACCGCAGAGCGATCCTGTTTCTTCCTTCTTCATAATCCTGGGGCCGACGTATGCACAGTAGTGTGAAAAAGCCGGCTTTTTATGTCAAAGAAATACTGTCATGGGAAAACATGTTTTTTTCAGAACACATTAGTTAATAGAGCTTCTCCAGCAGAATCCTGCATTGAAATCTGTTTTTCAAAACCACAAACAGATTTTTTTATATTTTTAATTTTAAAATTTACATGGGGCTAGCCATATTCTTCATTTCCCAGGATGCCATAGCCATGTGACCTGTGCTCTATTATATTTCAGTCACACTTTACTGCTGAGCTGCAAATTGGAGTGATATTGCCCCCCCCCCTCCTCCCAGCAGCCGATCAGCAGAACAATGGGAAGGGAGCAAGATAGCAGCTCCCAGTAGGTATCAGAATAGCACTCAATAGTAAGAAATCCAAGTCCGGCTTGGGACTCCTCCAGTTACATGGGAGTAGGAGAAACAATGGGTTAGCTTAAAGTAGTTCTAATGTGTAGCGCTGGCTCCTTCTGAAAGCTCAGACTCAGGCACAATGCACTGAGATGGCGCCTACACACCAATATTACAGCTAAAAAATACATTTGTTGGTTTAAGATTAAAACTTTAGATGGCAGAGTGAATTATTTGCTATGTAAACAGTGTAATTTAGAAATAAAAAGTACCCCATAAAAATCATGACAGAATCGTCTTTAAAGTTCCACTGCACGTGTGCACCGGCACAAATAAAGAAGAAGCAAAAGAAACATGATTGCTTGGTGGTGCTTGCTATAAAGAACCCCAAGCCAGAACAGTTTTCTGCTGATAGGAGCACCAACCAGGGTACATGCTAACTTTATTCACTGTTTTTGACCCCGTTTCCCAGACAGATGTTCCCCTTACTATTCAGGTTAGTCAGATGATAATTTTGCACTTCGGTTTTTCATTATGGTCAGGACTGAGATAATTGGATCACCTTTTTGCTTTTTATCCACTCCAGCGTTACTTGGCCTTGTGTTTGGTCATTGTCCTACTGAAAGCAGGGCTGTCAACCCACCCACATTTCTAGGAGTTTCCCAGACTGATATATCAGGCTGGGTGTAATGGATATGGATGGGGAGCTATTCATTTCAGATGTGGCACAACTGGGTATGGTCGGCTATTCCCTTTGCATGGCCAAAAGCCTCAGGATATCGGCTCTGGGTGAGTAAGTGCACAATGCACAGTATGTGCAATTTGCAAGCAGTAAAGACCCCTTGGTGATATGCTTGTACATTTGGATAAAACTAGATCATTAATTCCACATTTAAACCTGCCCTACATATCTCCTGCAACAATCACGGCTACAAAAACTTGTTAGATGCACAAATACAGTGAATGGTGGCTTACAGATTCTATAGCCCTTGTGAAGACTCCCCTATTCTTAAACACAGAAGAAAGAAACATTATCTATAGGAGAATTCCCACTGCAGGGAATAACATAGTTCAAACATAATTCTTACGTTGTCAGAGAGTTAAAAAAAAAAAAAGGTTTGATTTGCTTTTGTGCTCATATAGATTAATGCGTTTGAACTAAGTCTATATAAAAACTCTATTGTTGGAAGGTCACTAAAGGAGATCTTATTATTGAGCAATGGCTTACTGACATTTTACACAACAGGAACAAATCATGATTTATTTTATTTGCCATGTAAATATCATGTTACAGCTGACATCCTATCTTTAATGTTAGCTGGTGTAAATGAGATATGACATGCTCTTGAAAAGCTACCCCGCAGGTACATCTTACCCAACAGATTAAAACGAATGTCAGTCCTTTCCTTGAAATTGCTCATACACATTCTGCCTGACACCGGTCACAACATGAGCTCCAAGAAAGATGCACTACAGTACAATTACCTGCTTAATACAGATATAACTGTGCTTCAGTACTTTATATTGCCGTGTACAATATCCATCAGGGTTTCCAAACCCTCAAATTGCTTTCACTGGTAATAGGGAATAATATGCTGACAACATCAATGGAGGTTAAGGAAATGCCATCTACCAGTTTAACCTATTGTTCACAAAGTAGTTTGTTATTACATCCAGCGAAAGGCCTTTTATTGTATTCATGCTACATGATGTTGTTGATTTTGGCCAGAATTGTTGCCGAATATAGACAAAATTGTCACCAATTTTTATCACCACTCAGAGTGTGGATACTGGATCTAGTGATCTCTGATGACCCACAATGTAAAAAAACACAGAACAGAAATGGCTGTTAGTGGGAGTATTACGGACCACCCAATATGGTTTAATTCAGAACTAAATAAGTTCATATAAAGAGGAAAGCATTTAAAAACTACAAGTCAGGGTGGGACAGAAGCTGCATTTAGTAAAAGATAGTTTGATATATTTGATATATATATAGGTTGGTCATATTTTTCCTATGGATTGGATGTCGCACGCATTTTTTTTGACGCGACCGCTCCCAATTTGATGCAAGCACGCCTATGTTGACATGACCGTGACTTTTTTGATGGGCGGTAAATTTTTTTTGCGTGATTTTTCATTGACGTTTCGCATAACAATACGTCGATGGCGAGATGCGGAAATACCCTGCAAATTCATGCCAAGCGAAAACATTCGCTCATCACTAGTTACTATGTTCATTATTATTCAGTCTGGCCAGCCATTAAAGTTATCCACTGGCCAGTTATTAAGTATAATCAATCTTTCCCTGCTGTGGTTGTAATTTATTTGGAACACAGACTTACAATTTCTCTTACTAATTTAATTGAATCTCCTCTAGGGAACAAACCCAGTGTCATTTTCAAACAGAAACAGCTTAAATCAGCAACATCATGGGGGGCTCAATACACCCTACAGTGCCCCCCCCCCCCCATAAATTAGTTTTATATGAGCAAATTTGTATCCAGTTAAGTTTATATGAGAGAGTTAGAGAGCACAGTGGTATCAGGCTCTGGCTATGTGACTATCCAATACGTGTCTGGTGTTCTTACTCTATATACCTATATCATTATCTGTTATTTGTTGTCACATAAGACATATGAGGGCTGATTCACTAAAGTGTGTTAATTTTTATCAAACGCTTTTTTGCGTTAAAATAGATGAGAAAATTAATCGCATGCGCTAAATTTCGCGCTAACGAATGCATTAATTTTAACGCATGCTTTAATTTGCGCACAGAAATGAAAACTAACGCATGATTCACAAACACTTAGACGCGCTAAGTATCACATTAGTCTGTGCGAAAATTAACACCTACTTGGGGCAGGCGGTAATTATAGAAAAGTACGGTTCCTGAGCTTTTGGCAACACAATATGGACTTTGCAGTGGGATTTATTCCAGTCTGTGTTGGCCCCAGAGTGATGCAGCCGCCAGTTTGCAGGGAAATGGGCATTTGCAGAACAGTAATTTTCCGAAAGTAATGGCATGTATGGCTAACACGGCGTGCGTTGATTAGCGCACGTTCTGTCAAATACCGCACGAAAATAGTCTTCGCGACTAAAATAACGCAAGCAGTAAGCGTGTAAATTAACGCAAGTATGCTTTTAGTGAATCGTGCGTTAAGGCGCAAAAAATTAGACACGATAAAATTTTTAACGCACGCTATAAATAACGCACATTTTATTGACCTTTAGTGAATCAACCCTATGGATATATAAATCATATAATATAACCTGTGCTGGCTGTTTTGGTCTCTTCACTTTTGCTACTTCTGATGTACGCCTGACTGTTTGTTGTCTCTGATCTTTTTGGCTTGCTGTGACTGCTGCTTGCATCTTGAGTAGTACTGTCTGACCTAAGAAAAATACGCATCTCTCCAAATCTGGTCTTGAAAATGAATTATTAATTCATATAAAAAAACATCCATACACTTAAATGTTCCAGTTGATTAATTGCATCTACTCTATGCAGAGGAGACAGTGGGTCCTGCCACAAGCAAACTTGTATATATATATATATACTCCCATCCTTTAGTCAAGGTCACACAAGCTTTGGGCCCAAGCATAGCATTATTTATATCTACATCATTAAGCACTTACTATTTCTAATGTGCCTCAATATCAGTTTCCTTGGTGGCCCCTAATCCAATATTGACAATCTGATTATGAACTCAGAGAGTTCCTAAAATAATACACGTGTAATAACCCATTGCCCATATTAAGGCTGAACAGTCTCAATGTGCAGACCAAGAAGGGACTAGACATACCTAAACTGGTAAGGGTTTAGGGAAAATCAAGGTCCAGCCTGCGTCTGCTGGTGTTCCCTTACTCCTCTCCCACAGGCTGCTTTCACATTTACAGGTTAAATAAAAATGAGTAGACCTTCGCTGGCAAACACCTTTATACCCACAGTATTATTTTTGATGGTTCTAGTGCATATGATGTTTTAACTGCTTCAGTGGGGAATAAATGTTCTCTGAAAGGTCAGTTTTATGATTTCTCATGATAAAACCAAACCACATAAAGATGATTTCCTCATAATAATATGGGGTTGTGATTATCATAAAATATTAATTTCTAAGAGAAAAGTTGTACTTACATACATATATACTGGGCCTATATACATATAGAAGTATATATATATACACCTGTGGGAAGCAATAGATGGACAGAGAATCCTTCTGCAAAAATGTTAGATGATAGGCACATGTGTTCCAGGGAGATTAAATCCTTATGGACGCAGAAAGTATTTCATTTAATATATATGATTAAATTCATTAAATGTAACTAAAATAATCGTGTTGTGATGATGACTTTTGACTCACTCCTGTTCCAAATTATGATTCCTAACAGTAAAGCTGGCTCAGATTTGTTAAGCACTTATAAACTATACATACATACATACACATACATGCACTTTATGTGACCGAAACATTGGTCAGAAAAGTCAGTGTAGGACTGGCCACACTGGCCTGCTAGGATTCTAAGCTTAGAGGCAAAAATGGAGGTTTATTGAGAAGAGTCCAATAATAATAATAATTTCCATTATTGAGAAGAGTCCTTGGCAGGCCTATCAAGCCATACTTTACCCCAGGGCCTTTTTGACTTGTGAGCCACGTGCAGATGTAAAAAGTGTTATTGAGCCACACAAGCATGAAAAAAGTTCTTTGGGGATGCCAAATAAGAGCTGTGATTGGCTATTTGGTAGCCCCATGTGGGCTGCTGGCCTGCAGGAGACTCTGCTTGGAGTAAAACTGTCTCTGTGCCAAAACCTCCAGACCAGAAATTTCAAAACGGGCACCTACTTTGAGGCCACTGGGAGCAACTTCCAAGAGCATGGTTGCCCCCGAGCCACTGGTTGGGGACCACCGCTTTACCCCATTGTGACACATGGGTAGTACAACTGCAGTCACCTAGTGCAATTAGAGGTTTATTTTAGCTACCATGACAGGTCGATCAATGAATGGACCATTCTCGTGATAAATTGGGTACAGAACTGCTCTAGTGAACATAAATCACATCAGCTTAGGCAAATAAAAGAGAAATTGTTTAATCTGAAGAAGTTAGTTAACAGTAGTGTCAATACTGCGCCTGAACCTGCGGGATCGTAAATAAAATTTGTTTGTAATAGGTTTATATCACATTAAGTGACCTACTAAAGAATCTTGGTAAACTGGAATAGAAATATTCATTAATAATGCCCTTTTAAATATTTTTCCTTGAGCCGCCATTTAGTGATGGCTCCCTCAGAGATCAGCTGACAGGAAATAACTGTAAAAGGAAGTAGCGTGGGAGTAAAAGACAGAACTCTGGCCTAATATGTGACCTAATATGTATGTGTGCCTTTGTTTGTTTGTGCCATGAATGGTATGATCCCAGGGGGTGTCCCTACTGCAATTGTCTATTTAGCATTACCCAATGGCATACTACTAAAAAAGTATATTTTTATGAAAATGGTCTATTTAGATAAAGCAGGGTTTTACATATAGGATGTTTTATGCAATATCATTTCATAGAGACCTGCATAGATCGGGGGTATAGTTTTCCTTCAAGGGTAGGGTTTGCATTTTAGTTAGTGCCAGCTGAAATGAAACAGAGAAAATAGAAGTCTACATATCAGCAGCTGACTAAATGAGAGGAGTTTAATATAATTACTCAAGGACAGAGGCTTTCTGTGTCCTACATATGTAGCACGCATTGCTGGGATTTTAATGGCGAGATTTAAAAGGAGAGAAGTAAATGAGAGGCGCTACATTAATTATCTTGGTTACATAAAAGAAATCCGTGTTGCATTCAGAAACGTTGAGGTATTTTCTTTACAAGCTTACAGTCTGAGTGTAAGGAAATCTATAGACTGTCATTTGCACTTCTAGATAACACTCAATAGGGCTTTTCTATCCCTAATGCCATTGTTTCTGTTTCACACAAAAAATGCCTTATTTTGAGAAGAAAAAGAAATGTCCTCTTGGTCCTGGTGACAGGTAATAAAATTCAGAAATGCATCTAAACCGATAAATTATAAGAAATATGGCATATATAAAATATATCAATATTAGCATGAAGTGACACAGTTATTGCTCACAGTGAAGTCTGAAATGCAACTGCAGTGTGCATAGGGAATAATGTACCCCCTATTGTAAAACATAAAGATCTCAGAAGAGTTCCATGACCATTTAAACGCTTCTGTCAGGAACCAACCAGGATAGAACTCTGGACTGAGTGCTGAACATTACCTGTACTCCTGAGCCACTGGGTGCAGTTACATTGGCACTGTCTGTCCTATTGTGGTACATCACTTATCCTTCCCTGCTTCTCTCTCTCTTCCCTCCGCCTACCTCGTTGACATGTGACATGTGCCAATGATCATGTAATTAAGGGACTTTATAAGCCCTCTCATTATGCTCCCTATCCTGATCCTGCCGGTTCTGCTATTAAATCCTTGCCTGATCCCTGCCTATTCCCAGTTCCTGAGTCCAAACGACCTTGCCTTGTTCCTAGTGCTTGTCTAGTTCCCTGCCTAGCTTTATGTATAAACCTCCAGTTACTGACCTCGGCCTGTTCTTTGGGTTTCTCCTTGTCTTTAGCCTGCCAGGACCTTGGCCTCTTTATTGGACTCATTCTTTCCCAGCCCAGACCTTCTGCCTGTATCATGGACTCTGCTATGCCTACTAGCCTGGTTAAAGGACTTGTGTATATTTTATATCTTGCTGAACCTGCTATTTTGTCGTCTTTCTTCATTAATAAATCACCTTTATCCATAACAATATGTTTCCGGCCTATAATCAAGTCAGATACCCACTTTACCTTTGTTTTACAACATACAGGCCCCTACCTGCCAGACACTCTTCTGTGGCTAGACCTGACAGTTTCAGGTCCAATGCTAAGTTAATGCTTTTATATGGCTTGGGGAACTCAAGAGGTTTTATATCAAGGGGTGATGACCCCTTGATCACTAAACACTGACTATGATAAACACTAACTGATAACATGATTTCAAACATTTATAAGGATATATTTGACAGGATATTTATGGCTCTTGTTTATTGTAACTTGCAAATTCACAAAATGTACTCCTGACGGGTTTTAACAGAAAAGTTATAATTTAAAAGCCCCCTAAATGGAGTAAAGGTGGGTTGTGAGCACATGTTGGGATTACATCTCCTGCATTTAGATCAGGGCAGTATCACTACTACTTAATTTTACTACCTACACTAAAATAGATGAATTTTATCTACTTAACTATTCAGTGGGGTACAGTGGGCATCTGCTCTTTTTGTGGTGGATTCTCTGTTCCAAGATGCACACTTCCTATCTGAACAATACTTCAGGAAATTGCCAATAGAAGCAGCAAGCTACTAGCAAAGCCCTTTGTTATCAGCAAGCTTATTCATATATCACTTCTATAAAAGATAACCCAGTTAATATTAGGGATGCAATGTATCCACTGTTTTGGGATTCGCCCGAACCCCAAATCCTTAGTAAAAGATTTGGCTGAATTCCAAACCCAATCTGAATCCTAACTTATGCAAGCCCGGGCGGCATTAAATTTGGGGAGGCATGCAGCCCAGCCACAAAGGAAATGTGCTCAGACACGGAGCACTGGGGACGGGACTCGATAAAAACTTTAGCACGTCCTGTCCCCCTGTCCTCCGTACCTGACTGAGATGGCGCCTACTCACCAATATTGGTTCAAGAATAAAATTTTAAATGATAGAGTGAATTATGTCATTTAGAAATAAAAAGCACCCCATAAAAATCATGACAGTATCCTTTTAAGTCAAATATAAACCATTTCAGATTAAACAGGTATCCCCAACAAGTCTCACCAAAACCTGTATATAAGTAAAGGTCCCCATACACGGGCCGATTATAGTTGCCGATATTGATCCCTTGGACCGATCCGGCAGCTAATCGGCCCGTGTATGGGCAGAACCAAGCGGCCTGGCCGACCGATATCTGGCCTGAAATTGGCCAGATCTCGATCGGCCAGGTTAGAAAATCCAGTTGGATTGGGGACCGCATCGGCTCGTTGATGCAGTCCCCGAACCAACTGCCCCATATCGGCCCCATTGCTGCCCAATATCGCCCACCCGTAGGTGTATGGGGACCTTAAGAGTCCTAAATATCAAAAAATGGTCTGTATTTGTATGTATCTGACTCCTGTCACAAAGGCCAGGTTGTGTTTGTATCAGGTAGGGGGGCAAGAGACAATGCTGTAAAATGCTTTTCCATTTACCATATGCTAGATCTGTCTAAAACTGTTTAATGCTCCGTTCAACAGATGCAGAAAAGGCGATTGACACGGTGGGATGAATGTTCCTGGAAGAATCCTGAAACATTTGGGAATAGGTATCCATTTATCACCATAGTAATGTGCCTGTATAAAAACCCTGCTGCTAGATTCACAAGTTAATTTCAGCCTGTCCCAGCCGATACCCATCAACAATGGAACACAACAGGAATGCCTTCTTTCCAGTAGCCCAATGACCCGTAGTAAAACGTAGGGAAGCAGGGGCATGACAGACACGTTGGACAGACTTAAGGTAACTGTTCCCGCTTCTCACTCCATTTTAGTCAGCAGAGTAAAACGCCCACCCTCCCTCCCTATAGAGGTGGAGGTAGCGGAGTGTCGTTGGCGGGGTGATTAAGTTGGGGGAAAGCAATGGTTGGGTTAGGAGGGGAGTTTTATAGTTAAGTGGGGCTGGCATGCTTGGAACCTCAGGGGTAAGAAAGTGGATTAGGAGGTGAGTTTTGTTGGGTAGTTGGTTCCGGGCCAGAAGGGCAGCTGGCAGCGCCAGTTGCGCTGCGCAGTTATTGGATTGTTACAGTGTTTGGCTATTTAAAAGTTGATTTGTTTGTTATACAAACATTTGTGTTATGTTTGAGATGTTGTTTCACATTTGTTATTTATGTTATGTTTTAAATTAAAACTTCACTTGTTGTTAATAAATTTTCTGCGGCCATTTTTATCCCAAGAATTGGTGTCTGTGTGTTTATTGGGGATGGTAAGTAAAGAGGTAAAAGGGGGTTGTTGGTTGGGAGAAGGGTGGGTCAAGTTCCAACGTTACTCATGTCATGCTCCTATAAGTCATAACAATGGAACACTTAAGCAATGCAATAAGTAATAACTACAGATATTAAGGGATTATCCATTAAGGGAGACACCCCTAAAACAGTTTTGCAGATGATTTATTATTGTATATCACATCACCACATACTGTGAATCCTTGCTATCATTTTTGCTGAAACTTAATGGAAATTGGCAAATACAGGCATTTTAACTACAGCAGATCAGGAACTTTAAATGTAATCTTACAACCCCAAACTAAAAAGCTGAAAAAATTGATTGATTTTTGTAAAAGTATCTTTGATGCCCATATTGGCAATATCATTACCGATATCTGATAGGTGAATTCTATCAGTGTAGTAAATGTCTTCTCCACCTCATTCCAATTCTAAACGATGATGAACCGTTATGCTCTTGGCAAACTCAACTCAAACAGATTGTTTTATATTTAATTTGGAAATTTCACAAGTGGCTAGCCATATTCTTTATTTCCCAGGGTGCCACAGCCATGTGACCTGTGCTCTGATAAACTTCAGTCACACTTTACTGCTGCGCTGCAAGTTGGAGTGATATCCCCCCCTCACCCCCAGCAGCCGATCAGCAGAACAATGGGAAGGGAGCAAGATAGTAGCTCCCAGTAGGTATCAGAATAGCACTCAATAGTAAGAAATCCAATTTTCAACCAGGGGAAAACCTACTTCCTGTGCTTCAGGACACAGAAGGGGTTTAGATTCCACCGGTTGTTGCAGGGCAAAACTCTCTGCTCCATCTCAGATATTTTACCAAAGGTAATACTATATTCTCTAGAATGGTGTCATTATAGACAATTTTACATTGGTAAGTTTAAGTAACAAGGGGGACTAGGTATTGTCTGAGTTTGAATTACTATGTGCACAACAAAGAGAAATACCATATGATTTTTAAATTCTATACCACAATAATTGACCTGAAATCTCAAAGATATCCTAGCTATGTAAAACAGTGGGAAACAGAACTGTCTAAATCAGGCTGAATGAGAAAAATGCTTCCTGCTATCACACAAATCAAGTAAAGCTTTTGCTCTCCGTGATTCATGGCTCCTCCGCTGCTAACGAAAAAAAAAATCACTTCCCATGAACCTATTGCAGGCAGCCAGATCCGTTATACCCAGACACTGGAGGACTACATTAACCCCTGGCATAGTGGTTTGAGGTGATACAAAAAAAAATTGGAGTAGCTGACTGCAAAAAAAAGAATAGTTTCATAAAGTATGGACCCATGGGTAAAATGAACAGATGAGTCCAAATTAAAGAGAACTAAATAGTATATTGATTTCAGATGGGAATCAACCTATAGGGACATGCCTCCTGAGTCCTTAACTTGACTTGTGTGGTTTTAGGTTTATTATGTGATATGCCGACACATGAGGTGGGATTTATAGTTGCAACCCCTTTAATACTAGGCACATATTAAAGAGCTCAATGGTTTAGCTTATTACTGAGCTTTAGTGGCATACTTCTGCCTGGTTTAAGGAGTAGTTGATGGAAGACTGGCAGAGCATCAGGCAACCTGCAGGGTAAAGAGATACAAACTGTAGGGCTTCCAAAAACTAGAATGTAGTGTGGTTTAAGAAGTCAGAAGGAACCCCAAGCTTCACATTTATAGTTCAATGAATACGAGGGAATATAGTCTGGCCTGCTTCTAGATGCCCCATGGATGAGGAAATGACTGGAAATGTGATCAAAATTAATTACTAATTAGACAGTCAGCAAGTGGTAGTAGCAACCCAAGACACATGTCTACTTTACATTAAATATCACATGGATGCAAAATATATACTAGTGTTTAAAAGCCCCCCAGGGTGCCCAATTGCAATGAAGGTTACATATTAAAAATCAGGATCAATCGGTTTAACCTTAAGTACCCAGGTTGCATTGCTACCAGCTCCTCACTCACACCAAGGGGGTGATATATCAACATTCAAATTATGGTTCAAAAGCTTGAAGGTCTAGTATTTATTAAAGGGATTCTATCATGATTTTTATGGGGTACTTTTTATTTCTAAATTACACTGTTTACATAGCAAATAATTCACTAATTTGAAATGTTATTCTTGAACCAACAAATGTATTTTTTAGTTGTAATATTGGTGTGTAGGCGCCATCTCAGTGCATTGTGCCTGAGTCTGAGCTCTCAGAAGGAGCCAGCGCTACACGTTAGAACTGCTTTCAGGTAACCTATTGTTTCTCCTACTCCCATGTAACTGGAGGAGTCCCAAGCCGGACTTGGATTTCTTACTACTGAGTGCTATTCTGATACCTACTGGGAGCTGCTATCTTGCTCCCTTCCCATTGTTCTGCTGAGGGGGGTGATATTACTCCAACTTGCAGCGCAGCAGTAAAGTGTGACTGAAGTTTATCAGAGCACAGGTCACATGGTTGTGGAACCCTGGGAAATAAAGAATATGGCTAGCCTCATGTGAAATTTCAAAATCTGTTTGCGTATTTAAAAAACAGATTTCAATGCTCAATTCTGCTGGAAAACCTCCATTCCTTTAGGGGAAAAAAACTTGAATGTAAAACATTGGCACTTTTTTGCGCGCCAAATTTTTGCTGCTGTTTCACAAATAAATTTGCCAATGGTGAAATGGGGAAATTCGCCATGAATCCATGCCTGCCAAAAAATTTTGTGCATCACTAGTCAGTAACACCAAAAAACATAATATAATATATATAACATAATATAATACACTATTGCCGTGCATTGGTAAAATTTGTGTGTTCGCTTAAAAGAAAACTACATTTTTACATAAATAAGCTGCTGTGTAGGCACGGGGGCAGGGGCGTTTGGGCTCCTGGATGCCGCCCCCCCCCCCCCCGCTCCCCAGCGCTTACCTCTCCAGCGCAGGAGCGGGTCCGGGGGCGGTCTTATCGCTTGTGCAGAGAGCGCAATTGCGCTCTCTGCACTAGAAGAGCCGAATTTCCGGTTTAAAAACCGGAAATTCGGCTCTTAAAGTTACCAGGAGCGGCTTTTTGCCGCCCCTTGTAACTGGGGCGCTTCTGCTGCCTGAGGCGAGTTTCTCAACTCGCCTCATGGCAGAAGCGCCCCTGCACGGGGGCAGTCATTCAAGCTGGAAAAAAGAGAAAAAACCCAGGTTACATATCAGATAATGTATAAGCTCTGTATAATACAATGATGTTTTACAGTGTTTAATTGTTATCTGCTATGTAACCTTTTCCCATTTAGCCTTATTTCAATTTGAAAAGCTGTCCCCGTGGCTACACAGTAGCTGATTTATATAAACTATAGCAGTGTTTTTTTAGCGCACACACACTTTTACCAGCTTTTACCAGTGCAGTAATATTTTCCTTACTTTGACACACGTTTATCTATTGGTATCACTATTCTTTAATGCTGACAGTTTTAAAAAAAGACGTTTCTATTTCAAGTTGTTAATGAGATCTGGAGCATTGTGCTAATGACCTGGGGCATGTATTCTGGGTTTGAGGTGTAGCAATTAAAGCCTGTAGCACCCAGTCAGAAACACTCCGCTGCACGGATTAGTAAGCCCCAGGTCACGGTCTGTACGGCCCAGCTGTCCTCTCCTACATACGCAGTCTGTGATGATCATTGGAAACAAATCACAGCAGCATGTGTGGGTTGTAGTTCATGGATTCGGGTTGAACATTTGATACATACATGCTGATTATTGTGAGCTTAAATGTGCTGCTTTAAAAGTCAAGCCAAGCAACTGATATATTTCTGTAAGTATATAAATAGGCTGTACTTTTCTAATTCTACAGATTACTTCACTCTTTACCCAGCAGCCCCAGAGCTTTTGTCTAAAGGTCACAATTATGGTATATTCCCATTCTGCAAAAAAAACCGAGGCCACCATGCTAAAGAATGTGATTGTTCGGTGAGCACTTTAATCAAATACCTTTACTGTTCCTATGTGTAGACTTGCTATGATTGTATATGACTTGTATTCAGTAAGGAGAATGGCTGGCATTCAGATAGGCAGTATGGGCTCCATTGTACTGCGTGTGTGTCAAGGGATGGGTAATGGTGTGAAGGTTCAAAGAAGAATCCTATACATTTCTAAGGGGTAATTTAGAAATACTCGGGGGTGAAGTGCAAGAGCAATAAGGTGAGCAAGAGTGAGTCTCTTAGTGCTCATGGAGAAAGCGCTTCTTCCATTGGTCTAGTTGTGTTCGGCAACCTCGCCACAGCTTAATAAAATGGTATATGCTTGCCTGCCCCCTGTCCTTGCCACAGAGCAGGCAAATACAGGGCTCCATTATAGCCTGCGCTCACCACTGCTCACTAACTGGCACGTCTCAGTGATGCACAAGTTATGGGACAGGATTCCAACATGCTCCTACCCTACAGCATTTCATTTAGGCAGGCTGCAAACTGCAAACAAAAAAATAGGGGATTGTACCCATTTTCAGTGATTTTCACCCAGACTTTCTGCTTATAAAAGAGCCCTGTAATGTTCTAAAGCCATCCTTACTTTTCCATCTGTTGATGGGTTTAACTGGGGGGCTATTGTACCTAGGGGTAAATCAATACAAACAAATGAGCTTAAACATATAAGCTATACTGTCTGCTATTTCTATAAGATTATTACTTTTGTTATTATAATATATTTATGAAGTGTTTGGCCGACAGAATAAATAGATGATAGATAGATGATAGACAGATGATAGATAGATAGATAGATAGATAGATAGATAGATAGATGATAGACAGATGATAGACAGATGATAGATAGATGATAGATAGATGATAGACAGATGATAGATAGACGTAGATAGATAGATAGATAGATAGATGATAGATAGATGATAGACAGATGATAGATAGACGTAAATAGATAGACATAGATGGTCAAGGAACTCAACATTGACATCTAATATCTTTATTCTAGTGGTGAGCGAATCTGTCCCTTTTCACCTGAAAATTACCAGAAAATTTGTACAATGACGAAAATAATGTGCGTCAAAAAAATTGTCACACATGAATCCATGCCTGGCAAAATATTTCGCTCATCGCTACTTTATTCATATTATAAAGCAGAGTGTAGGGTACGATCACAGAGACTGAAATGCACCCTGGTGTTTAGCGCCATTCCTGCGTTGTTTTTGGCACTAGTGAGGGCTTGCATCACGACGCACACACTGCGCACCCTCGTGTATGAGCAATGCTTTCGAATAGATGCTCAGACCTTGCTTTTACTACAAAGTGATGGCAGCCTACCAGCATGGCACTGAGCTTTCATCCTGTTTTCCTGCTTGTTTTTGACCCTTGGATTCTCCTTTGATTTGCTGCTTCTGCTTTGACCTCCTTGCTTGTTACTAGTGATGAGAGAATTTCTTCTCCAGGTATGGATTTGCCGTTGAAATTCTGCATTTCTCCATCTTCAAATATTTTTGGAAAGATCCCCAACAAGAATTGTGTATTAAATTAAATGTGGTCACAGCTGTGTGCCTAGATTGCTCCATTTTGGGAAGCTTCTTGCCCTTTAGCTTCCACAACCAAGGTAGCTACAACCCTAGGTTGTGTTGGGTACATGTATTACCCCAATATCACTTGGTGCCTTACCTGGCTGTTACTCGTTTTTGGTGAATGCCATTTTCGATGTAACATTACAACCATGTTATGCTGTACCTTTTTTTTTTAATTCCCCCACCAGTATCATAACTGCCATGATAACTGCTAGTGATGAGCAAATCTGTCCCATTTCGCCCAGAATTCGCAAAACTACAGAAGAATTAACAAAACAGCGAAAGATTCACAAAACGCAGATGTTGCACGCAACTTTTTTTTAGGCGACTGCGCCCATTTTGATGCAACCACAACTATTTTGATGTGGCTGCGCCCAATTTGATGCAACTGCACCTATTTTTCTGCCACTGTGACATTTTTTTGACACATGACAAATTTTTTCAGGGCAAATTTTCACTGTAGTTTTGTGAAACAACTCGCCAATGGCGCAATGCGGAAATTTGTGGCAAATCCATGCCTGGCGAAAAAATTTGCTCATTACTAATAACTGCCCATATATCCCTATGTATGTATGTATATCTTTATTTATAAAGCGCTACTTATGTACGCAGCGCTGTACAGTAGAATACATTAATACAAACAGGGGGTTATTAAGATAATAATAGATAAATGCAAAGTATAACAATAAATACAGATAAATACAAGATAAATACAGTTGCAATAAGTTAAGAGTCAAAGACACAAGAGGATGGAGGTCCCTGCCCCGTAGAGCTTACAATCTATATATATAATTATATAGCAACATAAATTCTGCAATGTAAAAATAATGAATATAATATTTAAGCATTCATATCAGCCATCGTTACATTATAAATCGAGTTAACGACAGTATATTTTTTCATATGCAAAATAAAAAAAAATCAGGAGAAACCCAATAATGAATTCTTCATCGTGTAATCTGCATGTTCGCTTTGTTCTGTAGAGAAAACAATACATTTACAAAGAAAAAATGAAATATTTTATTAGCGACAGAAGCCTTTTGATTTGCAGGAATCTTAAAGAACTGCAGGAAACACAATACAATCAATTCAATTACAGAAAGATCAAGCTCTGTAATAATACATTAGGACATAAGCAATTCAACTTGTGATTTTATCTAATCTCCTTTACAAGCCTCTGTACCGTATATCAGCAGCTCTGCTTGTGTGATACCGAACCTCATAAAGGAGCTGTGATATTAAATTATGGTTTTTAGAGCATTTTTGTATTAAAGGGTAAATACAGCTTAATTTTTAGATGCGTGATGTTCAGTTGAAATTTAAATTTGTGTATACTTGGTACAAACAGTACAAGTCTATGGCAAACTGTATTTTTTCTGTTTATTTAAATATACAGGTATAGGATCCCTTATCCGGAAACCCGTTATCCAGAAAGTTCTGAATCACAGAAAGGCCATCTCCCATAGACTCCATTATAAACAAATAATTTTTAAAAGTTATTTATTTATTTCTCTCTAATAATAAAACAGTACCTGTACTTGATCCCAACTAAAATATAATTACCCCTTATTGGGGGCAGAACAGTCCTATTGGGTTTATTTAATGGTTAAATTATTCCCTTTTCTCTGTAATAATAAAACAGTACCTGTACTTGATCCCAACTAAGATCTAATTAATCCTTATTGGGGGCAGAACAGCCCTATTGGGTTTATTTAATGGTTAAATGATTCCCTTTTCTCTGGAATAATAAAACAGTACCTGTACTTGATCCCAACTAAGATCTAATTAATCCTTATTGGGGGCAGAACAGCCCTATTGGGTTTATTTAATGGTTAAATGATTCCCTTTTCTCTGGAATAATAAAACAGTACCTGTACTTGATCCCAACTAAGATATAATTACCCCTTATTGGAGGCAGAACAGCCCTATTGGGTTTATTTAATGGTTAAATGATGCCCTTTTCTCTGTAATAATAAAACAGTACCTGTACTTGATCCCAACTAAGATATAATTACCCCTTATTGGGGGCAGAACAGTCCGATTGGGTTTATTTACTGGTTAAATTATTCCCTTTTCTCTGTAATAATAAAACAGTACCTGTACTTGATCCCAACTAAAATATAATTACCCCTTATTGGGGGCAGAACAGTCCTATTGGGTTTATTTAATGGTTAAATTATTCCCTTTTCTCTGTAATAATAAAACAGTACCTGTACTTGATCCCAACTAAGATCTAATTAATCCTTATTGGGGGCAGAACAGCCCTATTGGGTTTATTTAATGGTTAAATGATTCCCTTTTCTCTGGAATAATAAAACAGTACCTGTACTTGATCCCAACTAAGATCTAATTAATCCTTATTGGGGGCAGAACAGCCCTATTGGGTTTATTTAATGGTTAAATGATTCCCTTTTCTCTGGAATAATAAAACAGTACCTGTACTTGATCCCAACTAAGATCTAATTAATCCTTATTGGGGGCAGAACAGCCCTATTGGGTTTATTTAATGGTTAAATGATTCCCTTTTCTCTGTAATAATAAAACAGTACCTGTACTTGATCCCAACTAAGATATAATTACCCCTTATTGGAGGCAGAACAGCCCTATTGGGTTTATTTAATGGTTAAATGATGCCCTTTTCTCTGTAATAATAAAACAGTACCTGTACTTGATCCCAACTAAGATATAATTACCCCTTATTGGGGGCAGAACAATCCCATTGAGCTTAAATGATGTTTAAGTGATTTTTGATCATATGGAGATCCAAATTACGGAAAGATCCCTTATCCGGAAAGCCCCAGGTCCCGAGCATTCTGGATAACTGATCCCATACCTGTATATAACTTTTTTCTCTAGAACTCCTCTACGGAATTTCAATTTATATATTTGTTAATAACCAAATCACCCCAGCAACCAGGTAGCGGTTTGAAGTACTACTGGGAACATGAATAGAAGAGGGCCTAAATAGAGAAATAATGCAATTATTGCAAGCTGTTGGCAGATGCAAATACAAGACTCTGGACATTAAATTGAATAGCATTTCAAGTGACAAAAAAGAAGATTAGAAAATAAAGATTAATTGGCATATCCTTAGCTTCATTCATGATATTAAAGCTGGCTGCACTAGGGGATATAAAGTGACAGGGACCATTTTATTTGACCCCTGCTTACAGGCATTTATATATCTGTCATCTGTTTCAATGCAGCATACAACACAGGGCAGACTGCCTTGTGCAGGGGATAGGTGCAAGTGTTATATGCATGGGGCTATAAAGGAAAACTATACCCCCAGAATGAATACTTATCCAACAGATAGTTTATGTAAAGTGACCTATTAAAGAATCTCGCCAAACTGGAATATATATATCACTAAATATTGCCCTTTTACATTCTTTCCCTTGAGCCACCATTTTGTGATGGGCTGTGTGCTTCCTCAGCAGGAACAGGAAATAATGCAGCTCTATCTGTAACAGGAAGTAGTGTGGAAGCAAAAGACAGAACTCTGTCCATTAATTGGCTGATGGGGCCTAGCATGTATGTGTGCCTTGGCTTGTTTGTGCACTGTGAATTCTATAATCCCAGGAGGCGGCCCTTAATTCTTAAAATGGCAGTTTCCTATTTAGGATTACCCAATGGCACATACTACTAAAAAAGTATATTTTTATGAAAATGGTTTATTTAGATGAAGCAGATTTTTACATATGAGCTGGTTTATGTGACACATTTTTATAGAGTACTACATTTTTTGGGGGGTATAGTTTTATAGCACCAGAATTATACAGCCCTTAAATATTTCTGCCTTAACCTGATCCAATTGCCCTACCTAAATAGGCATATAGCTTCTGAGGAAGTGGCATGTAGCCACGAAACGCATTAAGTTGTGCTCTCTGTTATGATTTTAAAGATACAAATAAAGAAGTGTTTTTACTGAGAGACAACCCGGTGCTCCGCTTCCATTTCTACTTATTTCTATTGATTTCGCCTGGATCGGGGGTGTAAGGAGGCGTGACAGCACGGTTGAATGATACACAGGTTGCTATCCTGGTGAGTGCTCCCCTTTACTTGTGTTAAACTATATAGGCATATAGATTCACATACAAGATCTTAAATATTTCCACTTCCATTTAAAAAAATATCCAAAATATGCAGCACAGTTTTGGTCTCCAGTGATCAAAATGCAGATTATTTTGAAACAGAGAGACTCCATAAAGGAGCAACTAACCTGAAGAAAGGCTGGCCAAGCTAGGACTAAATATAACAGGACATATAATAAACTTTCTAATACTCAATTCACCTGTAGATTTTTCTACACAAAGGCATTCCTTAAGATCAGAGGAGATTTCATCTTAAGGTGTGAGAAGCTTCTTAAAAGTGAAAGCTCTGAAGCTGTAGGATTCACTCCCTGAAGCAGTTAGTGTTCAATGCCCTTTTAGCAAGAGAAAAACGTCAAGGAACTGAAGTAACTCTTAGTACAAGTTGATCCAAGGACTGGTCTGATTGCCTTTTTACAATTGGGAAGGATTTTCTGATCTCTGGCACAGACTGGCTTCAGATTGGGGTTTTTTTTCACCTTCCTCTGACATCCGGTAGTAAAGCAGAATCTGCTTGGGCAGTTGAACTTGACGGTCTACAGGCCCATGATCCAAAAACAGTGCTCTGGCTGTATCATCATTGTAACAGATAAGTGATGGGGAGTGGATACATCTAGCAAGATACATAAGCAAGAGCACAGGATAATAAAAATGACACTAGTAATTTCAGCAGCAGGTCCGTTCTTGGGAGCAGTCAATAATTATGAGATGTTGTCCCTAAAAGGTGACAGGAGGTCATAAAGTTCCCCTGGTTTAACATCAGTGAATGATTGCCCACTGGAACAAGCCCTGGTGCTGTACACAATATCCATGTTCTTTGGTGGCAGGTCTGTAGGGAGAAGAATAGATGATATTATATAAATATTGTTATTTCTATTACAGTGACCAGGTGGCACCGTTATGCAGGGAAAGTCCTCAGGAGAGTCTATATAAGGTAGAGAGCAAGGTACTATGTCCTCTTTGGCTGAGGAGAAGAATGAAGGAGAAGTGAATGATGCCAGGGAGCCTGAGGCTCGGCACCTAAGAAAGGTACCAAGGGAAGTAGTTAGCTACAATTGATAGTGGTAGGGTAGATTTGTGGAACTTGCTGTACGTAGGGAGAGTAAGTGTGGGAATTTACTTGAGAAGCTGTACTGGTGACTGCAATTAAATGTTCATGGCTTCTTCAAACCTCCTGTTTATTTAGTACTAAGGTGTGTTACAAGTTCCCTGGTATGTGAAGGTGGTGCAAATACTAGTTGGGCAAGAAGTTATAGGTCACCACGTTACAGGTCCCTAAGGGGCACATTTACGTATCCTTGAATCCGAATCCCGAATGGAAAAAAAATGGATTGGAAAACGAAAATTTTGCGATTTTTTCTGTCGCCGTCGCGATTGTTTAGTATTTGTTGCAACATTTTCCAGCGCAGTTGCGACTTTATCATATTTTGCAAAATTTTTCGTATTTTGCTCGATTTTTTCATCGCCGTCGCTATTGTTCCGTATTTGGCAGGGACTTTTTCGTGGCCGTTGCGACTTTATCGTATTTTGCACAATTTTTTTGGTCGCCGTGGTGATTTTTTCGTATTGCGCTATAGTAAATGCCGGAAAAACCAATGCAAATTTTTCGTGACGGCGACGAAAAAGGCGCAACAATTCCCCAGACAAGGGAGAGACAAAAAAAATCTGAGAGAAACCTCAGCATCCAGGAAACTATTATATATCTATTGTTTATTTTCAAGCATAGATGGGTACAGAAAAGAAAAGAGAGAGGGGTAGGGAAAATATTTACAGTGTTCTATAAATGAATATACAAATGAAAGACAAGTATTGGCAACAAGTTACTTTTGTTACAGTACAGACATATAGGGGCTGATTTACTAAGACACGAATTCCAACCGAATTGGAAAAATTCCGATTGGAAAACGAACATTTTGCGACTTTTTCGTATTTTTTGCGATTTTTTGGGCGCCTTTACGACTTTTCGGAAATTATCGCGACTTTTTCGTTACCAATACAATTTAGCGAAAAAACGCGAGTTTTTCGTAGCCATTCCGAAAGTTGCGCAAAATCTGGCGATTTTTTTCGTAGCGTTAAAACTTGCGCGAAAAGTCGCGCCTTTTCCGTAGCGTTAAAACTTAAAAGGCGCGACGTTTCGCGCAAGTTTTAACACTACGAAAAAATCACCAGATTTTTCGCAACTTTCGGAATGGCTACGAAAAACTCGTGTTTTTTCGCGCAAATCGTATTGGTTACGAAAAAGTCGCGGAAATTTTCCGAAAAAATCGCAAAATACCGATCATTACGAAAAAAACGCAATCGGACGCATTCGGCCCGTTCGTGGGTTAGTAAATGTGCCCCATAGTTTCATTGCTTTCCCAAGCACTACTACAATCTCCACTCTTAAGTGACCTACCTAAAACCTTATGTCAACGGGGTTGGGGGAGATTTTCACTATTAATAACGGTGAGTCATGGTTCCCAGGAAAGTAACTTTATTAATGGTGAGCTAATTAGATAGGATCAACTTAAAAGCTCCTGTCTGAAACTATTGTGTTGTCAATGGTTGATAGATTGGAAATCTACCAGTCTGAGACATATTTGAGATCCAGAGAACCAGAGATATGGGAAAGTAAACAGCCAGGAAGCAAGAATACCAGGATACCACCATGAAAGAATCATGCCAACAAATAATAACTGCAACCTGTACTGAATGTTTTACTGATAAGTTGCTCTTCAAGTAGCCACAGGACATCTTAATTTTGCAAGATTCTGCAAGTCTTCAGTGCATTACCACTTTGGAAATTCACACGTTGTTTGGTTAAGAGGAAAAAGCAGTGGTTACTTCCTAATATCATTATTGCATTTAATAATTATTCTACGTAGACAATAATAATATCAATTCTACACAGTACACACAATATAAAAGAGCAATATATTAAATGATATACCGCATGGTTATGATTAGAATTCATTTTTCTCCTTATGACTTAATTCATTTTTCTTTCTGCATCATTAGTAAGTCCAGGAGTGGTATTAATATTAATAGAAAAAAAACAGTTGAAATAAAAGCAATCAGAACAAATGCGTTCTTTGGGAATAGAAATGAAATGTATCAAATAAGAAAGCGCTTATTTGTTAAAACAGCATGTAGTTTCCTATTAACAGTTAATAAACATCTGCATGCCTGCTCATGACACAGATCAGCTTCGGTTTTCTTAATAATAAATTGCAAAATATATTCAGATATTTATCAATGCATCACGCAAAGTCTGTGTTATATCCCCTTGTTTCAGGTGTATCCCTGTTACTATTCAATATAACACAATAATAGTGTGGCAGGAACGTCTATATCTGGGGGCCATTTAGATCCCCAACATTTACTGAAACCCAGAAATGCCAGGAAGGGAGGGGGGACTGCAAGAACAAATCTGGTTGATGTCAATGGAAAAGAACAACCAAGGTACCTGTAAAGGTCAGAAGTTATTGTCACATCAATATTTTGTAAAGTGCCTCCATAAGCTTATGCACAAATGTAATTTCACTTTGATAGACAGCACTGTTAATGCTTATACTGAGTTCAACCAACTAGATAACCTCAAGCAGGTATGTAAAATATAGAAGACACAGCCCTAGCCATGCATTTTGAGAAGGTGAAGATCATCCTGTGCGGTACTATACAGCAGGGATCCCCAACCTTTTATACCTGTGAGCCACATTTAAATGGAAAAAGTGTTGGGGAGCAACACAAGCATGGAAAAGGTTCCTGATGGTGCCAATAAGAGCTATAATTGGCTACTTAATAGCCCCTATTTGGGCTGGCAGCCTACAGGAGGCTCTGTTTGTCATTACACTGGGTTTTTATGCAACCAAAATGTGTCTCCTTACCAGAAATTAAAAAATAAGCACCTGCTTTTAGGCCACTGGGAGCAACATCCAAGGGGTTGGGGAGCACATGTTGCCCCCGAGCCACTGGTTGGGGATCACTGCTATACAGTATACAAACATACTACTATAAAATATAGGTATTGCCTATTTCAGCCATTATTGCCAACATAGGTGTGACTACATCGTACAATGACATTGACATGATTTTGCGCAACAGGCCCTTTCCTACTTTAGCAGGATAATAACACCACGCGCCAATTAAGTTACAGAATGTGTATGGTGATATGAGATTGGATGAGATCCCTAATCTCAAACCAACTAATTACTCGGGGGATGAATTGGAACATCAACATGTGAACCAGGCCAAGTAGTGCCAACTGCTTATGAGATGTCCAAGGCACATACAGTTGGGCTGAGTAATGAATAGCAGGTAATTGGGAGGAAGTTGCATCTGTCATGTAAGGAACAATAGAGGGGCAGGATATAGGTATCTACATGCATCTCCCTAACTTGCATGCTATTCACTAGGAGCAATTGTAAATGTTTAGTAGAATCCCTGTATATAATGCCTCCTCAAGTCAAAAAATAAAAATCCTATTGCAAAAATAGAAAAGAAAAACTTTTTTTACGTGGACAGTGTTAGTGGTCTTGTTTTTTGCAGGAAAAGAGAATCACAAAAACTCAAATGTTCTAATAAACTAGGGAAATACAACTGTTAGAGAAAATTCCCACTGACTTCTAGAAAAACTTGCAAGCTTTAACTCGCCAAGTTTTTTTCTGGCCATTTTTTTTTTTACACATTTTTTTCTTAAATGAATCCCAACTATTCAAGGTTTTAGAGAATAATCATGCATATTTTTGCATTTTCTGGCATGTTTTTTTCCAACTTGAGAACAAACAACAACTCAGTTTTTGATCAATAACCCCCCTACAGGCTCCACCCCCGCACCTGTTTTTACACTTTATTAAACCTGGATAAAAAAAGGTAGAAACACATAAATCAGGGCTAAGAACAAACAAAAACAGCCATAGAGACAGTTTAAGCTGCAGGCAGACTGCCCATAGGAGAGTGATATTCCTTAACAAAGAACAAAAATTCCAGGTTTATGGAACTACAGTCAAGTTAGGCCCTAAGATTTGTTAATGTGAAAGCTCATTTGCAGTGACCACAGTTTAACTGGTTAGCATAGTTGCCAGTAAAGAGTATTGCAGCCTTAGGAGGCCATTACAATGTACTCACCAAAGAAAGCAATTAATTGTAAGTAGTAGTGTGAGTGTAAGAACCATTCCATGTCTTTAAGTGTGTGACAATACAGTATTTCTCCTTGACTTCTAGGTTAACACCCTTGTTAAACTATATATCTTTTATTATAAGGGATTGTTTCCAAAGTTTCCTCCTGCAGGCAATCAAAGTGATGCATAGTCCTTTCCACCAGCAATTCCCTTTATTGCCAGTGAAAAGGCTTTTTGGGGAGATTAGTCACCCGCGGTAACAGAGATTTATCATGGGACATTACCCTAAAGTCACAAACAGAGGTTTAGATGTTACATTTGATCAACTTTATTTTTACTAACAGGATCCATGCAAATAGCAGCATGTTGTCTCTACAACACACAACTGATCAACATTTTTTCAGTTTGCATTTTCCAAGAGTGCAGTTGCCATCATGTTCAACCATTTAATATAACCCCAGCACACACACACATAGACCCATACTGACCTATCTATCCACTCACATACAGACCCATACTGACCTATCTATCCACTCACATACAGACCCATACTGACCTATCTATCCACTCACATACAGACCCATACTGACCTATCTATCCACTCACATACAGACCCATACTGACCTATCTATACACTCACATACAGACCCACACTGACCTATCTATACACTCACATACAGACCCATACTGACCTATCTATCCACTCACATACAGACCCATACTGACCTATCTATCCACTCACATACAGACCCACACTGACCTATCTATCCACTCACATACAGACCCATACTGACCTATCTATCCACTCACATACAGACCCACACTGACCTATCTATCCACTCACATACAGACCCACACTGACCTATCTATACACTCACATACAGACCCACACTGACCTATCTATCCACTCACATACAGACCCATACTGACCTATCTATCCACTCACATACAGACCCATACTGACCTATCCATACACTCACATACAGACCCATACTGACCTATCTATCCACTCACATACAGACCCATACTGACCTATCCATACACTCACATACAGACCCATACTGACCTATCTATCCACTCACATACAGACCCATACTGACCTATCCATACACTCACATACAGACCCATACTGACCTATCTATCCACTCACATACAGACCCACACTGACCTATCCATACACTCACATACAGACCCATACTGACCTATCTATCCACTCACATACAGACCCACGCTGACCTATCTATCCACTCACATACAGACCCCTACTGACCTATCTATCCACTCACATACAGAACCCTACTGACCTATCTATCCACTCACATACAGACCCATACTGACCTATCTATCCACTCACATACAGACCCACACTGACCTATCTATCCACTCACATACAGACCCATACTGACCTATCTATCCACTCACATACAGACCCACACTGACCTATCTATACACTCACATACATAAACCATAAATACCAACATCAATACTAACTGTAGACATTAGTATCACAATAGCCTTGGATATTCTGATTGATCAAGAACTCATCCTGCCCCTCTTATAGGCATTAACAGAATCTGCCATTACAACATCTCTAGGAAGGGCATTCCCCAACCTCACTGCCCTCTGTTCCCCTAATCTAAAGGATGGGGGGCCTCTGGTGCGCTGTTTTTATTGGGTTAAATCGTGCAAATACATAAATATCTCAGACTGCAGGAAGAATTCGTTTGACAAGAATACATTTGAAGGCCTTGTCTTTTGTAAGATATCCAAAAGCATTAATACAGGATTTCATTATTCATTTCTCAAAACATTTTCCATTTTTCTCCCCAAAATAAAGATGTTTATCACAAGTGAAATTCAATCTTTTTCTGACCTTGCAATATACAAAAGCTCAATATTTACATCTCCAAATCTACAGTGTTTGTATTCATGAGGCCACAAATGGATGATGAGAGCTGTGCAGCTGTTTGTTTACCCTGATAAAATGTTACATTCTACCATATGAGATTCCATCTACCTTAAAGAGATCATACATTTATCTATGACAAGCTTAGGATTTATTAAAAACAAAAATCAAGTTTTCCTTGAATTATTTTGAATATTTGGAATAATGTTTTCTTTATATCAGCCATTTATTTAATATTTGATGGATTACAATGTTATTTTTCTTGTACACACAAAGGCACACTCTGCACCTCATTTTCCCTTCATTTAGTTCTTTTGGTTTTGGAAAGTATAATTTATTTAAAGGGGAACTTTCTAAATGTAATCAGTGTAAAGTGTTTTTGAAGTAATTATAGTGCATTGTGGGTTATGTAGTTCCTGCATGCTGTCTGTAAGCTGGGGAGTAGTTGTTACAATTTGTAACATAAATGTTTTAGTCCCTCCTCCCGTGCAAGGATTTTAAATAATGGAGAAAGAGAAGAACTGTTTTGTAGCTGGATTTCAGCATATAAAATAGTATTTATTTATACCTTTTGAAGGAACAGATTTTAGTAGTATTATTAGTAGTAGTATATTAGTGGTTTCTATGTTGTGTTGGGGCTCTTTAACAAATTTTGGTTCATAAGCCGGAGTTCCCCTTTAACTGCTGTATCTACTTTTAGTTAGTGCTTGATGTGAGCAAATCTGAGTGGGTATGTAGGACTACTCTTTGAATACAGAAAGGTCTAAGTGTGTTAGGATAGTACAGTATAAGGCAGTGATCCCCAACCAGTGGTTCGTGTTGCTCACCAACCCCTTTGATGTTGTTCCCAGGGGCCTCAAAGTAGTTACTCGTTTCTGAATTTCTGGCTTGGATGCAAGTGTTGGTTGCATAAAACCCAGTGTAAAGCCAAACAGAGCCTTCTATAGGCTGCCAGTCCACACAGGGGCTACCAAATAGCCAATTATAGCTCTTACTGACACCCCCAGGAACTTTTTCCATGCTTGTGTTGCTCCCCAACACTTTTTCTATTTGAAGGTTTGAAAGGTTGGGGATCCCTGGTATGAGGTATCAGTCTGGCAAAATCTGCAATGTCGGTACTGAATATAATTGGTTCTACCCATCAAACTAGCATTTTTGTATCCATGAATATCCAGATGGTTTGTAAAAAAAAAAAAAAAAGTTAATTGGACTATTCAGTGGTTTGTAACATCTACCATCTTGGTACCATCTTGTAAGATCCTGCAATGCTAAACTGAAATGTACAGAATTGTTAGCAATGTTAAGGGACATGTTTACTAAAAACGCATAGAAATGTGTGTTAGATTTGTATTGATTCTGGCAAGATCCAGGTATTTTGGAGCATATAATGACATGATTTATCAGTATATAGAACAAATTTGGGCCAAGTTGGGGTTGTTTATGCTGGAGAGAAGGCAATCACTGGGGGGGGGGGGGTAACATTTTGGCACCCCCCAGCGGTCATAAACCGCTGGGGGGTGCCAAAATGTTACCCCCCCCAGTGATTGTGCAGAGAAAGGAGACAGGAGGAAGAGGATCAGCAACCTGAACAAATAAGCACAATATTATTATTCAGTCTTGCATGCAAGCTAGTGGGTGGGATGGGGACGCTTACATGCCGCAACTTTATACAGAAAGCTCTAAAACAGAGCATAGAGCATTGCCTGCTGCAATTAATCTAGCATGAAAGATAAGGTGCAAAGTGCAAAAATATGAAGGATTTCATCCATTTTTGTACCATGCCTTAGGGCTGATTCACTAAAGTGCGTTTATTTTTTTTTTGCGTTAAAATAGATGTGAAAATTAATGCGCGATTCACTATAGTATTACCCTGTGCGTTAAGTCGCACATTGCATGCATTAAATTTTGCGCTACCGCATGCGTTCATTGCGCACCGAAATAACACTAACGCATGATTCACAAACACTTAGACGTGCTAAATATCGCATTAGTCTGTGCGAAAATTGTCACCTACTTGGGGCAGGCGGTAATTATAGAAAAGTACAGTTCATGAGCTTTTGGCAACACAATATGGACTTTGCAGTGGGATTTATTCAAGTCTGTGTTGGCCCTAGAGTGATGCAGCCGCCAGTTTGCAGGGAAATGGGCATTTTCAGAACAGTAATTTTCCGTAAGTATTGGCATGTGTGGCTAACATGGCGTGCGTTTTTTCGCACGCGGCAACTATTTATACACGGTGCGTTGATTAGCGATCGTTCCATCAAATACCGCATGAAAATAGTCTTCGCGACTAAAATAACGCAAGCAGCATTGCGCGTAAATTAACGCAAGTATGCTTTTAGTGAATCGTGCGTTAAGACACCAAAAATTAGACGCGATAAAAATTTGAACGCATGCTATAAATAAGGCACGTTTTAACGCACTTTAGTGAATCAACCCTCTTATGCCTTCAGTTGCAGAATTACCATTTTTTCACAAGCCCCTTTATAACTTGCACATATTAATAATGCTTTACCTTTGAAAACAAACAGCATGAAGATATGTTTAACCAAAAAAGGATGACTTTCCAAACTGCAGTGATATCACATTTCTATTTCTATAACAATATCTTTCCCAATCTGTTCAAAAAGGTTCAGGGTCGGCCAGGCATAGCATTTAGCCACCATACCATCATTACTAACCTGTTGTGCAAGGTGTCTTTGCTCTAATCATTCTCAGATGTCTACAAAGCGTTAACAATATATGCTATAATGCTAATGTTTCATTATAAACAAGTTTGAATATAATGCAAAGTCAGCAGGCAAAACAATTAGGTATTTAAATACAGATAGGAACAAACAATTCAGAAGCATGCATCTCATGCCATTTATCCACATACCGTCACATAAATCTCAATGAAGGCTAGCTTTTGGAATCTTAATGGCTTAGTCAAACAATAAACAACATGTAAAACATCTAAAATCTCTGCACAGAGCAAAAGCTTTTATATAAGGAATGCACTTAGAAATGAAAGAATATTCTATGAAGGGAGAAGGACTGGCGCACAAGGGAGAGCACCCCCACAGAAGCTTATTACTGATGGAAGATTACTTATCGCTGTTTGTGAGCAACCTGCTGAGGGTGCAATTTTATTTCCTTGTGGGTAGGGACTTAACATATGTTTCCCTGCAGGACAGAGAAAGGGAGACAAACATATAATAGTTACATAGATTGTAGACTTTTTTATTCTGTTACATTTATTATACAATGAGTCTTGTGTCAACACCACTCCTTTGCTTGTGTGCAGTTCCTCTTCATTACTTTATTTAAAGAAGTAAAATGTTACTTTACTGAGTAAATTGTGGTAATTTGCCTTTTGTTTAATACAGGTATATATTGAAAACATTTTGCAGGCATGCACCAAATCCGCTTTTTCGGATTCAGCCGAACCCCCGAATCCTTTGTAAAGGATTCAGCCGAATACCAAACCGAATCTGAATCCTAATTCGCACCACCATGCGATGAAAAATTTTCAACTTCCATGTTTACGTGACGAAAGGTCACATGATTTTTAGAATCCGGATACGGTTAGGCCAGGAGTGTGGATTCGGCTGAATCCGATTCCTGGTGAGAAAGGCCGGATCTTGCCCAAATCCCCAACTGAATCCTGGAGTCCGTGCATCCCTAGCTCCCAACAAGTATTTAAGAAGAAAGGCGAGAGGAGCCTCACAAGACTGGCCTGGATCACAACTTATTAAGCAGGGGTCTGCACTTTAGATATCCATGAGTGAGGGGGCTTTGCAGTTATCAGACTGATAAGGCAACAGTCTAAGGCAGGGATCCCCAACCTTTTATACCTCTGAGCCACATTCAAATGGAAAAGGTTTTGGAGAGCAAAAGTTCCAGGAGGTGCCAATGAGAGCTATAGTTGGCTATTTGATAGCCCCTATGTTGACTGGAAGTCTAAAGAAGGCTCTGTTTGGCAATTACACTGGCTTTTTATTCGATCAAACTTGCCTCATAAGCAGAAATTCAAAAATAAGCACCTGCTTTGAGGCCACTGGGAGCAGCATCCAAAGGGTTGGTGAGCAACATGTAGCTCAAGAGCCAGTGGTTGGGGATCACTAGTCAAAGGTATGTAATGTGACCAACTTCAATGTTCATGGGTTCATTCAGCCCATTTAGAGGATGTGACTGCCCTTATAATCTTTCAATGCCCCATAAAAAGGCACGGGTAGGTCAGATTTTTAATGTGAACAGACAGTAAGCTGTGATTTGATGTGTCCAAACTGACTGCCAAAGTGCTTCTAATTGCATCGATGGCCTGACAATAAGGTAAAGCTGCCCAACCATTCCTGTGCATTCATGTCCACTATAAGTGGCAAGGAGTGTCATGTGTAGAAGTTATTATACAATTCTGTAGGACTCGTTAGAGTTGACAAGTTTTGCTTTTATTTGAATCAGGACCAGTCTTCACCAACCACCAACACTCTTTTGGGGACATAAACTTTGTGTGATGGTACCAGCAGGGAACATACTCACTCAGTGGCCAGGCTAGCAACCGACAAGGTACTGATAAGGTTGAGGCAATATTGTGGTTGAGGTTTGGCAATAAAAGGTCAGAGCAAGGGAAAGAAGTTAAGGAGTCAGAAAACAGAAAAAAAGACTTAGGCAGTATCTGAGTCAGCTTAGGCAAAGCATAATGAGAGAAAACCAGATGCATCACTTTGCCTGATGCTATAATGGCCGGGTTAATTGTGCTTTCTTGCTGCTGAAGTAGCTCCTACTTTATTGACAGGCAAATGGTTAAAGGAAATTTGGCACCAGAGGAAATATATAACTGGCAAGCATGACAACCAATAGGAATCCCCCAGAGTAAGTGAAGGTAAGAGAACGCACCTGACTGCCATGTTGCCTTGCAGTTATAGAAGTATTACACTTGTACTGATACAGCAATACTTTTATTGCAGGATTTTTATTTCAGTCTGTAAGAAATAAAATTCACAGCATGTACTGCCTTTCAATAGTATTTACTTCCTGTATTTTACTAAAGAACAAATCATTAAATAACAATTTGTTTTCTGTGATGTGTTTATTTCAGGAATTGAAATTTAAGGTTTTTTTTGTGACATTGATTTAAGTTTATAAACTAAAATATGAACTTTGTACCTTTTGCAACAATAACAGTTTTAAGTCTTTGGGGTACGTATTGGCTAACTATGCGCACTTTTCAGAATTGATTTTGACCAATTTTCCTAAGCAGATATTCTCCTGGTTGTTTAGGTTAGTGAGCTGGGGTGCAGGTTTCTCGGTTTAGAAAAGTCACCTTTTTGCTCTTGTGATGCTCAGTTGTTACTTTGCCCCGTGTTTGGGATATCTGTCCTGCTGAAAGATTCTTCAGCCCAAAATTGCAACATTATTCTACTTTTTGTCAGCAGGAACTGCCCATCTTGTTTAAATAGTTGCAAGAGTCCCAAACCATTCCCTACTCTGCTGGAGAGGATGCCAAATCGTAGGCACATATTCTATGGATATGCCCAATAATATTGGGACAGTATTAGTGACCTAATCTCGACTCACCTGTCGAACCTTCCAGAAAGATATTTTCACATTCCAATTGGGAAAGCCATTCCCAGGATTACATAAGGCTTCTCAACTCTGATAAATCAAGTATTAACAGCCGCCAGGCTAGCACTCACAACCATACCAATGGGCATCAGTTTCGGGGCTTCTGCTTCAGTTTCGGTTTGGTATCCAACCAAAACTTTTGCAGGGGATTTGAGATCCAAAAATTATGAATTTCATGCAGCATATTTCGGTTTTTATTTCAAAGATTCTGCTTTCGATATAAAAATATTTGAGGTTTCAGTATAAATATTACAGAGAATAACACTTACGCGTTGAATGTGTGTTAGTGAAATGAAAGAACTGACTGATGAAAGCACTGAGTATT
Source organism: Xenopus tropicalis (assembly GCF_000004195.4). Classification (NCBI taxonomy): domain Eukaryota; kingdom Metazoa; phylum Chordata; class Amphibia; order Anura; family Pipidae; genus Xenopus; species Xenopus tropicalis. Next base: position 32,634,395 of record NC_030686.2, read on the forward strand.
CTTTCTATTAATAAAGCAAAAAACAAAAATAGTCACTATGCAAGTGGTACCCTAGGAGTAAAATAAAAACCTAAAAGGTACCACTTATATCTGTGGGAGATCAGTTACTGTGCAGCTATCAAACTGTTTTACCAGGGAGTAGAAATATAGAAATATTATGGAACCTACTCAGGTTTGGGTTCTGAATTGCAGCTTCTGTTACTTTAAATCTCACTGATTTGAACGGCAGTTTCCCTTCAAAGCAAATATATCACTATAGAAATATAAAGGCATTTTTTAAATTGGTGTGTATTACACAGCAACAGATACAGTTATTATGCTCTTCAGCCGATTCTTTTAGAGATGTAAGGAGTACAATTACATCCAACAATTTATACCACTAGGGAGCTTTGCCAAGATAATATAACCTCAATTTCCATTCTGTATAAATAGACTGTGATATAAAATGGACACCACACTCCACCAGTTGGATAAATTATCTGAAATTACAGAAAAAAAGGACAACATCACAGCAATTCATGTATCTGTCATTATAACAAAGTGTTGAAGATTTTTAACTATTTTCTACCATTTGCACACAGTTTAGTCATGCCGGTACATCCAGGCAGAGAAAATTTGAAGCAGAAATGTTTATGGTTTATTGTTTTCCTTTATTTATATAGCACTAGCAAATTCCTCAGCCCTGTACAGAAAATATACATCATTCACATCAGTCCCTGTCCCAGATTCCTTTTGCAGATATAGCCTTGGCAGGAACTGAACCTAGGACCCCAGGATCATTTTAATTGACTTTAGGTGGTGTGGGTGTATGCAAGGTAAGTCATTGCATGTTGATTAGTCTGTACAGCTAGTTCATAAATGTCTCGGGAGTCAATATGAAGGGAACACTATAAGCCAGGGTCAGACTGGCCTGCCAGGATATCAGGGAATCTCTTGGTGGGCCTCATTGTATGACAAATCTCATCATCTCATTTCTACTATAGAGCTGTGTAATACAGATACAACTGAGCACATTTTTTATCAAATGGTTAATAGAGTTGACCCTAGATGTCAGGTTCTCTGCTAGTCCCGAGGAAGCCCAATCCAACGTTCACTATAACATCAGACCTGACTGAGTGCAAACATGGCAATCAATCCTGTATTTTCAGTATATAATTGCATGCCAATTCTGAAAGACTGCCTATGAAGCAATGTGACATGCACATGAAAGCACAGTAGAAACTTTTAGTGCTCTGCTCCCATGTGATGCAATGTAAAATTGCCAAACCTTTATTATAAACCATTATTGAGTTCTCTGGATATGGTATCACATCCAGAGAATTTGTGTAAGGCTCTACTAGGTTTTAATCCTGGGACCTCATGGTTGCTGACGGCTCTTCCTAACCCCTGGGACAGGAGAGCAGCCAGAAAGTGCTCATCTCCTTTTCACCTGGATCCCTGGCTATGTTACATCATCCCAGCAGCCTAATTGGTTAGGTGGGGTCAGCCAATCAGGGTTGACTCTACCCTATATACTGCCCTATATAAGCCCAGCACTCCTCACATTTTGTGCCTGAGCTCTGGCATTTGTAACCTGAGCACCATGACATGTCCCTGGCTCTCTGTTCCTTGCTCTAGCTCTTGTCCCTGCTCTATGTCCTGCCTATGTTCTCACCCCTAACCCTGCTCTATCCTAGTCCTGTTCTTGTTTCTTTCCTAGTCCTCTTCCTGCTCCAGTCCTGCTCCAGTCTGTCACCAATTCTTCATCCGCTCCATCCTGCTCTTGTCATTCATTAACTCTTTGCCTTTGTCATCCTGATTTTGTTCCTGTTCCTTCATCACCCCTTTACCTATCTGCACAATGCCAGATCCTGTCTGAAAGACTCTCACCTTCCACACCTTTTCCTCCTTGAGCTTATAATGTGATAGTTCATTTTAGGATTTGTTTAGTGTTGTGCCATGACAATGTTTGGCTGCAGATGTATGCAGCTCTGAAGGGTCTGTCATGGCCAGCTGATGATAAGTCCAAAGTGACAATAACACTTTGACTAATTTACTAAAAAGCACTTGCAGCTCTGCCTCCATCCCACCTCCTGTTCTGAATAGAATGATAAAGTTCTATTGCCGAGGGGAACCCTGGAGCTATCACCACCTCTAAGGTGACTAATTTACAAAACAGGTTGTTGTACTCTGTTTGTATTACATCTATCCCTACTGACAATGATTAGCTAAATGAACTCAATAACTTCCCCTAAGACTGAGTGAAAGTCCTGCATGGCGTACGAGTGACGTCAATTTTCTGCAAGGCAAAGGACCAAGAAGAACTTGCAGTGGATCAATAAATGAACTGTGCTGATTCACTGACCTGTGTGCGTTATACCTTATAACTTAAGGTCAAAGCACTAATGAATATTTTATGCCAGTATACAGAAATAGCATAAGACAATGCTGCACTGCATTATCCAAAGACATTTTTAAATCTTGTTGTACATTGCTCCAAATGTTATTATTTACTCTGATCAGCTCTGAGATTAAAATGCATTTTCTGCTGTCTCATTCTGATTAGCTCATATTCTTCCCTCCCAGTTCCTCCCGTCTAGCGGAATTGATACATCTCATTGATGTGGCTGCTTAGACAGCCGTGATCTTATCCATGATTAGTGCTGCTTCACTTATCCTCACTAAATCCTAGGGTTATTCTGTTGTTGTGTTTCAGAGCTGATACAAGCAAATGGAGCAAGAACATTCTGCGCAACTTCTATCCTTGACTATTTATAGGTCTTCATTGGCACAGGATTGACACAGCTGTAAAACCCAGACTGCCATAGTATTAAACATACAGCTACGCAATAGTGAAGCCCTATTTTGTGTACATGATCATCAAATCCTCTATTTAAACAGCTCTGCAGAATAGTAATGCTTATTGGTAATTTGGTTATGAAGCAGAGCTGTACATACAGCAGCCCTGAGTTTATCCATTGGAGATTGTCTAATCACTTTCTATGCACTTAAATAGATACTGAAACACAACATTGTCTTTGCACAAGCTTTATACTTTTGCCTTTAAAGTATTTGCCCAATTAGTGATGAGCGAATCTGTTCCGTTTCGCTTCGCCAAAAAATTTGCGAATCTTTCAATAGATCCGCGAAAATGTCGTACGGCAAAAAAAATTGTCGTCCGCAGCTATTGTTTTGTCGCCCGCGGCTATTATTTCGTCACACTGCTATTCTTTTGAAATTTTTTCATCCGTTTCGCGAAACAATCTGCCAATGGCAAAACGCGGAAATTCGCTGCGAATCCATGCCTGCCGAAACATTTCGCCCATCACTATGCCCAATGCTTTTACGCTACCTATTTGATCCCCCATGTTCCTCTATGAAGGGGGCTACCATATTTGTGCTGCAGTAGCATTAGAAACTATAACTGACAGGCTGAGAAGGTTGGCAAAAAGTCAGGTTTAGGTACTTCCCGTAAAAATTACAAATTACAAAAGCAGCCCTATTATTGAAAAATGATCAACAGGACCTATAGGTAATTTTTTTTGTACATTTATATTTTGAAAAATAGTTTTATTTGTGCCAGTATCACTTTAAGCCAATGCTTGCTTGTGAGCCAAAAATCTAGGATTAGCAGGCTAATCCCCATATGTAATCAAAATCACTAAGTATGCCCAAGTGCAGTAATCCTAAGCAAGAAATAAGATTTTTGCTTTTACATGGATGACCATTAAATGCTACCCACTGAATGGTTACCTTACTTAGAGGCAAACTTAGCGGGGGCCTTTTATTAAGTGCAGGAGAGAGTGCATAACTTGAGCAAAGAGCACAATCCACCGTGTTCTTTACACTTTGTACCCTACTCTACACTTCTGTGAAATTCAGCAGGTCTCTGTGGTCCAAAATACAGTGCAGCGCCAGTCACAAGGAGAACCACGAGAGGAACACACACGCCAGCAGGATCCTTCTCTGGAACCAATCGGTAATCTTGCGAACCTTCTCATATACAGTATGTGCCAAACCCCAAGGAACTAAATGTGAGTGCAATACATTAAAAAAAAAATTATATAGTCAGGTTCACTACATGAATTATTTCTTTTGGTTTAGATCCCTTAGCAAATTCTTTAATACATTAAACTCTAAAATTGCTTTTAAACACTGGTGGTCCCACCACGAGGCAACATGAGCACTTCTCCTCCTCTGCTGGGTGGAATGAATCTGAGCAACTCTAAACAATTGCACACTCACTGCATGGCGGTACATGTAACTTTACAAGATGAACTTGAGCTTTCAGCTCCAAAAAGAGAAGAAAGTATAGCAAGTTGATGTGATGTTTGTGATTACTCATAAAAACTAATTGTTAGTTTCTTATTTTTTCTGTGGAGGCAATGAATTCATGTACATAATGTGTTGAAAGTAATTCTTTCAGACACAGAACCTTCATTGCAATTTTGGTAGAGATATTTTATTTCAATGAGGCAATGGAGTGTAACTATGATGGAGAAGAGCTATTTCCAAAGGCATGTACCCTCATGAGTTAGTCAGTCACCTTATCATCCAGATCATTATTACCCTCCCAGACAAAATATCAATGATAAACCTTTATACTAGAGTCAAATACTACCCCTACCCTAATCTGACCTGGTTTTCAGGAGTGTAGGTGGCAATGCAGGTTCATCATGGTTGTTGTCAAGCACCTTTTGCATGAAGGCAAGGCAATGTTCTCTCATCTCTGGTTTCCTGGTCCTCTTCATCCAACTAACCTGAACCCAGCAACTCTGAATGGAATAATGGGCCAAAATCACTCCTCTTTAACAGTGTGAAAACTGGTACTAAGACCATGAACGACATAAATCTGTTATTGCTGGAAAGGGCAATGCCACTATAAAAACAAATTATTCTGAGTTTCAATTTAACAATATTTTTTACAAGAAGCTGTAGATATAACATACTGTATATAAATATTTTTTTATATATATTTTCCTGGTGAAGGCTCTAATTTGAGCCAAAACATAGAAATTGAAAAATCATTTTGTTTTTCTTAACAGTAAGACCTGTGAGTACCGGACTCTCTCTCTCTATATATATATATATATATACTGTATATATAGAAAATAATCATCTGTGGCCAGCACACCCTTCAATGTTTCATCAAAAAAATTTTTATTGTAAATATATTGTTAAAACCAACGTTTCGGTCCTTGTTAGGACCTTTCTCATCCTTGAGAAAGGTCCTAACAAGGACCGAAACGTTGGTTTTAACAATATATTTACAATAAAAAAATTTTTGATGAAACATTGAAGGGTGTGCTGGCCACAGATGATTATTTTCTATACAGACATAATTTTGGCTAGCACCCCGCAGAACATTGAGCCTTGGAGTGTGGACACCATTTGGATTGATTATATATATATATATATATGCATCTCTCTGTTACAACCAGAAAGATTGAATGAATGATAGTGAGAGGTATTCTGCTGGCTGGAACATTTCTGCTTGTTGTACAAACAGCCAGAAGCCACTGCAATAGATCTGATTTATGGCATTTCTTAGGCTGATATACTGCCTGAACCCACCTGTTCCCATCATCCTCTACCTGATCCTTTTCCAACCCACTACTTTAATAGTGTAAGACATGAATGAGCTTAGTCTCCAATGAGCTGTGTTTTGAGCTTCAGCAAGGCCAAGCGAGATATATACAATACCATCTTAGCTCTTAGCAGGGTTTTACATTTGCTTTTATTTTTCAAATATAAATGTGACAAGTGATCTGGATAGAAGATGTACGTAAGAAACGCATGTATAACATGGGCAGGTTAGGTGGTCTTCACAGCATAATAATGGAACAGGTGGAGATGGCCCTGTAAAATGAAATCTGGTTGGTACAGTTTCATGCAATATTATTGGGCAAAAGAGTTCCTGTACATTATTACATGAATGTGTGACCTATGAAATGTAACAGGGCAATGGGATTGGGCTTTGCTTTTAGTACTGATAAGGCAATTTGGGACATATTATATATGTAGTTAGCTGTAAAAATGTTAAAAAGAATGGGGAGGATAGCTACATAACTTCTTTGTCACCGATCACTAGTTTGGGCCCTTGCCCCCCACCCCACTGCAGGTTATTTAACTCCTCATCGATGCACATACGTATGCACAATCATTCACCCAGGGGAGGCAAGGTGGCTGGTGGGGTTGCCTAGGGGTCCACCCTGCTTGGCCCACCACTACTAATGGTACCACTTAAAGTGTGTAGTGCGATTAGTGTTAATAGCAGTTAGGCAGGTTTCCTAGTTATAACCTCTAACTAAAGATACTAGGCCATTATAGGTATTCTGCCTAACCTGGTGCTACTCCATCCTTTACTATTTCTGCTGATGCCATGCATTAACCCTGTCAAATCAGCATTTTGTCTAGGGTAGTTTTCTAATTCTTCCCTCTCCTTCTCTGACCATATAACACCACTGTCAAAACCTGGCACTTCTTCTCATGAAATAATGGCAAAATCCATCTTTTTCTTTCTTAATCAACAGCTAAGAGCCACCTAGACTACTGTAACCTGCTACTAACTGGCCTACCTAACTCCTATCTTACCCCACTACACACTGTATTAAATTCTGCTGCTAGAAGCATTTAAGAGGGTACAAGACCGCCCACTGCTGAAGTCCTTATCATGGCTTCCCATAAAACACAGAATAGCTTTATAAACTCCTTCTCGCAACCTTCAAAGCACATCATTATGTGCACCTCACTACATTAGTTCTCTTGTATCTCCATACATTTTTGTCCGCCTCCTTTGTTCCTTCCAGTTGGATCTCTGAATTCCTCCAAAGAGATTCCACTCTCGATCCCTTCAAAAATAACCTCATAGATTACCTCTTGAAGCACAAACATAACATGTGACCCAGTCACGTTTATACTGCAGTGACGAACACTGTAAACTGCAACACTTAAATTCCTTCTATTAGTATCTGTAAATTACCCACCCCATAGATTGTAAGCTCTATGGAGCAGAGGCCTCCTTCCTTTTGTCTCTTTAAAACTTAGCACTTAAACTTTAATGTAACTATACTTCATATTTACCTGTATATATTATGAGAATGACTACTTTATTTCTATTAAGTTATTGTTCCATCCACTGTGTGCATAAATAGCTGTTCTTCTTGGTGGATTCTTTATTGTTGGAACTGCATCCAGGCTTCCTTACACTGAATATACATGAGTGCCGGCTGTGTTTGCTTATATATATATATACATTCACCTGTTTTAAGAACATATTTGCTGGAAGATTCAAGCTTATGGTATTTAAATGGTATTTATTTAAATGTAATACACTACCTAGCAAATATAAGTGTCTTAGGGAAGTTGCAGAAATATTAATGTCGCCATAATGGAAAACAAGTGCAATATTACAATTTTAGTACAATTTTTTCAGTGCAATTGTAGTTCTCTGCTGTGTTGATAAAATACCAGTTTAGCAAAATAGATATAGTTTATAGATATATAGTTTAGATATAAAACAATATAACAAAACAAGCAATGTTTACTGTATGGCTATGAGAAGGAACATGAAATTGTGGTCATTAATTTAAAAATAAAATCCATCCCTCTGTATTAGGCTGTAATTTTGTTGTTGTTATTTTAAATCTGTGCCGCTATTGGATGGCTAGAATAAACTCCATGCTTTCTGTATTTCTGCTTTTAGAAGGCTCTGTAAGCAGCAGGAATTTGTGAGTAATGCGTGGGAGAAAAGCATGTATTGGGAACAAATTAGATCAATTAGCAGCTTTTGATGGAAAGAAATAAACTGAGTGTTTAGATGAAGACTGTGCTCTGTGGTAGCTTTTTGAAAGGAGAAATTCCCCAGGAAGGCATACTGCACATATAGCCCACATCTCTGAACCATCTGCTCCCTCCTTCTGGCCCCAGATATTGCTGAATTCCGCTCATCACTAAGGGGCAGAGCCTAGCAACCGAGGGGGTCCAGTGAGTAACTGCAGGGTGTTGATTGTGGTTCTCCTGGACTGTGAGAGCTAGTAGTAAACAGCTCAGGATCTAGAATCTGGTTTAGATTTTCGAGATATAAAATAAAGACTAAAGGGCAAATATAACTTCTTATCATAATTCAAATCTTTTTTGTGGCACAAAATGCAAATTCAAGTTTCTCAAACTCACATTTTAAAGCTTCATTACAGGCAAAAAAAACCATGAAATTCAAAGTTTCGACATCTAAAAGTTGGCAAGTTCGTGTAGAAGTCAATAGAAGTTATATTAGCAACATACTAGGTAGTTTTCAATGTAAATTTCCAAGATTAATCCTTAATTTGGTAGACTCACTGAAAATGATGGGTAGATGGGTCATTTTGCCGTGTTTGAGTTTTTTGGTTTACATTTATATGCAACTGAGTTTTCTTGATTTCACTTTTTTAATAAATAATCCCACATTGGAGTCTGGCAAGTTTTCCAGTGTTCCAAATTCAAAAAATCATGAAATTTGAATTTGGATAAATCGGCCTTCAGTTTTAGTGCCCTGCCATACAGTAATGCTTGCAGTCTAATTGAGTAGATGAAGAACAGAAATAAAAAAAGAGATGAAAAAGCCAACTTGACCAGGCAATGAATCAACCACACCACCCATCGAGCCGTTCCAGTATCCAGCATGAGTTCCTATTAATATTAATCTGCGCTGACAGCTAAAAGCAAGATTGTGATACCTTTTAGAGGTGAGCTCCATGTGCAATGTGTTTCTGCTGGATATGTATGTTCTTGCTTTGTTCCATCTGAATTTCCTGCCAAGCAGTGTTCATATATTTGACACTCAATTATACAGGGTACTTTTCAGCAAGAAAAGTTTTGTTGCTGTTGACAGCAAGTTGTCTGGAAAGCTCAGGATCTGATAAATGAATGCAAAATGCTTGCTGTAAGACATGGCTGCTACTTGTAGTGCTAGGGATAAGACTTAGGAATGTTCCAATAAAAATGAATCCTAGCTTGGATCAGTATGCCACAAATGGCACAATATAAGTGACATTCTTCAGCCTTGTTAATGTTCCATCTATGCACTAAACTGAATAGCAAGGCAGTGGCAATTTGCCGAAAACTGGCTATATATGCCCACATTTGGATGGGCAGTTTGGCTAATTTTGTCCATACTAAGTACATATGCCAGGTTGGGTGTTTATTTCAAACCAAACTGAGCAAACAAAGAAACCAAATTGGCTCCCCCATTATGTTACTGAGGATTATTATTAAAGAATAAACAGAATAAAAATGTATGATAAACGTAACCTTTAATAGTCTGCATTAAAAATACATTATTCCGTGTGGCATGTATGGGAACAATAAAGGAATCTCATAGGTTAAATACACTGCTCCAAATGGTCAATCATTTGGAGACCACAGAAAGCATCATGCCACCATAAGTAAACAAACTATTCTAGAGCAGCTTAGGCTCAGGTGGGCTCAGTCACACCTCTCTCTCTGCCTCTCTAAAGACACCAGTAAAACCCATTCTGCCCTGGTGTCCCTCTTGCCCTTGTAGGGATGCCCTGGACATGTTCATTGAGAGGCCCAGAAGTGTGAAAGCCACCTTGGATAGTGAGAACCCCAGAGAGGGCAAAAGTCTTGAACAGGTTTTGTTGAACTGTCCTGTGACTTTATGTTGGGAAGAGTTTGTCCAAAATAAACCTGTGTTTTGCCTGAAGACATGGTGTCCCTGTCTCTGTGCTCAGATCCTATGCTAACCTGCCTACACTAGTTAATTTACCATGTAAACTGTGGGAACAGGCAAAACTGCCATTTTAGAATGCTAATAGTGATGAGCGAATATGTTTCACAAAAAATTAGCAAAGTGCCAATAAGTCTCAAAATACATTAAGGTGGTAGTCACGAAAAAAACTACTTTTTAAAATATGAATCTACATAAAAAGTTACCTATAGGTCCTGTTGATCATTTTTCCCTGATAGGGCTGCATTTGTAAGTAATTGTTACTTGAAGTTCCTAAACCTGACTGTTTTGCCAACCTGACTGTCCCCTCTCAGCCTGTCAGTTATAGCTTCTAATGCTAATGGCCTCCTGCTGCACAAATATGGCCGCCCCCTCACAGAGGAACATGGGGGATCAGATAGGTAATGTAAAAGCATCAGGCAAATACTTTTATGGCAAAATAATAAATAGACAATGTTATGATAGATGTGAAAAAGGTTTCATTTCTGGTGTCAGTACCCCATGGGCATTTTTACTGCGCAACTCTTTTTTCATCCTTTGGAGTCTTTGGGCTTTTTTTGTAGCAAAATTTGGCCAAATGGTGGCTCAATGGAAAGGATGTAAAAGGGCAATTTTTACTGATATATATATTCCAGTTTGGTAAGATTCTTTAACAAGCCACTTAATATGATATACACTATCTGCTGGTTAGGTATTCATTTTGGGGCAGACCATGGGGACCATGTGGGTATAGTTTTCATTTAATAAGCCAATGCATGTCAGAGAGTGCATTGTGTATGGCCACTTGTAGGGTATTGTAACCCCTATTTGGCTATAAAATAGTCAAACCCAGGCTAGTATAGGGTTACAGCATGGGGTACATGCAACTCTCTTAAGGTCCCCATACACGGTAAGATCCGCTCGCTTTGCGAGATCGCCAAGCGAGCGGATCTTCCCCCGATATCCCCACCTATGGGTGGGCGATATCAGGGAGCTTGAAGTTAAAAAAAAATAATCCGATCGTTTGGCCCTGGGGCCAAACGACCGGATTATGTAGGCGGCAATGTATCAGTCGGTTCGGGGACCGCATCAACGAGCCGATGCGGCCCCCGATCCGACTGAATCTTTTAACCTGGCCGATCGATATCTGGCCAATTTCGAGTCGGTCCAAGGGACCGATATCGGCAGCTATTATCGGCCCGTGTATGGGGGCCTTTAGACAGGATGGGCCTTCGCAAGATGGAAGAGACCTGCAGAACTGGGGTGTAGTGTAACTAAAACTCCCTGTAGCTGTGTGCAGTGCAGATTTAGCAAAGATGGACGCCAGAAGGTTCTTGCAGTTTAACAATAGAATAGCTTTATTGTCAGAGACAATTAAAGAGGCAGGGTTAAATGCAATACTCACAATGCAGATACAGATGTAATATGATAGTGGTACTCTAAGGACAGCAAAGAGAGGATGCACACCGGTTTATCCCACCTCCTTTAGAGTCTGGGCAGGGTAAATGCACCGGGTCAGCTTGGAACCCCTTATGGAAGCAGTCAGGGTAGATACCTCAGTCCTCAGGTTGAATACCTCTAGCTTTAAGAGTCCTACAGCCGACTGTGGATCAGGGTTTAGATACTGCCTGTCACCTATGTCTTAACCGTGGCCCTATGCTGAGGCAACATTTCCTGTATGGAAGGGTACTTCCAGCTACTTTCCTTGGTGGAGCAGAAACTGCTCTGGCTTCCTTCCCTCTCTATCTCACTCTCCTAGAGAGTGCTCTTACAAGATTAACTATCTAACTGGTCCTCGTTCAAGGGCTCCCTGTCCTCGACTTCTCTAGAGCAGATGGTGGCTCTAACGCAATACTGGCTTTACTGGGGCCTTGTCCTGCTCCCAGGCTCAGTGACCTGTTCCTGAGACACAGAGGCAGCCAAAGAGGAAGCCACACCCTCCTGATAAACACTATATTGGAGTGCAAAGGGTGTGATCAACCAAATAACCAATAAGGTATAAGATAAGGGTGAACTAGATACATGGGACTTTGCCCAGTAACAGCAGAAATAAGGAAGTGGTAGGTTTAAAGCCATAGGGGCAGTTTAACCCTATGGGTCCCTACAGCATGTTACAAACTGGCAAGATAGAACTATAAATTGGTAAGACAGAACGTACAATAAAAACTTAGTTAAAAATAAAAAACTTGTGTGTATATAACATATACATTTGTAAACGACCCTTCAGGCTGCTGGCAGAGAAGCAGCAACGCACAGACATGCCATGGTTTATTTACATGATGGTAAAGTCTATTCCCAGTGTGCTGAATCACTCATTTGCAGACATTTATGCTTAACACAGGCCAAAGACCTATTGATTTCTAGCAGAGACTTTCTGTTTGTTTGATGCCACTGTATACGTAGAGAATACTTAGAAATCCAATGTAGCATTCCCCTGGGCAAGCCGGACAAAGATGAGAATTACAGAGATACCTCTCATGCTCATATCCGCCAAGCACAGCAGCCAAGCTACTCCAACCTCATCTCACTCGCTGCAAATCCCAGTGTCAGCCTCTGGTGACCCCTGGTAATTCACTCTCTGTTTCAGCTACCAAAAAAAAAGGAAAAACTACACTTTCCCTTAGCTGCAAATCATTTATTTATTGACACAAGGAAATTGCAGTTTTTCATTAGCAAGCAAAAAAAAAATTCACGCATAGTATAGAAATCAATAAATATTAAATGGTAGACAAGGATGTTAATGCTTGAGTGCCGTTTGTTTGCACAGAAATAGAAGACTCTAATAGGATTAGGTAATACGTTTGCTCAGGTGCACTAACCCATAGCAACCAATCAGCAGGAAGCATTTACTGCGAAACATAACATTTCCCACAGTTTTGTGAAACTTTAGGCAAAACAAAATGTAGAAAGTTCACCATCCCTTACTTTACTGTATATATATATATATATATATATATATATATATTATTTATTATAATACACAAGTTTCAGTGAGTCATGTAATAGAAATGGCATCACTAAGCATTGATTATAACCAATGACATCACTAAGCTCCATTTATAAGAATATAATTTATAAGATATTTACTGTATGTATATATATATATATATATATATATATATATATATATAAGGAAGAGTGGAGCACACCCTATTGAGGCTCAAATGCCTTGGGTACTGGCAAAATGAGGAAATATAAGGACAGAGAGCCGCACACACAAGGACTTAGCAATTAGTGAAAAAATTTTAATGAAAAAAATCCATATATATATATATATATATATATATGTAGTAGAAGACTCTGGCACACACTTGCAAATGTAATATATGTACTGTAAATATTTTTCTATTAATATAAGTAGCAGACTGTACTGCCAGAACCAGCCTCCAACTATATTTATATATATATATATATATATATAAATTTATTTTATTTTTTTTCCCCACTTTGTGCTTTTTTAGACACTGTGTTTGTTGTATTCACCACTTTGATAAAGGCTAGAGTGCTAGCCGAAACGTTAGTCTCCTCTTTAATAAAAATAATTTGTTTATATAAGTCCTGTGAGTGCTGACCCTCTCTCAAACACCTTCAACATTATTTGGACCTGCACTAAGGCAACAGCAACTTATCTATACATGAGTGCCGGCATTTACTTGGAAGTATATATATATATATATATATATATACAGTATATACATATATATATATGTATATATATTTAAACACAGGGGTTAGAGCAGGGGTGGGCAAACTTTTTGGCTCACGGGCCACATTTACTTACCCCCGGGCCAGACCGGGCCAGGGCGGGCAGGGCCAGGCCAGCGTTACGCCCCCTTAGTCTGTTTAATTCCGGCCCGCCAATGACACCAAGTCTTGCGTGATGAGACTTGGCGTTGGCGGCGGGCCGGATTAAAAAGGCCAAGGGGCCGGATGTGGCCCGCGGGCCGTAGTTTGCCCACCCCTGGGTTAGAGGGTTCAGTGAATGTATAACTTGGGTAAGGAATGGGTTGGAGGGTGTTCATGCAAAAAAAATTATGGAGTAAGTGCCAGTAAAACATAGAGTAAGACATGTCTGCCATTTGAAGCCTTTATATAAGAAAATCCCTGACACTCCAAATTTAGTGGTGATATTTCTCCTTGAATGCTCAGCTAAGCATTACCATGTAGCAGTATTTCCATTATTAATAGGAACATACATGCAAGGTGTTTATCCAATTTGATTAAGCTCAACGTCTCATGGGACAACCCTACCTTTTCTACAGGCCAGCCTTTTTCTGGGAACCTTTGAAAATTTTTAAAATTACTCCTAACCAGCAACCTGTAGTGAAAGAGTTAACAGTGAGACCATTTTTTGGTTCAAAATGCTGAACAACTCACTGTAGCAATAAACAGAAATGGTGCAAGGAGGTAGCAGCCAGGCACAGCTTGCCGCTGATTCACCTGTCTGCTGCTGGAAATAGAAACTAAGGCATACTGCTGCTGCTGCTGCGGCTGCTGCTAAGGTATTCAACCTCTCAGAAGATTTTGTACGCAGAAAAAGTTGAAAACAAGTATGAGATTTTAATAATCCTTACTGAAGTAAACACAATCTGCAAGTACATGTAGAAGCGATAACAAGTAGTGCTGCCTTCTGAAGCTCTAACTTTTGTGGCCTTCCCACAAATCCATAGAGTTCATGTACCGTCGCATGTGCAGTTCAGGTCCCCACAATTATCTTACAGCCTGTTGTGCTTAAACCACTTTCGTTAAAGGTATTTGAAAAAAAATGTGCTCCTTGCACTTGGTGCCACTCAGTCCTTCCTGCCCCCTGTTCCAAATTGAGCACCTATTGATGCACGGAGCCCTGTAACTAGCATGTGATCAGGTTCCCTTTGTGGGCAGTGTCAATAAGCACAGCACACGTGCATCTGAAGAACTGGGCTCAGACATCACTTGCACATCAAACACCGGAAATGACATTAGGCAGACTTGTCTGAATTGCAGTAAGTTTGGCAAGTTGAGTGCACATCTAGTGAATATAAACTCGGAGAGGGTATAAATCTAAGATATGATAGTGAAGGTCAGGCTTACCCGATTGTAGGTATGGTCCGGGTGCTCATGCCCCAGACTCTCAGCATAGGGGAGCCACATAGGAAGACATTCAATAGTAAAAGCAGACACTCCAGAAATCCAAATGGGGTACTTAGTCATAGGCTGATTGGTATCCCATAAAAAGTATTTAAAACTGTACTGACCAATCACAGAATGGCAGTACTGACCAATTATAACATAGCATTCATTAAGAGCAATTAGTTCAGACTAATAGTAAGAACAATGTAATTAGTTGGTAATTTACATAATGTTGTAATAAAAGAAAATAAATTTTGAGCTTTACTTTACCATTTTCGAATTTTTTGGATTTCCCGGAGTGCCTGCCTTTCCTATTGAATGTCTTCCTTGAGTGCATATCTGCTAAGCCCTCTTAACTGCAATTATGGAAAAAATGCTGCATTGTAGGGAAAAAACATGGTGTTAGCACTCAAAATTGCACTATGCTCACTCCACTTGTAGATGCCCATGTACCCTCATATCTTATATATCCTTACGATATCAAATCACCTTTTGCTAACATGCATGCCTGTTCTTGTATTATACCCCACAAGGATGCACTTCTTGTGACAATATCAAGTGAAACAGCTCCCTGACAGAAGCCATGGGCTTTGGGATGAGTAACCGCAGGGGGTGGGGGGCTTATTGGATGCAAAAATTCAAATAATTCTTGGCTGGACAAGCAATTGATTACTTCATGAATTCTGTGTCCAGTCAAGCATGATTGTCTAAAGAGGATTCTGATGCCTGCCTAGGTGTGGTTTTCGGGTTTAGAAAAACCTGTACAGTATTGAGCTATTCTTATTGAAATACTTTATAATAATCAAAACTACGTGACATTTTGAGCAAAGAATCTTTATGTTGGATGAGAAATCATGAAACTGGTTGTGCAGTGAACGTTAATTCCCCACAGGTGTATATGGCCGGCAACCATCTAAACTAATATTGTAGGAATAAGATAAGGTTGTGCAGGTTTATTTGCCAGCCTGGGCCTACTCAGTTCCACTTACTCTGTGACTATTAATAAAGGAAATAAAGTCAGTTTATCCAGAATTATGTTTTCATTCCTCATTGTGTTTTCATCCTGTCTTGGATTCCTACAAGATTGTACTTTATTTGCTTTAGTAGCCACTGCCTGCCACTACACAGTTTATTACCCAGACAAATCTCTTAATTTTTTAATATCTAATAAAAAGGCCTGTAAAACAGTACTATTTAGTACATAAATGTCATCTATATTATTTATAACAAAGTACATAACCTTACTTTTATCAGCATTGAACCTCATTTGCCAATTTGCTGCCCATTTCTCCAATGCGATAAAACCTTTCTGCAAAACAGCAACATCCTGCACAATTTAGTATCATCAGCAAAAACAGACAGTACTTACAATGCCAACATCAATGTCATTACAGATTAAAAAACAAATGAAAAAGGACCAAGGACTGACCCCTGCATTACTCCACTAACAACACTGGTCCAATTAGAAAATGGTCCATTCACCACAATTCTGTGTATGTATGTATGTATGTATATCTTTATTCATAAAGCGCTACTTATGTACGCAGCACTGTACAGTAGAATTCATTAATACAGACAGGGGGTTAAAGATAATGGATAAATACAAAGTACAACAATAAATACAATAAATACAAAGTGCAGTTGCAATAAGAGTCAGAAACACAAGATGAAGGAGGTCCCTGCCCCGTAGAGCTTACAATCTATATGGGAGGGGTGTAATCTAACCTTTAGCCAGTTCCAGGTCAATTTAATTAGTAACTGTCCTTGTAGTACTGTATTAAATGCTTTATCAAAATCTAACTAAATCACATCCACTGCCACTCTATTGTCTAGGTTTCTGCTCACCTCCTCATGAAAAGAAATATAATATGATGGGCAAGATCTATTGCAGATAAAACCATGCTGGTGCAAACTGTATTGTAAAGTACCTTCTAGAACCTTATCTCTCTCCAAAAGTTTTTCTTACCACCACTATCAAACTAACAGATCTGTAGCTTTCAGGCTGACAATGGGATCATTTTTTGAATAAAGGCACCATATTAGGACTTTGCAAACTCTTGGCACCATGTCAGACATCAACGAATCCTGGAAAAATAAGGTCAATTGGTTTGGCAATCACAGAGCTGAGCTCTTTTTTTTAGTTCCCTGGGATGAATACTATCCGGTCATGAACCTTTGTTTACTTTCATATGTTCTAGTCTCTTTCAAACAACAACCTGAGTCAACCTCAGTCTTAATGGTGAAATTATTAGAACTGGGTCTAATAAATAGTAAACTTTCATTAAGTGGTCCCTGGGTTCTGTAAAAATAACCGTTAAACATTTCTGCTTTTGCCAAGAAATCAGAATGTTGATAAATGGATCACTAAGGGGCACATCCACTAATCCATGAACGGTCCGAAGGCATCCAAATGCGTTTTTTTCGTAATGATCAGTATTTTTGCAACTTTTTCGTATTTTCCGCAACTTTTTTGTCGCCGTCACAACTTTTTCTTATATTTTCCACAACTTTTTCGTCGCTGTCACGAAAAAAGCGGATTGGTTTTTCCGCCGTTTACAATTGCTCAATACGAAAAAAATCGCGTCGGCAACGAAAAAGTCGTGCAAAATACGCTAATGGCAACGGAAAAGTCGCGCAAAATACAAAAAAATCGCAACGCCGACGAAAAGTACGCAGACATTTTCGTTTCCAATCCGAATTTTTCCCATTCGGATTTGTGGATTAGTAAATGTGCCCCTAAGGGTCCCAGTGTGCATGTCGTATTGGCCTCTTTGTACCTGAAAAAAAGGTTCAGCTCTCCCAGCTAACTTAAATGCCTGAAATGCCAACCTTAAAGGAGAAGTAAAGCCTAACTAAAGAAGTAGGCTAGAAATGTTGTACATTATGTTTTGTGCTTCTGTACCAGCCCAAGGCACCCACAGCCCTTTAGCAGGGAGGATCTGTGCCCCCAAAGATGGCCCAGTAGCCCCCCATCTTCTTTTCTGCTGATTCCCTGCACATGCTCTGGGCTGCTGTCACTTACCTGAGCTTAGGGACCGACTCACAATATACTGTATATATAGAATATAAATATCACTATATATGGCAGATTAGCAATTTATTCAGATTCGCATTACACGGTAACTCTGAAACCAGTGCAATTGGCATCAGAATTTCATAAGAAGCCCTTTAGCATCAGTTTATATTACAGGCAAACCTAATTTTCTGCTGGATTATTTGTGACGACCCCTAAGATGGGAAACTCCTGTAAAGACCTTGGTCATTGCTGCTACTGAGATGCTGAAACTAGCCTGGTGCAGTAAGTTCTGTATATAAAATATGGCCTTTTTAGCCATAATCATTTTTAGGGTTTAGTTCTCCTTTAACACTAGCCTTTCTGAATGCTTTCCTGTCGGTAATAATATAAACATATGGTGGTCCTGATTATTTATTGCTGTTCATGTTTTTTTATACATTGGCGCCACCTACCCACATAGTTTTTTTTATATTTAAACATATATATTAAATAATGTACACCCTATTGTAAAATATAAGGATATTATCAATCATGGACGAGTTCCATGACTATATAAAAGCACAAGGGAGAAGGCCAAGTGCTTTAACAGAGATCGTGGAACCCCGAGGTGACTAATTTCCTTATATTTTACAACAGGAGGTGCATCATTTATTATAAAACACAAGTTTCAGTGAGTCATGTGACAGAAATTACATCACTAAGAACTGATTATAATTGTTGACATTACTAAGCACCATTTATAAGGATTTAATTTACAGGCTATTTATGACTTTTGTGTATTGTATTACATGTTATATGTATCATATATAAATATACGTTTATATATATACATATATGTATAACACTATAATATAATCTTGGGGAAAAAAAGACATTTATTACATCCCTTTTCTAGAACTTTGGAAAGATTCTAATGCTATTCTGGCAAACAACAAAAGTCCTGTCTTGCTTTATGGAAGAGTTTCTAGTTATACTTTCAGCATCAAAACCAGTGTTCCACAAGACAAAGCAGGATAAATTGCTCTGTGAAAAGCTGATTGACATTTACTATTCTGCTGTCTGAACCTCTAAGGTTGGAGCCTCTAAAGAGTCAGTATACACCTAAAAACACCTTTTCTGTGTTGAAGTTATGCTCTGCCTATTGTTTGAATTTAAAATAAATAATATTTTCCAAGTTTATTTTCCATTATAAGCTGGCATCAGCCTTTCCCTGTCCCTTCACCTGGAGCCGTTCCATCAGCCCAATTGTGCCGCAACACGAGTATGCATTTTGGTGACAAAAACCTTTGTGTCTGCACCCAAACCAACGCAGTGGCTGGGGGTGCAAGACTGCATTTATCTGCAGAGCCCCCTATCTACCAGAGATCCCTACCTCTCCCTTCTCTAAGCAGCAGCCTTTAAACAGCTCAACATCAGGGGCTTTTGAGGCATATTCTTGTTTGGTGCCAGAATAACAGATTAATTAAAACAATAGGCAAAAAGTATGTTCATAAAACACCCTATTCATTCTTAGAAGCGTTCCAGTGTACATTCATTTCATTCAAATGATTTGACTTGATAATGGATGATGATCCATGATAATGGAACTGCTGTATTTATCTTGTAAGCCTTGTATACTTCTTCCTTGGTCCAACGTCAGACTGGCCCTAGCGGCCCAGTCCCGAACCCCCCTGGGCGCTCCCTCCCCCGACGCAAAGCAGGTAAGTTTCATTTAGCTGCACTCGGTGGAGGGGGTCGGAGGGTGTTGAGGGGGGTGTGAAGGCAGCAGGGGCCATTGGGGGGTGCAGGGGCTCATGAGGTAGAAGCCCTGGTGGGCCCTGCACCCCCAGTCCGACCCTGCCTAGGTCTGTAAGTCTGCTGGCTTTTGCTATTTTGTCAGAACCACAAGGGTAAAGACAAAAAGGGGCAAACAAATATAAAACCACTGAACATGTGTATCTCATGTATATAGTAAAGTTGCTTAGAATTACCATTACTACACTTAGGGGATGATTTATTAACAGATTTATCAATGGTCAAGTTTGATTTTCTTTTCTCAGTTTTAGTTTTTTTGCACTTGTTATGGTTAAAAAACCAAACTTGAATGTCTGGTATTTATTAAGTGCAAAAAACCTGAAAACATGAATGTAAAAATTCCCCATGTAAAAGCTTGCGAGTTTCTATAGAAGTCAATAGGAATTGTTCAAGGCAAAGTCAAGCCATAACCTCAAACTCTCATTTTTAAAGGTTTCCAAGTTTTTAGAGCTCATAAACACAAAATATTTGAGATATTCCAGCTTTTTATTAAATTGTGAAAAAAAGGTTTTTTTTAGTTGTTTAGTCTGCTTTTTTAGAAAAAACATACCCAGAAACAATAACATATATACGAATATACACGACAATCTCCTGACAGCTTGTGATACAATATAAACAGACACTTGTTCCCCAAACTGTAAATACTTTGTTATTGGGTTTCCTGCAAAGAAAAAAAGGACAAACAATATACATGAAAAGAGAAAAATGACAGGAAACCATTACAGGAATTGTTCAACAAAAGCATCTATACTGGAATGAATTCTAATCGATGTCTAATCCGTTTGGTGAAAGTGATGATCATTTTGTCATTATTGTGTACACCATGATGGAAATGCAAAAAATATCAAATAAAAAACTTAACCAATGATTTGTTCCCCAAACTGTGACATATGTGCTACTTAGACTATAGGAACATAGTGAAAAAGGGAATAAGTTTGCCAATATTCAAGTACAGGTATGGGATCCCTTATCCGGAAACCCGATATCCAGAAAGCTCCGAATTACGGAAAGCCTGTCTCCCATAGACTCCATTTTAATCAAATAACTCAGATTTTTAAAATTGATTTCCTTTTTCTCTGTAATAATAAAACAGTACCTGTACTTGATCCCAACTAAGATATAATTACCCCTTATTGGGGGCAGAACAGCCCTATTGGGTTTATTTAATGGTTAAATGATTCCCTTTTCTCTGTAATAATAAAACAGTACCTGTACTTGATCCAAACTAAGATATAATTACCCCTTATTGGGGGCAGAACAGCCCTATTGGGTTTATTTAATGGTTAAATGATTCCCTTTTCTCTGTAATAATAAAACAGTACATGTACTTGATCCCAACTAAGATATAATTACCCCTTATTGGGGGCAGAACAGCCCTATTGGGTTTATTTAATGGTTAAATAATTCCCTTTTCTCTGTAATAATAAAACAGTACCTGTACTTAATCCCAACTAAGATATAATTACCCCTTATTGGGGGCAGAACAGCCCTATTGGGTTTATTTAATGGTTAAATGATTTCCCTTTTCTCTGTAATAATAAAACAGTACCTGTACTTGATCCCAACTAAGATATAATTACCCCTTATTGGGGGCAGAACAGCCCTATTGGGTTTATTTAATGGTTAAATTATTCCCTTTTCTCTGTAATAATAAAACAGTACCTGTACTTGATCCCAACTAAGATATAATTACCCCTTATTGGGGGCAGAACAGCCCTATTGGGTTTATTTAATGGTTAAATTATTCCCTTTTCTCTGTAATAATAAAACAGTACCTGTACTTGATCCCAACTAAGATATAATTAATGCTTACTGGATGCAAAATAATCCTATTGGGTTTATTTAATGTTTTATTGATTTCTTAGTAGACTTATGGTATGAATATCCAAATTATGGAAAGACCCCTTATCCGGAATACCCTTGGTCCCGAGCATTCTGGATAACGGGTCCCATACCTGTATTTACAAAAAATGCTAATTATAGTTTTCCAGAGAGAGTGAACACAAAATGCATATGGGTGGAAAAACAAACGGGCAGGAATTTTGTATTGACCCTTTATGGGTGTTTGGAACAGCTTTGGATCAGTAGAGGTTCCATAGAGACCAGGAGCAATGGATTGGGAGACAGGGGAGTTGTAGTATGCCCAATATTTATTTTCTGCTTTATATACTATTCAAACCAATGTTCCTGTAATAATCTCAAGCCCTGTGTGTGCAGCACATATACAATGACAAGAATTAAACATTTTCTGCATAGTCCAAAACTGTTTTGTGCATTGATGTCATAGCTGTGTATGGTGGAACCATAAAATGATCTCCCCCATCTAGGGTTGCCACCTTTGCCGGTGTTTGTTGCTGGGCAGGGGGTGGGCAGTGACATCATGGGGGCGGGGAAGAGGCAAGGCCGCAATGTCACAGGGTGGGGAAGAGCCGGAGTTGAGCCATCACTGGGTGGGATTATAATGCAGTTATTGGCCAATCACTGCGTCACTCTCAGTGAGTCCTGCCTGGTTTTCCTAATTCGGAAAAACGGGCAGGAGGTTTTGACCAGTTTTTTGGAAGGGCTGTCCGGGTCAAAACCGCATAGGTGGCAACCCTACCCCCATCTTTTTCAGTGCTGATTCGCGACACATACTCTGTTACCAGAGCTTAGGAACCAAATCACAATATACACATATCAAAATCTATATATATTTATAAAATTCACATTACTGTCATGATTAGTAATTAATTCAGAATCACATTACATGACATCATAGCAACTAGGGCATTTTACATTAGAATTCATAAATAACCTACCCTGTCATATCAGCTTCTATGACAAATGTAACATCAGTTTCTCCTAATGTTAACAAGTAATCATTTCTGACAACCCATAGGTGTAAACAGCAGCCCGCAAGCACTGAGCATGTGCAGGGTCACTGACAAAAACAGCACCCGTAACCTGTAAAAAGCTTACCAAGGTAGACAGGATGGTCCAGGTGCTCCAGCCCCACACCCCTTTGAGGAGTTTAAAAGATTGTATTCGGGAACATGTGTCTGACATTCGAATAAGAAAGGAGACAAATGTATCTAGACATTTTTTGTCTTGCACCATGAGGAATTTAGACTTTTTCCAGGTTCAAGGGATAGAGACAGTTGTTCCATCTCGGAGTTTGGAAATTTAACACATAAGATATTAAAACAAGAAGTTTTTTTAGATATTCACTCTTCATACTTAATTACCAAGAGGAATGAATTCTGATTTTGATGTTTCTTATTATCATTACATTTTGATTCCTTCATATTGATATTGCTGGGTTCACAGTGGAGTTGTGCCGGACTCAATGGTAATGCTTAACAACTAATTTATTAGAGCTCCAACGTGGCAAACTATATCCAGACATTTGCAATTAGGAAGTATATCTAACCATAGAGAACAAGAAGAAGTCAAGCTAGATAACGCATTGTAGTTGAGCTAACATTTAGGCATGCAGCTCCCTCTAGTGGTACACAACAGATAATGATGTATATAACGTCCTCTCTTCTGGGTGCATTTATATGTCCTTCTTCTGAGAGCATTTATACATTTCTTCATACTTATTCAAATGCATTTTCTTTATTCCCTTCCTCTTACATAGGTCCTGTTCCTTTAAATTTCTTAAAGATATATAGTCTTCTCCCCTTTTCTTCTATTATTGCATTATCTTGCTTTCTATTGGTGTTCAGCCTTTTAAATACTGATGTTGTTGTATGCACAAGTAAGCCTATGGTACATTTACTTAGCAATTATGAGATAAAGCTGGATTTTTTTCTTACTTCTAGATAATTTCGAGATTTACAAGTGGGTTTTCACCAGAATTTGATTTTTTCATTATTATTCCCAGAAAAATTCGAGTTTTTTGAAAATAACTTCCATAATTCGTGATTTATTAATGTTTAGTTAACTTTTTTTTGTAAAAAACAAATTCGACAGGTTTGATCTGTCGAGTACCATTGAGTCCTATAGAGGCTTAGAATAGTAGAGGAATAGAATAGTCAATGACAGCCTGTCCTTCAAGGACAATTTAATCCCCCTCATTGTTTTCAGTTTCACCCAGCTTCAAGGGGAAGTTAAATCCCTATTGGTTTTTATTTCACACGTTTTCAAGTGAAACTTAATCACATTATTGTTTTCCAAGTATGAGTGCCAATGCTTTTAAAATGGCTGCTGGAGCAATTCCTGTTTGGGGAAAATAAAGAGGATTCATGAAATTGAATGTTGAAACTCGAATTTATTTAAAGTTTAAACAATGCTTTCAACTCGAAAAATTCAGGATACAGCAATGATCCAGTTTAATTCTAATTTATACAAATGTTGAGTTTATACTACTTTTCCATGAAAATGAATTTTAGTAAATGTGCCCCTAAGGGGCAGATTTATCAAAACACAAGTTCAAATCCTGAATGGGAAAAATTCGGGTTGGAAACGAAAATTTCTGAAGATCGCAAATATCAAGAAAATGCTTCTGAAAAAATCGTATTAGTCATGATAATATCGTATTGGCGATCCAAAAGTCACGAAATTTTCGTACCGAACGATTGTAAACAGCGGCAAAACCGATCCAATTTTTTCACGCTAAAAATACGAAAAAGTCGCTCAAGCATCAAAAAAAAAATACGGAAAATACGATTAGCCCGATCAAACGAATGCTTGGAGCATTCGTGGATAAGTAAATGTGCCCCTAAGGGGCACATTTACTTACTCACAAACGGGCCGAATGCGTCCGTATGCGTTTTTTTTCGTATGCGTTTTTTTTCGTAGCCTTCGCGCCGAGTACGAAAGATTCGGATTCATTCAAGCTTCAGTATGGTGACTTTTCTTGGGCCAGGTTGGAGCTGCAGAGTGCCATTGAGCCCTATGGGAGACTTTCCTTGGGCCGGGTTGGAGCTGCAGAGTGCCATTGAGCCCTATGGGAGACTTTCCTTGGGCCGGGTTGGAGCTGCAGAGTGCCATTGAGCCCTATGGGAGACTTTCCTTGGGCCGGGTTGGAGCTGCAGAGTGCCATTGAGCCCTATGGGAGACTTTCCTTGGGTCGGGTTAGAGCTGCAGAGTGCCATTGAGCCCTATGGGAGACTTTCCTTGGGTCGGGTTAGAGCTGCAGAGTGCCATTGAGCCCTATGGGAGACTTTCCTTGGGCCAGGTTGGAGCTGCAGAGTGCCATTGAGCCCTATGGGAGACTTTCCTTGGGCCGGGTTGGAGCTGCAGAGTGCCATTGAGCCCTATGGGAGACTTTCCTTGGGTCGGGTTAGAGCTGCAGAGTGCCATTGAGCCCTATGGGAGACTTTCCTTGGGTCGGGTTAGAGCTGCAGAGTGCCATTGAGCCCTATGGGAGACTTTCCTTGGGCCAGGTTGGAGCTGCAGAGTGCCATTGAGCCTATGGGAGACTTTCCTTGGGCCGGGTTGGAGCTGCAGAGTGCCATTGAGCCCTATGGGAGACTTTCCTTGGGCCGGGTTAGAGCTGCAGAGTGCCATTGAGCCCTATGGGAGACTTTCCTTGGGCCAGGTTGGAGCTGCAGAGTGCCATTGAGCCCTATGGGAGACTTTCCTTGGGCCGGGTTGGAGCTGCAGAGTGCCATTGAGCCCTATGGGAGACTTTCCTTGGGCCAGGTTGGAGCTGCAGAGTGCCATTGAGCCCTATGGGAGACTTCCCTTGGGCCGGGTTGGAGCTGCAGAGTGCCATTGAGCCCTATGGGAGACTTTCCTTGGGCCAGGTTGGAGCTGCAGAGTGCCATTGAGCCCTATGGGAGACTTTCCTTGGGCTGGGTTGGAGCTGCAGAGTGCCATTGAGTCCTATGGGAGACTTTCCTTGGGCCGGGTTGGAGCTGCAGAGTGCCATTGAGCCCTATGGGAGACTTTCCTTGGGCCAGGTTGGAGCTGCAGGGTGCCATTGAGTCCTATGGGAGGCTTCCAAAATCATGCTAAGTCTGAAAGTTTCGCCCGCCGCTTACGAGCGCTCAATACGAAAAAGTCACGACAAGATACGAGCGAATCGCAATGGCTACGAAAAACTCGCGGTTTTTTGCGCAAATCGTATTGGTAACGAAAAAGTCGCGTCAATTTCCGAAAAGTCGTAAAGGCGCCGAAAAAATCGCAAAAAATACAAAAAAGTCGCAAAATGTTCGTTTTCCAATCGGAATTTTTCCAATTCGGATTTGTGGGTTAGTAAATGTGCCCCTAAGTGTCAGATGGACACAAAACGCGCCAGGCTCTTTTGATAATAACGTTTTTTCTTTTTTAACTATTGGAATGGCCTGTTTTTGGATTACCAGAGAGCCCTTCTCTCGTCTTTTCAGTGTCACCGACACTCAAAAAATGACATAACAAGATCAGAAGATGGAGAGCTGCCATGAACAAATTTGAAGAGATGGATCGTTATTCTTAAAGCTTTAACTACCAGAAACTGAAAGTAAATGATACCACTGCAAGCAACATTGCATTAAAACCCTTTTCCACTCACTACAAAATATACCCAGTGTATCTATATATCTATCAGTCCAAATAGCCAGCACTATGCAATGACGCTTGAGGTTGGAGTGCGCAATCAAATCCTATAATAACTTGGACAAAATGGCTCAGCACTCTCCTCCTCCCTCCTCCTACAGCCTCTGACATTTCGCTACAATGTGGTGATTCATTAAAAAAAACCTGGAATAAAACTGAATTTAGTATTACTGTTATAATAATAAAATCATATTTGCAAATGCCTCACTCCGGTTTTGTGAATATAGGAGTTTTTTGTATACTTTAACATTATTTTTAATGCATTTGGACAATTAAGACACAAAAATCTGTCAGAACAACGTATGACAATTTAAAGCTGTAGTTAGGGGGAAATACACCAAAGTGGCATAAAGATGAATTTGGGGGGAATCCATAAGGGTGAAGTAAACTGATGATTTCTGACTGAGTGAGAATTTTTAATAATGTCAGATTCATAAAATCCTTACTTCTTTTTAAAATATAGTTTTTGTGAAAGCTTTGGTATTCACTTTTTCCTTATGAGTTCCACTTTGAATTTGAGGTATGAAATTACTCCACACTGATCTGTTAAGACAATTTAAACCAATCTGTAGTTGTACTTTTTGCTTTATTATAAACATTTTATGAAAGGAGAAGGAACAGTAAAAACTATGTAAACACAGCCATAAGCACATACAGAAATGCTGCACTGAGTCCTCTATCAAAAGAAACACAGGATTTCTTGTCTCCTTTTTTGTAAACATGTTCTTCGGTATCTGACTTCTCTCTCTTAGAAAAATCCTTCATTCCTGGTGCCAGAGTCTGTGCAGTTCTCTCCTCTCTCCTCAGTCCTGCTCCCCCCTCCCTTTATAATTCATAAAATTCACTCCCCCTCCCATAGGAATGTGTAATCTGAGCAACCAGCCTCTAGAGCTGCAGCAGGAAGCTAGGAAGACCAAGCTAAAATGGCAGCTGCAATCTTAAACAAACAGAAGGATATGCTAGGGCTTTTTACTCAGGTATGGTAAAGCTTTCTGCAGAATAAATATAGTGTTCTAGGTGGCACTAATGTGGCAAATCTATTGGCAGTAAAATGCCAAAATGACTTTCCTTCTACTATAAAAACATATTTAATAGAATTACATATGTTTCAGCATTTTAGCGCGTTCTGATTTTATGCCATTTTTGCTAGATATGCATTGCTATCTCCTGCCTTCAGTATTGCTGATACATGAAGAAGAGCTTAAAATGTATCTATAATAAAGATATCAGTCTATAGCCAATACAGGTTGTGGGAATCTTTCCCTGCTTAGATACTGTATAACTGAAATGTGTGCTAAAAGAAATTGAAGGTTGAGTTGCATCTATGCTGTTAATGAATTTTGTAAATAATGGAACTACTCCTTCAGAGATTTATAGAACTTAGTGGAAAAGCCATCTGGGCCTGGAGCATTTTGTCATTTTAGACATTTTTTTGGTTCATCAACTTCCAGCTCAGGGTAGGGGTTATCTAATGTATGTAGAAGGAGGATAAGAGAGCTGGATATGTTGTATCGTTAATCATAATATTGTCTAAACACTTCTGCAGTAGTGGGATCATCTGAATCTCATCTTTCTGGTTTTTGATTTTGTGTTCAGGGGCGCCCCCAAAGTTGCCAGGGGCAGAAAATGGGCACTCCTGGTAACTTTAAGAGCCAATTCCCCAGTTTTAAAACCAGAATTTCAGCTTTCTGCTTGTGTAGAGAATGTAATTGCGTTCTCTGCACAATCGATGCAGCCCCCCGGTATGGGCATCAGGTTCACCATTCTGGCACATAAACAAGATTTGGACAAATCTTTCCTTATTAACAAAATGGCATCTGCCTGCTTGCTGTAGTTGTGTAATTCCAAGACTGAACAAGAAAACAAGATTTAAATAATATATAATATAGTGTAAGTGCAGTGCAGTATGCTTGACTAACCTGATAGAAAAGAATTTGGAATTCGTTTTTAGGGTGACAGGTTCCCTTTAATATAAGATCATACGATTAAGACCTCCCCACTTAATACATTTAAGTGTCAGTCTTTACATTTTTTACATGTCTTTATGCAGGTTATCAGTTTTCACTATCAGTCAGGGTCATCAAGCAGGCTATTGCATGCTATCACAGGCTATTAGTTCCCACTGTCACAGGATTTTAGGTTTATTGGGCACAGCCTGTTGAATCAAGGCAAGGTTTCCTCTTGCCCCATGGCAGTAGCAGCCCCGCAAGAATGGCTCCTGTCGGAGAGGTACACATAAAGATTCTGGGAGATGTGACTGGTTTCGGCTTGCAGAAAAGGTAACCAAGGGCAAAGGCATACTGGCGTTGCAGTGGCCTATCAAGAGCAAAAGACAAGCAGTGTGTGGTGTTAAAAAGGGTCCACTGGCACAGCCCAGGTTCCCCAGTGGGCCAGTAGGACCCAGGAATCAATTCAACATATAGAGGCCATTTTATTGAAATCTATGCAGCCAATAGGTTGCCACTTTGTCCCTTTCTTTCCTGAGGTCTTGAATTTGGTTGTATAAAGGCCATGTCTGTATTACACATCCTGTACTTGGCAACATAAAGGATGCACTGCCAGTCTCTTAAAAGAAAACTATACCCCTGAACAATGTAGGTCTCGATAACAATATTTTAAATAAAGCAGCAAAACCCTGCATCATCTAAATAAGCCATTGTCATAAAAATATACTTTTTTAGTAGTGTGTGCTATTGGGTAATCCTAAATAGAAAACTGCAATTTTAAGTTCTAAGGGCCGCCTCCTGGGATCATAGGATTCACAGTGCACACAAACAAGCCAAGGCACACATACATGCTAGGCCCCATCAGCCAATGAATGGGCAGAGTTCTGTCTTTTACTCCCATACTACTTCCTGTTACAGTCAGAGCTGCATTATTTCCTGTCAGGGGATCTCTGAGGGGGCACACAGCCCTCAATACCCGGAACTGACATCACGTACATC
The DNA here is from genome assembly GCF_000004195.4 of Xenopus tropicalis. Taxonomy (NCBI): domain Eukaryota; kingdom Metazoa; phylum Chordata; class Amphibia; order Anura; family Pipidae; genus Xenopus; species Xenopus tropicalis. Next base: position 32,663,466 of record NC_030686.2, read on the forward strand.
TCGTACACTTCCGAAAATGATGTCATGCGCGTCTGCAAAAATGCCACTGAAGCCGAAAAATTCTACCTGCTGATGCGCAAATGCATTAAATAATGTCATTGAATGTTTACCGCACATGTGCGCCCGGAATTCACCACAGGACTTCTGGGCAATTCAGAAAAATTGGGAGAATGCTGCTCGGGGAAGAGGGACCGGGGGAAAGCCACCAGAATTGGCTAACTCCCGAACAAATGGGGAGGGGGGGTTGATGGCTCTGCATATACAAACAGTGCATTATGGGGGCATGATATATGTGAATAAGATGTATGTGAAGACCCCCATTAGTCAAAATTCATAAGCCTTCCTGTGTTCTAATATAATTACTGTAGGCTGACCCATAGATGGCAATCTTTAAAGGTGCCAACACAGGAAAAGCTTTGGAACTTAAATCCCTAACTATTCTTTGATATTTATCAGTATAAATATTATGCAGCAGTGACCCAGGGGAGGCAGCAGTAAAAAAAACATGCACAAGTGTAACAGTTATATGGGGTAGGGGGTACCCTAAAATCCCTAATACCTCTGTTGGTTTACCTTACCTACCTGAGTGGGCTTAACTCCCAGCATCTCCCAGTAGGGCACGTGACACAAGACTCTTCTCATTCAGGTGGGCACCGACTTATCGAAGGAAGGGTTAACCCCACTGTATCCACCACAAAACAGATTCTTCAAATAAATTTGAGTGCCAGTGGATTTATTGAACAAATGATATACACTTTTGAAATGATGGGTGTTGACAATGATGGTACAAGATCAAATCGGTAAGTACTTTCTTACTGACACAATCATAACACCTAGAGGTAGCATTGCCTTCCCTTAATGAGAATCCACTGTGCTAGGTGAAGCTCACAGGGGTATACTACTCCAGGAATCTATCTAGTTATCTGTCTATTTCTGAGCCTGACTGCTTGAGTCCCTATATTGGCAGCATTATCACTGCAGGGTACTAACCCTTACTGGCTACTAACTACCTTGATCCTGCCCCAGGCCCTATCAGCATCCCATCACTCCAAGTGTGCAGACCCAAAGACCCCAAGCACATGTGAACTTCCCTTTATATAAACTAGGGGCTTCCTCCCCCTCCCAACTATAATACAGGCCCGCACATAGCTATAGTTTATATAAACTAGGGGCGTCCTCCCCCTCCCAACTATAATACAGGCCCGCACATAGCTATAGTTTATATAAACTAGGCTTTCTCCCCCTCCCAACTATAATACAGGCCCGCACATAGCTATAGTTTATATAAACTAGGCTTTCTCCCCCTCCCAACTATAATACAGGCCCGCACATAGCTATAGTTTATATAAACTAGGGGCGTCCTCCCCCTCCCAACTATAATACAGGCCCGCACATAGCTATAGTTTATATAAACTAGGCTTCCTCCCCCTTCCAACTATAATACAGGCCCGCACATAGCTATAGTTTATATAAACTAGGCTTCCTCCCCCTTCCAACTATAATACAGGCCCGCACATAGCTATAGTTTATATAAACTAGGCTTCCTCCCCCTTCCAACTATAATACAGGCCCGCACATAGCTATAGTTTATATAAACTAGGCTTCCTACCCCTTCCAACTATAATACAGGCCCGCACATAGCTATAGTTTATATAAACTAGGCTTCCTCCCCCTTCCAACTATAATACAGGCCCGCACATAGCTATAGTTTATATAAACTAGGCTTCCTACCCCTTCCAACTATAATACAGGCCCGCACATAGCTATAGTTTATATAAACTAGGCTTCCTACCCCTTCCCGACTATAATACATTCCCGCACATTGCTGTCCAAGAACCCTCCTTGGGAATCTTACAGACTAAAGTTTTGCAAAACCTTAACCCTCCAACAAAAGCAAGGCCAAAATTATTAATTATTTGCTTCTTAATATTTTTATTAGACAAATACATGGAAAGAATGAAAAACACAGTGTAGGGGCCCTAAGCGAGGTTTCCAAGGCAAGGGTTTATGGTTAATCCCTGTATATCACTTGGGTTTCACTCGTCCATGTCTACTGCAAAGCCAATAACAGAATTTTGCATTGCAGTCAGTTCTATCTCCCTATGATCACTGAAGTAATAGAATACATTATTTTTTATTGGGTTTGGATCTGAAAGTATATTCAGTCTACATTTAATCTTTCTCCCAAGGGCATATAAAACTGATAAAAAAAGGAAAGAAAACCAAACTGAAAAAATCCCACTGGTGTATGTTCAACTCTGCATAATGCAAAATGCATTCATTCAATTAAGCTGACATACTGTTAATTGAATTAAGGCAGAGTTAATCAGTCTGAATGTGTTTCCACACAGAGAAATGCTTTTGGCTTAACACTTGGCTACACGACTGACACCAGATGAGCAGGGGGTGCCAGGAACCCTTTCTCTGCCAGAGAAAGAAAAGTATCTTCCCTTGTCTCTATGACACCTCACTGGAGCAAGTGTGAATCAGACCCAGCTATGTCATGTATTCACTGGAAGTTAAGGGAATCTACATTGTCCTTTAATATATGAAGACTGATCAAATCCTTAGAGAGTGGCACATTGGGTCAGCTGCCATGGGCCCTGATTTCTTTGTTAATTATTGTATTCTTGTCTGGGTTTCTTCCCTATACAGGATTTTTAGGTTATACCAGTGTCCATGTTTAAAGGCAGTAATATGGGCCTTGTTATGGCCACAGCTTTCATCATTAGCTTGTTCTTAGGCCTGGAATTACATGGCATCTGTATTATCTGCATGGAACCTTGGTAGTTGGTTGCAGGGTTGCTGTAGTCGCACCCTAAATCTACATCTGAGCAAAGTTCCAGTGTGTTTTGACCTGCCTCAGGTTAGATTTTGTAGCATTTCCCATTGTTGGTAATATCTTTCAGGGGTTGTTTTTCCGAAAGACTAACACTAAGGGGCACATTTACTAAGCCACGAACGGGCCAAATGCGTCCGATTACGTTTTTTTCGTAATGATCGGTATTTTGCGATTTTTTCGGAAAAATGTTGCAACTTTTTCGGTACTAATACGATTTGTGCGAAAAAACACGAGTTTTTCGTAGCCATTCCGAAAGTTGTGCAAAATCCGGCGATTTTTCGTAGCGTTAAAACTTGCGCAAAAAGTTGCGCTTTTTTCGTAGCGTTAAAACTTGCGCGAAACGTCGCACCTTTTAAGTTTTAACGCTATGAAAAAGGCGCAACTTTTCGCGCAAGTTTTAACGCTACAAAAAAATCGGCAGATTTTGCGCAACTTTCGGAATGGCTACGAAAAACTCGCGTTTTTTCGCGCAAATCGTATTGGTAACGAAAAAGTCGTAAAGACGCCGAAAAAAATGTTCGTTTTCAAATCGGAATTTTTCCAATTCGGTTCAGATTCGTGTCTTAGTATATGTGCCCCTAAGGGGGGCATTTATTAACATTCGGATTTTCTTGGTTTTAGAAACCGCAACAAAACTCATTTCCACGAATGTCATTTAGCAAAAAGATCAGAACGAAAAAAAAAGCATAAACGAAAAAAAAGACGCAAAAAAACGTAAAAACCACAACTTCTTCATATTCATTTATTCATGGCCTGAATGTACCCAGGCCTGGCGTGGTTTTTTGCTAACAGGAGCACGAGCCCGGGGTATCAGGTAAGTGAATACAACCACTGGGGGGGGGTGGGTTCTTAACATGTTAGGCACCCCCCAGTGATTGCACCTTTCTTTCTCTTTCAAACATAAACAGGAACTGGTCGTAGCATCTCTGGACCAATCACTCAGAATGCACTAGTAATTTGTATCCAATCAAAATTTAAGTCAGTCCCGGCTATTGAAACAAGCTGCAAAAGCAACCTTGGAATTACTGGCAAGTCCTGGCCGGGGACTAGTGAATCCAGGGTTCCATTGTGTCAATGCAATCCATTGCCAGCCTGGGGCCATTTGCAAGCTGCAAAGAAGCATGTATGGGCGCAAGTATCTTTTGTACCCTTATGTCCATTATGTACATTTTTGCACCTGCGTTTCTAAATGAGCCTGGTTTCAAGCTGTTAGCTGAACCAAACTGACATGACAATGAGATAAGGCTGATATCAATTATTATCTGGATTTCTACTGTGGATTTTATTGCACAAAAATGTACATAAATAACCCAGTAATGGTCTCTGCTTGTTACTGTTTCTTGGAAAAGAGAAAAGGTCTGATTTAGCCTAATGTGATAAACTATTGAGTAATTCTAGATCCATTGTTATCACTTGTGAATATTGCCCCCTACAGCTTCCCTTACGTATCCAGGTATCAGCATGATCCTGCACCTTCCAAGCTTAGAAGTAGTACGATTCATTTGTAAGTTTAATTGCCCATTAAATCCCCACAGCTACAGTACCAGGGGAAAATATATATCTGCTTTTAAAACAGCAGCCACACAGTTCAAAGTGGATATTTCCCTGTACTTCCAACGCTCTAACACAGATAAACACCAGTTTATCTTGCAGAGACTTTTAATGATTAGAATCATGTAAGTACAAACACTGGCCCCCAAATGAGGGTTTTTTGTTTAGCATGAGTAAAGCACAAGGGTATGGCCCTGTTTTGTTATTATTGTGTGCTGCTGTTTTTCTGAATTGGCTGGAGATAGTTGGGAATTCATCATACAATTATATTTATTACTTATATTTTTAAATAACTACAGTAAGTATTAAAAGTTGTATTTTCTATACACAGCTTACAGAACTAGCCCAGTATGTCAGCAGACCTACAATAGTAATGAAGACCCAGGCCTTGAAATTTGTCCACAGCAGCTCCCTATCTTAACTTATGCTACTTTTGAGTCAGTGACACTGCACATGCTCAGTGCATTCTGGGCAACTGTTGAGAATCCAAGCTTAGGGTTCAGGCAGAAAATGAGGTCAAAGAGTCTGATGCTACAGGCCTGAAAATGCCCTATTGTTTTATAACTGCCATGTACTATGAATCTGAATTAACTACTGATTAGTTTTGTGTTATAAATTTTATCAACACAGTCCACTATGGGGAAACCTGGAATTAGTGTCATATTCAGGGTGCTAGAAGCTCTAGGGTTCTCCAGTATCAGTAGCTGCTAGGGTTGCTACCTGAACAGTATTTAACTGGCCCAGCTGTTAAAACACCAGCTAGGACTACGGCCAGTATAATAAATTTACCAGCAATGTACTTGCCTGTAAAATTGTAATTCATTATAAATCCCTCCCTTTCCTCACGTCCTCCACTGACCAATTCCCCTTATATGAAAAGGCCCACAGTCGCTCTGACAATTTCCCTGCCCCACCTGATCATTTACCCACCCATTTCCCCAATTAACCACCTAGTTTCCTCACCCTCCAGCCCATTTTCTGCCCCATGTCATCATCTCCCTGGCCCCCCAAGTTCCATTATCAAGAAGAGGCAGGTCTGAGACAGATGTGCTCAGTTCACAATTTGAAGTATAAGGAGTCTGTTTTTGGGGCAAGAACTTTTTTTTTTTTTGTAACTTATATTTTTCATTTTTCAATTATGCAGAAAGAACACAATACAGTATAATATAAAAACATGTGTTGAGTGTCAATCATCAATAAAAGAAGGAAAAAATAAAGCATCATTACCGGTGATAAGTCATGAGTATTATGTCCTCTTTTTCTATAAAAATCTTACCAATCCTAGCATGAAGAGGAGAATGGTCTAGAAAAACAAAGTATATTAAACAACAGTAATGTAACCTCTAAGAGGAAAAAGGGAAAACTGTAACCATAGTTTTAAAGGTTAAATGGTGGATGCTAGATCGTAAGGCATCAGGGTTTGTTGTTGGAGTATTTGATGCAGAGGGCCAACAGAGATAGCAAATTAGATGGTGAATTGCGGCTAAAAAGAAGAGGCGGGTGGGTGGGTGTCCCCCAGCTTAGTTAAGTTAGGAAGTTGGGGTAAGAACTTGACTGGAGAAATACACCCAACCCAATTTCCTGGGGCTCAGACTTATTAAAAGGAAGGGCCTTGACTGGGTGAGGAAGGTCAGGTTAGAAATGGGGGAGGTCTGCAAAGGCTTAACTTCTGGATGGCTGCAATTGGAAGTCAGCAGGCAGAAGGAGGAGACAACATGGTGTTGGGAACGCGGGAAAATGAAGTTCCTACCTTTTCCGGTGGAGCAGAGGACAAACAACATCCCATGCTCCTGCCCTGGATTTGTGGTAAGTTTACAGGTGAGGGGGCAGTGTAATTGACTACAGATGCCTTGTTGTCACAGCTGCAGAGGAATGCTTGGCAGGGGTGGGGGCTTATGCCCCAGTTTTAGGCACAAGTGTGCCAAGGTGGATATGGGGTCCTAGGACAGTGGTTTTATGGTTACCTGCTCCCACTTGCCCACTGTTGCTCCTGTGACAGGCGGCCGGCATGGCAGGTTACCCAGTTGGTGGTGGTTTTCTGGCGGGCAAACATTCTATGTAGGGATATAATGTTGACACAATGTTGATTGTTATTGTAAAAACTCTTAATAGTATTTTGTTAATAAAGCTGTGTCTTGTTTTATCCGAGCCTGGTTGTCCTTATTGCCTTTGGGGTGGGGGGGGGAGATTGGCAAAGGTAGTTTGGGAACCCCATTCAGGTTAAAAAAGCCGACTCAACTGATGATCCACAGTCATTATATATAAGTATGATCACATTTGCAGTCATAAATAACCCTTAATGTGTAGTGTCTCTAGCCTATTTCTTTGTTAAGCTTTAGTTTCTCCTTATATGTATGATATTCCTGTTCAGTCTGGCCATGCAGCAGTTAATTTAGACTAGCAATATTAGAGAGCAGAAATCACAGAGAGTTTAGCGGGGTCAGATCTGAATAGGAAATATCTAACATTATTAACAGAGAGAAAGTAAATGCCAGATTTTGCATTTGTTGTAAGGATATTACAAGGACTTTCACTTAATGCCAAATAACGGCAAGAACAGAAATAAACCTGCCATTTCCATCACAGTATAAACATAAGGTTATTGTCACCTTCATAAGTCAAAAATCTGCAGGTTTTAATATGTCAGCTGGGCGAGACATAGAATTTGTTTTAATATAGATCCCTTGGGTTCTGCACCGATATAATGCCAAATGCACTGAACATTTGTCTGAATCTTTTGCATCGGAGGAATTATGGTGCATTACCTGCCACATCTAGCGAGCTTAATAGGTGCTATTAAAATAATTTAACAGAAAGGCTTAAAAAACATATTTTGTCATTTTGATTTGTACTAATCACTCAAGCATTACCAAAAAATCATTTTCAGCAGAATGGTTTCTTCAGCACTTTGCCTGGGAAAGGCATGAAGTTGCTTGTTTAATGCAAAAATAAGGGCAATATTTGTATAGATTCTATAAGAATTGCACTCTGGGATGTCTGCTCAAAGATTCCTAAATACTTCTATACATACCTTCTATACATACAGTTTGCTCTCTCTCCTTCTAATAAATAGACGTGATTTAAGGGATCATTTATAAGCAGTCTGCCATTTTGTTGAACTTTGCACACTGCCTTCCTGCTATGAAAATTTTAAATGGCTGCAGGTTTGGCAGTACTGTAATTACGAGAGCCAGACGGGGTGAAGCACATCAGGATAAACCCATCCCACCCCCTACTCGACACCTAGTTTGCAGGTTATTCAGATGCAGGTTCAGCAGGGCCCTGTACTTAGCGCTGCCCTATGGCAGACACTGCACCCTGTACAGCCAGACCCGGGGAAGAAGTGATCCCTGAATGGGCACAAGCTCTTGCACCCTTTAGTGCTCTTGCACTTCTTCCCAGGGTCTAGTTGGCTGACCCCTTTAGTATCTTGGGCAGCCATAAGGTGAGTGCAAAAGTAAGAGACCCAAAATAGACACATACTAAGGCATTGCCATATATCCTAAGATCAACTAAAGAGTACCTGGTGATACTTCAAGCCATTTCAGGAAAGGGTTTATTGTATGTTTAGCAAAACTGAAAAATACACAGTAATAATAACATTATTAAACAACAAGAAAATGTAGAATCACTGGACACTGCCAGGCTGTTGTCAATATTTCAGCCACTTACTACTGTCCCACACTCAGTTCCTCTCATTGTTCTGGTGCCCGAGCATTATCTGAGCTGCCCTTGGCAACCATGTAGGAAAAATATGGCAGCCCAAGCCAGCACTTTTATTGAAGAAGAGAACTCTTATATTTTAAGCGATATATTTATGCGTTATTTCGTAGCACGCAATATTGGAGCACGCTTTTACGCACATAACTATTACTTTCTAAGAACTAGTGTTCTGAAAATTACCATTTCCCTGAAAACTCTAGCATCACTCTAGGATGATCACATACTTGATCCTCTTCTTCACAAGCCAAGAAAAATCCAACTGCAAACTCCATCTTGTCTTGCCAAACGCTCACGAACCACAATGTTTTTTAAATACCGCCTACTCCAAGTAGTTGTTAATATTAGCACAGATTACCGCGATATTTCACGTGTGTAACACTTCATATGTGTTTGTGAATTATGCGTTAGTATTATTTCTATTCGATAATTACCGCAATGCGATGCAAATAACGCTTTGCGATAATGTGGGTTTTTTTGCGCATGTGATATTGGTAGAAAGTATGTGAAATGACTTTCTACCAAATGAATCGGTACTTAATTATTAAACACTTTTTAATGCAAAAACCTATGGCGCTGATTCACTAAAGGTCATTAACGTAATAATAATTAATGCACATTTTTTTGGGTTAAAAAGTGTTCGATAATTAAGTACTGATTCATCAAAGTCATTTCGCATTCGCTACTACTCATATCGCATTATCGCAAAGCATTATTTCCATCCTATATAAGAACTGATAATATTTTTAACGCGTGTTATAAATATCACTCGTTTTTTTGGACCTTAGTGAATCAGCCCCTATGCATTATACGTTAATCTAGTCCATGATCAAAGCCTCAAAAATGTTTTTATTTTCAATTTGGACATGAATTTTCAAATGTTACTATTGACTCTGCTATTACAAGGCCACCAAAACTAGTATTTCTTTGTATTATTCTGACCCTTGGGTCTAATGATCAGATGGCACTGGGGCCAATGAAATGCCACGGGCCACAATTTTTACAAATATTATATAGTATATGGTTAGGTGGTCTCCCAGTTTGCTCCCTATGTACACCCTAAAAGCAGATTAGGAAGTAGGGATGCACTGAAGACTTTTTCGTTGCTATTATAGAGAGTCCCATTTTTAAAATAAGTAAATCTATTGTGATTTTCTCTCAGCAGCAAATGTGTTCATTTCTAGTGAGTGTCCCAGGCATCTGCTCTGGCTCCATATCCCTCGTCGCTTCAGACATTCCAAGTAAATACTAATTAATACAATTATGGTACCATAATCTGAATATGGCCATATGCCCGAAACATTAAAAGCTTATCAGCCTCTTAGCTTTGTAATACACACAGAATCAACCCCAGTCTGTTTAAAACACTGTATATCAGCATTCGAAAATATTCCAGGCTTAATGTAATGCTGGGGGCTAATACAATGGGAAATGATCTATCCATGGACTCAGAACCAGGGTCACATGTACAGTGAGATATGTAATGTATAGTAATAGCAACAAACAGGTTCAAAATGACAGGCACAGCTCCAAATGAGCAGAATCAGATTGTAAGCCCTGTGGCTCTGATAAGACAGACACCAGTTTTAGAACTAAAAGTAGAAGTTACCATTAGAGCTATCTCTAAGCTGTAACCTGTATAACCCAAACACAGCAAGCCTCATTGGCAACTCCTTCTCATAGGAGAAATAATGGCTCAAGTATGTCATACAGGAGATGTATAAGGGCTGTATGACCGACATGCCCTCTCCCAGGCACACACACAGGCAAGGAGGGACATCAGCCTCCTATGAGAGACACTATAAAAGAGATCTGTCCTCAGATTTAGGAATGTATCTCCAGAAAAAGGCTCAGTGGCAAGGATATGTCTTCAGAAAAAAAAAACTAAACCTAAGGCTATAAATACAGGGATTTAACTTTAGCAACTAAATGACAGGTATCTTTTCTCAGAAACAGCTACAGCAAGAATTTATTATGAGAAAGAGGCGATACGATGGGAGATTTTTAAAATACAGAAACATTTAACATAACTTTTCACCTATTTTAAAACCACAAGTAATAGAATTGTTCCAAGATAGCCAAATTAGTTTCTCCCAGACTAGAGGAATTGGAAGCACAATGTGTCAGGAACTCCCTGGTTTAAAACATGGGACCTGGCGCATATGGGCCACGGCTCGTCTGGGTTGAGCCACAGGAGGCACTGTAAGGCCTGGATTTGTGGTGAAGCCACAAAGGCCGGGCCTAGGGCGGCACAAATTTAGGGGTGGCATGCCGCCCCGCCACAAAAAAAAATTGAAATTTTGCTCCCATATGGGAGTTTGTGGCTCGCTTGTGGCAGGGGGCGAATGGCGGCGGCCTTGGTGCGCCCGGATAAAAAATCTGGGGCTGGACACTGTTGCTGTAGCCTGCCAGGTTATCTAAATATCTTTTCTCCCGTTCCATATTCCCTGGTGTACACCCACAATTTAGCTGCAGGCTCCTGTCAGAGTATCCTGTTGGGGCTCATCCTCAGGCCAGACCTCTGGACCTGAAGGATCAGTGGGCCCCAGCCTCCAGACCTGAGGATCTGTCTGCCCCCATAGTGGCGATCCTGCAACTGTTTGTGGTGATTGATTCCAGCCACTGCTCCTGGTGGCCTTCCAGTTCCTGCTGTTGATCCAGGTAGTCCTACAGCTTCTGCTTCAGGTGGTCCTCCAGTTCCAGCTCTGGGAGGATCTCCAGTTCCTGCTGTTGATCTGGGCGGTCCTCCACCTGCTCTGGGTGGCTCTCCTGACCCCTGTGGTCCTCCAGCTAACCTGATCACTCACCTGCTTTGGTACTTGGACCAGGCTTATTTACAAAACCATTATCCTATGAGTCTTGTATCACCCAGATAGTGATTGATGGGGGGAATAATGTCAAGAACTCCCTGGGTTATCAGGGACCTGGTGCATGTTGGCTGCTGCGCTCTCAGGTTGAGCCACGCAAGCACTGTGGTTGCAGCCTGCCAGGTTATCTAAATATCTTTTTTCCTGTCTGTATTCCCTGGCCCACAATCCAGCTGCATGCAATAGCCCAATTAAAGGAGACATATCCTATAAAAATTAAGAATGTACCAGTGAATTATACTACTCTAGATATAGAAGAAATGTGCTTAAAAAAGTTGTATTTCAGACTGATTTATTGAGAAATTCCACCAAAACCCCACTAGCCCCGCCCATCTATTCCACTTCCTGCTGGCTGAATTCTCTGGATGAGCTGGGGAGCCGATGGCCCTCCGTACACTGCACTGTAGGATAGGAACCAATCAGCAGCTAGGCCGACCTGATAGGGAACTGAAGCCTGTCTTTGCTTGTGTGACTGCAGGGCTGTGATTGGCTTTCCCCCTCTGACTGTGTGTCTGGCTGGGACACGCCCACTCTTCATTTCAAACTCGGACAGAGAAGTGATAGGATCTATAGGGAGCTCCAATAAAGGGGCCATTTTTACAGATAGGATTCATTTTTAGCACAAAGTGAAACCAGCCCCACTGAGTTTAGAAATCTGGCCCTGCTATCAGTTGCAGCAGAAGTAGAGACTTAGAAAAATAAACATTACAAATTATAATGCAAAGGCCTTAAAGGAAGACATAACAGAAATCCTTAAGGGAAACGCACACGTGTACGTGTAATAATCATATACAGTATATCCGCTAAAGCTCTTCCAAGCAGTGTCCCTTGATGTCATACTTCACTAGTTCTTTCTGCCAGTAACACCTAGTACTCCCCACTGAAGCCCTTTTAGCATGGAGTTCCTTTGATAATTCTCCGTGCTTTTATTTTTCTTTCAGTATTTTAATTGCTTAATTTGCTCAGAGCCACTGTCATACTTCAGTGCCTTTTAACTGCACGGGGAGATGAGCAGTTTTTCATGTTTAAGGGGAGCTGGATTGTATAATTAAAGCTCTAATGCAATAAATCAATAAGGCAGAAAGGCAGATGCCTACTTGTAACCCCTGCCAAACCAAAGGGATGAGTGGAGCTTGGCAAATCAGCGTGTAAATGTGGATTTTAGAAGCCGAGTGGTTAATTCTCCGCACTGTGGAACAAATTGAAGATCGTGTATCAAGTTTGATTTTGCAGTAATACTGATAATAAAAGGCATATGGAATAAGTCTAGAAGTAATCATGTATCAGCTCATCTTGTTGGTATTAGCAGAAAAGTAGGAGGGGTTTACAAGATAAAGGGCTAACAATAAATAAAGAGGCTTCAAAGATTTCTGGCTAAGCCATAGAAATGATGAAAAGATGAATGATTTGGCGTAACAAAATATAGTTACCAGTCAATATCTTGACTAAGTTTGTTGCACAAGATTGTCTGGAAATGTTTATATCAGTTTGTGGGAACTCGCATTGGCCGACCTTTATGTTCCCTCTGTTACAAGAATTTGTAGAGTAGGTTTTCATCTACATAGAAAACATATTGTGTATTTACTTAGTGGGATTTGGTTAGGGAGTCAGCTGAATCCCAGTACTTTTTAGAGCTTTTAGAATAGGCTGAATGCTAACTGTTAAGATAAACTGAATGCAAAATCTTAAAGTCCAATTTTCCTAGTTTTCTCAATCCTGAATTAGAATTCAGATTTCTGTTTGGTGTCTGGACAAATTTTGGCTATTTAGGGCCAAAAAAAAAAAAAAATTTATAGTGGAATTAGCCAATCCAATAGTCAAATTGCACAAAATCCTGCATGGTACTGAATTATTTGCTACCCAGGGTGCTGAACAGTAGAGGTGCCGCCAATCCAATATGAGAGCACTTCTCTTCCTTAGAGATCCTCCCAAAATCTCTTCAATGGAAGGGTGAGAACTGTAAAGCTGGCCATACACGCACCGATAATATCGTACGAAACCTCGTGTATGGCAAGTCAGCGAGTCGACCGATATCGCAGGAAGCTGCTGATATCGGTTGAATCGCCGATCGGGCCAGTTAAAAGATTTTGATCGGGCGCCATAGAAGGCGCCTGACCAAAATCTGCCTTCAGCGCTAAATCGGCAGAAGGAGGTAGAAATCCTATTGTTTCTACCTCCTTATCTTAACCTTTCAGCGCTGAAGGTTAGTGGCGGATCTGACGATCTTTCGTGTGACCGATGGTCGCACGAAAGATCGTCAGATCGCCACGTGTGTGGCCACCTTAAGAGTTGTGGAGAAACATGTGCCTGACATGTGGTTCCGCTATCATCCTGAATCTAATTTCTAGGTCCATCATCAGCAATGAGCACTAGCTATTGTAATGCAATGTCTTGAATTCTCCTTTGTTCCTTTGTTACACTTTGACATGGGAGATAAGGCTGCCTCTTAAAATAAGAAATATTTTGCACACATGATATCCCTAAATTAATAGCTTAGATAGAGTAGAATGATTAATCACATAATGGCTGGGTTACAATCAGAAATGCAACGCTCTAACATTTGAGTACACATTGATAGTATTTAGGCTCGAATTGGGCTGGCGGGAAACTGGGAAAAAAAACTTGGTAGGCCCTGGCCCTAGTGGGCCCTGTGTACTTAACAATCATAGACTAAATTTGCTTAAGATACAGCTGGTGCAAAATAAGTGTCAGTGATTTCACACAAACAGGCATCTTCAATCAAAGGCCTGGAATGTAGGAGATAAATGGGCATATATTTATATACCCTTTATTGTGGCCAGTTCTAGCGGTATAACAGCAAGCACCTATAGGTGCAACAGGAAAAGAGCATTATCATGGAAAGTGCACCTAGTGACGCAGCTAGCAATCTAGTATGTGCCTCTTCTATAGAGAAGCACAAGTGCATTTTAAGTGCCATTTTCTTAGTCCCTTTTTTACAAGCAATTAACTAAACCCTTACTGCTTTAGATGGGATTTTGTGATTTCTGACTCTCGCAAAGCTTTTAACAGATTGGTGCAGATGGGCCCAGTTTGAGTATCATAACTCACAGAACTTATCTCTGCCCCACGTGTATTGGAGTAGTAGGTATTGGGAAGTCAAAAAGCCAAGTCAAAATGACCCTTGCTGAAGTCTGAGGGTCTCCATTTTTGTCTTTACATCTTTAAATACCCAGACTCCTATTAAAAATACTTTTTTTTTTATCTCTGAATCCACTTTGTCTCTTTTGGACTGTATCGGTAGTTAGTGAATCAGATGAACAAAGCCATTGATTGGTGAGTGCATGGAAGTACACACATCTTGCTTCTGGCATAACTGTCTCTGAGGGGGGCAGTGACAGGACAAACAGGTGACAGATGACCTTATACAAAACCACACGGTGGGGTGCGTCTGTGCTGTGGAGTCTCCGATGCCATGTTGTTATCGGCACGCACAGGGATACTGGGAGTTATACCAGCCATGGCTAGCGCAGGGTAATAGCTCATATTAACTAAGCTGCATTTTTCCATCAGACATCCATTTACTGAGATAATTGCACTCTGCTCAGTAAAAGTGCTTTCAAGAACAGGAAACAGCTATCCATATATTACATAGTAATATACACAGAAAGGATTGTAGAAAAGCTTCCACTTAAAAGAGTACTGTAACCACTGCATCATGGAATCATGGAGACAAATGGCCGTAAGCCTTAAGAGGCCCCTTTTGTTGTTACAAATAATTAATGGTTTGGAGTGGAAAGGATGTATAAATTATAATCCTGCTCTGTCTTGTCTCTGAAGGAAAGCTATAAGAATGGCAAATGAAATCAGAAGGTAGCCCCCATCCCACCCCCAGGGTGCCCAGTGCCCCACAATACCCTGCTATTATTTTATACCTGTCCCTAGTGTATTGCTAGGTGCAGTGTTAGTGGGACCACAGTGGTTTATGAGGTCTGAAATGACATAATGGGAACTATCTTAAGACATTACAAACTGCCGATTAATTTTAGTACGCTGTGATGAGTTGTACAGCAATAATAATAAAATGAAACGTTATGTGGATGATGCCAGTTCGGCTGAAAACACGGTTTGATTTATGTATCTCAGGCAGACTTCACCAAGTGATTTTCCCGTTGTTCCCCATGGAGTCTAAGCTTTTAACGAATTACATTGCAGCCAGAACAGATGGGGGTTACATATATGTTTACATTAAAGGGAAGTGGCACCCAAAACAGTTTTTTTTTGGCTTTATAATAAAAAAATGTAATTTTAGGCAATGTACATTTGCTAATGTATTTACTATAGAAAGCTGTACTTGTCTGACTATATATATTCTTGGCACTGCTAGTTCTGACATCTGAAACAATGCAGCTAAAGCCAGAGGATTAATAAAGAACTTAATTCTGAAACATAGTGCAGGAACACATTGGGTTGAGAGTCCCTATGGATGTAAATCCCTTACAATTGCTATTCCCTTAGTTTCTAGGCAAAAGTCTATGTATCTGAGTTACCTTTCTTACATATCTATGTTATTGGCCAATAGCGTTAGTGAACACTTCTTGTCACACATTAATATAGTAATTGTAAAAGGGTAAGTCTTCCTCTTTGGCCTTTCATTTCCTCAAATATGCCAAAAAACTCTGCAATAGTGTATATCCACCTAACAAAGTCAATGGCCCAGGTGCGCACACGTGACCCCTTCAGTTGTTAGGAAAAATTAGCAAACAAAATAATCTCAAAATGAAAAAGTTGGGGAACAGGGACCCTGTAAATGAGGTTTAGTCAAAGTTACTAGAGAAGATTTTTTAGAGTATAAATAGGAAATAGTGAGGCAAGCTGGAAGAGCAGCTTTGTGCTCCACCTACGGGTTATAGCTGGAGGTAGCACTCCCTAGGGCTTAACTGGCCTAAAGTGAAGGCATCACAGTGTGAAGGGATTCAAGCTTTTGTGCATCACTCCCTAACAGTTTCCACTGGAGGGATATAGATCACTAGCTGGTAGAAAAAGGTGTATCATAACTATGTAAGCATCTCCACGAGGTTGTCACAATAGCTGGTTCTATCCCACCCTGACTGTATCTGACTGCACAACAATACTACCTCATTGCTTTGTAAGTATTAACCCTGTATTGCTTTGGTGCTTTTTGTTTTGTTTAAAAGAACCTCTTTTTAAGAACCTTTTTACTTCTACACATCAGTACAGCGTTGTAGCTGCACAACACCATCTCCCTTTCTCTCCCACTTAGTGAGGGCCCATCCAGTGTGACCCATGTTCCTACCTGTACTAGCTGGAGAAGGCCTTTTTAGTCAAGATAGGGTTACAGTAGTAAAGTCAGTGGTAGGGTAGGGTTGCCACGTGGCCAGTATTTCAAATTTACTGGCAATGTAATACCCCTTAAACTTGTAACCCCCAGTTTTTCCAACCCCAATTCCCTCCCCACTCTCCATCCAACCCTTAAAAGCTCTGTAGCCCTCCTTACTTAGCCAGTCTCCCCTGATCCGCTCCATCTATGTTTCAGCCCCGACCGATACTTCATTACAGCTTCCCCCTCCTAAAACCACAACATACTATACACCATCACCCAGCTCCTTCTGCACACAGACCAGTATTGCCACCAGCAAAAGGCACCACCCTTGTCAGAGCCAGACAGGGTCAGACTGGGGTTGCAGGGCACACCTAGGCTGCCACCCCAGGGGCCCTGCAGGTGACCCCACCCACCGTCGGGTGTTAGGGAGGCTCAGCAGGGGCCCCCACACCCCTTAAAGGAGAAGGAAAGGCAAAGTCACTTGGGGGTGCCAAAATGTTAAGCACGCCCAAGTGACTTGAATCGCTTACCTTTTACCCCGGGCTGGTGCCCCTTTACGGAGAGAACAGCACCAGCCCGGGGTACCTGCAGCGCTTCCTGTATCGCTGCGCGCATGCGCAGTAGAGTGAATAGTGGAACTTTAACAGAGAAGTCGGCTTTTTTACTCTACTGCGCATGCACCTATGTGTAAGTCTTAGCGAAACAAAGCAGGAAGGAGGAAGCGCATCGCTACAGGTACCCCGGGCTGGTGCTGTTTTCTCCTAACAGGGGCACCAGCCCGGAGTACAAGGTAAGCGATTAAAGTCACTTGAGGGTGCCTAACATTTTGGCACCCCCAAGTGACTTAGCCTTTCCACTGCTGAGCCTCCCTTACCCCCCACAGGGGCCCCCGCTGAGCCTCCCTACCCCCCTGCAGGGGCCCCTGCTGAGCCTCCCTAATCCCCCCCCCCCCCCCCCGCAGGTTTCCCCTCCCGACATCCTCCCCTGAGCACATGTAAGTTTAACACGGCAGGGGAGGAACAGTCGAATGGAGCTAGGGTCAGGTCTGGGCCGCCAGGGCCCACCGGGTTTTTTCCCAATGTCCCAGCGGCCCAGTCCAACCCTGGAGCCAGAGAACAGACAGACACTGCAATTACATTTATAAATAATAAAACTGTTGAACAAAGTTTCATTTTATGCAAAACATGAATGTGCACATCAGTGTTGGCCAGCAAAAAAAAACCCCAAAAAACTGTTGAATTTGACTTTTAGAATTCAAAATTCTGACTTTTAAACTGATAATTCTGACTTTATAAAGTTGAAACTCTGACTTTTAAACTCCTAATTATCACTTGAAGAATTTCAGCTTTTTAAAGTCATGATTATTAGCTTAAAAGTCAGAATTATGCCTTTATAAGACAGAATTTTGACATTTTACAGTCAGAATGATATGTTAGTCAGATTTTTTACCTTTTAAAGTAAAAGGTTGAATCACTGGAGGGTCCCATAATGTTAGGCACCCCCCCCCAGTGATTAAAATCACTTACCTGATTTTTTTTTGCTAACAGGAGCACCAGCCCGGGGTATCAGGTAAGTGATTTTAATTACTACTGACTTTAAAGGAGAAGGCAATCGACATCTTTAGCATGTGATCCTACTGGAACAAGTCACCAATTTATGCAACCTGCTGTGGGAACTGGGACTACGGTTTTGATTAGGGTGGCTTTAGCTCCATGGGTCCCCATCATCACAGAGAGGCACTTGGCACAACTATAAGGAACAGCAGATGTTTGGATACCAGTACCTATATTGAATGGCGTCAATACGTGCCACATTTGCTTCTATTTTAGTGTGACAGCTCTTGCACTGGTGGTTATAAGTTACCCTTCAAATGTTATACAGTAAAGGGGTGCATAAACCCCAAAATGCCAAAAATCCGTGACCTAGCGATTCAAATTATGTAGCTATTAATCCACCAAGAAAATATATAATACTCACCAGAAACAGGGGTAAATGCTTAACTAACTGGGCATTTGTATTTATTATGGATCATGGATGTCTAGGATGCAAAAAAATGAGAACGAAGCTTAGACCCCACTCCAAAGACCCAATTTTTTTCTTATTAGCCACTAACCCGACGCTTTTATAGAGAGACGCAGTGTTTCCCAGATTCATGACATTAATAACAAGGTAGTCCTGAAGATCCGTTTAACCTCACCCAGTGAACAGCCGTTCTGCTATTACAGGTATGGGATCTCTTATCCGGAAACCCGTTATCCAGAAAGCTCTGAATTACAGAAAGCCCTTCTCCCATAGACTCCATTTTAATGAAATAATTCAGAATTTTAAAACCGATTTCCTTTTTCTCTGTAATAATAAAACCGAACCTTGTAATTGATCCCAACTAAGGTATAATTACCCCTTATTGGGGGCAAAACAATCCTATTGGATTTATTTAATGGTTAAATGATTCCCTTTTCTCTGTAATAATAAAACAGTACCTGTACTTGATCCCAACTAAGATATAATTACCCCTTATTGGGGGCAGAACAGCCCTATTGGGTTTATTTAATGGTTAAATGATTCCCTTTTCTCTGTAATAATAAAACAGTACCTTGTAATTGATCCCAACTAAGATATAATTACCCCTTATTGGGGCAGAACAGCCCTATTGGGTTTATTTAATGGTTAAATGATTCCCTTTTCTCTGTAATAATAAAACAGTACCTGTACTTGATCCCAACTAAGATATAATTACCCCTTATTGGGGGCAGAACAGCCCTATTGGGTTTATTTCATGGTTAAATGATTCCCTTTTCTCTGTAATAATAAAACAGTACCTGTACTTGATCCCAACTAAGATATAATTACCCCTTATTGGGGGCAGAACAGCCCTATTGGGTTTATTTAATGGTTAAATGATTCCCTTTTCTCTGTAATAATAAAACAGTACCTTGTAATTGATCCCAACTAAGATATAATTACCCCTTATTGGGGCAGAACAGCCCTATTGGGTTTATTTCATGGTTAAATGATTCCCTTTTCTCTGTAATAATAAAACAGTACCTGTACTTGATCCCAACTAAGATATAATTACCCCTTATTGGGGGCAGAACAGCCCTATTGGGTTTATTTCATGGTTAAATGATTCCCTTTTCTCTGTAATAATAAAACAGTACCTGTACTTGATCCCAACTAAGATATAATTACCCCTTATTGGGGGCAGAACAGCCCTATTGGGTTTATTTTATGGTTAAATGATTCCCTTTTCTCTGTAATAATAAAACAGTACCTTGTAATTGATCCCAACTAAGATATAATTACCCCTTATTGGGGCAGAACAGCCCTATTGGGTTTATTTAATGGTTAAATGATTCCCTTTTCTCTGTAATAATAAAACAGTACCTTGTAATTGATCCCAACTAAGATATAATTACCCCTTATTGGGGCAGAACAGCCCTATTGGGTTTATTTAATGGTTAAATGATTCCCTTTTCTCTGTAATAATAAAACAGTACCTGTACTTGATCCCAACTAAGATATAATTACCCCTTATTGGGGGCAGAACAGCCCTATTGGGTTTATTTCATGGTTAAATGATTCCCTTTTCTCTGTAATAATAAAACAGTACCTGTACTTGATCCCAACTAAGATATAATTACCCCTTATTGGGGGCAGAACAGCCCTATTGGGTTTATTTAATGGTTAAATGATTCCCTTTTCTCTGTAATAATAAAACAGTACCTTGTAATTGATCCCAACTAAGATATAATTACCCCTTATTGGGGCAGAACAGCCCTATTGGGTTTATTTCATGGTTAAATGATTCCCTTTTCTCTGTAATAATAAAACAGTACCTGTACTTGATCCCAACTAAGATATAATTACCCCTTATTGGGGGCAGAACAGCCCTATTGGGTTTATTTCATGGTTAAATGATTCCCTTTTCTCTGTAATAATAAAACAGTACCTGTACTTGATCCCAACTAAGATATAATTACCCCTTATTGGGGGCAGAACAGCCCTATTGGGTTTATTTTATGGTTAAATGATTCCCTTTTCTCTGTAATAATAAAACAGTACCTGTACTTGATCCCAACTAAGATATAATTACCCCTTATTGGGGGCAGAACAGTCCTATTGGGTTTAATTAATGTTTTATTGATTTTTTAGCAGACTTAAGGTATAAAGATCCAAATTATGGAAAGACCCCTTATCCGGAATACCCTTGGTCCCGTGCATTCTGGATAACGGGTCCCATACCTGTACTTGTTATCCAATTTCCTTTTTCATGTCTTGTAAAAGAATTCTGTATTTTTCACTGATTTGATTGCTGTATCGGGGTGGGTAGGTAGCGCCAATATAACAGGGGGAATGGGCAGGTTTTCAAGTTGCTCAGGGATGAGAGTAGCAACCACCGCCCTTTTACATCCCATCTGGACGATGTTACTGATTCTTTTTCTGCCCCTTTGTGTTTCTTTGCAGGTTGTTTCTATGTGGCTTCATTAGCTATGAAGGCAGAAATAGATTTTACTTAGGCCTTTAAAAATAGTTACATAGGCAGAGGGATAATTGTTCTCTTCTTCTTCTCTCCATAACTCATGTTTCTAATGATCTCTGGAAAACACAGGGCATCAGCATTTCTTTCTATTCCTCTAGTCATTTCTTTGCTCTAGTAAATACATGGCAGGATATAAATACCTCCCAGGACTATCTGTGCATTCTGTTGCTATAAAAATCCCATAAAACTATGTACCTTGCGCACTCAATTCCCAAACACACACAATCTATGGGGACAAAATTACCCTCCTCCTCCCCTACCTCTTCCTGACAGTCTGATGGATTGGACTTTTACCCTGTGCACAAAATCTCTCATTTGTGAATTCCAAATAAAATCATCTCCGCCAAAGGAGGAGGGAGACAGACAGGGAAAAACGCTAATTATTTTCTCATAACCGTTCTTCCAAACCTTCTGCTCGTATTAACAAAGCTTTCTGTTACATATGCAGAAAATAGTATTCACATTTGTCTTTCTACTCCCAGCCTGGCATTTAGCTTGCTGTGGATTAAATAAAAGACAAGGCAGTTTCCTTTATCACAAAAAATGTAGTCTGTCTGTCTGTCTGTCTATCTATCATCTATCTATCGATCTATCTATTATGTATCTCTCTATATCTATCATTATCTATCTATCATTATGTATCTATCTATCTATCTATGTATCATCTATCTATGTATCATCTATATCTATCTAATCATCATTATCTATCTATTCATCATTATCTATCTATCTATCTATCTATCATCTATCTATCTATCTATAATCTATCATCATGTATCTATCTATCTATCTATCTATCTATCTATCTATCTATCTATCTATCTATATTTCTATCTATCTATCATCTATCAATCTATATCTATCTATCTATCTATCTATCTATCTATCATTATCTATCTATGTATCATCTATATCTATCTAATCATCACTATCTATCTATCTATCTATCATCTATAATCTATCATCATGTATCTATCTATCTATCTATCTATCTATCTATAATCTATCATCATGTATCTATCTATCTATCTATCTATCTATAATCTATCTATCTATCTATCATTATCTATCTATGTATCATCTATATCTATCTAATCATCACTATCTATCTATCTATCTATCTATCTATCATCACTATCATCTATCTATCTATCTATCTATCTATCTATCTATCTATCTATCTATCTATCTGCAGGTTCAGAAAATCAGAGCTCTTCTGTGTGAAACCTGACCACTTTGTTGCCCCCCCCCCCCCGGTACCTTGTGCAGGACTGTTCTGTAGGGGCATAGACAGAGTTATTTTAGGAGAAAGTAAAAATGTAATTTATATGCTAATATAGCTGGAACCAGGCACAGACTGGCAATCTGTGAATTTTGGCAAATGCCAGAGGGGCTGCTGTAAGATGCCATAGTCACTATTTATTGGGCTGGTGGGGGGCAATTTGGGTCTCTGTGCACTTAAAATGCCAGGGCCTATTTTGAATCCCAGTCCAGGCCTGGCTGGAACCATTAATGAATATATCAATGCAGGCATAATGCTGGGCAGCTCTGATGCAGTAGATTAGCAGTAATATAATGTTATTGGGGGGGGGGGGCACTCATTTTCTTTAGTCTTATTTGTTTGCACAGTGATTTGATCTCATCAGATCCCTTTACAAGCTCAGTCTTGTGCCCTTTCTAAACCCCTTCTCTCCCCAACATCTGCACTGCCTTCCCGTGACTCTCCCCTGTGTGTATTACATGTATTATATTTTCTGTTTTATCTACTAAAACCTTTTGAAGAACAAGCCCTTTGTCATTCCCAGCTCAGAGACTGTGGTGCCCCTAATCTGGCGTTGGATATGTGGGTTGGCTGGCACCGATGAAGCAATGCCAGATGGAGAAAGATGCAACTTTGCTCCGCTTGCAGTGGGCCAGCATCCTGTAACCATTCCCAATAAGGGGAGACCCCCCCATAGCCGCCTACCTGTCATGTGTTCTAATACATGTTATGCAGCCAATGCAGAGCAGGCAAGTTTTCTGGGGCAACTTATTTTTCTTCATCGTTTTAATTACAAAACAAACTTTCAGGTAAATTAAATTTATGTCCAAAAGAAAAATGGAATTGTTTGTGTGCTTTACTTGTTTGCTATTTCGTCTTTTCCAACTTATTACTGGCACATTCAGTAATGCGTCGTGGGCTGCCAGCTTCCACTAGGAGCTAATGCAGAACTGTACATGGTAATCAACAATTAAGCGAGTGTTCTTTCAGCCGCTTGAATATATAGAGCTGAGAACACTTGCTATTTCAATTAATATCTGGCCATAAAATACATCATTCGTTGCCTGGTTATTTTGTTTCCCTTTTATTAACGCGCGGTGTAAAGCATTATGTCAACTCAAAAGCTTCATGATTAAAAAAAATAAAAACCTTATGAAACTTTTTTAAAGTTCACATGGAAAGCACGGACTTAATATTTCCATACTTTTGAAAATATTATAAGGCGTTTGCTTAACCTTTCAACTCGGCTCATAATGATGGATGGGTTATCTAAGGACAGCATATTAAGTGACCAACACTGCCACACAGTGGTCAGTATGAGCGATGCTATTTGTGACTTTATTTCATATAAGACTCCCATACCACTGCCCACAGCTTACTTTTCTTTAGCCTGTGTTTTTTGTTGCACAAAGACATTAAAAGAGTTCATAATAACCAAAGCAATAGCACACACAGAAAGCAGTGATATAACGGCTAGGCCATAGCTACTGTAAATGCTCAGCAGGGCACATTGGCCACTTGCCATGGCTACATATGAGGCATCATTTTTTTTTCCGCTGGAAAATTGTTCCCTGCTTCGTTATTATACTGTTTATTGAAAGTGCTGTGATATATTCTGTGCTACATGGCATGACTCTACTAATAGCCTGGACAACGGCAAATATCATTTGGGAATGGTAATAACTAGTATCCCAAGTGGTACTGAGGAAATCAGAATATAGTAGCGTTGCACTGATTTTAATGGATATTAGTGTATACGTTATGGCTTACTAGACACCAACCATTTATGAATGAACAAAACAAAAATGCAGGAAAATGTGGGGTCTCAGTTTGAATGGGAAAGCACTTTAGACGTCCACTTGAAAAAAGGGTAACTTTTCCTGCAGCTATGGTGGTCACACATCCCAAGTCCATCTACAGGTTTACTATTTGGTTACCCTATCTGTACTCATATAATATAGGTAAAACAAAGGAAAAAGGGTAAAGATTGTATTAATCTCAGCTGAATTGCATTTTCTCCAATGCTAATAAAACTTCCAACCTTTACACTAATGTATCTGCCAGTACAGTGGCTTCTAGAAGGTTGTAAAGTACACATTTCTCACTGTTAATTTCATATTTTGCACTAGGACTGCCTCCTTTTAACATCTACTTACACACCCTGACCCTGAGTAAGCTCTCTGATTGGCTCATTATGAGCAGACATGCATGGTATAGCCACCCTCCTGTTGTTCGATTGTTCATGATGGGGTTTTATCAGCACTTATTAAAATGGGTGAATTACACTCTTTGGGCCTGATGCACTAAAGTGCGATAAAACGTGCGCTATTTATAGCGTGCGGTAAAAATTTTATCGCATCTTAATTTTCGCGACTTTTCGCACAATTCACTATAAACATACTTGCGCTATTTTACGCGCGATATTGCATGCATTATTTAACTCGCGAAGACTATTTCAATGCGGTATTTGCCGGTACATGCGCTAAATAACACACACGAATAGTCGCCGCATATGAATAGTAGCTTAGAAATAGTGTATAAAAATTGTCGCCGCATATAAATAGTGTATATAAATATTAGCCACATATAAATGGTATTATATAAATAGTAGATGCTTATAAATAGTAGCCACTAGTGATGAGCAAATGTGTTCTGGTTATCTTTGGTGAAAAATTAGCAAATCTTTCGAAAGATCCACGAAACGGCAAAAATGTTGTGCGGGCAAAAAAATTGTTGCTGTGACTATTATTTTTTGATGCTTGTATAAATTTTTGGACGTGCGGTGAATTTTTGCGTGGCAAATTTTTTCATGCGTTTTGCCATTGGCGGATTGTTTTGCGAAACGCATGAAAAAATCCGCCGCGGAAAAATTCAACGCACGTCCAAAAATTCGCTGCGAATCCATGCCTGGCGAAACATTTCATCACTTGTAGCCAAATATAAATACTCGCGCAAATGAACGCACGCCATGTTAGCCATACACGCCAATACTTGCAGAAAATGACTGTATTAAAGATTAACATTTCGCTGCAAACTGGCGGCTGCGTCACTCTAGGGGAAACACATACTTGAATAAATAACACTGCAAAGTCCATATTTTATTGCCAAAAGCTCATTAACTGTACTTTTCTATAATTATTGGCTGCCTGAAGTAGGTGTTAATTTTCGCATAGCCTAATGCGATATTTAGCGCGCCTAAGTTATAGTGAATAATGCGATCGTATTCTTTTCAGCGCGGGAATTAACGAATGCGGTAAAACTAGCGCAAGAAATACCGCATGCGAAAATGGTGACTTATCGCACGCGATAATACTATGGTGAATCGCGCTTTAATTATCGCGACTTATTTAACGCAAAAAAGCGTGCGGTAAATTTTATCGCACTTTAGTGAATCGGGCCCTTTGTCTATTTATCTATACCCCTTTTAACTAAGGACAATGTGTGTGTAGGTGTAAGTGGTGCATTCAATTGATTAGTGGTACATTTAATAGATTGCACCAATAATAGATTACAGCAGATGGAGACGTGGGCTGAATGGGCTGGATAGGAGTGTCCTTTGCCAATGATGGATGTATATTGGCTTAGAATTTCATGGAGAGTCCAACATCCAGACGCCCTGCCATGCATGAGACTTACTGTACCAAGTAGATGGTGAGGCACAGCCATAAAGACATGGAGCTAGATAATTAAGGATCAGAACCTGGGCACAGTCAGGCCAAGGTCAGGACATAAATCAAATACACAAATCAAATCCATGAAGGCTTTTGTGACATAGCGCTCATTAATAGTTAGCTGGAACTAAGGACATGACTTACTATTCTGAAATTACCCAGAAGTCACCACATTTTTACTTATTTCCCTAGGGAGAAATTAATTATCTGCAACATTATTTTAAAAAAAATATCTATAAAGGTTCATGTTTTTGTGCAATGCTGCATAACAGAGGGATGGGGCTAACAGCAATTAGTGGAATCTCATAATACATACGCTTTGGAACTAGAAGTCCCATGATGCAGAGCTGTAGGGTGTGCTGGAAATATATACTGCATTCCCTACTGGTATAGTTTCCCTTTAGGAAGCTCATTGGCTTTTATAATTTAGCACTTTACAAAGGGGAAAATGCAGTTACTAATCCAATCCAATGGTTGGTAAGGAAAAGCAGGCAGCACAGAGTCTTCATAACCTCAAAAATACTTTATATGGCTCCACTTCCAAAGGGGAATGGAAAAAGGCTTACTGATATTGCAATGGAGTTCCTAACCTTCTTGCTTTGACTGGATACTCCCATGGTGGATTTAGACTTCTTAAACCTTGTCATGTAATGGACCCAAGATCCTTCAGAACCCACAAATAATGGTGCCATGATATAAAGCACTTTTGCTAAATTGATTAGTTTTACCCTTACTTATCCTAGGATCAGGATCAGCCAAGACTCCAACACTGGTTTGTGTGTTTCTTACAGTGTGCATTTACCCCCTGAGCCTCTTGAAACGCTTTGGGCTGGTCCTAACCAATTCTCCTGTCATGCTCCTTGTATTTGTTGTCTCCGCCCTTTCCTCCGCCCACCTCATTATCCTCATGTGCCCACCTCATTATCCTCATGTGTTATCATGACCCTTTAAAAGCCTGTCCCTGACCAATGCAGGAAATTAGAGAGGCGTCAGATGGGGTTTTTTGCCTTCCTCTGGATCAACTAGTAGTTAGGCAGGTTTTATATAGGCATTATGGTTGAACGTGATGGACGTATGTCTTTTTTCAACTCAACTTACTATGTTACTATGTAATGCTCAGTGCTTGGTCATTAAGCTTCATTCTGTGGTATGGCCTCTGGTATTCTGTTCTTTCTGTCCTTCCTGACTGCCGAGGTTCTGTTCCTGGTTCCTGCATTCTGAGGTTCTGTTCCTGGTTCCTGCTTTCTGAGGTTCTGTTCCTGGTTCCTGCCTTCCTAGGTTCTGTCCCTGTGTTCCTGTTCCGTGACCCCATCCTTGTTCTTTTGCTCCTGGCCCCTCCTTTGCCTGTTCTTTGGATTCCCAGATTGTCCTGGTTGTCCTGTTCTTTAGATTTTGCCTGCTGATTTCTACTATTTCCGGCCTGTATATTTTGTTTATATTTGGTTCTGCACATATTCCTGTTTTATTATTTGCCTTTATTAAAACCTTATATCCCTTGTCCCTTCAGCTTGCTTCTGCCAGTTACGGAGATCCAGTCTGTAGGCTCCCTCCTCCCACAACAGCTCTGAGGATTCAGTGAGGTAGAATCAAGTGGAAAATGAAAGTGTTTTCAGTGCCACTGTTCTGCATTGATAAGTACAAGTAAAACAAAGGTAAATATGTTTTAAATGTTTTGACTTCAATAAATGATGAGGAACCTAACCTGCCTGTTCCCAACCCCTGCCCAACCCGGCTCCCTCACTGACAAGAGAGATGGACAGGGAAACGACAGTGGAGTGGGTCTTCTTACTTCCAGATGAAGATGCTAGGACAGCAGCTGGTACTTATCTATGTGCATAAGTGATGTAAAAATTTCATATAAACCTGCGACCTACCAGCATCAGAAACAATTTTGGATTGTCTCACACGTCCCAACTTGTTGGATTAATGTCCAATAAATCATCAGATTGCTTAAACCAAGAAGGAATTAAACAATTCTCGCCAACTCCTTGCATAAAAATGCATCAGTCAGTGTGTGAATGTTTATGATGGGCCATGCTTCATATTTTTATTGATTATTGTGGTAATTTCCATGATGGAGGAACCTACTCCCTGATATCCATACAGAATGTCAGTACATACATTTCCACACATTTGAATAACACCCTATTGGAACAAGCTGAACTCTGGCCTCTGGAAAGGTTGTTTTTTTATATAGCACACAGTAAATGCTTTATTATCACTCAGAGCTAATATTCTCAAATACAATTTTGTGCTCTACATTTGCCCACATTGCAGTCATGTAGCCAGCCATCCCAGCCGCGGCACAAACAGAGCTAAAACAGCCCTGTCATGGCTTCTACACTTTGAAATGTTCACTTAACAGGACAAGCAGTACAGATAACAACTTTGTCTTCATGGCTGAAGTGCTTATTATGATTATGGTTGTTTTGACATTGTGGTCTTAATAAATTACCCTCATTATGACGAAGAGTGTGTTTTTTCTTCCACGCATGGAAGCACACCTCCATTCAGAGCGGAGGAGGAAACGCATGCAGGGTTTACTCAATAACAAATCATTCTGAGAATGTTATAGGCATTTTTTTTCTGCTTGTATTCAAATCTGTGTACCTAATATCTTCCAGTCATTTCACCATTAGTCTAATCTGAAAATTGAGTCCAAGAGTCCAAGAGTATACCATTACCATCTTGTTTTCCTGGCTTTAATCCCCACCCCCAGTGTGCTATAAAGAGGTAAAATGTGCATTACTAATTTATATTAGAGCGCCATCTAGAATTTGCCGTGCAGTTTTGGTCTCCAGTGCTCAAACGGATATTATTGAATTAGAGAGGGTCCAGAGAAGGGCAACTAAACTGGTAAAGGGTATGGAAAGTCTCAGTTATGGGGAAAGACTGGCTGGGTTGGGGTTGTTTATGCTGGAGAAGACACACTTAAGGGGGGTGGTAAAATGATGTACTGTATATAAGGGGATCATATAATAATCTCTCTAATGCTTTATTTACCAGTAGGTCCTTCCAGTAGACATTCTGATTGGAACAAGGAGGGATCAAGTAACAGTAAGTCAGGTTTTATATAAAATTAAAAGGTTGAACACAATGAACATGTGTTTCTTTTCAACCTATGTTACTATGTAACTAAAAATAAGCTATATCTCTCCACTATATCTTTCCATTTTTACACTGTTTTCAGATACAATTAAAAGATATTATTTATATGTTTGTATACCTTTAAGAATCTACCTGGATATGTTCTACCACTGGAGGCATCAGATTGAATGCAGGTCGCTTGTGGGCTCACTGCCCTGAACCCCTCCCCCCCCACCCCAGCTCCTGATAAAATACTTTCCGATGTCTGCACTATACTCATGGCAGCAATTTAGTAAAGGCTGTGAAGGGTGTATTCACCCAACATAAACTTCTCTCTACAATTTTTCATTTTAATTAAGTGACAGAACAGCGGGGCAGTTCTGGGTTATTGCTTTCCTAAACACAGTCATTGCAAGACCAGAAATTTAAGGCCTATCATTCTCCAAAAAGGAATCACTCCCTCTTCCTAGCGGCCCAGACTGTCATCTCCGCTTTTCTATAGGTCATAAAGCAAAATACTGAATGCTCACTCTATGATTGCCATCTTCTCATGGTAGAAACATAGAAAAAGGGAAGAAATCGGGGAAGCAAAGAAGCTTATTCAATGGAATAAGGTGGTAAATAACATTAGGGAGCATGAAAATATGGTAAAGTGATTTTCAGGAAGAAAATGCAGTTAGGATCGTGTGAATAATTAAAAAGAGTGTGAAAAAATTATACAGGAAGAATAAAGAGTCAATAAATCTTCTTTTTTTCAGTTCCTATTAGTCTGAAGAAAGGATGCACCAATAGCAGGATTCAGTCAAATCTCAGCACTTTTGGAAAGTCTCAGATCTGCACAAATCCCTATGTGGTTGGCTGAATGGAATTCAAACCCTTAAGATCATGTAATATTAATAAAAACATCAAGGCTACAACATTATGTTCAAATAAGGCAATTTTATATTGCAATAAATATGGTCTGATATAAGATGCCAACTCAGACCAAGTTGGCAGGTTATTACCCATGTATGTGGGAGGCCTCCCTACAGCTTGGCTGATTAATATCTGGTCACAAACTGACCAGTTATCTGTTGGGCAGGTATAAAAATCTCATTGGGCTACAAGCACATTTGTGTGTTGATGAAGTCAGATTGGGTCTTAAGCTGCCCATACACGGGCAGATCTGCTTGCTTGGCAATGTCGCCAAGTGAGCGGATCTTCGACCGATATCCCCACCTATGGGTGGGCGATATCGGGTAACATGTAGGGGAATTCGATTGTTTAGCCCTGGGGCCAAACAATCAAATTCTAACGGTGGCAATGGGGCAGTCAGTTCGGGGACTGCATCGACGAGCTGATGCGGTCCCCGATCCAACTGAATTTTCTAACCTGGCCGATCGATATCTGGCCAATTTCAGGCCAGATATCGGTTGGCCAGGCCCCTTGTTTCTGCCCCTACACGGGCCGATAAGCTGCCGAATTGGTCCAAGGGACCGATATCGCCAGCTACAATCGGCCCATGTATGGGGACCTTTACTTCTGGCTTATAGAGACCAATCATTGGCCCCCAGTGATGGGATCAGCCGAATTTCATCCAACCACTCAGCCACCCACTGCTGCCTGTTTTAGCGTTCCTTCTTATGTCCTCTCCCAAGGGCCTTGTCAGTCTGTCAAATATATAAATCCAGACAGAATAGAGCATCTAGTAGGGGACATAGACTGTTATGACTGGGGTATGAAATAATATTATAGGAGTGTGCCCAAAGTAACCATGAAATTTATCATTAAAATTAGGGCCACCTGTTGCATTTGTCTGCATTATTAAGCAAAGAGTGTTTAATTGCTCTTTGAAGAGGCAGAGAAATGGACTAAATTGATGAAAATGGAGAAATTAAGGGTAAGATGTCAATCAGTAGTCAGGGGTGTTTGAAACTGAAGCATAAATACCATGAGACATAATTATTAAAAACAAGACAGAAAGAAATTCAATAGGAAGAAAGACAAATGACTATTATGTTTTCTGTTCTAATTAGGTGTTTCTGACACCTCAGAGTCAGGGTTAGACGTAATCTATTTGGATAGCTGTACAATGATCAAAATAATCAGCAACTGGCAATTATTAGTCATATTCCTGCCAGGCCCTCCTGGAGCTGGTTATTTCATTGATCGCACCTTCGCAGAACCTGTGGCTTTCCTTTTACAAATCTTCAGGTTGTACTTTCTGCTCAAGCAGTGGATGGCAGACCAGATAGTTTGGGACTTCTTTCTACCACCACTGGTCCCCTCTGATGCAAATGGGTTGGCCTTATTCTGAAGATAGAGCCTTACTAATCATCAGGTGCCCTGCAACTTGGTCCTCCTTGGTTAAGCCTGCACTACCTATCTATTGACTGGGACACAGAGCCAGTCTCCTTTTGGGCAGAAATACGCTATGTGTGCCTTCACCCTAGCGCAGGGATCGCCAACTTTTTTTTATCTGTGAGCAACATTTAAATATTATGAAAGTTGGGGAGCAACACGAGCATGAAAAAAGTTCTAGGTGGTGCCCAATAAGGGCTGTGATTGGTTATTTGGTAGCCCATTGTGGACTAGCAGACTACAGGATAATTTCTTTGTGATGGCTCATTTCTTTTCTCTGAAGAAGCTCCTGTCTGTTGTTGTTTTGGCCAAGATTTTTGTCAGAGAAATTTTTTGCCTTCATGGATTTTCTTCCTTCATTGTCTCTGATTGGAGGGGGGAGGGTTCAGTCAAATCACAGTTTGATTCCCATTTTTGGAGTGTCTTCAGTAAGCTTTTGACATTAGTTTCAGTAATGGCTAGACTGAAATGGACTAACATAAGCCCTGGAACAGTTTCTGTTTTATCCCACAAAACCATGATAATTGATCAGTCCTTATTCCTTGAGCTGAGTTTGCTCACAATAACCTGTGTCATGAATCCTTGGGTTTCTCTCTTTTTACTGGTTCTACCATCTGCATTAACCAAAGTACATGTGCCTGTTGACTATTGAGCTTTTCATGATTACAAAATCAACTGAAGTTGCGCCATCAAGCTCTGGTAGAAGACTCTAACCATCAGAAGATGACATCAGATCACAGGCCTGCTCATTCTTTCCAGGTTTGGCAGTCTATCTGGATTCCAAGTACCTTCCTCAAAGTTGGGTCATCATTTTGTTGGTCTTTTTAGGATCAAGGAACTTTTCAGTCTTGTATGTGTCAAGCTGGGCCGCACAATATGGAAATTTCCAACTTCTCCTTAGGGAGAACCTGTGGTGGAGAATGACTTTTCCTCTGACTCCTCTCCTGTTTCTGAAAGGCATCAAGAATTCGAGGTCCATGAGATTGTGAACTCCCATAAGGTCGGAGCTAATATCCAATACCTTATTCACTGGAAGGGGTCTGGTCCTAAAGAGAGGTTTTGGGTTTTAGCTAGGGACACACCCAGGGTTCCAGCTACACAGTTTATGACACTTAGTTTAGCCAAATATGGTGCCCTCTCAAGCTGCTGGCCCAGACGCTTCCCTGGAAGGTGTCCTGGAAGCTCTCCTTAAGCGTCTGGAGGCACAGCAATTACATTTGTCACAGGCACTGCAGCATTTTTCATCCCTTCTAGATATACTCCAAGTCTCTCAGAGGATTCCTACTCATCTGCAATTGTTGCACCTTCTGCTGAGGTGGCTCAAGCTTCCAAAGCTAAGATTCCTGCTCCTCTACATTACACAGGGAATCCAGATACCTGTTGTGTGTGCACTGCACCTTTGGTGCCATATTTCCTTGGTCCCATTTCATTGCCCAAGCTGTCTATGTTTTACTACAGTTCCTGTCTAAGCCCTTGTTTGATCTCCTGGTAATTGACTCTGTTCCTGTTTTCCTCACACGCTTTGCATCAAACTCTGCTATGTTCAAGTTCTCTCTGTCAGTCCATAGCAGAGAGTTCTGGGGCCCCAAAAGGGTGTCAGTAAAGACAGCTCCCAGCTGGGCTCTCCTACTCTCTAAAGAGTGTGATCTTTCAAGCAGTCCCTTGGGTTCCTGCTACAAAGTTTGTGACACTTACCACGTGAAATCCCCTGCCTACTCCAAGAAAATCCAGGCAGTTCCAACACAAGTTATTTATATGTCCTTTCTACTTTCTGCTTCTGGTTCACTCTATTCCTGCTGCATGGTTCCAAAATGTAGGGCTCATTTGCGGCTGACGAAACACACATGCAGCTGCATTTATTTAGTTGAATCAAATTCAACTGCAGTAGGCGCAGTGCAAATGTGTCAAGAGAAATGTCCGTTTGCATTCAGAATGATGCCAGAAAGCTTGGGGAAAAAGAATACTTTGTATACTACATCTAGATAAATGTAGGTTCTTTAGCACATTTGTAACCTCTA
Source organism: Xenopus tropicalis (assembly GCF_000004195.4). Classification (NCBI taxonomy): domain Eukaryota; kingdom Metazoa; phylum Chordata; class Amphibia; order Anura; family Pipidae; genus Xenopus; species Xenopus tropicalis. The sequence goes on from NC_030686.2 coordinate 32,696,665, forward strand.
AACCCCTTTCAATCCATACTAGATTATTAGATATACATTGATCCAAGGTGTCCCTTTTTTTCTATAGGGTTGTTGGTGGTGCAGGGGTGGGGCAGCTGGGGGAGTTGCCTAGGGCGCCTGGTCACTTGGCCTGTCCCTGACTGCAAGATGCCATAGACAGTCACTATTTGTTGGGCTGGTGGGGGGCTGTTTGGGCCTCTGTGTACTTGAATTGCCAGGGCCTATTTTAATTCCCAGTCCAGACATAGTGGCGCTACATAATTATGTGTTGTGTGCAAAGTCACAAAGTGCAGGCACTGAAAACTGAACTCAGATCTCCATTTTGAGCATCAGTGTCACAGAAAATATAGAAGGCATTACCTTTCCCCTGCTACTTGAAATATATCTTCAAAGTACAACAGGAAATTTTCCCTAGCAATCTCAAAATAACCCCCATTTCTAGTAGGTCATTGCTTAAATTATTTAATCATGTTTATAAGTGAAATGTATTCCGCTTCTGACTTAGTATGAGTACTGTTACAAAAAAAACGCCAGTCAGAAAGAATTCTGCTCTTCTATGTCAGCAATAACAAACTGCCCTTGTGAACAACACAGTTCTGTTAGTACAAAGCAATTCACTAGGAGATTTATTTATTAACAGCATTTAACATTAAACTGAAACCACAAACCATGCAGGTCTCAAAAAAAATGATATTATATAAAAGCCTACCTTTAAAACACATTCCTATAAATAAAGCCCTTGATAACAAATATATTTTTCTATCATGATAAAAGGATTTATACCAGAAAAATATTTTATTTTATGGACAAAAACTGATTCAGAAAGGCTCATGTCTCTTGGACGTGGCAATACCAGATATATATAATGTTACAGTGATTTCTCCCAGCAGTAAATTACCGAATTTTCAAAGCATTACAGCAGAATATGGCATACTTTAGATTCCAAAGCTAAAAATCCTGGAACATTAGGTTTACCACAGGATTCTGCCGAATCCAAAATGGGTACACATGTCTTTCTACTCTTACGTACCAAAATACCATCCTAAATATGTCCACTGAACAGTTTGATGCCCATTGTGTATAGGATCACCGATGTATCTGGCATTTAGAGAACCCAAAAGGAAGTGCAATTGGATATTGACACACACACTTTGAGCTCATTTATAAACACTGGGCAAATTTGCACCTGGGGAGTAACCCATAGCAACCAATCAGTTTTTTTACAGACAGATGCAGGTTGTTCAGTGAAAGCAAACATTTTAATTGGTTGCCATGGGTAGCTGCCCAGGTGCAAATTTGCCCAGGGTTTATAAATGAGCCCCACCGGTAACCAGTTGCTTTTTCAATCTACTATACTATAGCTGGCATTAACAGACTATAGTAACTATAGTCTATTCATGCCAGGTTACATCAGCCAACAAATGGAGAGAGATGTGTCTTTTACTCCCACACTACTTCCTGTTACAGTTAGAATCGGCATTTTTCCTGCCAGAGGTAGGAAGCGAGAGACAGAACATCACAATAGCTCAAAATAAAAAGGGTGTCATTTATATACCAACTGGATGCAATTATTTAATAGGCCACTTATTAGGATATAAATTATATTTAAGTTACATTTTAACATTTCTTTTCTTAATTATTTTCCATCTCCATTTTCTTTGATACAATATTTTACAAAAGTCTAAAACAGCTTCCTCACTACTGCTTTCCATTTGCTCTATTATGAAAGCAAAAAGAGAACAAATGACATTTCAGGTGAAAGGGATTGTTATATATTCAGTAAACAGACTAGTCTGTTGTTACTTTGTTAGGGATAGGATTGGATTGTTATTGGGATAGGATTTGGTCCCCCTGAACCATTATCACCTGGTCACACTGTGTGGCTACCAATAACTGGTTTAAGTAGCCCACAGCTTTTATCTGCATGAATCCTATTTGTGCTTTACTGTTTGGCCCTGAACATGGTTATCCTGAGAATGCAAGTACAGGTATGAGACCTGTTATCCAGAATGCTCAGGAACTGAGGTTTTCTGGATAAGGGGTCTTTCCGTAATTTAGATCTCCACACCTTAAGTCTACTAAAAATCATACAGATGTTAAATAAACCCAACAGGCTTGTTTTATCTTCAATAAGGATTAATTAAATCTTGGTTGAGATTAAGTACAAGGTACTATTTTATTATTATAGAGAAAAGGTAAATCATTTTTAAAAATGAGAATTATTTGTTTATAATGGAGTCTATGGGAGATGGCTTTTACGTAATTTCGGAACTTAAGGGGTCCTATACCTGTACACTCTAGAATGACCATCACAATCAAATCTAGTTTGAAACCTTAAATGGATCTCTCTGACTGGGATATTTAGCCAGTTGTTATGTTCCTCGCAATGTGCTGCAGAAAGAAGGTACTCTCTATATATAGTTTTATTTTTAAACCAGAAGCATCAAGCCAAGGGGAAAAGAAATCTAATTTCCCCAATCTCCAGAACAGGTTGTATCTGCTACAGAATATAGATCCTCTCCACTGTATGCTTCATGTGCTAAGAATCTGGATATGATTATGAGTTACTCGCCAATAATCCTCTCCTGTGAATTCACATGCACATGCTGCTCCTGAGATTGATTTTCCTCTTCCCAATACCCATAGTGGATATGATGATAAACTACAATAAGCAGCACTGTAAGTCAGTCAAAAGCAGTTGTCCACCATCAACATTTGCTGAAATGACCTGTAGGTCCCAAAGCTCTTTCGAACAAACAAAAGGACTGTGTCATTTGCCATCTGAAACAGAATTGCCTGGCCACCCCAAATAACTCCATCTGTTCTATATTCAGCATACTGACTCTTCTGTCGGCATATTTTTTATCTGGTAACATGCTGGCCTTTTCTACAGGATCTTCACTGGGATCCCAATCTAGGCTGTCTTTTTGTTATCTCTACCCAAGATTTAAGTATGTTTTACAATTTTCCTGGCCTCTTTGTCTGTTACACAATAGGCAAGATGTTTCTTTTCAGGCATGTCTTATATATCTTCTTACTGTTCTTTTTCCTTTCCTGTCTGGTTCAACAATAACAGCCAATGAAGAGTTCTTTCTGATGAGGCACATTCACTATTGCAAGCTATTTGAATCCTGTTCCAAGAGTGCTACTGATGACAGAACACATTCCCTCATTTGTAGGTGTGTGGCATAATCATTATCTGAGTGTAGGCTAGGAGATATCACCTATTGCCTAGTTCCTGTTCCACCACTATAATCTTCAACGGTGTCCATTTCACAGTTAAACCCTATTTGTCATCTTTGCAGCCCTTGTTGAGTTTATGGATTAGTCTACAATTTATCGGTCCATGTATGGGGCCCTCAGACGAGCCTACCCAAACAGTATCTGTCTGAAACTTAGCACACTGGCATGTTGATGTGGTCCTTCAGGCCCAGCTGGCAATCTGTGGGTTCTGGCAAATGCCAGAGGGGCTGCTGTAAGATGCCATAGACAGTCACTATTTATTGGGCTGCTGGGGGGCTATTTGGGCCTCTGTGTACTTGAAATACCTGGGTCTGTTTTGAATCCCAGTCCAGGATGGTGGGTCCTTGTCCCAATGGCCTCTATACCGACAACATGATTCAATCGTTTGGCCCCAGGGCCATACAATCGAATAAATCCAATAACACCCACCTCATGGTGGGCATGTTGGGGAAAGATCTACTCATTTGGAGACCTCACCAAATAAGCAGATCTTTAAGTGTATGGCAACCTTTACCCAGGGTGCAAAAACCTGTGAAGTGGCATCTTAACCTGCAAGTGACGGATTAAAGCTTGTGGCACACAACTCAAAGACCTCACTTCTCCCTGCTAAACCCAGAGCTTATACTTTATGCAGAACTGCTTAAACTAGGATAGTGGTGGTTCATACACAACTAAATGTTCTAGTATTATAATGGAGCCAGACATTCATATATTAACTTTTTCTAATGCTGCTTTAATACACTGAGTAGACTGGAAAGTAAATATTTAGTATGTGAGTGTGTATTTGTGTAATAAGTGTGTGTTTATGTGTGTATGTTAGACTAGCCTTGGGTAGCAGGCAGGCAGATACCTCTGGAGGAGGAGGAAAGTCAGGGAATGAAGAAGAAGGCTTCTGCAGGGAGGACCAAGTAAGTGGGCAGCGCTGGGGGTCCATTAAGTGCAGGTAAGCTATGTGTGTACATAGTTTGTACACACTTGCTGTTGCCTAGGGGCCCCTAGGTGATCGTGTCCCAGACGCCACTCATTCCCTGCCTAGGGGCTGGGGAATGAGTGGGTGAGTGAATGAGCAGCTTTCAAAGCCGGTCCTCCGCTCCCAGATGCGGAAGTGAAGCAGAACCTACGTTGTTCTATGGCTCTTAACCGGTTAAAGAATAAAAGCAGCAAACATAAAAGATTACTTTTCAATAAAAAAGACATAACTGGCAAGAGCTACTGTACGTGGGGGTTTCCTTGTCTCCTCTGTATCAATGATCCCACGTGATACACTGACCTTGAAATGTACCTTCCTGAACCGAAAATAAATATGTGAGAGCATTATTGTACATGCCTTTATCAATATTGTATAAGCTGGATTTATATGGTGTAGTAATTAAAGGGGAACTGTCACCTTAAGAAATAATTGCAAGTCCTTTTTTATTATGTTAGTAGAGCTAAATAAACTTTACACTAACACTACATAAACTAAATAAATCTTGTTTTTCCTTCAGTCTTGCAAGTACACATGCACAGCAAGCAGGCACCATTTTGTAAACACTGTTATTAAGACAAGATTTGCCTTATCCCAAAATCTTGTTTATGCTCAACAATCTGGTAACTGCCCATGCCCATGTACATGATACGTAAATGCAATGATATCTAGGAAGTGCTGAATGGGAAGTGAAAGTGGCTGGGCAAGCAATAGATGATTGAAAGCTCAAATTTTAAATGACTAACATTCTAAATTAATACATTTTTAAATTAATCACATTCTAAAGGACTTTCTAAGGTGTGTTAGTGGTGTATGTGTAAGAGTATGCAATGTAATTGCCACAAGGGGCAGTGTATGCAAGAAACAGAGTTAGGAAAGAGAATAGAAGGCTAAACATCAGAGACCTGTTATTTGTTTGGCATGCCTAGTAAGGCCCCAGACTTCTTAAGTATGAGAGCCCAGGTCAGTTTCTTTGACCAGTTGATACACAAATGTTTCTAAGCAGTAAAAGTCATTTGCCCTAAAGTAAAGCTCCATTTTACTCAAGAGTCAAAATACATAAAAAATATAAAATAGAGTACAAATGATTGTCTGGATTTCATTAGGGGTGAAGGCTGCCCTTCCCAGACACAGTTTATATAGCGATCAGCCTTTTGCCCACTCCAGGTATCGTTCTCATTATAGCTACAGTGGCAAAGCCTGGTAAAAGCAAGTTTTCAAGTCCCTACCTTTAATGTCATTAACGAGACACTTCAAGACGTTAAAACCCACTAATGCACTGTTCCTTTCTCAATTATAACTAATTGGAAAGTCAATTGTAGACTTTGCAAGCAGCACACGCGTTGACTGATGCTATGGTGACTGCAGGCAACCTGACTGCATAGCTAACGGCACAGGCTTGGGTCCGCACCTCCTCCTCTCCTTTGATGGGCTTCACATCCCTACTTAGACACACCGCCAGTGCCCCTGTAATCAGTGTTATAACAGCAGAGCAATGGAATTTTGAAGGAAGGAACAATTTATCTGCAAGTAGATGCAGTAAAAGTTTGAAAGTAGATAAAAGCCAATTATCCCAGCTATTCTGAGTATTTTCCTAAAGACCAACAGAATTCAGGTTTAGTCGGCCCTTAGCATAACATTTTTACTAGGCTAAAGGCAACCATACAGATGGCAACCTCATCAAACAAACAGATTTTTTTCCTGATATGTCCACCTTGAGGTGGGTAGTATCGGACTGATACGTTTGCCTGCAATGGCTCCCATTGACTGAATATAGGCCACTGGGGCAAGCACTGCATCAATGTGCCGATGCACTCCTCATTTCAATGGGAATTTTAAACCTGCCTTAATTGACATGTTCCCGATTCTCAGACAGATATCAGACGAGTAGGCACTTCTTAGGATCACATAAATGGGCCGATGAACTGCCGATTTCGTCCGTTCCTTGGTCAGCCCATGTATGGCCACCTTAGTTCTCTAACATACAGGGCACAAGGTGGCTCCTTTATAGTGTTTAGTGTCTGCCATCTTTCTCTTATGCTTATCATTCTGTGTGTCAAAATAAACCTTCTTTGCAGCTAATCTACATTTATATAATAAATTAATTACTCAAGTGTATAGTATGGATACAAAAGATTTATGGCTACTATGTGGGGGCTTTAAAGAATAGAACCTTGTTTTAGTAAGGTTACTTAACTAAAAATAAAACAGAGCTAATAGATGTTCCTTTATAACAATTGAAATGCATCCCCTGGCTACTGTTCAATAAAACCATTTTATTCTGTGTCTTGTTAGATAAACATAGGCCTGCCTATTAGACGTGAGAGAATGTTCTGTCTGCAGCTGAATTCCACGTCCAAAGGGAAGCATGAAATAGTCTGGGTGCACAAAGCGCAACAAGAGTTGGTGAGAGTGTACCTCCCTGTTGGTCAAATATCATCTTCCGCCGCTTCTGTGGGGCTTGCAACCTGCTAGTGCTGAAAAGAGATTAGGAAAAAAGAACACATTAAGCCTCAATAGGAAAAAACAAAAGTATTCTGTTATCTTGTCCCAAGTCAGTTGCTTCTAACAAATAATAAACTCTGCCTTAAAACAACAGAAATACTGTATCATGATACACACAGCAAATTCATGCCTGATGGATGATTCAATGTGCAGAAATGAATGGGATGGCATAATTTGGTTGAGGCGCAACTACAGATACCACAGGGAGGCCGAGGGGCAAGAAAGGTTAATATGGAGAAGGAGAGAAAAGCATGAAAAATAATTGGATTATTGTAAATTTAATCCACAGCCCAGGCAGGTATAAATGGACACCTGGTACAAACATGAGAATCAAGCTTTTCTCTGTCAGGAAAGTGTGTTTGTATTTTCCAAAACCAATTACTGCAGGAATGCTTGTCCCCTGGGAGAGAGATAAAAGGTTTATTTTATGGACTAGAGTCCCAAGCTGAAGGATGTCCTAGAAAGAAAGAAAAGTGAGACCCTATCAAACCAGAGCCTAGCGTCAGGCACACCTGCACAGCAAAAACACAGTAGCCTAAATATATGGCATAGCCCAATGGCAGACAAATATTTTTTGTAAAGCAATATTTTTCTTAATAAATAAAGTTAAACCTACTTTCCGCAATGGAATTTTTAAATGGTTACTCAATTTTTGGGGATTAGCTTAGACATTCTTAAGGTTATTTATCTGCAAATGTATTCTTATTATTATTTACAAGAGATGCCATGGTGTTGTCTCAGGCACTTTAAAATGAAAGGTTGTCCACAGACCACAACATGGTCTCCTTTGAGATTTTGCCGCAGAGACAACTGTAGAGGAGTAACTAAAACACTACATTTTAGATGTGCAGACACATATTAACTGGCAACACTGGATGTATCATTTCGGTGCCCAGAGTCCCCCCCCCCCCCCCTTTGACAAAGGGGGTCAGCTAGTTGATCTGAACAGGGAAAATTATGAAATGTGTCTACACAACTGAGAAACCATGAAGGTTGTCTTTTTAATAGACCCAATTTTAGTAGTACAGGTATAGGACCCATTATCCAGAATGCTCGGGACCAAGGGTATTCCGGATAAGGGGTCTTTCCGTAATTTGGATCTCCATACCTTAAGTCTACTAAAAAAATCAATAAAACATAAATTAAACCCAATAGGATTGTTCTGCCCCCAATAAGGATTCATTATATCTTAGTTGGAATCAATTACAAGGTTCTGTTTTATTTCTACATAGAAATGGGAGATGGGCATTCCGTAATTCGGAGCTTTCTGGATAACGGGTTTCCGGATAAGGGGTCCGATACCTGTATAATTACTGATGCATGGGTCACTCAGGAGGAAATTCAAAAGAGACTTGAACATGTAAAGGTAAATAAAGGTTCGAGAATGAATGGTATTAAACAATAAAGGTTCGGGAATGAATGGTATTAAACAAGCTTAGCTCTGTGATTGCCAAACCTCTTCATTTAATTTTTTTTAGGATTCATTGTGGCCTGGCATGGTGCAGAGAGACTGGAAAATTGCTAATGTGGTGCCGCTATTTAAAAAGGGATCCCGTTCTCAGCCTGAAAGCTATAGGCCTGTTAGTCTGACATCAGTGGTAGGAAAGCTTTTGGAAGGGGTAATAAGGGATAAGGTACTTAAATACATTGCAAATCACAGTACTTTTGTGCCACCATGGTTTTATGTATAACAGATCTTGCCAGACTAATTCATTTTCCTTGGAATGGCAGTTGATGTCATCTACTTGGACTCTGCTTAAGCATTTGATACAGTACCTCACAGAAAGTTAATGATAAAATAGAAAACTGGCTGAAGGCTAGATTACAAACAGTGGTGATAAATGGAACATTTAAAAGAGAAGGGGATGGAAGATTTAAACTATGAGGTTAGCATGTCAAGGTTTGGGATCATTTTTCTCTGCAAGGGGACATGATTACTCTTTACAAGTACATTAGAGGGCGTTATAGACAGATGGCAGGGGATCTGGCACCAGAGGCCCCCCCCCTTTATATTAGAGGAACAGAACTTTAATTTGAAGCAGCGTCACGGTGAGGGCAGTGAGGTTGTGGAATGCCCTTCCTAGTGATGTGGTAATGGCAGATTCTGTTAATGCCTATAAGAGGGGCCTAGATGAGTTCTTGAACAAGCATTGTATCCAAGGCTAATGTGATACTATAATCTATAACTAATATAGATATTAGGTTATATAGCTATATATGTGAGTATAACGATAGGTTGGTGTGAGTATATATGTGCACTGGGGTTTGTTTGGAGGGGTTGAATTTGATGGACTTTGGCATTTTTTTAACCCAACTGTGTAAGTATGTAGACTCCAACAAAGTATTAACTTTGTTATAAACAATGGTATATAGTGTATGTGTTGCTCTACCATGCAATCATTTTGAATCAACTGTCTTTTGGATTTGAATGCTGTTTGTTTTACACAGTAACATGAACTCTACAAAATATTGCTTGTAAAATTCACAATTGATTCACAATTGGTTCTTTCACCCAGAGAACTAAGGAATACGTTTAGTGGCATGGCAAGGGTGGTGGGGGGTTAAACACTAAGCAGCCTCCAACCAGCAAACTATAGTCCAGGATGCTGCAAAGACAAGACACGGGGAGCTGGATATTGGTATGCACTGAGCCATACTGATTTCCCTGAATCACCAATACTAAGGGGCTGATTTACTAAGACACGATTTCGAATCCGAATTGGAAAAATTCCGATTGGAAACGAACATTTTGCGACTTTTTCGTATTTTTTGCGATTTTTTCGGCGTCTTTACGATTTTTGCGTAAAAACGGGAGTTTTTCGTAGCCATTACGAAAGTTGCGCAAAGTCGCGATTTTTTCGTAGCATTAAAACTTGCGCGAAACGTCGCGCCTTTTAAGTTTTAACGCTACGAAAAAGGCGCGACTTTGCACGCAAGTGTTAACGCTACGAAAAAATCGCGACTTTGCGCAACTTTCGTAATGGCTACGAAAAACTCGCGTTTTTACGCAAAAATCGTAAAGACGTCGAAAAAATCGCAAAAAATACGAAAAAAATCGCAAAATTACCGATCATTACGAAAAAAACGCAATTGGACGCATTCGGCCCGTTTGTGGGTTAGTAAATGTGCCCCTAAATGTATTTAAAAACCAAAATACAGGTATGGGATATATTACCTTTAATGGGGACCTGGGGCTTTCTGCATAATGGGTTAATATGTAGCACAGTGCCTTGAGGCTACTAAAAACATTTAAACATTACAAAAACCCATAGGATTGCTTTTCCATTAGTGTGGGTTTATGCAACTTACACAATATATGTACTTAGAGAAAAAAGAAAATCAGGTAAAATCTTTTAGAAATGTAAACAAAAGAGGAGATTAAATACTACATTATAGCCGTCTGGGAGAAATCAATAATCAAAAAGTGCCTGTAAACATTTACCAGCTTCATATAACTTTCTAAAAGTCTATATTTTGAACTATTTGTTGCTTTTTTTCACTTCATTAAAGCATGGTTTGACTCTTCCTGGTTTTGGTCAATGCCAGGGAAAGGAAATGCTTCAGGAAAGAGAAATCTGGTGAATGTTCTGCCCTACATACATGCACCGTGGCTAGAGGAAAGGATATTAAACTCAGCACAGCAACTTATAAAAAGGTTTACTGGAGAATCACTCAGGGATAACTAACAGCATTTGCACAGTGTGGAAAACCAAGAACAATATGGTGGAAGAAAGAGAAAACAGAAAAACAATAGAGTGCAGTAATATAACACCATAAAATCATTAATAACACACATTCACAAAATTCACAGTGCCACCTTGTGACCATTTTGTATAGCACACAAAGTTTAAATGGATTCTGTCATGATTTTTATTGTGTAATGTTTGTTTCTAAATAATATACATAGCAAATAATTCAAATAATTTAATTTAAAATTTTGTTTATAAACCAACAAATGTATTTTTTAGTTGTAATATTGGTGAGTAGGTGCATTGTGCCTGAGCTTTCAGAAAGAGCCAGAGCTACACATTAGAACTGCTTTCAAGCAGGGGCGGGCCAAGCCGGCCGGGTGCCCTAGGCAACCCGGTCGGCCAACTCCGCCCACCTCCCCGTTCCCCCGAACGGCGCATGCGCGCCAAAGCACAGGAGGAGGTGCGAGGCATATGGTGCGATTGGATCGGTCATTGCCTCCGCCGCTAATGACAAGCGGCGGAGGCAATGACAAAGTAGCACTAGGGGTACGCAGAAGAGGCTCCTGCCTGGCGCCCCCCAATTGTTGCGCCCTAGGCAGCTGCCTCTTCTGCCTACCCCTAGTTCCGGCCCTGCTTTCAAGTAACCTATTGTTTCTCCTTCTCCCATATAACTGGAGGAGTCCCAAGCCGGACTTGGATTTCTTACTATTGAGTGCTATTCTGATACCTACTGGGAGCTGCTATCTTGCTCCCTTCCCATTGTTCTGCTGATCGGCTGCTGGGAGGGGGGGATATCACTCCAACTTAAAGCGCAGCAGTAAAGTGTGACTGAAGTTTATCAGAGCACAGGTTACATGACTGTGGCACGCTGGGAAATGAAGAATATGGCTAGCCCCATGTGAAATTTCAAAATTAAATACAAAAAAAACTGTTTGCACTTTTAAAAAATGGATATCAATGCAGGATTCTGCTGGAGTGTTTTGAAAATAACAGTATTCCTTGAAGCATAAATGCTTTTACATATATATTGCAACACCCTCATCATTGCACTGGAAAGGCAGGTCCGGCCCAAGAGTGACAGTAGACACTAGGGATTAAGCTAGAAAAGAATGAAACATAAATTAACAAATTATTAATGCTGCAACCTTTACAGAACACTTCCAGCCCTTCGTCCTTACTAATGCACAATTTCAGTATACAGTATCTTTGAGAAACAGATCAGCAACTGGAAGGCTTAGGGAACTAAAAAGGTTTAACTGCATAGGGCCTAGTAAGTCCTCTTCATATCATTGTAAATATGTAATTCACATTGGCAATATGACTGCAATGCACTGCTGAGAAACCAAAGAGTTAAACAAATATAATCAATATTGCTCAAAAGTCACAATGCTTAGATTTTAAGAGCCTCGCCCACGTTTCCCCTAAGATCATTCATGTATATTCCATTCCAGCCATATGAGCACAGCTATTAGCTTGCATGATAATTACCCATGCACATGTATCTACATCTGTCACACAAAAGTCAGGCAGTAACACTCACAAAACTAACTGAAAAAATCCAAATTGTTCCAAATGTGAAAATATATATCAGAGCAAATGAATTGTTCAGTGCAGCAAATATGATTCTGAGGATTTCTGTAAGACTTGTATGCAGAAAACAAGAGCCGGCACTCATTTCGGCACAAGGTCTACATTTCAGTAGGCCAATGACCTTGATTAGAAATGCGGTTGATTAGAAATGCGTTTGGGCGTACTATTTATTTGTAGGACCTGTATATAGTGTAGAATTGAACAAAGGTGGGGACCCCTAGCAATGAAGTAAGGTTGCTACCACCAACCGAGTACAGAAAAAATACATAAATTAGCATTGGGGCAGTATCCACCTTAGATCCAGTCAGACTAAGGGTAAGAATGTAGGTGTGCTGCCCACAAATAGCCGAGACAAGTACCCGATAAACACCTCCCATTTGAAGCTAAGCATCTATTTTAGCTTTTCCTAAACCACAAATTTCATCATTCTCAGGCAGAAGCCACTGGTTGTCAATTTCATCTATACACAAAATATTTAGCAAGATGAACACAGTGGCAATTGCAGGTAAAATACCCCCGGAACTCATAGCAGGATGAAGACAGGGGCAATTTCAGATAAAATTCCCCCAGAACTCATAACAGGATGAACACAGTAGCGGTGTCATGTAAAATACCTTCAGAACTCATAGCAGGATGATACAGTTGCAATTTCAGGTAAGATGTCCTCAGGCAATTTGTTTAGCTCAGCTGTAGGCTTGGGGAAGATAATTGGTGGCATTGGGAGTATGGGCAGCAGATAGGCCCCCGGTGGTGCCATAAGAGCTAAAACCAGCTATGGTTAGGTGACTTTTTCTACTCAAAGAGTGAGCCTGTGCTGTTTATTTTTCTTGTCCTCCCCTGTGCATACAGCATCAGCCACATCAGAAGAAAGGGAAGGGGAAGCCAGTAAAGCCGGCAAGTCTCAGTGAGGGTTCAGGAAAATGCACCAATTTTAAGGTGGGAGATGTATATGGTGGGAGACGAGGTGACCAATATCTCCAAAATGAATACCGGTCATCTTGTCATTTGGGTAGGATGGAAAAGTTTGATCAATTGCTTTTGAAGGTGCCCTAACATCGGCAAATGTTAATGCTAAATTGCATGCTGTTGTGCAATGGCATTATATTCACACACTTAATTTAACGCTTTCCAGCCACGACAACTGGGCCCCTAAAATTAAGCAGGTCCAATACATATACCTGGGATGCCCAGTGGGTAATCCAGCCCTGCTCAGTATCCATTGTCTCTAGGAGTAGTTGGGACGCTGACCCTGGCAGTACAACACCCATCGAGCCTCACATACAGTAACACTGTATTTTTGTCGGTTTTTCTTACAAGGGATCCATATTATTCTGAAAGAAAGAACTGCTTGATCTGATGAATCCTGCTTCAGCTTAATGAAGTGGCTTTTCCAGTCACCATTTCTCATTCTAATAACGTGTTTGTGAATTGAGATGATGGAACAAGCTGTTCTCAGTACAGGTCTTGCAGATTTATCAAAAGGCGAGCTCACCACCGAAAAATTCACCCACTTTCCATTCATTCCTATAGGATTTGTAGAAGTGTATTTACCAAATATTGAACTTTAACTTTCACCCATTGATATATACACGTCTAAAAATCCCATAGGAATGAATAGAAAGTGAGTGAGTTTTTCAGTGGTGAGCTCTAAATCTCACTTTGTTATAAATCCGGCCCATCCAGTTCCACGTAATTTGCAATAATTATAAGTCATTAGCGTCAATGTGGGCAGGCATCACTGGTAGGTAGCAGGGACCATCAGCATCATGCAGCACAGCCAAGAGACCAAGGTAGAAGACATGTTGAGTGTCTGGGACAACAAAGAGCAAAATGGTTTCTGCGTGTTTGTGAGTGTGGTGAGTATATAGTACAGCAACCTGGAAACCCTATATGGAAGATTTTACAAGGCAAAGTCTGTAAGTGAGGAATAATGCACAGTGTTTGATCATAGGAATGGCGAGTGAAGTGCAGACACAATCATGCCAACAGGTGGTTAGTTTTTTTCAGACAGCTGCAGGTAGAAAAATGAATGCAACAATTTGATTGGTTGCCATGGGTTACTGCCCATAGGCAAATTTGCCCAGTGTTGATACATGAGCCAGCTGTCTGACACACAGCACATATAGATACAGATATATCCCTTTCCTTTTCTGTGAACTTTATTTTACAGGTTTTAAGTAGTGATGAGTGAATTTGTTCTCCTGGCATAGATTCGCAGCAAATTGTTTCCAAGAAAATTCGGCGCGACAAAGATGCGGGCAACAAAAAAATTGTGCGACAAACTCTTCGCACATTTTCCGGCTTTCGCAAATTTTGCTGTCGTTTCTCACATTTTTCAGCTAAGTGAAATGGAACAGATTCTCCCATCACTAGTTTTACGGTACAGGTATAGGACCCGTTATCCAGAATGCTTGGGGCCAAGGCTATTCAGGATAAGAGGTCTTTCCGTAATTTGGATCTCCAAAATCAATAAAATATTAATTTAACCCAATAGGATTGTTTTGCCTCCAATAAGGATTATTTATATCTTAGTTGGGATCAAGTACAGGTACTGTTTTATTATTACAGAGAAAAGGGAATCATTTAACCATTAAATAAACCCAATAGGGCTGTTCTGCCCCCAATAAGGGGTAATTATATCTTAGTTGGGATCAAGTACAGGTACTGTTTTATTATTACAGAGAAAAGGGAATCATTTAACCATTAAATAAACCCAATAGGGCTGTTCTGCCCCCAATAAGGGGTAATTATATCTTAGCTGGGATCAAGTACAGGTACTGTTTTATTATTACAGAGAAAAGGGAATCATTTAACCATTAAATAAACCCAATAGGGCTGTTCTGCCCCCAATAAGGGGTAATTATATCTTAGTTGGGATCAAGTACAGGTACTGTTTTATTATTACAGAGAAAAGGGAATCATTTAACCATTAAATAAACCCAATAGGACTGTTCTGCCCCCAATAAGGGGTAATTATATCTTAGTTGGGATCAAGTACAGGTACTGTTTTATTATTACAGAGAAAAGGGAATCATTTAACCATGAAATAAACCCAATAGGGCTGTTCTGCCCCCAATAAGGGGTAATTATATCTTAGTTGGGATCAATTACAAGGTACTGTTTTATTATTACAGAGAAAAAGGAAATCAATTTTAAAATTCTGAATTATTTGATTAAAATAGAGTCTATGGGAGACGGGCTTTCCGTAATTCAGAGTTTTCTGGATAAGGGATCCCATACCTCTATCTATACTGTAACTATTTACTATATTCCCTGCATTGCACTTACTTCTGAACAAAAAACTTTGAAGTGAAATGTAATATTATGAAAGTGTTAGAACCCAAACCTTCATCAGCTCTTTTTTATTCCTTTCCATAATCCAAAGAATAACTTCTATTCTTACATAGAAACCAAGGCTTCATGGGCCATTTTTCCCCTTGTTTTTCAGTTCCCTGTATTACTCAAGGACACACTACTCTTATATAGACAAAAAAAAGTGCTAACACAAAGCTTTGTTTTACCTGCTTGGAACCTCCAGTACAAACATTTCCTATTGTTTAGTACAGTGAGTGGCACATTTGTGCTTCTGGGAAACGAAGGGGGCGAGATTCACAGATTCAGACCCATCTCAGACTGGCAGTGTCTGTTTAAAACATTAATTTGAGGGTTGCAGTTCAATCCATTCGTAATGGAGCCTAGGAAATATTGCTATTATATTCTGTTTTTGTTCCTTAATTCCACAAGTACTAAAGTATTTTATTTTGTACACAAATTATATCAATATCAGAGGAGGGAAAAAAAGAGAATGAGATAAATGTGTGCAAATAATTGTATATATCAACAACATTTCCATTGCAGAGAACTTTCTCACACAAATGTACAGAGAACCATAGTTAGAATTTAGTAGGAAAGATCAGAATCCCCCCCTCATCTTGACTATTATCTATTTAGAACTGGAGTTAACTATTATCTATTTAGAACTGGAGTGGCACACGTTGAGATTATTTGGCCACTATAAATCTGCTCTACAGCGGCTGGCTAACTACCTGCACATCCTTTCCCAGGGAGAATAATGTAAATTGCTGGTAGGAAAACATACATGTCGCTTCATTTTTTCCAAAGGGGAAAGCATGGTTAGTCGGCCGCTGTAGAGCAGATTTATTGTGGACAAGCCCAATGTGTGCCATCACCCCAAACAGAGCCCCCTGCTTACATATTATGTGTGTTAACTGTACCCCCAGAAAACCATATATTTTTAGAAAGAAACTACACATTCAGATGAATCTAATCTAGCCTTTCTGCACTAAAGTACAAAACTGCAAAGCTTTCCTAAAGTTAGTGTTTTTTATGGCATTAAAAATGATGCATTTGGCCACATTTATCTAGCACAACAGTTTGATGCCCAATATGCATAGATATACCAATGTATATAATTATATATACAGAGCCCATATAATGATAGTGCATATGAATTTTCTCAAGGCCTGCAAACAAGTTCGGCCAACCTCCTGCAAATGCTTTCCCAGCGGCAATAATGTCAATTGTTGTTGGAAAAACATACGCATTGCTTCATTTTATCCGAAAGGGAAAACAAAGTGGCGTATATGGTTTCCCATCAGCAATTTATATTATTGCCACTGGGAAAGCATTTGCAGGTGATTAGTCAGACACAGTAGAGGAGGTTTATCGTGGGTAACTATCGGCTTCAAATTAAAGTTCCATTCCTACAATCTAAAGGGGGGGCATCTGGTGTGCTGATCCCCTTTATGGGAAAAAAGAACACCCCCTATCTGCCTATAATCCCCTCTAATGTACTTGTACAGAGTAATCATGTCCCCTCGCAAGCGCCTCTTTTCCAGAGAAAACAACCCCAACCCTGACAGTCTAACCTCATAGTTTAACCCTTCCATCCCCTTTACCAGTTTAGTTGCAGTCTCTGCACTCTCTCCAGCTCATTAATATCCTTCTTAAGGACTGGAGCCCAAAACTGCACTGCATACTCAAGGTGAGGCCTTACCAGGGACCTATAAAGGGGCAAAATTATGTTTGTATTGCTTGAGTTTAAGCCCTTTTTAATACAAGACAGCACTATATTTGTTGAAGTAGCCACTGAATGACACTGCCTAGAGTCACACAGCTTATCCACGAAAATCCCTAGAAGCACCTCCCTCAATTCTACAAACATTCATTCCTGCAGTGTAGCACACCTTATTTATTTTGGCAAGCAGCGAAAAGTCTATTGACATCTGAAAAATGTAGTCATATGTTATATTTAATGGATATTTAGCCAGGGCTGTGCATGAGAAACACTAATACACAATACACCTTGTACCTTCAGCCTGTTCTGAAAGCACAGTAGACACAGCAGTAGTATTGGGGACATGTAGCTTGGCCAGGGGGTACACCATGAGTAGCACCAGGACCCAGCAGCCTTTATGTGCCACTAATGTAGCCCAATTATAAGTTCCTTCTTACTGCGACATGTCAAAATTGACAGGAGCATGAAAAATGAAGGCACCATGGGTATAATTTCATAAACTACTGACCCTTATTCATCTTCCAACCAATTTTCTCACCTGCCTACCATATCCAACATCTTCACATTATGAAAGTCTTCAAACGCCATATGAATTATGCAACACAGCTGGCTATTGACGGGAAAATTAAACTATAGATCACTCAATCTATAAAGCAAAGCACAGACATATTTCCAGTTGACAAGTAAAATGACTCTCTGGGACTGCAAACTGTCCATGGATTTCCACATAAAGTGCTGCACTAGGCAAACACGTTTTTATGTGATACTGTAAAACTCTGTGAATCTTTGTTTTGTTGCTGAAGAATTTGCTCCATACGCACATTCAAGCACAGCAAATAAAGGAAATCCAGTATCTATTAGGGTTCTAAAGCATCTAGACTTGCTGAGCAATTTTGAAAATTACTTCTTTGGTTTAGCAAGGTGGAAGGAAATTCCCTGCCATTTAAGGGTAATAATGCCATAATTGAATCACAACGGTTTCAGGCAAATGTTTAGGTTGAGGTATGAAATTATGATCCCGGCATAGAGGTACCATGAAAGCCATTAAGACTTTTTACTTTTAGTATGATGTAGACATTGATATTCTGAAACTACTGTATATGCAATTAGCCTAATTGTGGTTTTTCAGTTTTTTAGCTTTTTGTTCAGCAGCTCTTCAGTTTGGAATTTCAACAACTATCTGGTTGATAAGGTCTTGTTTACCTTAGCAACTAGGCGCTGGATTGAATGAGAGACTTGAATATAAATAGTTTGTAGCTGTCAGGGTCAGGGACCTCCATTTGAAAGCTGAAAAGATGTAAAAGGGGAAGGCAAATAATTAAAAATTTAACAGCTATCAAAAAATGAAAACTAATTGCAAAGTTGCTAAGAACAGGACATTCTATAACATGTTAAAAGTTAACATAAAGATATGGCATTGTATGTGGCAGACATCTGGTGTAAAGGTGGCCATACACTGTAACACCTCGCCAAATGAGAGGATCTTCTCCTGACATGCCCACCTACGGGTGAGTGATATCGGGCTAATTCAATCATTTGGCCCTAGGGTCAAATGAAACGGCAGGCATAGGTGCCGGCGGATCCAGCGGAAAAATCAAACCTGTCCGATCGAGATCTGGACAATTTTAGGCCATATGTTGGTCTGGGAGGCCCGTCGCTGGTGCCCATACACGGGCACACATACATCGACAGCTGAAATCGACCGTATACTGTATGATATGTTCTGGATGAATAAAATCCTTCATAGATAAAATCAGAGAAACTTCTAACTTCTTCCGGAGCAGATCTTGGCCCAAAAACGTGAAAGCATGCATTTTCCGGCTGATCTCCGCTCCATGTAGCACTTTAGGTAGCCATACACGGTCCGCCACCTGATGTCCCCACCCACGGATGGGCGATATCAGGCTAATTTGGTCATTTGGCACTGGGGCCCAAAGATCGAATTAGAATGGCGGGTATAGGAGTCACATCAACAAGCCTGACGGGAAAAATCAAACCTGATGAATCGAGATCTGGCCAATTTCAAATAAGCTGACGAATCGGACTATAGGCCAGATATCGGCAGCTAAAATCGGCCGGTGTATGGCCACCTTCAGGCCATCGCTGTGCCGGTCAGTGTCAGTGCAGTCACACAGAGCTTCAGATGAGAGGGAATCAAAATGCAGGCTGGGAGAAGTGAATGGAACACCTATAACAACTATATGTTACTATGGCCTAAGACCTCACTAATAGATACTCTGTAGCTTGACCTGGATGGATGAAAACTTTCATAGACAGTTTCCCTGTTTTTTTTTCACTCTCTACTCCACATGGGTTCCATTAACCTGCTTATTCTATAGCTTGCTTTTGGAATAAAACATACCTGCTTTATCATTGTGTGTGTTCTTTTTAATACCTGCTGCATTCCAATCAAAGAGTACAAGTATAAGTCAATTAAAGGGGTTGTTTATCTTTGAGTTAAATTTTTAATATGATGTAGAGCAGTGATCCCCAACCAGTGGCAACATGTTGCTCCCCAACCCCTTGGATGTTGCTCTCAGTGCCCCCAAACCAGGGAGTTATTTTTGAATTCCTGACTTGGTCGCAAGTTGTGGTTGAATAAAAACAAGATTTACTACCAAATAAAGCCCCCTGTAAGCTGATAGTGTGCATAGAGGCTGCCTAATAGCCAATCTTAGCCCTTATTTGGCTCCCCCATGAACTTTTATGGTGCTTGTGTTGCTCCCCAAGTCTTTTTACATTTGACTGTGGCTCACGAGTAATAAAGGTTGGGGATCCCTGATATAGAGAGTAATATTCCAAGACAAATTGCACTTGATCTTCATTTTTTATTATTTGTGCTTCTTTTAATAATTTCACTTTTTATTCAGCAGCTCTCCAGTTTGCAATTTCAGTAGTTAACAGGTTGCTTTAAATTACCTTAGCAACCAGGGAGTGGTTTAAACGAGAGGCTGGTATGTTGTGCTGGGCTCAGTGACCCCCATTTGAAAATTAAAAAAAATAAAATAAAAAAAACTATATAAAAAAAATCAATAATGAAGACCAATTGAAAAGTGGTTGAATAGGCCATTCTATAACTTACTAAAAGTTAACCACCCCTTTCAACAATGGGAACCCCACCCCTGCCTATTTAATTTGCACTTGTGCTACATCATTGCATCTTGAAATCAGTGCAGCAGTGACACTGGGGGTATTCAGCCTATTGGGGGGCACGCGCCGTTAGGAAAAGGTGGCGGCAAAACTGGCTAATACCCTTGTATATGAACATATACACAAACCAAACAATAATATATCTATTTGATATTAGCTTTTAAGTCTGAAATATTTTGCACAGGGCACGCTTCTTTGGGAATTATTTTGTATATACTTCAAGGGGCTAGAGCGTAAATACTTTGTGTCCTGTGTGCAAGATTGTTTTAATATACCAATATATGTATTTTTCGGGTACTTTCATGATCCAGATGCTCATATTAAACCCCACATGCCAGGTATATTTAGCTTATGACATCCACAATATTCTTGTAGACACATCCTGCTCACTGGCCATAAGGCAGATAAAATATAACCGTGATACAATCCTGTTCTCTCTTACAAGTTATCAACATTCTAGTGATTTATGTTTGGTATTCTGCGAACAGAGAATGTGATGTGTGGACATTAATAGAGACAAGTTACCAGGCTTTCTGTACCTGCTAATAAATCCTGCAGACTACTGTACAGTAAGACAAAGAGCTCTACAAGAAAATCTATGACAATTTCAATATATCCAGGTACTGTGTATAGGGAACATGAGCTTCAGCCCTGGTCTCTTTTAACATGAGTTCACCCTTACCCTGTTTCATTCTGGTATAAGCCCTGCATTTATGCCCCTTTATTAAGGTGTGGATATGGTTCAGTATTTGGATCAATACAGTGTTCAGCTATATTGAAAAATGATGGATTTTGTGCAGCCCGGGTTTAAGCCATGGAAAAAATGAATAATCTTACTTCATGATTTTAATAAACACAAAAACACACAGATGGGGTTGGCCAAAGTGTTGACAAAACCTGGGGGCAGGTATGGTCACATTAACTTTTTGTAGATTTACAATTAATGGAATTACAAGGCATATCTTCTAATCTAATCAAATTTCCCTTGTCATGGGCAACTAATCTCCCCCAAAATGCCAATGTAAATCGCTGGTGGGATGGCATATGCTCGCCGCGATTTGCCGAAGTTGCCTTGAGAGGAAACTTCCGCAACACTTCGGCAAAACACTGCACCGCGTATGCCATCCCACCGGCGATTCACATTCTAGCCGGTGGGATGGCATTTCAGGGAGATTAGTCGCCTGCCGACCAATCTCCCTGTGTGTCACAGCCCTAAAAGTTATCAACTTTATGCACTGGGCATATGGGGTCTTTGGCGATTAGTTGCAGAGATTGCAACCTCGGCGACTAATTGCTTCATGTGTTTTTGCCCTTAGGGTAAAGACACACAGAGCTACTAGTAGCAGCTACTTGTTGTAGCTACTAAAATAGACAATACTGATCTTTTACTAAGGAATAGCAGTATTGGGGAGCTCAACCCTCTGTTAACTTACCCAAGCGGGTATCAGGTGCAAATACTGGAAGAACCTCACCTTGCATGGGGGTCAATATCCAACAGCAAAAAAATCCAGTAGCACACTGAAGATGCAAGCCGTGAAAAAATTGTGTTTTATTTGCCCAAGTACATATAAACAAGCAAAGAGAAAGGGTCCGGAGGGTCCCGAAACGTTGCTCTTTGCTTGTTTATATGTACTTGGGCAAATAAAACACAATTTTTTCACGGCTTGCATCTTCAGTGTGCTACTGGATTTTTTTGCTGTTGGATCTTTTACTAAGGGGCTGATTTACTAATCCACGAATCTGAATCCGAATGAGAAAAATTCGGATTGGAAAACGAACATTTTGCGACTTTTTCGTATTTTTTGCGATTTTTTCGTAACCGCTACGACTTGCGCGAATTGTCGTGACTTTTTCATAGCCATTACAAATTTCGTGAATTGTCGCGACTTTTTCATTGCCATTATGACTTTCGTGAATTGTCGCGACTTTTTCATTGCCATTACGATTTTCGCGAATTGCTCGAAAAAGTCGCGACAATTCGCGAAAAAGTCGCAAAGTACCGATCATTACGAAAAAAACGCATTCGGACGCTTTTCGGACGTTCGTGGATTAGTAAATGTGCCCCTAAGTGTCTCTACGTGTGTTTTAGCAGAGGCAATTCTCAGTATTGTAAATGGCGGGGTAAAGACACATGGTGCTACTTAGTAGCAGCTACTTAATGCCAGAAAATCCCCTGCCATAGACAATAATTGCCTCTGCTAAAACACACATAGAGACAATTAGCAATTAATGATCAGATTTGTTATTTTTGTTGCCATGACAAGTAGCTGCTACTAGATTATTATGGCAGTTCATAATGTGTAAAGAGAAATACTACAAATAATAGTTAACGCCTAAACATTAACATCAAGCACTTAACCGCTTTACTTGTCACTGCTCATTACAAGCTTCTATAAAGCCACTTTGACTAGCATCGGCTGATGAAGCACAGGTGTATGAGTGTTATATATTCAATTTAATAACAAATGTAATCTAGCTTTGTATTATGGATGGTGGTTCATTGTATTTTTTTAGCTGTTAGTCTAGTGTATTCAAACCAGCCAAAGCCATTATTTAATTTTCCGTTACATCTAAACAATATATCAGAAAGCTTATATGGCACATTTTCTCATACAGTGGATTCATGCTGTTTGGAATACTGCATATAAATTAGAATGTAGACGCAAGGCATAAATAAATGGAACTGAAGGGCAAACAAGCTTTTCAGGCCTATAGGAAAACAGTTTTTTTAAAACCCTGAGTGATTACACGGGATATATAACATGTGTATAAGATTATTAAACATATTTCCATGCATTGCTTAACTTAATTGGCTGATATACTGTTTGTTCTGATAAGTATTAAATGTCACATATAAAAACAAATGAAACTATGGGGCTTATTTAACAAGTATGAGTAAATTTACTTCAGTTCAGTAACCTATAGAAATCCAAAGTGGACTTGACAAGGTGCCGGTGGGCCCTCCAGCTCACTCAACCATGTGACCTTGTGCCGATATCTTTGCTATTTCCCATTTCTGTATGAAAAAAAAGAGATTTAGGAAGGCTTTTCCAAATAATAGGCTGCCATATATTCATAAATAATAAGTTCTTTAACAGAAAGCATTCTAGCCTCCTAATCAAAGAATTTCACCCTCTTACTGACAATAAGCACATGTGTCTGTGGCCTGTATATGAATTATGAAGAAGACTAGAGCACTTCTGTGTTATGTTCTTACCCTCATGTCGGAGATACTTAGAACTTAGATACTTTTTTTCTAAAATGATAAACAAAACTAGGAGGAAAAAAGTGTCCAATTACGCTTTGTAAGACCTTTTCCCCCTCATACTCAGTAGGCACATACTTGGAGTCACTTGCATTTTGCTGGAGGATGTTCCAGTCTCTATTGCTGCTCTAATCAGGACATGACTTTGACTAAGTGGCCTATTGGCACTGACATAAGCTATCTGCCTTACATCTTACTCACTTGCCTCACCTACTGCATTTACCTATTGGATTCCTTTGTTTCAGGCACCCACCCCAAATGAATGCGGTAAAGGTTATGGCCCCTTTAATAATGCCACATTGAGAATTTAGCATTCGGGTATGGTAATGTCAGATAAAAGGTAATAAGCTTTGTGCATCTGAAATGAGAGCTGATGATGCCTTGCAATGGTCCCATAAGCATCAGAGATTACAAAAAAAGCATGTGTTTAATTGAATTAATGACCATGCAGTTAAGATTTATGACCTCTTTTCGAGTACCCATGGGCCCCTACTCACTAAATGGTATGAGCAAAGAGCTATGAAGTTAATATACTGAATAGCCCCTGCCATATATTGTACAGAGCTGCAGAAAATGTTGGCGCTTTATAAATAAATGTTAATAATAATAATAATCCCATAGTCAGTTGCAGGGAGGCTTTACACCAAAGCCCAGGGATTGGTCAAAAGGAAAATAATGCATCTAATAGTTAACAAGCATTTTGCAAACCCCAAAACTGATAAACACAACAGGAGGAAGGGACCTGGAATCCATTTTGGATGCTGGCATTATGGGTAGTCAGTCATAAAGGCAATTTGAGGAGACCCAGAGGCAGTTCTGATACAGTGCAAAAGAGACAACTCATGAAGGGGGGCATAAAATAATTTGCTGTGGGGGCTTGGTAGGCAGTTAAAAATCCTTTATACGCCACCATGCCCATTCTGTGATGTGTTTCCAAATTGGCATAGCCCAGAGCAAGCCTTTCTATTTCCAATACAAAGGAGTTCATATTAAATGTAATTAGCAAACAGAAATGCTGCAAATTGTTTTAATGTGAAAGACTCTGCAAGCTGGTATTGGCCCTAACAGTGAGAAATGAACAACAAAATTGTATAAAAGCCCTCACAAAATATTTTGAGAGTTAAAAGAAATCAGATCTTGCTCTAAGCATTAATATCAATATCAAATCGTTTGCATAAGCCCTCTCCTATTCTGTTAGCAATGAGTTAAGAGAACAATTAAACTGTTTCACTAGCAAAGCATATTCCCTTAGCTAATGACCTGCATCTCTTATGGAAAAAAAATCCTAATTAGCGTTTCTTTCACAAACAAAGAAATGAGGAGAAGTTCTTTCTCCAAAAGAAATAATAATAAATACTGCCACGTGATAATAGGAAGTTTTCTTCAATCTGACGGCCGAATACTGTACTTAGTGTAACTTTACTGCCTCCTGCTGGTCAACAGAAATCATACGCAATAACCTGTTATATACAACTTCTATGTACAGCTACGCTGTGTGTATATTCTTATAAATAGGTTTTATCGCAGACATCAACATATAAGATAAAATCTATTGCATAAAATTAGTATAATGTATGTTTGTACTTCATATAAATGAATGGCATGGGATTTATTAACCAGAAATACAGAAAGCTCCAACAACCAGCAGTGCCATGGAACACAATGTACAAGCTTGGTGGCACAATCATTGTTTTTCCCTGGTTTCCCTGTCTTCTGTGATAATAATGAAATAAGTCCCAACGAGCCCCACAGCACTCAAATAGAGAACTAAATGCATATTGACATTATTCACATAAGTACATGCTCCTTGCCCCTACTTGCGGGGAGCCTAGTGCACCCATCCTGCCTGCTCTGATGAATTGCATGTAAGTGCTTCCATAGATGCCAAGGAACAACAGTCCTAATGCCAGCCTAGAACCATATACTGTACATTTTGCCTGGTCAATAATAGGTGTAAAAGGCTCCCTATTTCCTTTGCACACTGTTCCTTAAACCTAATTTAATGCAAGATATGCTTAACAATCTTTTACAGGTATCGGACCCCTTATCCGGAAACCCGTTATCCAGAAAGCTCCGAATTACGGAAAGCCTGTCTCCCATAGACTCCGTTATAAGCAAATAATTCAGAATTTTAAAACAGATTTCCTTTTTCTATGTAGAAATAAAACCGTACCTTGTAATGGATCCCAATTATGATATAAATAATCCTTATTGGGGGCAAAACAATCCTATTGGGTTTAATTAATGTTTTATTGATTTTTTAGTAGACTTAAGGTATTGAGATCCAAATTATGGAAAGACCCCTTATCCGGAATACCCTTGGTCCCGAGCATTCTGGAAAATGGGTCCTATACTTGTATCTGTTTTTGATTATGCCTTGTGGGCTTATTTGGGCCTAGCCCTGCAACAGGCAAATAAGGCCAGTGGCATTGGCCATTTCCAAAAAGAGGGCATAGAGAGGGTTAAAAAAGCATCCACCTACCTAAAAGAACATGACAGGCATTAATCAATCTGGCATCATTCTGTCAGCGGATCCCCTGCATGTTTCATGTCTCTGCGGTTTGTGTGGAGGATATACATGACAGCTGCGGCTAATTTTTTAGAAATATTCAGTAAAATGAATCCACACAATGCTGTAAGTCTTACATTACAAAAGTCAATCTTCAGGCAAGTCTCTATTCACCGTCTGTGCATTTATCTTCCACGTGCCAGCTCACCTGGTCCTCCCCAGATGTGTTCAGCTGCTGCTTTTATCCTCTTTCTATCCAAAAAAAAACAGCTTTAGCCGTATTAGATTAATAAGAGCAAATACACAATTAAACATTCTGCATGCTTTATTCTTTCATTTAAACCTGTGGGGAGCAGGTTCTGAAACTACAAATTCAGTATAATTGTTTTTGCATTAACCTACTCCCTCCTCATTAGCTGTTTTTAGCATTTTACTTACTTTCTCTATTCCAACACCGCAGCCTGGAAATGCAATAAACCCTCAAAAAGTAATTCTGCCTGTCATAGCCTGATTTATTTTTTACATTTCCAGTTATTGTATTATTTGCAAAGGGTTCCACCAGATTCAGTTACATAGCTACATAACTAAGTTATGGTAAGGTGGATTAAAACATGACAAAAATATATCACGTTTAATTCATCCAAATGAACCCCAGTGCACATATATACACGTACTCATATCTATACACTCACATATACAGGTATGTATCTATATACTTTACTAGTTTACTAGGTTATAGTGTCACAATAGCCTTGTTATTGTGAACCACCTTCACTCCTTTAAAGAAATATTCTGTTCTCATTTCATATATTTTCACATTTTTTCTTACCAACACTTTTATCAAACCATAATGGCTTTGTAACAATGTTTCTTGATTACAAAGGGAATATAGTGACATGTATATTTATTAAGCAGCATTTTAAAGACATTCCATTTTCCTTCTGTGTAAAAGCCTTTCTCAGTTAATCTACTGCAGTGATGCCCTTATACTGGCACATCTAAAATGTAGTGTTTTAGTTACTCTCTTATAGAGTTGTCTGTGCAACATAATCTTATCTTGTTTTTTGACTTGGCCACCCATTACTCCAATCAATGTCTGAATAATTGAAGTAACCCATTATAACAACTGGACGAAGTTGTCTCTGTAAAATAATGTCTAAATAGGCAATGCTAGATGTACTAAGGATGAACCCTGTATTCATGATTTCTGTACAAGGTTGTTTTAATAACCAGATCCTAGAACTTGTGTCAGTAAGCCCTATGGCTTTAATTGAGAGTGGATGGATGGTAGAATAGCCCAAAGCCATTTGGCCCACTTAAGCCCAGCAAACCTGTTCACTCCAAGCCCCTCACCATGCTGAGAATAAGACATATTAGTTATTAAATAAAGTTATTTTAGTTTGGCTGGTGGTCAACAAGTAATGTCAGTATGGGAAAAAGATATAAGTGCTTAAGGTGATCAGTAGTGAAGAGCGAATCTGTTCCGAAAAATTTGCGAAACGGCGAGAATGTCGTGTGACAAAAAAAATTGCCGCCCGCGGCTATTATTTTGTTGCGCGGCTATTATTTTGTTGCGCGGCTATTGTTTCGTTGCGTGGCTATTATTTCATCACCTGCGGCTATTATTTCGTCACCCGCAGCTATTATTTCGTCGCGCGGGTATTCTTTTGGCGCCCGTAACTATTCTTTTTTGACACCGGCGACAATTTTTGGACGTGTCGCGAATTTTTTCATCTGTTTCGCGAAACAATCCGCCAATGGCGAAATGCGGAAATTCACCACAAACCCATGCCTGGCGAGTGATCACTAGTGATCAGAACATTTTAAAAAAAACTGGCAACACGAGTAAAAAATCCATAAAAGGGCTGCAATTAATGAATTCTATCTTACCTCGTCACTAAAATAACACTGGTAGGGGTCCCTTATCATGTACTTCAAGGGGTAGACAATGTGGCAATTGCACTCATTGACCATATTGGGAATAATAGATATAGCTAGGCGTTAGGGACTGGTGGCCTCAGCGAGCATTTTGTCCATGGGACAATCCCACTGGCAATAACTATGCATAGATGTTCAAAACGTTACAAAAGGGCTTAATGTATGTATGAAGTGCAGGCAAAATTGGTATAGAACTGGAGCATTGGAATATGAAGGAGTCAAGGACCAAATGTTGTACAACAGCCTATAAGCCCTATAACTATAGCATCACTTTATGTATTTTTAATAAGGCTACTAACACATTAAAGCATGGGCAAGCAAAACACAAACAAATAATAAAAATGCATTCAAGTAAAAA
Organism: Xenopus tropicalis; assembly: GCF_000004195.4. Lineage (NCBI taxonomy): Eukaryota > Metazoa > Chordata > Amphibia > Anura > Pipidae > Xenopus > Xenopus tropicalis. The sequence continues at coordinate 32,724,920 of NC_030686.2, forward strand.
TAAAAATACATTCTCCTACAAAGACTTCAATAAAATAGTTATCGGCCCTCTTTTTGACCCTTTTTTTCAGATCGGAAAACGAACATTTTGCGATTTATTCGTATTTTTTTTTATTTTTCCGTCGCCGTTACGATTTTTCGGAAATTGTCGCGACTTTTTCGTAACCATTACGACTTGCGCGAAAAGTCGTGACTTTTTCGTAACCGTGACGCCTCCCATAGGACTCAATGGCACTCTGCAGCTCCAACCCGGCCCAAGGAAAGTCTCCCATAGGGCTCAATGGCACTCTGCAGCTCCAACCCGGCCCAAGGAAAGTCTCCCATAGGGCTCAATGGCACTCTGCAGCTCCAACCCGGCCCAAGGAAAGTCTCCCATAGGGCTCAATGGCACCCTGCAGCTCCAACCCGGCCCAAGGAAAGTCTCCCATAGGGCTCAATGGCACTCTGCAGCTCCAACCCGGCCCAAGGAAAGTCTCCCATAGGGCTCAATGGCACTCTGCAGCTCCAACCCGGCCCAAGGAAAGTCTCCCATAGGGCTCAATGGCACTCTGCAGCTCCAACCCGGCCCAAGGAAAGTCTCCCATAGGGCTCAATGGCACCCTGCAGCTCCAACCCGGCCCAAGGAAAGTCTCCCATAGGACTCAATGGCACTCTGCAGCTCAAACCCGGCCAAAGGAAAGTCTCCCATAGGGCTCAATGGCACTCTGCAGCTCCAACCCGGCCCAAGGAAAGTCTCCCATAGGGCTCAATGGCACTCTGCAGCTCCAACCCGGCCCAAGGAAGTCTCCCATAGGGCTCAATGGCACTCTGCAGCTCCAACCTGGCCCAAGGAAAGTCTCCCATAGGGCTCAATGGCACTCTGCAGCTCCAACCTGGCCCAAGGAAAGCCTCCCATAGGACTCAATGGCACTCTGCAGCTCCAACCCGGCCCAAGGAAAGTCTCCCATAGGGCTCAATGGCACTCTGCAGCTCCAACCTGGCCCAAGGAAAGTCTCCCATAGGGCTCAATGGCACCCTGCAGCTCCAACCCGGCCCAAGGAAAGTCTCCCATAGGGCTCAATGGCACTCTGCAGCTCCAACCCGGCCCAAGGAAAGTCTCCCATAGGGCTCAATGGCACTCTGCAGCTCCAACCCGGCCCAAGGAAAGTCTCCCATAGGGCTCAATGGCACTCTGCAGCTCCAACCCGGCCCAAGGAAAGTCTCCCATAGGACTCAATGGCACTCTGCAGCTCCAACCCGGCCAAAGGAAAGTCTCCCATAGGGCTCAATTGCACTCTGCAGCTCCAACCCGGCCCAAGGAAAGTCTCCCATAGGGCTCAATGGCACTCTGCAGCTCCAACCCGGCCCAAGGAAGTCTCCCATAGGGCTCAATGGCACTCTGCAGCTCCAACCTGGCCCAAGGAAAGTCTCCCATAGGGCTCAATGGCACTCTGCAGCTCCAACCCGGCCCAAGGAAAGTCTCCCATAGGGCTCAATGGCACTCTGCAGCTCCAACCCGGCCCAAGGAAAGTCTCCCATAGGGCTCAATGGCACTCTGCAGCTCCAACCCGGCCCAAGGAAAGTCTCCCATAGGGCTCAATGGCACTCTACAGCTCCAACCCGGCCCAAGGAAAGTCTCCCATAGGGCTCAATGGCACTCTGCAGCTCCAACCTGGCCCAAGAAAAGTCCCCATACTGAAGCTTGAATGAATCCGAAACTTTCGTACTCGGCGAAAAAGTCGCAACAATTCGCGCAAGTCGTAACGCTACGAAAAAGTCGCAACATTTTGCGAAACATTCGGAATGGCTACGAAAAAGTCGCAAAATACCGATCATTACGAAAAAAACGCATTCGGACGCATTCGGCCCGTTCGTGGGTTAGTAAATGTGCCCCATAGTCTAGGTGCCCCAGCCCCCAGCAAAGGGAGCAGAAAGCCCACATATATCAACACATAGATAGAGTTAGGCACTCAGAAAACAACATACGTTACCAGAAAAAATCACTTAGTCATAGGCTCTTATTTTATATTTTACTTGCTATTCCCCATTTTCAATTCCAGATGCTAATTTACTTTACATAATGTGAATAGTTCTTGGGTTAGATGCCTGCATGGCAGCTCTCTTCCAAAGGAGCCGTTCCAAATCCTTTTTGGATTGCAATTTAGCACAAAATGTGGATTATTTATATAGTAACGCCAAAGTCACTGGAAGTCTGTATTTTTTTCCAACCACCCCATTTATTAAATACAATACACAATACTGTATGCGCAGAGAATAACATCCCAATTAAACTGTCTTTCTAATTAGACAAACAAATCTTTGCCGTTTCTCTATTAAGACTTCCAAACCTCTCTCGCCTACACGCAGCTTCCCAGCTCCTGTAAGTCTTCCTGTAAAGATGCCTGGCTGAATAACAAATCTGCACAAGAGCCGCTGCTAATTAGTTCTCTCACACCCGGGCACATATCTTCATGCGTTCATGGACATAATTTATGTAAATCAATTTATGGATGTATACAGACATGTTCATTTATAAAAAAGATAAAATACATGTACAATCTGATAAACACAAAAGATTATACTGTGTTGGCCTGCTTGTTATGCCAAATGAAAAGCAAACACCGGTCTTGGACTTGCACAGACCAACAAAACAGCAACAAAAACACAAGACCTTTCTCTTCCAGTTGGCTTGCAACTGCGCATTTAGAGACTGTAAGGGAGAAAGACCCTGGGTCCTTCTGCATAGGTAAAGAAACAGATTTATTTATAAATATTTATAGAAAGCTGCAACCATCGCCAACACCAAACGTGTCAATGAAGGAGGGCAGTGGGAAAGAACAGTGGCACAAAATGAATGATGTAATTTCCAGTTCATTGCCAATCACATATTGGCTGCTGTGAATTGTAATGGGGTCCCGCACACAGCCTACTGGTAATTAAATACAACAACATAACAAATTGTAACAAGCAAGAATAATAGTAGAACATTACAGATTAAGTATAAAGATAAATATATACCTATCCAGAATAAAAAATACATTACAAAATAGCATATATGGAGAATGGAAAAAAACAAAAATATCGTACCATGTAACTCAGTTTTAAGGACAAGGCAGGGTTGGACTGGGCCGCCGGGACACCTGGAAAAATCCCGGGGGGGCCCAGTCCGACCTTTGCCGGCGCTCCCCCTTCTGACTGTTCCTCCCCTGACGCGTTCAATTTATACGCGCTCGGGAAGGACATCACGTGGGGGCCCTGCGGGGGGGGTGGGGTAGGGGACACGGCTTTTGCTCAGGGCCCCCCTTAGTAATTTGTAGCAAGACTGAAGATATAGGGAAATATTGATGTATCAGTCATCATTCTAAGAATAACTAGGATAGCAAATACGTCTTCATCTCAAATGTCATCCTAATAGACCTTCAAGCTAAGGCTTCCCACAAACTTTGTGATCGACTCATATACCTATGCAATCCATACCTTTGTTCAGGGACATGCCCTATTGCCTAAATGTAACAGAGGAAAGGGTATGGCTTAAGTCTGTACATTGTTTTAATAGGACAGTGGTGTTATAGCCTAATTTCATTTTTTAACTGACGTCAGGCCTTTTTCACGTGCATTGTGCAACACCATGATGTTGACTGTGTGGACCCTTATTATTACAGGGGTCAGTTGGTTGATAAGAACAGGGAAAAGCAGAAACGTAAACTGTCATTTTTTGTCTCTCTACACAACTGAGGAATCAGCTAAAAAACGTTTCCTTTTTAAGAGACCCAATTCTAGTAATATAACTACTGACGCATGGGTCACTCAGGAGGGAATTCAAAAGAGACTTGAACATGTAAAGATAAACAAAGGTCAGGGACCAGAGGTTTTTCATCCCAGGGTATTAAACTTGCTGAGTTCTGTGATTGCCAAACCTCTCACTTAATTCTTCAGCATTCATTGAGGTCTGGCATGGTGCTGAGAGACTGGTGAATTGCTAAAGTGTTGCCGCTATTAAAAAAGGGATCCCGTTCTCAGCCTGAAAACTATAGGCCTGTTAGTCTGACATCAGTAGTAGGAAAGCTTTTGGAAGGGACACAGTACTTGAATACATTCCAACAGATCTTTCCAGATTAACTGAATTGCCTTTTATGAGGCGGTGGATAGTGGATGCTATCTTCTTGGACTTTGCTAAAGCATTTGATACAGTACCTCACAGAAAGTTAATGATAAAATTGAGAAATATTGGTCTGGAACATAATTTTTGTATTTGAATACAGAGAACTGGCTGAAGGATAGATTACAAAGAGTGGTGGTAAATAGTACAATTTCTAATTGGACCAGTGTTGTCAGTGGAGTTGCACAGGGGTCAGTCCTTGGTCCTTTGCTTTTTAACTTGTTTATGATACTTAATTGTGCAAAACTATCAGTTCCATGCAGGATGCTGCCACAAAGTGATTTGACAAAACTGGTAATCTGGGCAGCAAACAGGCAAATGAGGTTCAATGTTGATAGTAACATAAATGTGATAGTAACACTAAATGGTAATATGTTGGGGGTATTCTCATTTTAGAAGGATCTTGGGGTGCTTGTGGATAACTGTGAAATTTAGTGTCATTCAGTGGCTTCTAAAGCAAATAAAGTGTTATGAGGTTAGACTGTGAAGCTTGGGGTTTGTTTTCTCTGGAAAAAGAAGCTCTTGCGAGGGGATACGATTACCCTTTACAAGTACATTACAGGACATGAAAGACAGATGGCAGGTTACCTTTTTTCCCATAGAAAAGATTAACACACATTGGCCACCCCTTTAGAATTGAGAAACTGAACTATCATTTAAAGCAGCGTTGTGTTATTGACAGTGAGGGCAGTGAGATTGGGGAATGTCCTTACTAGTGATGCTGTTAATGCCAATAAGAGGGGCCTGGATGAGTTCTTAAACAAGCATAGTATCCAAGGTTATTGAGACCTTAGTGTCCTTTAGTTAGTTAGTATAGATATTGGTATATATAGTATATATATGTAGGTATAGATAGGTTTGTATGTGTGTGTGTTTATATGGGCACTGGGGTTCATTTCGAGGGTTTGAACTTGATGGATTTTGATCTTTTTTCAGCTCAACTTAACTATGTAACTATATATAGGACATACATACATGAAAACAAGACACCACCCGGCTCAGACTTTATTTTATCAGATTCTACCTATCAGCATAGAGGATCAAATTTTGTAACTTCGTACAAGATATTCTATACAACCAAAGTCTCTTGGGTTGGGTAATTCTGACCTTTGTTTTGTTAGTTAAGTCCACATATCCCCATTTAAGGTTTTCATTATTCTATTAGATGCTTATTTATTATATTTCTTAAATAAAATCAACCATTAAGGTTACACAGGTATGTGTTTTTATATCCTGCTGGGACCCCAACATTGTATTTCTTGAACCACATTAGATATAATATATTAGCACTAATATACTATCCTTCCAGCTACTACTACCTTCCAAAGTTTGTATCAGCAGGTAACATGGGCGTCCACAGAAGGGGGCAAGAGGGGGCACTTGCCCCCCCCTGGAAAAGTAGCAAAAAAAACCTTACTTTCTGCACTGTCTCCTCAAGCCCGTTTTTGCTGTGCTCCGATTGGATCTTTCTTCTTGTGGATTCTCCAATCAGAGCACAGCTTCCTTGACAGACAGTAAAATTGACCAATCAGAGCACAGATGCACACAGGGATCGGGAGATTTTGCAAACTGGAAACAAATGAAGACTGAAAAGAAGAATCTGCAGCTGTAACTTTACCTGAGAACCAACTCTCAACTTTTGCTGCAGATTTCATCCCACAGGCACTATACACAGGTACTATACACAGGCACTATACACAGGTACTATACACAGGCACTATACACAGGTACTATACACAGGCACTATACACAGGTACTATACACAGGTACTATACACAGGTACTATACACAGGTACTATACACAGGCACTATACACAGGTACTATACCCAGGTACTATACACAGGCACTATACCCAGGCACTATACCCAGGCACTATACCCAGGCACTATACCCAGGCACTATACCCAGGCACTATACCCAGGTACTATACCCAGGCACTATACCCAGGCACTATACGCAGGCACTATACCCAGGCACTATACCCAGGCACTATACCCAGGCACTATACGCAGGCACTATACGCAGGCACTATACACAGGCACTATACCCAGGCACTATACGCAGGTACTATACCCAGGCACTATACACAGGCACTATACACAGGCACTATACACAGGTACTATACCCAGGTACTATACCCAGGTACTATACCCAGGCACTATACGCAGGCACTATAAACAGGTACTATACCCAGGTACTATACACAGGCACTATACCCAGGTACTATACACAGGCACTATAAACAGGTACTATACCCAGGTACTATACACAGGCACTATACACAGGTACTATACCCAGGTACTATACCCAGGTACTATACACAGGCACTATACACAGGTACTATACCCAGGTACTATACACAGGCCTCTGTTCTGCCTCTATACAGATTTCAAATGGGGGCCAAAAATATTGCTCTGTGAGGCTACAATTTTATTATTATTATAATTTTGTATTACTTATTTTTCCAAGTAGGCCCCTTAACTATTCATATTCCCATCTCTTGTTTAAACCACTACCTGGTTGCTAGGGTAAATAAGACCCTAGCAACCAGATAGCTGCTGAAATACCAAATGGAGAGCTGCTGAACAAAAAGCTAAATAACTGAAAAACCATTAAAAATAAAAGTGAATTTGAATGCGAACTAGCCCTGATCACAAACACAAATGTTTGCAGATCCCCTCACAGAAATGCGCGTATAAATACTTTAACATACTAAACATTTTAGGGTAAAAACAAAAAAGCCCCCCCCGCACTTTTGTACAGTATCCCTGGGAGTCAGTGGGAACGGCAAGAGGTAGTTGGGAGGTTAACTTTTTACGCCAGCAGCGAATCCACTAAGTGTCACATTAGCTGTAGGTCAGTCGTGTATGGGCCATCTTTAGCCTCCCCTAGTATCATCCTGCAAAAAAAAAAAAAAATATATATATATATATATATATATATATATATATATATATTTGTCTGTTGCAGGATGATACTAGCTTACTTGCCCCCCCTTGGAAAATTTTCTGCGGACGCCCATGGCAGGTAAGCAGCCTGTGTTAACTGGAGTTTAATCCTGCCTGCCTGCCGACCGACAGAAAGGGTTTGGCATTATTCAAAATATATTGCTTGGTGAATCCAAATAAGAACTCCGACATTTTTCTTGATGCTTTGGACCCTTGGGAGGAATATTCATTAGAGTCAGTGGATAATATTTCCTTATACTCTGACACAGCATGCAGCTTGTAACATTCATAAGAAAAAATATTAAGCTAAATAAGGCACTGCTGGCAGACAACCTTTTCTCATGTTGAACATTTACAAAAAAAGGTGAAAGAAAATGTTAAAAGGAATACTGTCATGATTTTTATGGGGTACTTTTTATTTCTAAATTACACTGTTTACACAGCAAATAATTCACTTTGCCATTTAAAATTTTATTCTTGAACCAACAAATGTATTTTTAGCTGTAATATTGGTGTGTAGGAGCCATCTCAGTGCATTGTGCCTGAGTCTGAGCTTTCAGAAGGAGCCAGCGCTACACGTTAGAACTGCTTTCAGGTAATCTATTGTTTCTCCTACTCCCATGTAACTGGAGGAGTCCCAAGCCGGACTTGGATTTCTTCTATTGAGTGCTATTCTGATACCTACTGGGAGCTGCTGTCTTGCTCCCATCACTCCAACTTTCAGCGCAGCAGTAAAGTTTATCAGAGCACAAATCACATACTGTAGCTGGGACAATTGGGAAAGGAAGGAAATGACTAGCCCCATGCCAAATTTCAAAATTAAATATGAAAAAAATCTGTTTGCTCTTTTGAAAAACAGATTTCAGTGCACAATTCTGCTGCGGCTGCACTATTAACTGATGAGTTTTTGTTTTCCCGTGACAGAATGCCTTAAACTGAATCCAGGAAGTGCACAGAGAGTTAAATCAAATCACTTTTATTGTCACCTAACTACACTTCTATGTTGGGGGGGTGACCACACCAGTACCGCCATCAGAAACTTTGGGGCCAGGCCCAGTTATTTTTACAGGGCCCCCATGAACACAAATGTGCAATACCAAAATTTTGGCCACGCCCCTTGTGTGCGCAATATGAACGGCTAATGTTATAATAAGCAGTTCCGTTGTTTAATGTGCTACTAAGTCATTCAGTTTATAGGGGGTCAGTGGGGTTTGCCCTAAGTTTAACCCCCTCCCTACCTGCCACTTATTTGTGCTGTCATTGCTTTATGTACGTTTTTGAATAAGTTACATAAACTGTGTAAGTTTAAGGGCACTATAATATTGCTGTGGGGCCCAATGTTGCAAAGTTCATGTAGAAAATAAATAGATCCCAATAGAAACAGCTGGGGGCTGTGACTTTGATCCTTCTCTGCATGTTTTTTGGAAGTCTCCTATAGGACTCAATGGCACTCTGCAGCTCCAACCTGGCCCAAGGAAAGTCTCCCATAGGGCTCAATGGCACTCTGCAGCTCCAACCCGGCCCAAGGAAAGTCTCCCATAGGGCTCAATGGCACTCTGCAGCTCAAACCCGGCCCAAGGAAAGTCTCCCATAGGGCTCAATGGCACTCTGCAGCTCCAACCTGGCCCAAGGAAAGTCTCCCATAGGACTCAATGGCACTCTGCAGCTCCAACCTGGCCCAAGGAAAGTCTCCCATAGGACTCAATGGCACTCTGCAGCTCCAACCTGGCCCAAGGAAAGTCTCCCATAGGGCTCAATGGCACTCTGCAGCTCCAACCCGGCCCAAGGAAAGTCTCCCATAGGGCTCAATGGCACTCTGCAGCTCCAACCCGGCCCAAGGAAAGTCTCCCATAGGGCTTAATGGCACTCTGCAGCTCCAACCTGGCCCAAGGAAAGTCTCCCATAGGACTCAATTGCACTCTGCAGCTCCAACCCGGCCCAAGGAAAGTCTCCCATAGGGCTCAATGGCACTCTGCAGCTCCAACCCGGCCCAAGGAAAGTCTCCCATAGGGCTCAATGGCACTCTGCAGCTCCAACCTGGCCCAAGGAAAGTCTCCCATAGGGCTCAATGGCACTCTGCAGCTCCAACCCGGCCCAAGGAAAGTCTCAATGGCACTCTGCAGCTCCAACCCGGCCCAAGGAAAGTCTCAATGGCACTCTGCAGCTCCAACCCGGCCCAAGGAAAGTCTCCCATAGGGCTCAATGGCACTCTGCAGCTCCAACCTGGCCCAAGAAAAGCCTCCCATAGGGCTCAATGGCACTCTGCAGCTCAAACCCGGCCCAAGGAAAGTCTCCCATAGGGCTCAATGGCACTCTGCAGCTCCAACCTGGCCCAAGGAAAGTCTCCCATAGGGCTCAATGGCACTCTGCAGCTCCAACCCGGCCCAAGGAAAGTCTCCCATAGGGCTCAATGGCACTCTGCAGCTCCAACCCGGCCCAAGGAAAGTCTCCCATAGGGCTCAATGGCACTCTGCAGCTCCAACCCGGCCCAAGGAAAGTCTCCCATAGGGCTCAATGGCACTCTGCAGCTCCAACCCGGCCCAAGGAAAGTCTCCCATAGGGCTCAATGGCACTCTGCAGCTCCAACCCGGCCCAAGGAAAGTCTCCCATAGGGTTCAATGGCACTCTGCAGCTCCAACCCGGCCCAAGGAAAGTCTCCCATAGGGCTCAATGGCACTCTGCAGCTCCAACCCGGCCCAAGGAAAGTCTCCCATAGGGCTCAATGGCACTCTGCAGCTCCAACCCGGCCCAAGGAAAGTCTCCCATAGGGCTCAATGGCACTCTGCAGCTCCAACCCGGCCCAAGGAAAGTCTCCCATAGGGCTCAATGGCACTCTGCAGCTCCAACCCGGCCCAAGGAAAGTCTCCCATAGGGCTCAATGGCACTCTGCAGCTCCAACCCGGCCCAAGGAAAGTCTCCCATAGGGCTCAATGGCACTCTGCAGCTCCAACCCGGCCCAAGGAAAGTCTCCCATAGGGCTCAATGGCACTCTGCAGCTCCAACCCGGCCCAAGGAAAGTCTCCCATAGGGCTCAATGGAACTCTGCAGCTCCAACCCGGCCCAAGGAAAGTCTCCCATAGGGCTCAATGGCACTCTGCAGCTCCAACCCGGCCCAAGGAAAGTCTCCCATAGGGCTCAATGGAACTCTGCAGCTCCAACCCGGCCCAAGGAAAGTCTCCCATAGGGCTCAATGGAACTCTGCAGCTCCAACCCGGCCCAAGGAAAGTCTACCATAGGGCTCAATGGAACTCTGCAGCTCTAACCCGGCCCAAGGAAAGTCTCCCATAGGGCTCAATGGCACTCTGCAGCTCCAACCCGGCCCAAGGAAAGTCTCCCATAGGGCTCAATGGCACTCTGCAGCTCCAACCTGGCCCAAGGAAAGCCTCCCATAGGGCTAAATGGCACTCTGCAGCTCCAACCCGGCCCAAGGAAAGCCTCCCATAGGGCTCAATGGCCACTCTGCAGCTCCAACCTGGCCCAAGGAAAGTCACGATACCGAAGCTTGAATGAATCCGAAACTTTCGTACTCGGCACGACAATACCATTTTATACGAAAAAGTCGCTCTCTCAGCCAAAAAGGTTCCTGACCCCTGCTATAGAGGGAGCAGACCCAGCTACACCTTGGGCTGCAGGCGATATAGAGAGCCAAGTAGGGAACTGACTGCTAAACATTTTTTTATACGTTTATAATAAATGCAATTCCTAAAGTCTCCTGTATTCCCCATATTTATACAATGCTGCATCTTAAGGGCTCTGGCACATGGGGAGATTAGTCGCCCACGGCAAAATTTCCTGTTCGCGGGCGACTAATCTCCCCGAGTTGCCTTCCCCCTGCCATCCCACCGGCGAACATGTAAGTCGCCGGCGGGATGGCAGACGCGGCGGGATGATTTCGGGAAATCGCTGAAAAAGACTCTTTTGGTGATTTGTGCGAAATTGCGCCGCCACGTCTGCCATCCCACCGGCGACTTACATGTTCGCCGGTGGGATGGCAGGGGGAAGGCAACTCGGGGAGATTAGTCGCCCAGGAACAGGGAGTTTTGCCGTGGGCGACTAATCTCCCCATGTGCCAGAGCCCTAACAGTTTGTGGGAGCAAGCAGGCACTCTGACATGTGGGATTCGCCATACTGGGGAGTTGTGCCATGTACATTTGTCAGCAGAGAAAGAAGCAGTAATTTCAATTCAATTTCTGATAAATTAAGATTGAAGCAAACTTTATTGTTAATAAGTATACAATTTAAGCTCCAATATATTTTAACTATAGTTAAGACGGTAGTAGTTCCGAATCCATAACAAAACGGGAAATATCAAGTAATATGTGTAATTCTGAGTGATATAATGTGTAATTCCGTGTAATTAGGCACAAAACCCCGTTGCAGCACGCCTTTTGCCTCACTAATAATTCCTGAACCTGCAACTGCGCGATAATTTACAGATTTGTCCCTCGCCGGATCCCGTCTGGGGTTTAAGTGTGAGAATCCGGAAGTGACGATCCTTTCCCTTCCCAGCCCTAGATCTGTGTAGGTAGGTATGAGGCGCTGAGAATCCTTCGCCATCCTTAGCTTTCCGTTTGGGTGAATGTTTTTGCGGCACAGTGTCGGTACAGTGAGAGGGTGTGTGTTACTGTACGGGTCGCTATTTGCGCTATTCCCGCGGTGATTGCGTCTAATTCTGTGTTTGTTCCGTTCAGGTCCAAGGGAGACAGCAGTCGCACATCATGGTAAGAGGATTTCTTTTATAATGTCGAATCGGGGTGCGGGGTTAGTGAGCGATACGGGAGAGTAGTTTGTGAGACTAAACGCAGTGTAAAGAACTCTGTGTATTGTTCCGCCCATGTGCGAGTAACATGCTGGGAAACCCTCCGCGTAACGTTCAGAACTACACATCCCAGCATCCCTAGCTGGGCGGGGCTGAGGGCCCAAGCACTGAGACATTGAAGTTGATATTGTACATATTTTCCTTTATGCAAGGGCTGTAGCCCCTGTCATAATTTTCAATATTACTAAATAACAGACATTCTTTAGAGTTGTAAGATTTTTCACATCAGTCTCTTCTCCAGGGGAGCTTACAATCTAATGATTTATATTTACACACACTAGGGTCAGTTGCACTGCCTGTATGTGGCTGCAGTGTATGGGAGGAAGCCCATGCAAGCGTATGTATGGATCTTTTATTGCAGGGATCCCCAACCTTTCTTACGCGTGAGCCACAGTCAAATGTAAAAAGACTTGGAGAGCAACACAAGCACCATAAAAGTTCATGGAGGAGCCAAATAAGGGCTGTGATTGGCTATTAGGGAGCCTCTATGCACCCTATCAGCTTACAGGGAGCTTTATTTGGTAGGAAATCTTGTTTTTATTCAACCAAAACTTGCCCCCAAGTCAGGAATTGAAAAATAACTCCCTGGTTTGGGGGCACTGAGAGCAACATCCAAGGGGTTGGGGAGCAACATGCTGCCCCTGAGCCACTGGTTGGGGATCCCTGCTTTATTGTAATGCCCTGGCAGGGATTGAGTGTAACTCCCCACTGCTGCCCAATATCCAACTGTAAAGCTGGCCATACACGTGGCGATCTGACGATGTTTCGTGCGACCATCGGTCGCACGAAACATCGTCAGATCCGCCGCACACAGTCAGGGCTGAAACAGCAGATAAGGAGGTAGAAACAATAGGATTTCTACCTCCTTCTGCTGATTCAGCCCTGACGGCAGATTTTGGTCAGGCGCCTTCTATGGCGCCCAATCAAAATTTTCTAACCTGGCCGATCGGCGAGTCAACCGATATCAGCAGCTTCCTGCGATATCGGTCGACTAGCCAACATGCCATACACGCACCGAATATCGTACGATACGGGGTTTCGTACGATAGTATCGGTGCGTGTATGGCCAGCTTAAAACAAATAGAGGTAGAAAGGTGGAAGTCATGCACAGGGAAAAACTGTAAATGAGTAAAGGCTGTTATTATGCTGAACTGTGGGATTCTAACATCTTTGACAATTACAAATGGATCCTGACTCTCTTGTTTCTTTTATGAAGCCTCGCAAAATTGAAGAGATCAAAGACTTCCTGCTGACAGCCAGGAGAAAGGATGCAAAATGTAAGTTCTTCTCTGATCAGAAAGATGTTTCTACAGTTTTGTTTGTAATGTTTCCATAATGGGATTCTGTTGTGATTTTTATGGAGAACTTTTATTTCTAAATTACACTGTTTACATATCAATTCACTCTGCCATTTAAAATGTTGTTCTTGAACCAACAAATGTATTTTATCTGTAATATTGGTGTGTAGGCGCCATCTCAGTGCATTGTGCCTGAGTCTGAACTTTCAGAAAGCGGTTGTTTGAGTTCCAACCTGCAAGTTAGGAATGGCTGTGCTGATCAGTGCAAGCATGTTTTCCCCAGTGCAAAATGATCAGATTAAATGCAATTTACTTTGACATTACTCCATGTTGCCTGTTACAACTTAGCGAAGACCCTGCTGGAACTATAGACTCTACACCAGGGTCCCCAGCCTTTTTTGTACCCACATTCAATTGTAAAGAGAGTTGGGGAGCAACACAAGCATGAAAAAAAATTAATAGGAGGTGCTAAGTAAGGGCTATGATTGGCTATTTGGTAGCCCCTATGTAGACTGACAGCCTACAGGAGGTTCAGTAGGACACTGTAACCTAAACTTGTCTCCAAGCCAGAAATTCAGTAATAGGCACCTGCTTTGAGGCCACGGGGAGCAACATCCAAGGGGTTGGTGAGCAACATGTAGCCCCTGAGCCACCGGTTGGGGATCACTGCTCTAGAGCATCTCCCTCATTGCCTTTAAGGTGATTAGAGAAGCATAGCTGGGCGTTGCAAAAAAAAATTAAATACAATTATTTTGGGATGTTTATAATTTTGTCAATCGGTTGATGCCGTACACATGCACATGTCTAAATAGCCATTGTAACTTTTCTTCTCCAGCCGTCAAGATCAAGAAAAACAAAGACAATGTTAAGTTCAAGGTGCGCTGCAGCAAATACCTGTACACATTGGTCATTACAGACAAAGAGAAGGCAGAGAAACTGAAACAGTCTCTACCACCTGGTAAGTGCTACATGTCCCGGGCTTCTATAGATCATTGTAGAACCAAGCATGGCGTGGTCAGAGTCAGAACAGCCCCTGTACTAGGCCCACTTTATTATTAAGGCTTGGTGCTGTACAGCCAAAATGTTCTGCAGTGAGAGCTGGTGATAGGGGCAGCTACTGAGTAGTAGAACCATTGACACGCTCTGTAAAAGGAGTAAGCGATTTTTGGCCTCTGCTGTGTACATTGTTTCTTCAGCATATTTCTTAAGCTTTGAAGTTTTAAAGTATTATGTGACTCATGACTGACCGGAAACTAGTTCATAAATAAAGGTTCTTGTTAGCACATATCATCTGCCTGTGATGGCCAGTGTATGGCGCATAAACAGATGATGAAGCAAAGAAAAGCTGGAGATACTTCTCACTTCCTGCGAGTTCTAAACATTTGTGCCCTTTGTATGAAGAAAGTCCATACTATGTGATGTTAAAGGAAAGTCAACAATCATTTGGGGTTCCCAAAAGTTAGGCACCCCCCCCCCCCCCATGATTGTAGTCAATTACCCTCACCCAATACCCTCAGGCAGGTGTTTCTGTCAGCAGAAAACTGCACCATCCTGGGGTACTTCCAGTAAGCACCATGGAGTGATCCCATTCCTGCTGCTTTAACAAAGAGCAGCCTTATTTTACTGGGCATGTTGGCCCTGGTATTTTAAAGTAAGAAGAAGCAGAAGAACTGAATCACTCTGTACTGCTTGCTATGAAGAACACTGGGCCAGGGCATTTTTCTGCTAACAGGAGCACTGGCCCAGGGTATTGGGTAACTAAATACAATCAATGGGGGGTGGTGTCTAGCTTATAGCATCCCCAAGTGACTTCTCCTTGAAACCCTGGTATAAATGTTGCTAGTGATTGAGTAAGCTGGTGAGCCCTGCATCCCTGGCAACACTTGCCAATCTGGCTTTGCCTATGATGGAATTTTTTGGGACAAGTTTAAGATTTGGCAATGGCTGTTTTCAAAAAGTGCAAATTCATTAAGCACAGCTTCAGAAATCCAAAGTCTGAGAGACTTCTGGAATTATTAATGGAAAAAATGTGATATTTATATAAGATGTGCAAGTATGTCTTTGCCTGATGCTGTGTGACCGCATAAGTTTTTCCTCTGGTTTCCATTGTGTTCTATGCAAGTGCCAGTATTACAAACCCAGGTGGTAATAACCTGCTGTCCAATCAGATGATTATATGGAGGGTTAGTTGTTATAAGGGAAAGTCACTCCATAGTACTTGATGATCTCCCACACTTGCATATGGGGAGTATCATTTTTTCTGTATAAATGAGATGACAGGGCTGTAACACCAGATGGCCAGCCAATGGCACTGCACAGTGAACTGACCTATCACTTTGCAGAGCAGCCTTGCAGATGTGTCAAATACTGAATTTCTTTGTTTCTGCAAAATGCCACCTTACAGGAACACTAATTATTATAGTGATGTGGCTCATTAATCACAAATTCCTATTGCTGAAAGCCTATTACTATGCAAATTGTAACTGATTTCTTATTCTTTTCCAGGCCTGTCTGTGAAGGAACTGAAGTAAATCTGCTTCTCTGTTGTACAATAAAAGTCTAAAAATGCCAGTTGCGTGTTTCCTTGCCCTGTCTCCACATTATGCTGCTTGCATTGTTGCTGTGTGTACATTTAATACACGTGACAACTGTGGTAATTAATAACATACATCTTACAGGTGGGCTAGGTTCCAGGGCTTGTCAGCTCAATGACGGCAACCAGAATACATTGACAAGGAGGTGTCGGTTTTATCAACTTCTTTTCTCTTCTGGCCATTGTAATAAATCGTCTGTTAATAATGCCCTAGCAACAGGATGGTAGTTAAAATTCCAAGTCTGAGAGTTGCAGAGCATAAATGTTTCAAAAACTATGAAATGAAGAGTAACAGCAAGCACATGATTAACACAACCCAGTAGTACTAGCATTGGATACAGGTAATAGAATGTTTGCCATAAACCGGAATTGCTGATCAGAAACTGGCAGTTCATTTGGTTGGTACATAACCAGCCAGAGGGTGGGCAAGTTGATACTTCTCTATTGCGGGTATACTGAAACAGTTCTCTTGCTGTATGAAAGGCCTGCATCTTATAATAGTTAACTAGCACTAACGGACTACTGCAGCACAAATGTGGCAGCCCCCATGTAGAGGAACAAAGGGGATCAGACTGGTAATGTAAGAGAATTGGGCAAATACTTTTACAGCAAAATAGTAAACCACATGTTAAGACAATGTTATGATAAAAAAAGGGTTTCATTTCCAGTGTCAGTATCAATTTAAGAACTAATTGCTTGGAGGAAGAAGCTTTTGCAGTGATGAGCAGGTCTAGTTTAAATGCAGAGTTATCTTTTCCAGAAGGCAAGAGGGAGAACAGTGTATGAAATGGATGAGAATTGTCCTTTGCTATGCTGTTTGCACAGGGGCTAGTGTGTTTATGGTATATTTGGGAGATGGGTGGAAGAGTCTCCTGTGACACTGCTGTTTCCACTATTTGCTGCAACGATTTGTTCTGCAACATTGCAGTTTGCAAACCAGACAGATGTAGCTACAGAGAACACTCAATGGTACCTCATTAGAATGGGAGGAAGACTGGCTTTCTTTAGCTTATATAGTGTAGGTGGTGGTGAGCTTTCTTTGTGATGGAGTTGGTGTTTAGGGTCCAGGAGAGGTGGTCTCCTAGGATCTTCATGCTGTTGACTATCTCAACTGTGGAGCCATTGATGTACAACGAGAAGTGAGCAGCAGCGTTCTTTCTGAAGTCAACAACCATCTCTCTTGTCTTCTCGACATTTAGAGTCAGGTTGTTCTGACGCCAGTCTACTGGATGTTTTACTCTGTATACAGACTCATCGTTCTTTCTGATAAGACCCACTACTGTTGTGCCATCTACAAACTAAATAATGTGTTTTGTACTGTACTGGGCAGCACAATCATGTGTCAGCAAAGTAAGGAGCAGTGGGTTAAGCACACAGCCCTGGGGAAGCCTATGCTGCTTATACATTTGTTAGGCACCCCTTAGTTATACAGGCTAACTGTCAGGGTGCATGTTTCTTATTGGGGCTAGCCATCTTCCATTTCTTTGCATGTAAGTTATTTGTGCAACAACAGCCTAGATGGCAAGCTTAGGATCAAGTAATCAGTAATTCCCAGTAGACAGAATTTAAGGGGATAGGACATTGGTAATTTGGGTTTGAATGTTGCATGCCATGATTCCAGAACAGAATTGAGAGAAACTGTAGGGCAATTCCAAATCTTACAAACATGGTCTAGTCCACATTTAGGGCAGCTAGAAGATTCTCTGCTTCTGATGTGGAAGAGCCGGGGGTAGTGTACACCAGCCTGTCTCTACTTGAGATTAAATTGTTGTTGTGTATCAGTCCTGAAAATCAAATTCCCTAATGGCACTTACACAACAATTGAAATGTGCACCATTTGTACCTTTTATTGAAATCCCAGCTGGGATATAAATGGGGCATGAGTACATATATGGAAGGCTTATGTCAGAAACCCCAAGCTAATTACAAGGCATATACAACAAGTTTACTTGTAAGTGGTAGGGATTTGGAATGGATTGGCCTAGCTTGGCAGATTGCCTTGGAACTTAGATTAATGGAGGGAATGATTGGGAGGGCCTTGGGGTGTAACTGGGTAGATCAGGAGTGAGCTGATAAGGGGTGCATGAATTTACCAGCAATCTAATTGTCACTAAAGATTTAATAGTGTTTAACCAGGTAGACTAGTGCCAACTCTAGGTCACATATCTGAAGACTTTGTATCAGCCATTTAAAAATCAACATTTTGTTTACCCCTAATGTCACCTTAATTCACTTCAAAACCAAAAACCATGGAAAGCCACTGGCAATCTGAGCAGTGGCAGTGGCAGATGAAATTTAATTTGGTAAATGTAAAATCATGCATCTGGGATATAAAATGGGACTGCACTAGGCAAATCCATAATGGAGAAGGACCTTGGAATCCTTGTAGATAATAAACTGGGCTGTAGCAAGCAATGCCAGGCAGCAGCTGCAAGGGCAAAGTCTCTGTTATGAAGACAAATTGGCTTAATTGGGGTTGTTTATGTTGGAGATATGGGAGATTTGGGTGATATGATAACTATGTTTTATGTATAAGGGAACCATATAATAATTTCTCTAATGCTTTATTTACCAGTAGAGCTTTCCAGCAGACACAAGAGCACCCATTATGATTAGAAGAAAGGAGGTTCCATCTAAATACCCGGAAAGGGATTTTTAAAGTGAGAGCTGTGACGTTGTGGAATTCTCCCCCTGAATCAGTCATACTAAAGGTGGCCATACACGTGGCGATCCGACGATGTTTCGCACGACCATCGGTCGCACGAAACATCGTAAGATCCGCCACACACCATTCAGGGCTGAATCGGCAGGTAAGGAGGTAGAAACAATAGGATTTCTACCTCCTTCTGCCGATTCAGCTCTGAAAGGAGAATTTTGGTCAGGCGCCTTCTATGGCGCCCGATCAAAATTTTCAAACTTGTCCGATCGGCGAGTCGTCCGATATCAGCAGCTTCCTGCGATATCGGTCGACTCGCCGACATGCCATACACGCACCGATTATCGTACGAAACGAGGTTTCGTAAGATAATATCAGTGCGTGTATGGCCACCTTAACAGATACATTAGATAACTTTAAGAAGGGGTTGGATGGGTTTTTAGCAAGTGAGGGAATACTGGGTTACTAAAAGCTGATCCAGGGACTGTTCCGGTTGCCATCTTGGAAGGAATTTTTCCCTAAAGAAAGGCTTCAGAATATAGGTATAGGATCCAATATCTGGAAATCCGTTATCCAGAATGTTCTGGCCATCTTCCATAGATTCCATTTAAATTAATAATATAAGATATAATTAATTCTTATTGGAGGCAAAATAATCCTAGTGGGTTTAATTCATGGTTAAATGATTTTTTTTTAGTAGACCTAAGGTATGGAGATCCAAATTACAGAAAGAACCCCTATCTGGAAAACCCCAGATCCCAAGCATTCTGGATAACAGTTTCCATACATGTAGTTGTAATTAAAATCCAACATATGCCACAGCACATAATAGCATTACATGATGAAACTTTTTGTGTTAAAGGAACAGTAACACCAAAAAAATGAGTGTATTAAAGTAATTAAAATATTATGTAGGGTCGCCCTGCACTGGTTAAACTGGTGTGAAAGAAAGAAAACTATATCTTGTGTAATCAAAGCTGCTGTGTAACTATAGAGGGTAGCTACAGTATTTAAACTGAAATAGGGCTGAATGGCACAGGTTACATAGCAGATAACACATAAGTCCAGTAAAACACTATGGGATTTTATAGAGCTTGTCTGTTAGCTGCTATGTAACCTGTTTCTTTTCTCCAGTTAGAATGGCTGCCCCCCAGCTACACAGCAGCTCATTTATATAAACTATAGTGATATAGCAGTATTCAATAGAGATTTACTAGCCAGTGCTAAAAAAAAGCAAAGAGTGAGCTATACTTTGTATTTTTTACTATGATATTAGTTAAATATCTATAAGAAGATCATTTCTTTTGTTTGTCAGTGTTTAGTCAAGGTGCCCTCTCGGATGTATCAGTCTGGGATCCTGTGTGTGCTTCAAAAGCCAGACTGATGCTGTGCAGGTCACTCTGGAACTGTGGGTACTCTTGCTGAATTTGGTGGATTATGGTGCTGATTGTGTGTATGCGGCTCTCTTGTTTGTGCTGCTCTGCCTCCAGTACTTGCCATGTGCTGCAAAGAGGTTTATATTTTCCATCTTTCACAGCCTGCAGGTGCTTCAGGCGGGTCTGGTAGGACACGATTTGCAACAGGTTCTGTTATATTAGGAACAGAAAGGCAGGTTCTGCTTAGTACAATTGCCAAGGTGAAATATATATACCCACATACCATATATGCTGATCACCCATTCTACTGGAAAAGAGTCTCTAAAAGTGTTACCTGTCGTTTTTTTTCCTGCAGCTGTTCTATTTCAGCCGCCGTGGAACTAAAATCCTGTTTCATAGTGGAGATATTGTGCTGTTTCTCAGCAATGGCTGCAGTGAGTGACTCCTGGGTGTCTTCTAGGTCAGCAATGGTGTCTGTGCACTCTTCTGTGTTCTGTGTGGTACAACACAAACTAATCAGTGGTCTCACCCAATACTCCACCCACGGCAGACAAGGGTTGCATTGAGCTGTGTGTACAGCTCTGAAAGCATATATCAATATATCACCTCTGTAAGATGAGAACATAACAAAGAGCCGTGCTATTATTAGGGATTTCGAATTCAATACTCACTTTCTGAATTTCTTTTATTTTTTTCCTTAAGTCTTGTAGTTTCCTACGAAAGTCACTGACGGTTAACTGCTTCTTATTCTTCTCACTTTGTCCTTGTCCCCTCCTTGCAATCGTTTCCCTTCGAGATACCACAGCCTCCATGTCACAAATCATCTTCTCTTGTTGTTTCATTAGCTGCGAGTGTCGTATCTGTACATACCAAGTATTGCAACAAAATGACTTAATAAATACAATTCAAAACCCAAATCCTCTGCTCTATCATTTCTGCCAAACTCCCACTTCATTTGTACCTGCATTCTATGTATCTCAGCTTTCATTGCTTGTATGTCCCCCTGCCCAATCTCAGAGTCCACTGCATTTCGCATTTCCTTTGCCAGCTGGATCTTCTTTTCCCACAACATGATCTGATGCCTTTACAAACAGAAATGTAGGAATATAACTTGCTTTTATTCACACGTGTGGTGACATTCAATGAATGGATAATCATGGGGATTTTTGTGATACCATCAAGTCTGGATGCATGGAATGTGTAGATTTACTACAACTTTTGATTTATCATAATAAGGATCACCTATTGGGCTGTAGATTGGGGTAAAATGTGGAGTTCTACAGTATTGCCAACAGTATACTATGGGGCCTAAAATATCTAGATAGCCTTTCTAAAATTCTACTTAGATGTTTTACACACTGCTAAGTTCCAAACTGTCCCTGGATGTTATAATAGTAACAGCACATGAACTTCTTTGTAACCATGTTTTTTAATGGATGAGCTGCCACACACAAGCCTAACACTGCCAAATGCAATGCCAAGAGAAGGTTAGAGTAGTGTAAAGATTGCTTCCATTTGACTACAACGCAGTGTAAATGCTTCCTATAAGGACATGAGTCGTGTCCCACCATCTAGAACGTAATGGAAAGGCCTGTGTTTCTCAGATACCAAGAAACAATACCTGCCAGAATATGCAATGCAATAATAATGGTCTGAGCTGTTTTTAATAGTCTACTGCCCCCTGGTTCTAGTGAAAGCAAGCCATAATACTACAGTGTACAATTACATTCTCAGGCTTCCTAATTTGCCTACACAGAGTCCTGTTGAAAACCCAAAAGAACACCTTGTGCAAAGAACTGGAACACCAGGCCTGATGACCATGAGTGCTCAACCATATTTATGCTCTCCTTTCTTAATTACAGCAAACCCCTTTAACAATATACACCTAGTAGTATGCCTTTCCGAAGGATTAGAAGGTTAAAACATCAAAGGGCAGACTAAATATATTTATACCCTCGATTATGGAATGAGATGTTGGAAAGACAAGTGTACAGATACCTTGGAAAATATATATTCCAACCGGCTACATTTTTTTTCCAGATTAGATCTGTGTGTTTGCATATATGTATGTTTGCCATCTCTACTTGTAGTGAAGATATTCTGCCTTTTCTCTTTGTAAAAACCAAACCAAAATGCAGTCCCAATGGCTTTCAAGCAATAAACTCACTCTGTTTCAACAAGGCTGTGAAGAATTCTTTCCTTCTCTTCTTGAAGGTTTCGTAGATTTTCCTGCATCTCTATAGACTCCCTTTCTGCCTCCTGAAATGCAGACATAGGACAATTACCTTTTGCCATAAGGCATCCAGAAGGAAGGATCCCTAGTTAGCACTTACACGAAGCGAGCGCATGAACTCGCTTTCCATCAGCTGGTTGTTCTGCTGGAGCTGTTCTTTAGTGCTGCTATTCTTGCTAAGCAGCATGTTGAGCCGAACCATGTCATTTTTCAGGTTCCTCATATGATGTTCAATATCTTTTTGTTCGTTCTTTTCTTGCTCTATTTCATCTGCAGAAAAGTGAATGTTATAGAGCTGTTATATTATGAACACACTATTCAATACTGTGTCAGGATGATCCATTTTTATTTTAAAGTTTTTCCTTGCTACTAAAATGGTGTTTCTAATTATGGTTGCAGATTGTATTATTCCATCCTATCATTTTAGTTTAGAGTTAAAATCCAAGCAAAATATAATGGCTTGGAGATATGATTTTGATAAATGGTGGTGTGAAATTGCTGGGGGGCATGCCTAGAACAACAGAAATAAAAATGGCAGAGAACAGGCATAGGAAAGCAATACAAGATTGTAAGCATGTTACTAGACACCTTTTTAAAGGGGACCTGTCACCCTAAGAAACAATCCAAATCCTATTTTGAGTGGAACAAAATACATGTTACTTACACTTACACAAAATGATTGACAGCTGAGATTATTAAATATGTTTATAACAGGTGTGGATCTTTTAATACATTTCTTGTTCATTGCGGCTGCCATCTTTGAAGCCAAGCATTATCAATAACAAGCGGGCTGTGAGACACCCAGTGAACTAAGCAGTGGAGTACAATAGAAGCCTAAAAGAGTCTGCGGTAGAGAACTGCACTTATTCCACAGTAAGCCATGTCTATATCCATGTATGTTTGTTATTTTTGAGTGTCATGTGGTACTAATCTGTACATATAGGGATGTGATCTTTTGTGGCACAACTTACTTTCAGTACGAATTTTCTTCTGCTGTAGGATAGTAAGTTCTCTCCTCAGCATTTCCACAGACGCATCCTGTTCTTCCCTTTGCTTGGTTAGATTCACCATCTCAGTCTGTAGTCGCAGCCAGTACTGCTGGAGTGACATGATCTCTGAGTTGCATTCATCGATCTGCTTGGTCAATGCAGTGATTTGGATTTCCAATGGTCCCACTTCTTTCCCCTGTAAAATGGAAGGGTCAGTACAACAGTGAGGCTGTGCCCTTATTGGAGCCATATTGCTACCCTAAAGATCATTTTTGGAAACTTTTTTGCAGTAAGTTTCTTGGCTTAGCTCAAAAAAATCACAACATGCTGTACAACATACTGCCAGGTAAAAAATACTGTTCATAGAGTTAAGAAAACTGTATAGTTTATTAACCTTTTCAGATTTATAGATTCTAGAAAGGATGAGAAAAAACTATTTTTCACTTACCCCAGTCTGTGCGATGGTGGCTTCTATTTGCTTGCTGAATAAATTAATGGTGGCTTGTTTCCTCTCAATTGCCAGTGTACGTTTGGTTATCTCATTCTGACTTTGGGAAATCAGATCATTGGTGTCTTCAATGTTTTTGTCCAAGTCAACCAGAGTCTTCTGCAGAGCTTTCATACGTGACAAGCTGTGGTTGATCTCCAGAGAGATCTGAGCTGTTTCATTTTCTACCTTTGAACAATTAATTTCCTGTGGGATTGGTGGATGCAAACATTTGTTATAAAGTCACATTTTAATTTTATGGGAATAAGGACAGTTTATATAAACACACACAATAACATTTTTTGAGCCTATTTGTCAGCAGGTCTTAAGAAAAGACAGGGCATCCACAATTTGCAACTAACAATGAATTTTGTCTCTCTCCAATAGAATAAAAAATGTAACCTGGTTGGCTCCACCAAAGAGAATGAGATAAGGCTTGGTTGTAGTCAGATAATTAATAACACATACAGATTGTCTTAAGGTGGGCATACATACTAAGATCCGCTCACTTGGTGAGGTCGTCAAGCGATCGGATCTTCTTCCGATATCCCCACCTACGGGTGGGCGATATCAGGCTAATTATAACTACGGGTATAGGTGTCCATCGGTTCGGGGACTGTATCAACGAGCCAATGAGGTCCACAATCCGACTAATTTTCAAACCTGCCCCATTGAGATCTGCCTGATTTCAGGCCAGATGTTGGTCGGGCAGACCCATCATTCCTGCCCGTACATGGGCAGATAAGCTGCCGAAATGGTCTAAGGGACCGATATCAGCAGCTAGAATCGGCCCGTGTATTGCCACCTTTAGGGTTGCAAGGCCTACATCATTCAAAAATGTCATCTCTGATACTGCCCACATATTTCATAAACCTTACGTACCAATTCTAGCGTTTGCTTTTGCAGCTTGGCTGCAAGGAGAGAGGAATATTTGGCTGCCTTGTCAGATGTCATCTTCTCTTGCAGCTTTGCCAATATCTGTGCTTCGAGGTTCACTTTCACCTGAGATTCTTTCTCAATTTTTTTCTGCATAGCTGTGATTTCATTCACATACCCAGACCGCTCCTTAAACATAGACAAAGGAAATATTTTGTAGAGTAAAATTATTTGACCAATTATTTTGCCAAAGGAAAGTTTATGCAACAAAATGACAAGGAGCCATGTATAATCCTTTCCAGATGAATACGGACACCAAAAAAATCTTAAAAGCACTTACAACAGCGACCCTATTTATCGCTTGCTCAGTCTCCTGCAATGTACGTGCATATGTGCTGAACTCCAGGCGCAATGCCTCCTGCTTAGTAAGAGACTGAGCGACCTGTTTCTTGCTCATAGCGGCATCACTTTCTGCACGGTTCAACATGAAGTTAAGCTGCTCATTTCTCTCCTCCTCCTTTGTAATTGTCTTCTTACAGCCTTCAATCTCAGCGTCTATAGAGAGGAGTTCCTGTTGAGCAAGACTTTGGGAAAAAGATTGTGTAAGAAGGAGTGCATGGACAGTATCTAAATGTATATTCATGTGTGTGTAGTCTAACATCACTATGCTCAATGCAAATCACTGGCTGGAGTGATCTAAAGGCCACAGCCTTTAGCCTTTGTATAATTCTCAATAGAATCATGGCAGACTAGTCTCTCTAACAGTAGGACAGATTAGTGTGGGTTATGGCAGATGCCAGGAGAGCCCTACCTGCCAAAACGTGACTGTAAAGTTTAGTTTCTCATGGTTTGGGTTTGGCTTTAGTGAATGCAAAACTTAAGGCAACAGCATACAAGGGCATTCTTAACAACTATATATTAATAATTTGTGACAATAGTTTGAGACAGGTTCTCCTCTGTTTCAGCACAATAATGCCCCTATGAACAAAGTGAGGACTTTACAGAATTGGTTTGCTGAGATGCCAGTGAAAGAACTTGACTAGCCTGAGCAAAGTCCTTACCTCAAATAAACATCTTTTAAATGGATTTAAACACTGACTATGTGGGGTAGTGTGGTACATTTTATGTGGTAACTTAGCATTGCCTATTCCTGGCCATAATCATGGAATCCTTGGTTTACAAATAGTATTTTATATTTAAATAGAAGACTGCTAGAACACTTTCTGTTAAAGGCATACCTAAAAGCCTCCTGAATGGCAGCATAGGCTTCATCTCGTCTTGTCATACCAATCAGACTGCTGTTCCACTGCTGAATAAGCTGTTTCTTCTCTACAGCAATGGCCTCAATCTCCATACAGGCCTAGATATAAGTGCATGAAATTAAATAGGTGAAGAAAATAATATCACTTGCCATAGCAAGTATTGAAGAACTAAAGGAATACATTCTTCTCAGTGAACTGCATGTAGCGAGTGGATATAAACACTACCTCTGCTACTGTCTCCCTTGCAGCCTTAGTGTCTTCTCTCTGTGCAGAGACTTGGGCTTCATAAAGGGCAATCTGCTCACGAAGACGGTCCACCTCACAGGTAAGCCGATCCACAAAAATATCCTATGGATTGATAGAGAGGTGCAAATGGTACAGAATTGAAAAGATATGGAAATTGGGCTAATTTATTTTACACAAATTCAGGAATGATTATAAGCATTGTAAAATAGTGCTACATAAATAAAGAATAATAATGATAACATATAAGCTATGTTTCCTAGCCTGCAAATGTAGATAGTAAGACACCGATTTATTATTCTTCAGAGATCCAGGAACTGACTTTTTTATTTTCTGCCACCAATTTTACCGAAGATGATATTCAAAGGATCATAAATCAGTGTTTGCTACTCAAGATCTGTGATTAGGAAACACATATAGAGCCATTCAACAGTTTAATATAGTGCAGGTATACTATTGCTTGTTATGTCACGCAGATAGTTGTAGATAACTGTGGTCCAACCCACATTACTGGATGACCAAGTTTAAATTGCAACTTTATTGTATGTTAATTAAACACTGCCAAGTAAAACGTAATAGAGCAAAAGGTTTATAATTTTGATGTACCTGCTTTTTTTTCTCCACCTCTGCTTGCAGCCTCTCCATCTCTGCTTTCTGCACTGCACGTTTCATTACATTAATGTCCGAACGCACATCCCGATTCATATTCTCCATATAAAAAAGCCTCAGTGCTAAATTTTCTACCTCTGTCTGCATGGAGGATACTAGAAAAGAGAAGATTTCATGTACATCAAGTGACAATTCAACATCTACAGTTGGAAACTGGATCTGTACTGGTTCCTGCTAAAACTAACCATATTGTCTTTAAGTGTTATAGAAATTTTAGATGGTAAGCTACATTGCAGCAGTAGTGCTATATTAAAGGAGAAGGAAAGTTACAAATTTCAGGCTAGCTAGAATGTACCTAGTTGTCTCTGATGTACCTAGGTGTCATGTAATTTGGGTATGTCCTATGATGGTGTGGGGTGTTACATTATGCAGAAACTGTGCTGGCATTAACCAGTATATTGTCATTTAAACTATGTCTCTTGGGCATCACATAAAGCTTAAAGGGGAAGGAAAGGCAAAGTCACTGGGGGTGCCAATATGTTAGGCACCCCCAAGTGACTTTAATTGCTTACCTTGTACCTTGGGCTGGTGCCCCTGTTTGAAGAAAACAGCACCAGCCCGGGGTACCTGGAGAGCAGTGCTTCCTCCTTCCAGCTTCCCTTTCCGAAAATGCGAGCGGTCGGTGCATGCGCAGTAGAGTGAAAAGCCGACATCACTGTTAAAGTTCCACTATTCACTCTACTGCAGGGAACCAGGAAGGGGGAAACGATTGCTGCTACCCTGGGCTGGTGCTGTTCTCTCCTAACAGGGGCACCAGCCCGGGGTAAAAGGTAGGCGATTAAAGTCACTTGGGGGTGCCTAACAAGTGACTTTGCCTTTCTTTCTCCTTTAACATTATAATCTGCTAGACTGTACTACCTACAATTATTTTAGTGATATAACGTGTGTCTTGTTTAATGGTGTGTCTCACCTCTACCTCCCCCCTAGCTCAACCTTTCTCAACTATTCTCTTCTTTCTCCTCTTACTCCTCTCCACCCTTCCTTTTCCCTTGGGTATTGCTCCCTTCACTGTAAAAGTTAAATAAAATCTTTAAAAAAAGAAATAAAAATAATGGTTCACAATCACAACAGTGATTTAACAGTGTTTAACAGTGCAAAATAGTATATATATATCTAGCCAGATGGCCAGTAACTAGAATTTAGATATGTGACCTTTAAGTTCTAAAAACCTTTCAGAGAAGTATGTCGTGTTAAA
Organism: Xenopus tropicalis; assembly: GCF_000004195.4. Classification (NCBI taxonomy): domain Eukaryota; kingdom Metazoa; phylum Chordata; class Amphibia; order Anura; family Pipidae; genus Xenopus; species Xenopus tropicalis. Next base: position 32,752,702 of record NC_030686.2, read on the forward strand.
CCTTTTCTTTATCTAGAAAGGTAAGCTTCATTACAGTTCCCCCTTGTGGTGCTACACATTGTCTCTGCGATGATCTGTTATTGTATAAGCTTTTATACAGCACAGTAGGTAACTCACCTTTCTTGCGCTCTGTGTCTGTGATCTGATGGGTCTTCTTGTACAAATTCCTTATTGTTTCCAGCTCATCCTCTTTCTGACGGCGTTGGACAGAGACATGTGAATGTTTGTCATGCTGCTTTTCAAGTCCCATCTGCAGGCGAGCCAGTTCCTGCTGCACCCCATACAGAAACATGCCAAGATCCTCACGCTCTTTCTTATTATTCTTCATGGATTCAGTCTAAAAATACACAAAATAAATAATATAATAATTGTTATAATTGTAAGATAACTGTTTCAAGGTCTATTGAACAGATGGGTGTTAACTTTGTTACCTCAATTCCTTGTTCATTACTTACATTTCTAAAAGAAACAATGAGGTGAAGTTCTGCCCTGAAATGTTTGCAAGCCCCACGCTTGATGAAGGGCCGAGCACCCGAAACATTGCATTTACTAATAAACCATGCAGTGGGTTAACTCGCTTGAAATTGCTCTTTTGTGCTGGTTTGACATTTTGCTGACCTGATAGCAAGGTGGCTGATCCTCTGAACCAAGGACTAGGTGTATTTTAAAGGAGAGGTAGTGGGTGTGTCGGTGCAACTGCACTTATAGAAAGACCATAAGCTAACTATACATTATGAAACTTGGTTTACAGATATAGTTTATAATTTCAGTCTTTACTTTCTTCTACTCCTTCTAAGCTCCTTTCCTATCCCCTAGATTGAGAGATGAAATACCCTTATACCTAAACCCTAAATTCCACTTAAAAATTTCAGTACCCTTATAACTGCTCAATTAATTCCACGAGATTAATTTAATATCCTAGGTCTGAAACTCCCTCAACTTAACTAGAGAAAGTCAGTAACCCCTATATCTCCCTCCAACTCCCTAGAGAAAGCCAATAACCCATACTGGGAGTATACTCCACTAGCGATCCTCAAACCTATGCTCTCTGCTCTTCTAGCAACATTCTGTAGCCTCATTTCTGCACTGTACTTTTCCTCTTAGGGAACAGTATTCTCATACTTGCACCCTAGAAAGATTTAGTATTCCTCCACCTTCGGACTGCAATGCATTCATACCTGCAACCCCCTAACCCCCTTAGTAAAATATTCTCTGCAACCACAACTCCCAAGGCAGTATTCTCATACCTGGACACCCTTAACACCTCCCAACTGCACCCCCAACTCCATTAAATATATTCAATATAGAATGCCAGAGTCCCATAAAGCCTTCATTTGAATTTGTGCATGAATTTGTGAATATCTCTGCTATAGATTCAGTGTTCCCATGCACGTACCATTTCACGCAACTCTAGGTCCAGACTCTTGATCTGTTTTGTTAGATAGGTCTTGAGAGCCGTCTGGAATCTTCCCATCAGAGGCTGTTGAAAAGAAAGTAAACAATTAAAATGTTTTCTGAGCCATATATATTCTCTATATAATATGTAATATCTTTGTTAACCGGTTTTTATGATTATGGGAACATTATACTAGGTACATTTTAACACATTATATCATTTTCTTCCTGATTAAATTAAGCCTAACTTACATACACCTGGGATTATTCGACTTAAAGGTAATACTGTATGATGGGCAAATTAAAAACACAGTTTTACACCATACAAAAAGCCTCTGGCAGACGACTGCCTATATTATATTTTAATAGTATTGCAAGATGCCTTGCAACACTCAGAGGCATATTTTTAAAATGAAAGTTGGCTCAATTGCCAGCACACTCAGAGCCCACTTTGTGTAGAAGTGATAACTTCCAACAAATGTACTACTGAGAGTAGCACAGCAGCAAAGAAATCTCTGCCAATTCTGATATTAGGTAACATACTGCCAGTTTTACTGTCTTCTTTTCATGTTTAAAGAATGCATTGACTACAAAGAACTATATAATTTCATCAGATGAAGATATTCTCCACCAACAAGAATGTCATTTCAACCCCAGCGAAAAGCTAGGGCAACTCATCCAAGTGAGGAGACTGGATTTTGGTTTTGCTCTTACATGGTCTGGGTCCAGGACAACCAGTTCTGATTCTTTATCATCATATTCTTTCTTTTCCTCTTCCTCTTCAGCTGTCTCCTCTTCCCCTACTGGGTCATCTGAATCTTGGTTATTTGCCTCATCATCAGTCTCTCCCATCTGCATGGCAAACTGATGAAAAGTGGAATAGGACGATGACCCCACCACTCCTGTTTCACCTGGGTAAACAAGGATGGAAAAGTTCCCAATGAAGAATACAATGGATACAGGTTGAAGGATTATGAGGCTCATGTGGCTGTATCTAGCTGCTTTTTTAATGTGTCTGACCTTTCTTGCTAAAAGTGGAAGTTTACAGTTAATACATTCTAATAAACAAGTTTATTTGATTAAAAGTGGCAAAGTTTGATGATACAGGTCTAATCACGTATAGCAGCCAATCAGCATGTAGCTTTTTTCTGGTGGTCACCTGTTTAAAAGCAAACGTCCTATAGGTTACTGCACCTGAGCAGACTTTATGCCTTTTTAGTTACATTGGTGGTACAGTTAGCCTTTATTAAGTGAAACTTCTCTACTAAATTTTTCAGAATTCATTGAGGTCTGGCATGGTGCCAAGAGACTAGCGAATTACTAATGTAGTCTGAAAACTATAGGCCTGTTAGTCTGACATCAGTGGTAGGAAAGCTTGTGGAAGGGGTTATTAGGGAACTTGAATACATTGCAAATACAATACTATAAGTTTATGCCATCATGACTTATGCGTAACAGATCTTGCCAGACTAATTTAGTTGCCTTTTATGAGGGGGTGAGCAGGAACCTCGATGCTGGGATGGCAGTGGATGTCATCTACCTGGACTTTGCTAAAGTATTTGATACAGTACCGCGCAGAAAGTTATTGCTAAAATTGAGCAATATTGGCCTAGAACATAATATTTGTAATTGGATAGAGAACTGGCTGAAGGATAGATTACAAAGAGTAGTGGTAAATGGTAATTGGGCCAGTGTGGTTAGTTGGGTACCCCAGGGGTCAGTTCTTGGTCCTTTGCTTTATAACTTGTTTATTAATGGCCTGGAGGCATAGAAAGTACTGTTTCTATTTTTCTGACAATATTAAATTGTGCAAAATTATAAGTTGCAGGATGCTGCCACTTTGCAGAGCGATTTGACAATATTGGAAAACTGGGCAGCAAAATGAAAATGAGGTTCAATGTTAAAACGTTCAAAGTTATGCACTTTGGTAGAAATAATATAAATGCAAGTTATACACTAAATGTTAGTGAGTTGGGGGGATCCTTAATGGAGAAGGATCTGGGGTTTTTGTAGATAACAAGTTGTCTAATTCCAGGGAGTGTCATTCTGTGGCTACTAAAGCAAATAAAGTGCTGTCTTGTATAAAAGGGCATTGACTCAAGGGATGAAAGATCATTTTGCCCCTTTATAGGTCCCTGGTAAGGCCTCACCTTGAGTATGCGGTGCAGTTTTGGGCTCCAGTCCTTAAGAAGGAAATTGATGAGCTGGAGAGAGTGCAGAGACGTGCAACTAAACTGGTAAAGGGGATGGAAGGGTTAAACTATGAGGTTAGACTGTCGAGGTTGGGGTTGTTTTCTCTGGAAAAAAAGGCGCTTGCGAGGGGACATGATTACTCTGTACAAGTACATTAGAGGGGATTATAGGCAGATGGGGATGTTCTTTTTTTCCCATAAAAATGACCAGAGCACCAGAGGCCCCCCCTTTAGAGTAGGGAGGAAGGGAGTTTTCATTTGAAGCAGCGTAGGTGGTTCTTCACGGTGAGGGCAGTGATATTGGGGAATGCCCTTCCCAGTGATGTTGTGATGGAAGATTCTGTTAATGTTTGTCTGTGCTGGTTTCACTTGGAAGGGTTGAACTTGATGGACTCTTTTTTCAACCTTATGTATTTATGTAACTAAATTATCAGACATCATTTTCTGCTTAAAATACTACCTAGTTGTCAGGGTCACTGACCCCATCAACCAATTCCATTTTTATGTTATTTTGCAAAATGTTATTTTTAAGGGGTAGTATCCATTCAGGGGCAGTTTTCTGTAATTGCCTGGTTGATGGGTTTAGTGTCAGTCCTTACAAACAGGCCTACATAGTTCTTGACTGCAAAAGACACTACACCTGCTACAAAGGCATGCCTAAATAAATGTAAAAATGTGGGAAAAATTATAGGACAATAACAACTTTCTATATTTCTGCATCCAAATGTCCAAAATATTCCCTCATACCTGATTCTTCAGGTTGCTCCATATCCTGAGACAGGGCTGACCTCTGGGTAATGTCACCAAAGTAGTTAGGGACCGCACTGTGACTGCTGGTAATCATTGCCTCATCTGTGTCAGAAGCTTTTGGTGAAAGAGGTTGTTCTCCTTCTGCAACAGATATGTCTTCACTTGCAGCCTGTTAAGAAGAATGGACTTCTGTTAACAAAACAGTCACAATGAAGGGTGAATGGGGAGTGTCTCATTATATACTTTGCAAAGCCCAAACAGGGAACGTCTTTTTACTTCTGTGTACTTCCACTGAACGCCAGTGCCCCCTGCCCATGTTTTTCTGATGAATAGTGCACAAATGCAGCAACTGATGAAATAAATGTTTGGATTATATTTCATTTTGAAATTTTACTTGGGCTAGCCATATTCTTATTTTTCCGCCATGTGACTTGTGCTCTGATAAATTTCAGTCACACTTTACTGCTGCGCTGCAAGTTAGAGTGATGCTACCCCCCTCCTTTCGCCCCCCCAACAGCAGATCAGCAGAACAAGTAGAAAGCTCCTTGACACCTGCATTGCTAAAAATGCCTCCATGCCCCACCTCGTAGTAGATTTGAGAATAACACCAAGTCCAACCATGACTCCTCCAGTCACATTAAGTAGGAGAAACAATAACTTATCTGAAAGCAAATGTATGGTGAAGTACTGGCTCTTTCTGATAGCACAAGATCAGGCACAGTGACCTGAGATGGCGCCTACACACCAATATTTCTAAAAACTAAAAAGTATATGTTTATTGGTTCAAGTATAAAAATTTAAATTGCGGCGGCGCGATTAAGTTTATCAGAGCACAGGTCACATGGCTGTGGCACCCTGGGAAATGAAGAATATGGCTAGCCCCATGTGAAATTTCAAAATTAAATACAGTATAAAAAAATCTGCGTTTTTGAAAAACAGATTACAATACAGAATTCTGCTGGAGAAATTCTAACTGATGCGTCTCCCGTGACAGTATTCCTTAAATATCTGCAGCTCTGTATATAAACCTGAGCCTACTTACCGCATTATTTGTGGCCTGTGGCTTCTCTTCTGTATCAGGGACATCTTCTGCTCCAGATCTAGGGCTAAGGAACATCAGTACACAATATTTTATTTTTCTTTCCATTATTATAGCATATTAATTCCATATCTATAATAAACAGTCAGCATTTATAAGCAATTGTAAGATAAACAAAAAAGGAGCTATTTAGTTTCCAAATTGATGTAATGAAACCCCTCCCCCAAATCCCTTTGTTTTGGAGGAGGGGTCCAAGTGCTGAAATAAATTGTTTTTATAGTGCTAATTCTTGTCTATTTTTTTCGGGACTATTAGTTGCCATCAGATACAAGGTATTGTGTTATTATTAAAGAGAAAAACCCAGCGGTTGCCATGTAACTTGTAATATTAAATAGTAGATTTCACTTGGTCTGGCCTGGGATCCAAAATAGGCCCTGGCATTTCAAGTACACAGAGGCCCAACAAGCTCCCCCATCAGCCCAATAAATAGTGACTGTCTATGGGATCTTACAGCAGCCCCTCTGTCATTTGCAAGAACCCACATATTGCCATTGGTATAGAGTATTTGGCACCACGTGGGGGTCTTATTGACTTTTATGTATTTTTATTCATAGGTATGAAAGCACCTGTCATTTCTCCTACAGTGTAAACCATCAAAAACAATTGTCAAAAAGTGCCATCTTGTGGCCAAGTAAAGCAATGGGAAGAATGCTGGAGACTTTTCTAAAGAGTCTGTCAGACATGGTAGCTCACTAGAAAAACATTAATTGCTCGCTAAATCAATACTTGTTTGGTATAAATCCTTTTATTTGGGAGTGTGGCAGTGCAAATATTCTCTACATTAAAACCTTGCACTTCATACTGGAGAACTATGGTCATATTACAAGGAAAATTCTAAACAAAGTGTCTAATGTCTAAACAGGAGAATAACTTAAATGTAGGAATGAGTGAACTTTTATCGCCTGGTCCTGTTTCCCAGCGAAACTCAAAGATTTGCCAGTGCAAATATATACACAAATCTGTTCTGGAATTTCAGAAAAAATGGGAAAAAATGCAGAGAAAAGCCATTGTGATTATTATGTGCCCCTTGACTTCTACATACCTCCAAACATTTGAAAAGTGCAAAGAGGGACAAAAAGAAATGTTCTGACCACGACCATTTTTGCAACCACATCCCCTAAATACCACTCCCATTTTACACAATTTGAAAGTTTATTCAAGTTTGAACAAATTTCTGGGGGTTTTGGGGTCTTCTTTTATGTGTTATTACAGTTTTGCTAAAAAAAAGGTGAAATTGCCCTTTAAGCTGAAAGTCTCAGATTAGCTTATTAGTTACAATTGTATCTAAGTGCAGGTATAGGCTGTTACGTTTTCTGGGCTCTCTGTCAAAAGCTTATTTTTCAATTAAGTTTGAGAAACATTGTATCTTTTTCCGGGACTGTGGGCTAAGCTGTTAAAATTGAGACTGCCCTCCTGGGCCTTCTTTGTCTTTCTAAGGAGCTGTCCAAGCAGCCTGTTTGTAGGGTTGCCAACTTTTTATTGGCTCCTTAAAGGCTGATGATGTGGAAACAGGGAGCCGACCCAGGGGGGGTGGATAGGTGACATAAGGCAGTGTTTTTCAACCTTTTTTGGGCAAAGGCACACTTGTTTCATGAAAAAAATCACGAGGCACACCACCATTAGAAAATGTTAAAAAATTTAACTCTGTGCCCAGCAGCAGTGCCCCCCTAGTACACTGGTGCCAAGAGCAGTGCCCCCCTAGTACATTGGTGCAAGTGCCCCAGCATGGCAAGCAGTGCCCCCCTAGTACATTGGTGCCCAGCAGCAGTGCCCCCTAGTACATTGGTGCCCAGCAGCAGTGCCCCCCAGTACATTGGTGCCAAGAGCCAGCCCCCCTAGTACATTGGTGCCCAGCAGCAGTGCCCCCATAAGTCAGTGTGCCCCGTGGCCCCCCCTAATACATTGGTGCCCAGCAGCATTTTACTTCTGCTCTTCGGCGGCTTCAGCAGCATCTTCCCCTCACGCGCGCCGCCTCTGCACTTCTGCCTGCACGCGACCGCACACAGGCCCTTTTATAACGTTGCGCCCCGTGCGTACTGACGTCACCCGTACACACGGGGCGCAACCAATGACAGGGCCCGGATTTTATTAAAGGTAAAAATTGCGGCCCTGCCTACGGCACACCAGGCAACATCTCGCGGCACACTAGTGTGCCGCGGAACAGTGGTTGAAAAACGCTGACATAAGGGACAACGGAGACAGGATTATGACATTGGTGGCCAAAGCAGTCAGAGAATGGTGGGAGGCACTGTTAGAGGTGATGAGCGGGATGGAGGGGGTACAGAGTGGTGGGAGGGATTGGGACAGATAGGAGGTGGACCAGAAGCAAAACAACCAGGGATTACACTATGCCCGGCCAATATTTAGTAACTAATTGGCAACAGGGGGCCTTTTGCACTATGAAGAACAGTTGTAGCATAGTGGAAAGGACTATGAAGATTTCCATTCATCCAGGTCACGGTATATCTAGTATAAATAAATCTAAAGCAACTGGACTTGTTAAGTAATCATTGAAGACGTTTCACTACTCATCTGAGCAGCTTCTTCAGTTGTGGAAGCTGCTTGGATGAGTTGTGAAACGTCTTCAATGATTACTTAACAAGTCCAGTTGCTTTAGCTTTATTTATACTAGATATAATGGAAAGGAGCTTCTCTAACAAGGTAGGGCAATGTATATGCTACTGCCGAGCTACAAAGGCTTTAACTCCGATGTCATTAAAACTTTCCATTGACTCCAGTGCATTTTGGCCAAATTATGCCATTTTGCTAATTTTTTCCCATGGTTTCACACATTTTTTGGCAAAGCAGGCTAGTTTCACTCACCACTATTCACCTGATGTGAACTGTATACCTCTAAATATAAAATAAATAGCAATGCATGACTTGTTCCTGCAAATGTTTGAGGTTAATATATATCATTTGAACAGAAAGAAGAGATTTGGTTGAATACCAAACAAAATATTACTCATTTTCGCCAGGCAGCAGCAGCTACAAGGGCAAACAAAGTTTTGAGCTGTATTAAAAGGGGCATAGATTTGTTGGAGGAGGGGGTTAATCTTCCCCATCTAGCATATGCCGTGCAGTTTTGGTCTCCAGTGCTCAATCGGGACATTATTGAATTAGAGAGGGTACAGAGAAGGGCAACTAAGCTGGTGAAAGGTATAGAAACTCTCAGTTATGGGGAAAGACTGGCCAAATTGGGATTGTTTACATTGGAGAAAAGGAGCTTAAGGCGTGATATGATAACTATGTATAAATATATAAGGGGAGTCAGGAAGGAATCTGTTCCCCCTCTGTGCCAAATTGGAGAGGTTTCAGTAGGGTTTTTTTTTGCCTTTCTCTGGATCAACTTGCAGTTAGGCATAAAAGGTTGAACTTCATGGACATGTGTCTTTTTTCAACCTAACTTACTGTGTTACTATTGCTGATTAGCTGCTAAGCAACACTGCACCAAGGCAAAACCCCGCTCCCTCTTGCACCACCTTGTATGCAAAGTTGCAGTTAATGTTGAAGTGCAGGCAGAATAATGAGAACAGTGTGTTAGTAATTACTTTAAAATCACAGGCAGCACGAGACCATTATTGCACACTGTTTCAATTTGCCACCCTGGGAGGCTGCTGATCGTGCAATGTCCATAACATTGTTTATTTACCAGCATACCTATCCTCATTAATAAGCATCTGTCTGCATACTGGCTATGTGCCATTTACCTTAGCTATCATTACCCAGTCAGTTAATGATGGGCTCCAGCTCTGGATATAAAAAGCAACAGTTTTGTTATCTGAGAAATGCATGGTCTCATATTTTCTGTTCATAGTTCATAAATGAGTCAGCAGTGTATATTCTGTATATTCTGTGATTAAAGGAGAAGGAAAGGCTAATAAATAGTTAATATCAAGCTGCAGGCATACCTTCAGTTCTCTTAATAGTGCCCTTAAGTCTCCCCATATTTCACCTGTTTAGAGGATCAGAAGCCAAACAGGAAGAAAAAACACTGAGCTGTGTAAAGAAAGTTCCCATAATGCCTCACTCCTGCACAGACATGCAGACCAAGTGAACATGCTCAGTTAGTAAGACTATGGGGCTGATTTACTAACCCACAAATCCGAATTGGAAAAATTCTGATTGGAAAACGAACATTTTGCAACTTTTTCGTATTTTTTGCGATTTTTTTGTCGCCGTTACGACTTTTCGTAAATTGTCGCGACTTTTTCGTAACCATTACGACTTGCACGAAAAGTTGCGACTTTTTTGTGGCCGTTACGATTTGCTCGTATCTTGTTGCGACTTTTTCGTATTGAGCGCTCGTAAGCGGCGGGCAAAACTTTCAGACTTAGCATGATTTTGGAAGCCTCCCATAGGACTCAATGGCACTCTGCAGCTCCAACCTGGCCCAAGGAAAGTCTCCCATAGGGCTCAATGGCACTCTGCAGCTCCAACCTGGCCCAAGGAAAGTCTCCCATAGGGCTCAATGGCACTCTGCAGCTCCAACCCGGCCCAAGGAAAGTCTCCCATAGGGCTCAATGGCACTCTGCAGCTCCAACCTGGCCCAAGGAAAGTCTCCCATAGGGCTCAATGGCACTCTGCAGCTCCAACCTGGCCCAAGGAAAGTCTCCCATAGGGCTCAATGGCACTCTGCAGCTCCAACCTGGCCCAAGGAAAGTCTCCCATAGGGCTCAATGGCACTCTGCAGCTCCAACCCGGCCCAAGGAAAGCCTCCCATAGGGCTCAATGGCACTCTGCAGCTCCAACCCGGCCCAAGGAAAGTCTCCCATAGGGCTCAATGGCACTCTGCAGCTCCAACCCGGCCCAAGGAAAGTCTCCCATAGGGCTCAATGGCACTCTGCAGCTCCAACCCGTGCCGAAGGAAAGTCTCCCATAGGGCTCAATGGCACTCTGCAGCTCCAACCCGCCCAAGGAAAGTCTCCCATAGGGCTCAATGGCACTCTGCAGCTCCAACCTGGCCCAAGGAAAGTCTCCCATAGGGCTCAATGGCACTCTGCAGCTCCAACCCGGCCAAGGAAAGTCTCCCATAGGGCTCAATGGCCACTCTGCAGCTCCAAACCCGGCCCAAGGAAAGTCTCCCATAGGGCTCAATGGCACTCTGCAGCTCCAACCTGGCCCAAGGAAAGTCTCCCATAGGCGCTCAATGGCACTCTGCAGCTCCAACCCGGCCCAAGGAAAGTCTCCCATAGGGCTCAATGGCACTCTGCAGCTCCAACCTGGCCCAAGGAAAGTCTCCCATAGGGCTCAATGGCACTCTGCAGCTCCAACCCGGCCCAAGGAAAGTCTCCCATAGGGCTCAATGGCACTCTGCAGCTCCAACCCGGCCCAAGGAAAGTCTCCCATAGGGCTCAATGGCACTCTGCAGCTCCAACCCGGCCCAAGGAAAGTCTCCCATAGGGCTCAATGGCACTCTGCAGCTCCAACCCGGCCCAAGGAAAGTCTCCCATAGGGCTCAATGGCACTCTGCAGCTCCAACCTGGCCCAAGGAAAGTCTCCCATAGGGCTCAATGGCACTCTGCAGCTCCAACCTGGCCCAAGGAAAGTCTCCCATAGGGCTCAATGGCACTCTGCAGCTCCAACCCGGCCCAAGGAAAGTCTCCCATAGGGCTCAATGGCACTCTGCAGCTCCAACCCGGCCCAAGGAAAGTCTCCCATAGGGCTCAATGGCACTCTGCAGCTCCAACCCGGCCCAAGGAAAGTCTCCCATAGGGCTCAATGGCACTCTGCAGCTCCAACCCGGCCCAAGGAAAGTCTCCCATAGGGCTCAATGGCACTCTGCAGCTCCAACCCGGCCCAAGGAAAGTCTCCCATAGGGCTCAATGGCATTCTGCAGCTCCAACCCGGCCCAAGGAAAGTCTCCCATAGGGCTCAATGGCACTCTGCAGCTCCAACCCGGCCCAAGGAAAGTCTCCCATAGGGCTCAATGGCACTCTGCAGCTCCAACCCGGCCCAAGGAAAGTCTCCCATAGGGCTCAATGGCACTCTGCAGCTCCAACCTGGCCCAAGGAAAGTCTCCCATAGGGCTCAATGGCACTCTGCAGCTCCAACCCTGCCCAAGGAGAGTCTCCCATAGGGCTCAATGGCACTCTGCAGCTCCAACCTGGCCCAAGGAAAGTCTCCCATAGGGCTCAATGGCACTCTGCAGCTTCAACCTGGCCCAAGAAAAGTCACCATAATGAAGCGTGAATAAATCCGAAACTTTCGTACTCGGCGCGAAAGCTCGTCGCTACGAAAAAGTCGCAACATTTTGCAAAACATTCGTAATGGCTACGAAAAAGTCGCGACAATTTCCGAAAAAATCGCAAAATACCGATCATTACGAAAAAAACGCATTCGGACGCCTTCGGACCGTTCGTGGATTAGTAAATCAGCCCCTATGAGTCAGATTCCTGCTGATTGGCTCAGATCCACATTCCTAAGGGGGGGAGTGAGTTCTTAGCATTCTTGAGGGAGGGGGGAGCAGGAGAGGGGAGAAAGCAGAGAGCTGCGTGTCTGTGGCACAGGAATTACAGACACAAGAAATCTTTTTTCAGAGAAGTCAGTGCAGCGTTTCTGTGAGTGCTTATGGCTGTATTTACATAGACCTTTCTGATAAAGCTTACTTAGTTTTAATCTTTCTTTCTCCTTTACAGACCTTTGTAACAGAAGTGCACAAATGACCCTCAAACATCACGTTAAACCATTTTACCACCAATATTCATCAATATCAATATCAATATTATTTGAAAAATAGCAGTAAGAAGCCTTTTACAACTAGATTTAGAACATATATGTTCACCAAAAGCTTAAATGTCTCTCTTTTAGGCCTTTTGGTCAAAAAGAGGTAAAAATGGCAGCAATAATGCTGATACAGGCACCATTTGAATAAAAAATGTACAATTTTTATTAATAATTTTCTTTTTTGCTGCAAAAATAAAATAATACTTTGTACTTGATCCCAGCTGCTTGTTATTGTTAGAAATACAAGGCTTTAATTTCAGTGCACAGTTACAGAAATTATAAGGGATCAATTAGTATGACCCTGGGCACAAAAGCACGCACGGAGTGTATGGAGCATATATACGCTCCATACGCTCAAAAATACCCCTACCTGTGCCTGTACCCGAATGAATTGAATACACACAGGTGCAGGCACATGTAGCCGATATTCGCCAAAAATGTGATTTGATACCGGCTACATGTGCCTGCACCCGTGCGTATTCCATTCATTCAGGCGCAGGCACAAGGTAGGCCAAATTTACAGTAGCAGGGTGTATTCTTGGCAAGCATTTTTCAGCTTGCGAGAATCTGCCCCGCAAAATCTCACCATTTAGTGCTCATTCAAAAAGCACTTCCCTCAGTGGTTGTGAACTTCACCAAGTGGCAGATTAGGCTAATGCCACACGGGCATGTTCTCAGCAATCCGAAAAATGCTTGCCAAGAATACACCCTCTATACGCTCAAAAATGCCACTACCTGTGCCTATGAATGGAATACGCTTGGGTGCAGGCACATGTAGCCGACATCAATGAAAAAATGCAAGACTTCACATTTTTGGCAGATATCGGCTACATGTGCCTGCACCCAAGCATATTCCATTCATTCGGGTGCAGGTACAGGTAGGGGCATTTTTGAGTGTATTCTCAGCAAGCGTTTTTTGGCTTGCCATAAATACGTTCTATACCAGGGGTGGGCAAACTTTTTGGCTCAGGGGCCACATTCAGGGCCACCATCAGAAATCACGGGGCCCCTCACACCAAAACTTTCTGGGCCCCCCTCCTCCCACGCCCCCCAATGGCCCCTTACATCAGTACATAGGATACACAGACATTGGTAGGGCCCCCTATAACATTGGTAGCCAGGGCCCCCTATAACATTGGTAGCCAGGGCCCCCCTAAAAAATTGGTAGCCAGGGCCCCCCAGCATCCTCCAGTTCCTCCCCCCACAGCATCCTCCAGCTCCCCCCAGAGTCCTTCCCAGCATCCTTCAGCTCCCACCCACCCAAGCATCCTAAGGCTCCCACCAGAATCCTCCAGCTCTCCCCCCCCAGTCCTTGCCAGCATCCTCCAGATCCCACCTTCCCCCCCAAGTATCCTCCGGCTCCCCCCCAGCTCCCACCAGAATCCTCCAGCTCCCCTCCAGAGTCCTTCCCAGCATCCTCCAGCTCCCACCCAGACTCCTTCCCAGCATCCTCCAGCTCCCACCCAGACTCCTTCCCAGCATACTTCAGCTCCCACCCAGACTCCTTCCCAGCATACTTCAGCTCCCCCCCAAGTATCCTCCGGCTCCCCCCTCTTCCTATGTGCCCCAGCTACCCCCAGCATCCTCCTGCGGCTCCCCCCCAAGTAGCCTCCAGCTCCACCCCCAGTGGCTTCCTCCAGCTCCCCCATGAGTTTCTCCGGCTCCCCTCAGCTCCCCCGCGAGTTTCTCCAGCTTCCCTCAGCTCCCCCCGCCTCACAGCGAATTCCTCCGGCTCCCCTCAGCTTTCCCACCCCTCCACCAACTTCTTGCAGCCTCAGCGACTTCCTCCGTGACTTCCTCCGTCTGCGTCCTGTTGACGGCTCTACGCTGCATCTGAACATTTGATAAGGTTGCGCGCCGTGCGTACGGACGCACGGGGCGCAACCTATCAAATTTCCCGCTGGCCACCAATGAAGCAATGGCAGGGCCGGGCCACATTGACTGACAGACAGGCCGGGCCAGCATTACGCCATTTCCGCTCGTCAGTCCGCAGACGCCAAGTCTCGCGTGATAAGACTAGCGGAGTCGGCGGGCCAGATTAATAAGACCAATGGGCCGGACGTGGCCCGCGGCCCGTAGTTTGCCCACGCCTGCTCTATACACTCCATGTGGCATTAGCCCTAGCCTTAAAAAATCTGATGCTAGTTGCAAAGTCCATAATGAAGGAAAATATAATTCTATGCAATTTTGCAATATACAAGAAACATTTTCAATGTTTTTTCTTAACATAACTGCTGTTATAATCAGCACCTGTTTGACTATTTCTATTGACTGTGCTGCTTGTTCTGACTCCAGAAGCAATGTACCAAAAGCCAGCTGATTAACAGATCTAGATCAGAATTGACTTCTGTAACATTATTACAGGGGTTAGACCCAGGGAACGTAAAGTGATAAATAGAACTTACAATAACGAATCACATGAACACTCCTAATAAACACTAGGGGGCACATTTACTAACCCACGAACGGGCCGAATGCGTCCGATTGCGTTTTTTTTCGTAATGATCGGTATTTTGCGATTTTTCGGAAAATTGTCACGACTTTTTCGTTACTAATACGATTTGTGCGAAAAAACGCGAGTTTTTCGTAGCCATTCCGAAAGTTGCACAAAATCTGGCGATTTTTCGTAGCGTTAAAACTTGCGCAAAAAGTTGTGATTTTTTCGTAGCGTTAAAACTTGCGCGAAACGTCGCACCTTTTAAGTTTTAACGCTACGAAAAAGGCACAACTTTTCGCGCAAGTTTTAACGCTACGAAAAAAATCGCCAGATTTTGCGCAACTTTCGGAATGGCTACGAAAACTCGCGTTTTTTCGCGCAAATCGTATCGGTAACGAAAAAGTCGCGACAATTTCCGAAAAGTCGTAAAGACGCCGAAAAAATCGCAAAAAACCCCGAAAAAGTCGCAAAATGTTCGTTTTCAAATCGGAATTTTTCCAATTCGGTTCAGATTCGTGTCTTAGTAAATGTGCCCCTAGGAATCCCATCATCTTCATGAAATCAGTTTTTGGGTGCAGATCCCCTTTAAACAATACACAGTCAAGGATCACAGCCTACTGAGGCAGAATTCAGAGAACCCTCCTGCAGGTACCCCAGGAGAATTTAGGGTTCGCCCACAAAAATGAACCCACCCTTCCACAGAATGTAAGGAAAAGAACACCCTAATCTCATCCTGTGCAGAAACAGCTCCCACTTACCTCCCGTTCGCAGACATAACTGTTGCTAAGCGACGCTATCAACTTCCGGGAGAGTGTCGCTTTGGTGGAGCGTACCAATAGTGCAGGGTGAGATGGGGGTGGACTGACAGTGAAACGGAGATATGATTGTGCGCTACAGCTATGGATCAGGATTTGGTATGGAATGGAACTAAACAGGTAAGTATAAATATGGGAATCTGCAGAATGTACATGGGTGTTGAGTATAATGCTCTCCTCACCCCTACTGTGGGGAGTGGTTATGTCCCATGGGACTTATTTTGACGCCCTCTTGGGTACGCTGTGTATGTATGACAGGCTATGTTCGCTGACAGTAGGCAGATTCCGGTGCCGGTTATGTTGTTGTGAGTGGGCCTCAGTAAGCCATAGCTGGTGATATAGGCGTGGGAATGCAGTGAATTCATAGTACGAAATCTTAGTAGCCTCCTGGTGTTTTGGTTAGACTGGTAATTCCGGGCGGGGAATGCCGGCGCTTAAGGGGTTACACGGATGCGCCCCGCCCAGCTCTCTGGCTCCAGTACACGTTTGGCTCAGAGGGGATGGGACAGTGAGCCGTGTGGCTGCCCGGGGAGAGAAGTTGGGAGCGCTGCACAAAGGGCACATGAGCTGGAGGCAGGTAGGAGACGGATAGAGGGGATTCCCGTTAAGTGACTGCTTGTTATCATGTAGCCATGCTGGGCTGCTGTCATGTGTAAGCTCTCTGGGCGTGGGAAACTATAACTCTCAGCTCCCACTGCAACATTAGTGGGAGACATGATTTCCCATATGGGAGCTGCCTGTACTGCGCACCCACTGACATATAGGCGCAATTGGCAAGTCGGTAGCCCGACTCCTTTATATTTCCCAGCCCTGTAGTCTGTGCCAGCAGGGGGTGTCCCAGCTGCGGCCCTCCGCAAATCTTACATCTTCCTCATCACCGGGGGTTCCTAAGGGCAACCCTCATTGGCTTAGGCTGCTGCAATGGTAGGTTGCACTTAGCTATGAGGCTTTAGCAAGGACATGTTCCCTTTACCCTTTGTCTGCCGGATTCCTTAACTCTATGTCTACTGAATGAGGAGCTCCTGCTAGGTTACTGGAAGGGCATATTCTTCTATTCACTGGCTGCAAGAGTGGGACATTTCCCTTAACCCTTTATCTGCTAGAAGAGTAAGTCCCTTAACCCTTTCCTGATGGAAGAGCAGCTAAATGCACATGTTCTCTTGAGTACTGGAAGGGTAACTATTTGGCTGATAGATGGGTAGGTTCCTGTAACTATTTGGCTGATAGATGGGTAGGTTACTGTAACTATTTGGCTGATAGGTAGGTTCCTGTTGACTCCTTTTCTCCTTGAGAGGTACATTTCCCTTGCTAATGAAAGGGCAAGTTTCTTTTACATCTCTGCTAAATGTGCAATTTTGCTAAACCCATGGTCTATTAAAAGAGCAGGTTCCTGTTACAATGGCTGCTAGTAGGTTTCCTTGATTCCCTTATGCCTGATGGAAGAGCCGGTTGTGTTACAGCAATGTGACCTCAGAATACTGACACAAACCTGTCTTGGTAAGAATTTCCTCCTGTACCCCTAGGCTTGGCCCCAGGAAAGCTGCTTTTTGTCTTGCCCAGTTTCTGTATAAGATCTGTAATTCTGCACCCAGGTTGGTTTTCATGAGGCTACTTGCTACACCCAGTTTATGCCTGCTTTTAGCTTTGCCACCTCGCCCTGCTTAATGTATAAAGATCCACTACATCACATATGTGAAGAATAATGACCATTTAGGAAAAGAGGTCATCTGCTATAGATATATACATGGCCGAGCGGTTAGCCTTCTGTTGGTAGCCCCCTCCTACCCAAATATCACGCTCCTTCCCTGCTTGTTCAGCAATTTTTACAGATGTTATGCCTAAGGGTGAAGACTGACACTGAGCTACTAGTAGCAGCTACTTTTTCAAGGCTACTAAACGCCAGAAAATACCCTGCCATAGACAATACTGAGAATTGCCTCTGCTAAAACACACATAGCAACAGTTATCAGTAAATGATCAGCATTGTCTATTTTAGTAGCCGTGACAAGTAGCTGCTACTAGTAGCTCTGTGTGTCTTCACCCTAATATTGATGCGTGCTGCTGGATAAAGTAAATGAGGCATGTTTTTAAGCAACTGCAAGTAGCCTGTGTGGCCGTAGCATTATAGGACTGTGCTCCTCTATTAAATATACAGCATTTGTCTGATGCACCATCTCATGTTTCCATCTACCAAAGTCATGTCTGTGACCTATAGAGCTGGTTCTGTGATTGGGCTGGTAGTAGAAGCCTTTCCCCTAATCATATAAAGTTGCATTTAGCTTTTCTTCATGAAATAATCAGTTTAGCTTCCAGTGGATGTACACTCTGCCTGCTTCTTGTGTTACTAATCATTATTATTGTTATTAACACATTTATAAAGTGGTAACATAATGTTTGTTACAGTAAACAAATGTATACATTGAACATACAGCTTACAAACAAAAATGAATAGTGACTATGAATAAGGTATACAACAGGTAGAGAGGGCCCTGTCCAAAAGAGCTTACAATCTTATTTATAGTGGGGGTTTTCTGTTACTAGATGATATTCAGTACCATGGTGGTAATGTAAAATCCACTGTCATTGTCTTTTGTAAGAAGCGTTTGATTTCATTAAAGAGTCTTCCTCTTGAAAACTACTGAAAATGAAACTTCTTCAATGGTTTTAACATTGTTTTTAAATGTTATTGCTGTTAAAACCAGTATTTCTCTCACTGTTTATCATCACTGTACATGTGGTTCTGACTGCTAAACAATGTAGCAGAACAAAGTTGACTTAAGGTTTGGCTTATTACACACATTTTTTAATGCAATTAGAAAGGCATGCTAAACACACAAATTTATTTTATTATGTATTTTTCTCCCCTCCAAATGTGACCCTCAATGCTTAACTTTATAAATAAATGATGACAACATTTTCTTTCCTTATGCAGAACTATATAGTCTATAAACACCATTGTTACTACAAAATGATGTATTGTAGTATTTAATAAGTAGCAGTAAATCTGCCTTAGTGTTCCGTTTATCTGCACTGGATACCTTGCCAGGGGCTTTAGTCAGACATTGCTGGGAGAGAGCCAGAGGAATCCAAACATGTGATAGCCACATGGGAAGGAAACCGCAGATCCTGCTGTACAGACATTCTCAATAAGAAGTAGGAGGTCACTTCTTCCTTATGTAGAGGTCAGGCTCCAGGGCTAACAAGGGAAGTATTAATCATCTTCACCAGGAGAAAATTCACTGCATTTCTTTTGCAATAGTTCACTTGGTACATGGTAAACTTGGAAGTTATACCAGAATAAAAGTCACACTTTAGTAAAAATGTCCCTAAAAGTTAGTTGAACTACATCATGAAGCTGATGGCACTATGTTCATAGACAGGTATGGGATCCCTAATCCGGAAACCCATCATCCAGAAAGTTCTGAATTACGTAAAGGCCATCTCCCATAGACTCCACTATAAGCAAATAATTTTAGTTTTTAAAAATGATTTCCTTTTTCTCTGTAATAATAAAACAGTACCTGTACTTGATCCCAACTAAGATATAATTAATCCTTGTTGGAGCCAAAACAATCCTATTGGGTTTATTCAATATTTAAATTATTTTTAGCAGACTTGTTATGGAGATCTAAATTACAGAAAGATCTTTACCCGGAAAACCCCAGGTCTGAGCATTCTGGATAACAGGTCCCATACCTGTACTGTAATAACTTATGCCCCCAGCTCCCATCAGCAGGAACACAGTTTTGGCACATGGTTTTGTGAATAGTCTGGGTATATTAGTAATAGTACAGGTATAGAATCAGTTATCCAGAAACCTCTGAATTACAGGTATCTCACATAGACTCTATTTTAATCAAATAAATAAAATTTTTAAAAATGATGGGATCTGGTACCAGAAAGTTCCAAATTATGGAAAGGCCATCTCCCATAGACTCCATTATAGGCAAATAATTTAAATTTTTTAAAAATGATTTCCTTTTTTCTGTAATAATAAAACAGTACCTTGTACCTAATCCCAACTAAGATATAATTACCCCTTATTGGGGGCAGAACAGTCCTATTGGGTTTATTTAATGGTTAAATGATTCCCTTTTCTCTGTAATAATAAAACAGTACCTGTACTTGATCCCAACTAAGATATAATTACCCCTTATTGGGGCAGAACAGCCCTATTGGGTTTATTTAATGGTTAAATTATTCCCTTTTCTCTGTAATAATAAAACAGTACCTGTACTTGATCCCAACTAAGATATAATTAATCCTTATTGGATGCAAAACAATCCTATTGGGTTTAATTAATGTTTTATTGATTTTTTAGTAGACTTAAGGTATTGAGATCCAAATTGCGGAAAGACCCCTTATCCGGAATACCCTTGGTCCCGAGCATTCTGGATAATGGGTCCTATACCTGTATTTGTATTGATACTGCGGCATGATCAGACCAGTAGATGCTGTCAATGGAGGCTGATTTCAGCCATTGTAAGTTATATAGAAAAATATAATCTAGTCTAGCATAGCAGTTTTGGGGGGGGGGGGGGATAATGGGAGAATTGTTTTGTTGTGGGATTCATAAATCTCCATGTATCTATGAGTCTCAGTGATTGGATGATTTGTAGTCCTTTTTTGAGTTTGGGGTATGGAATAGTTGAGTAACCCTTAGATGTGTCTTGGGTTAATGTCTCCTCCTATTATTAATATCCCTTCTCCAAACTCTTTAATTTTATGGGCAATTTGGCTAAGGGTTCGGTTTCGGTTTTTGTTTGGTAAATATATACTCCCAATTGTGCATAATGTATGGTAGAGAAGACCTTTAATAAGTATGAATCTTCCCTCCTTGTCAGTTAGGGTTTCTATTAATTGAAAGTCTATATTTTTACGGAGTGCGACTGCCACTCCTTTGGTTTTCTGGTTTGGGTTGTTGCTATAAAACCATTTGGAGTATATTCCCAGTTTTCCCATGGGGTGGAAGTCACCTTTAAAATGAGTTTCTTGTGTCAGTAATATATCTCCCTGTTTTCTATGCATTAAGCTGGCCATACACGCACCGATAATATAATATTCGGTGCGTGTATGGTATGTCGGCGAGTCGACCTTCATCGCAGGAAGCTGCTGATATCGGCCGACTCGCCGATCGGACCAGTTTGAAAATTTTGATCGGGCGCCATGGAAGGCGCCTGACCAAAATCTCTCTTCAGTGCTGAATCGGCAGAAGGAGGTAGAAAATCCTATTGTTTCTACCTCCTTACCTGCCGATTCAGCCCTGAATGGTGTGTGGCGGATCGTCAGATCGCCACATGTATGGCCAGCTTTAGGGTTACCAACTGTCTTCTCTTTTCTGGGATGTTTAGCCCATTAACATTTAATGATATGACCTTTAACTTACACATATTAGTAGAAAAATATACGTAATTCTGACATTTTTCAATACCAGGCCCAGGCGACCGCATCTAAGTAACATAGTTAACATCAAACCGCTTGTAACTAAAACCAAAAACAGTGTGTAAAGGTCCCCATACACGGGCCGATAGTAGCTGCCGATATGGGTCCCTTGGACCGATTCGGCAGCTAATCGGCCCATGTATGGGCACTCCCGACAGGCCTGCCCGACCGAGATCTGGCCTGAAATCGGCCAGATCTCGATCGGGCAGGTTAGAAAATCTGGTCGGATCGGGGACCACATCGGCTGGTTGATGCGGTGCCCGAACCGACTTTGCCATTGCCCATTGTTGTAATTCGATCGTTTTCCATCTACGGAGCATTGGATTGATAGTGGAAATCCCCATCTGAATAAAAGCTTTTTTTCCTTTAGCTTGTCTGTTAACGGCTTCAATAATCTCCGTTGCTGGAGTGTGTACCAGGACAAGTCCTGAAGTATGGTTATATCAGCGTTGTTGTGTTTGATTACACGTAGTTGCCTGGCTTTTATTAAAATCTCCTCTTTTATTGCAAAACTCGAAAGGCAACAAATAACATCCCGGGGCCTTTCTGTAGGGGGTCCCCTCGGTTTTAGAGCCCTGTGTATACGCTCAATTCCAATCACTGAGTCTGTGGGCTGTTGCAGTACCCAGTTAAATATTGCCACAATTGTAGGTTTCAGCTCTGGGGAATCTCCAACCTCCGGTAAGCCCCTTATTCTAAGGTTGTTTCTCCTCCCTCTATTATCGAGATCATCCATCCGCCGTAATAAGGACTGGATTGTTTTAGTATGTACGGTATTTACCTCAATGAGGGAGTCGATTGAGTTTTCTATCCCTTCGTTTTGGCCTCTGCGGTTCTCACATGTAGCGCCGCGATTTCTGTTTTTATATCTGCCATCTCTTCCTTCAGGGTACCGTATATACTCGAGTATAAGCCGAGTTTTCCAGCACTCAAAATGTGCTAAAAAAGGAATCCTCGGCTTATACTCGAGTATATACGGTAGTTTTTATTAGTTTCGCTAAGTCCATGAGATCGCTTTTGGTAGGTAGTGTTTGTAGATAGCTTATAGCACTGCGGTGTGAAGCTGCGGAGTCCCCATCTGAGTCCTCGGATGGTTCCGCTGCTTGTGTAGGCCTCATGTCGTCACTTCTAGAAGCGTTCTCCTCTTCTGGAGCCACAAGGAACTTTTTCATTAGACGCTGGGACTCGGTCATTTTGTGGGTCCTCGGGTCTTCTTTTAGGAGATCTTTTAATTTATTGTGCTTTGCCATTCTAGCTGTTATTATCGGTTCACTACTGTAGGAGCACTCGCGGAGCTAAGAGTTAGGCAGCCATCTTGCTCGGCGGTTAACCAAGCCCCCCGGAAAATCCCTTTCTTATCACTGGCAATAAGAAGCCAATTGATAGGTGAGCGGAGCTACAGCGCAGGGTCAATGGGAATTCCAAGCCAAAATCAGCAAGTGCATTTTATGGCCATTTCTGGAAATCTGATAAGGATACATGGAAATAATCATAGAACAGAAGAATCTACACTGGGGAGCTGATAGGGGAGTAATGGAGATATTTTCTGAGCAGTAGAAGAGGCCCCAGCTGGTATATAATACAGGAAATATCCTCTGAGCGCTGTTACCCCCTGCTGGTATATGGTATAGGAGATTAACCCTACTTCTATGCATTATCAGTAACCCTTCAGCCAGTATAGAGTTCAGCCCCCCCAGCCCAATAAATAGTGACTGTCTGGGGCACCTTACAGCCCCCCCCCAGCCCAATAAATAGTGACTGTCTGTGGCACCTTACAGCCCCCCTGGCATTCCCAGTACCCAGAGGCACAAACAGCCCCCCCCCAGCCCAATAAATAGTGACTGTCTGATGCACATTACAGCCCCCCTGGCATTCACAATACCCAGAGGCACAAAAAGCCCCCCCAGCCCAATAAATAGTGACTGTCTGTGGCACCTTACAGCCCCCCTGGCATTCCCAGTACCCAGAGGCACAAACAGCCCCCCCAGCCCAATAAATAGTGACTGTCTGTGGCACCTTACAGCCCCCCTGGCATTCCCAGTACCCAGAGGCACAAACAGCCCCCCAGCCCAATAAATGGTGACTGTCTGTGGCACCTTACAGCCCCCCTGGCATTCCCAGGGTGTGAAATGGAGACTGGGTGAAACCAAGCAAAACAGCAGAGCTTACAATTGATCTGACAGTTACACTGAGCTTCGCTCCATTTTGAAAATGGCGGGAAAAATATCCTTTAAAAGACAGTCTTTCTTTCCCCAAAAATGGGAAAATGGCGGTTGAGTTGGAATTTAGGCGGATTTCTGTGAGAAAGTGTTTTCCCACCACTTTTACTGCAAAAAAGGCCTCTCTCCCCTCTGTGACTCCCCCCCCCCAGAGAATGTTGCTAAATGGAGGATTCATTCCCCCCTACTATAACAGCCCCCCTAGTTATATAGGGCTTGGGGCAAGCAGCAGGCTCTAACCCTGAGTGTTTCAGGCAGTCGGTTAGGATACACCAACCGCCAATATGCAGAAGACAAGATTACGAAGAACCATGTTACAAGTGGCAGGAGGAAGGATAGCGAAGTGGTAGGGAGCTGGCCTTACATCGCCAGGTCTGGAGTTCGATTCCCGCCCTGGGAGCCTGTCCATCAAATTGGAATTGGGTCTCAAAGCTGATGCTGAAGAAATGTAGAAGAGATGTAGCAGAAATGGCATCACAATTGAGCCCAATAGATGGAAGCAGAGGCAGCAGGGAGAAGAAGGGAATTGAACTTGAAGGACCATTGGTGTGTGAGGCCCCACCCAGGCCACAGGCGCGTCCTGGCCTCCTCCTTTTGTATTTTCAAGGGCAGCTCATGATTTATGATGCCAGCTATTAAATTGTCCCTGTCACAGTGTCTATGGCAGCTGGAAGCCACTGTCACAGGAAAAATCCCATTCTTTTTTTTTTTGTATTTAACTCGTTTATTTTCAAAAAAGATAGTAAAGCTTTACAATATACATTTATAGCCTTTTACATTGGTTTAAGCATTTTTTCTTCCATGCGGCAAATTTCATTGACCGTATTTCACCATTCCTCAATTGTTGGCGGGTTAGTACTTCTCCAATGTTTAGGAATTAAGGAGCGAGCTGCTATCAGCATTTGGAGGAGGAGGCTATGTTTAGAATATTTTTCCCCCTGGGGCGGGTGTAATAGGATGATTGAGGTTGGAGATAAGTTAAATCGGTTACCAGTGATCTCCTGACATTTTTGACTAAACTCATCCCAAAATGGTTTTATTTTTTGACATTCAAACCAAATATGTGATAGTGTCCCTGACTTTTCCTCACATCTCCAGCACAAATCTTTAGGTATTAAGTTCATTTTATATCGTTTCTCCGGGGTCCTGTACCATCATTGAGTCTTTCAAGTTCTGATAGTTGTCTATTGGCTTTTGTCCACTGTTTGTTTGTCTGGAGTAGGTGGGATATCTGTATATCTCTCCATTTGTCCCTTATCGTCCAGTCTTGTTTATTCCTGTGGATAACAGATACAGTATTCTCTGATGGTAGTATATGTCGTAGTTGTAGGAGTTTCAGTCCAAAGGCTGTAGCCCAGTGGTCCCCAACCAGTTGCTTCCAGTGGCCTTAATGCAGGGGTTCATTTTTAAATTTCTGGTAAGGAGACAAGTTTTGGTTGTATAAAAATCAAGTATGCCAAACAGAGCCTTCTGTAGGCTGCCAGTCCACATAGGGGCTATAAAGTAGCCAATTATAACTCTTATTGGCACCCCCAGGAACCTTCTTCGTTCTTGTGTTGCTCCCCAACACTTTTTCCCTTTAAATGTGGCTCATGGGTATAAAAGGTTGGGGATCCCTACTGTAGCCATACCTGAATCTGTTGTACTTGGTACAGATTCAATACTTTGACCCAAAGGTAGGAGTGGAGATGGGTAGGGTATTCATTTTAGTTTTGTATTTAATGTATTCCAAACAGTTGTGGATGTAGATATCAGTTTGTTAGACTTTATGTTTGGGTCTTTTGGTGATATTTTATTCCAGACCACATTGCTGATTGGTATATCCAGCCATGCTTCTTCCAGTTGTTTCCATTGGACTACTGACTGTAGGCGAGTATATTCTATTATTCTGGCCAAGATGCAGGCTTGATAGTAGGATATGAAGTCTGGTTGGCCCATGCCAACGCTGGGACTTTTAGGAGATCTTTAAATTTATTGTGCTTTGCCATTCTAGCTGTTATTATCGGTTCACTACTGTAGGAGCACTCGCGGAGCTAAGAGTTAGGCAGCCATCTTGCTCGGCGGTTAACCAAGCCCCCCGGAAAATCCCTTTCTTATCACTGGCAATAAGAAGCCAATTGATAGGTGAGCTGAGCTACAGCGCAGGGCCAATGGGAATTCCAAGCCAAAATCAGCAAGTGCATTTTAGGGTCATTTCTGGAAATCTGATAAGGATACATGGAAATAATCATAGAACAGAAGAATCTACACTGGGGAGCTGATAGGGGAGTAATGGAGATATTTTCTGAGCAGTATAAGAGGGCCCAGCTGGTATGTAATACAGGAGATATCCTCTGAACGCTGTTACCCCCTGCTGGTATATGGTACAGGAGATTAACCCTACTTCTATGCATTATAAGTAACCCTTCAGCCAGTATAGAGTTCAGCCCCCCCAGCCCAATAAATAGTGATAGGATATGAAGTCTGGTTGGCCCATGCCACCTGATAGTCTTCTTTTGTAGAGTGTGTTTTTCTGGATTTATTTATTAAAAAAAAAAATTAAAAAAAAAATAATTCGAGTATACTGAAACAGTTCTCTTGCTGTATGAAAGGCCTGCATCTTATAATAGTTAACTAGCACTAACGGACTACTGCAGCACAAATGTGGCAGCCCCCATGTAGAGGAACAAAGGGGATCAGACTGGTAATGTAAGAGAATTGGGCAAATACTTTTACAGCAAAATAGTAAACCACATGTTACGACAATGTTATGATAAAAAAAGGGTTTCATTTCCAGTGTCAGTATCAATTTAAGAACTAATTGCTTGGAGGAAGAAGCTTTTGCAGTGATGAGCAGGTCTAGTTTAAATGCAGAGTTATCTTTTCCAGAAGGCAAGAGGGAGAACAGTGTATGAAATGGATGAGAATTGTCCTTTGCTATGCTGTTTGCACAGGGGCTAGTGTGTTTATGGTATATTTGGGAGATGGGTGGAAGAGTCTCCTGTGACACTGCTGTTTCCACTATTTGCTGCAACGATTTGTTCTGCAACATTGCAGTTTGCAAACCAGACAGATGTAGCTACAGAGAACACTCAATGGTACCTCATTAGAATGGGAGGAAGACTGGCTTTCTTTAGCTTATATAGTGTAGGTGGTGGTGAGCTTTCTTTGTGATGGAGTTGGTGTTTAGGGTCCAGGAGAGGTGGTCTCCTAGGATCTTCATGCTGTTGACTATCTCAACTGTGGAGCCATTGATGTACAACGAGAAGTGAGCAGCAGCGTTCTTTCTGAAGTCAACAACCATCTCTCTTGTCTTCTCGACATTTAGAGTCAGGTTGTTCTGACGCCAGTCTACTGGATGTTTTACTCTGTATACAGACTCATCGTTCTTTCTGATAAGACCCACTACTGTTGTGCCATCTACAAACTAAATAATGTGTTTTGTACTGTACTGGGCAGCACAATCATGTGTCAGCAAAGTAAGGAGCAGTGGGTTAAGCACACAGCCCTGGGGAAGCCTATGCTGCTTATACATTTGTTAGGCACCCCTTAGTTATACAGGCTAACTGTCAGGGTGCATGTTTCTTATTGGGGCTAGCCATCTTCCATTTCTTTGCATGTAAGTTATTTGTGCAACAACAGCCTAGATGGCAAGCTTAGGATCAAGTAATCAGTAATTCCCAGTAGACAGAATTTAAGGGGATAGGACATTGGTAATTTGGGTTTGAATGTTGCATGCCATGATTCCAGAACAGAATTGAGAGAAACTGTAGGGCAATTCCAAATCTTACAAACATGGTCTAGTCCACATTTAGGGCAGCTAGAAGATTCTCTGCTTCTGATGTGGAAGAGCCGGGGGTAGTGTACACCAGCCTGTCTCTACTTGAGATTAAATTGTTGTTGTGTATCAGTCCTGAAAATCAAATTCCCTAATGGCACTTACACAACAATTGAAATGTGCACCATTTGTACCTTTTATTGAAATCCCAGCTGGGATATAAATGGTGCATGAGTACATATATGGAAGGCTTATGTCAGAAACCCCAAGCTAATTACAAGGCATATACAACAAGTTTACTTGTAAGTGGTAGGGATTTGGAATGGATTGGCCTAGCTTGGCAGATTGCCTTGGAACTTAGATTAATGGAGGGAATGATTGGGAGGGCCTTGGGGTGTAACTGGGTAGATCAGGAGTGAGCTGATAAGGGGTGCATGAATTTACCAGCAATCTAATTGTCACTAAAGATTTAATAGTGTTTAACCAGGTAGACTAGTGCCAACTCTAGGTCACATATCTGAAGACTTTGTATCAGCCATTTAAAAATCAACATTTTGTTTACCCCTAATGTCACCTTAATTCACTTCAAAACCAAAAACCATGGAAAGCCACTGGCAATCTGAGCAGTGGCAGTGGCAGATGAAATTTAATTTGGTAAATGTAAAATCATGCATCTGGGATATAAAATGGGACTGCACTAGGCAAATCCATAATGGAGAAGGACCTTGGAATCCTTGTAGATAATAAACTGGGCTGTAGCAAGCAATGCCAGGCAGCAGCTGCAAGGGCAAAGTCTCTGTTATGAAGAAAAACTGGCTTAATTGGGGTTGTTTATGTTGGAGATATGGGAGATTTGGGTGATATGATAACTATGTTTTATGTATAAGGGAACCATATAATAATTTCTCTAATGCTTTATTTACCAGTAGAGCTTTCCAGCAGACACAAGAGCACCCATTATGATTAGAAGAAAGGAGGTTCCATCTAAATACCCGGAAAGGGATTTTTAAAGTGAGAGCTGTGACGTTGTGGAATTCTCCCCCTGAATCAGTCATACTAACAGATACATTAGATAGCTTTAAGAAGGGGTTGGATGGGTTTTTAGCAAGTGAGGGAATACTGGGTTACTAAAAGCTGATCCAGGGACTGTTCCGGTTGCCATCTTGGAAGGAATTTTTCCCTAAACAAAGGCTTCAGAATATAGGTATAGGATCCAATATCTGGAAATCCGTTATCCAGAATGTTCTGGCCATCTTCCATAGATTCCATTTAAATTAATAATATAAGATATAATTAATTCTTATTGGAGGCAAAATAATCCTAGTGGGTTTAATTCATGGTTAAATGATTTTTTTTTAGTAGACCTAAGGTATGGAGATCCAAATTACAGAAAGAACCCCTATCTGGAAAACCCCAGATCCCGAGCATTCTGGATAACAGTTTCCATACATGTAGTTGTAATTAAAATCCAACATATGCCACAGCACATAATAGCATTACATGATGAAACTTTTTGTGTTAAAGGAACAGTAACACCAAAAAAATGAGTGTATTAAAGTAATTAAAATATTATGTAGGGTCGCCCTGCACTGGTTAAACTGGTGTGAAAGAAAGAAAACTATATCTTGTGTAATCAAAGCTGCTGTGTAACTATAGAGGGTAGCTACAGTATTTAAACTGAAATAGGGCTGAATGGCACAGGTTACATAGCAGATAACAGATAAGTCCAGTAAAACACTATGGGATTTTATAGAGCTTGTCTGTTAGCTGCTATGTAACCTGTTTCTTTTCTCCAGTTAGAATGGCTGCCCCCCAGCTACACAGCAGCTTATTTATATAAACTATAGTGATATAGCAGTATTCAATAGAGATTTACTAGCCAGTGCTAAAAAAAAGCAAAGAGTGAGCTATACTTTGTATTTTTTACTATGATATTAGTTAAATATCTATAAGAAGATCATTTCTTTTGTTTGTCAGTGTTTAGTCAAGGTGCCCTCTCGGATGTATCAGTCTGGGATCCTGTGTGTGCTTCAAAAGCCAGACTGATGCTGTGCAGGTCACTCTGGAACTGTGGGTACTCTTGCTGAATTTGGTGGATTATGGTGCTGATTGTGTGTATGCGGCTCTCTTGTTTGTGCTGCTCTGCCTCCAGTGCTTGCCATGTGCTGCAAAGAGGTTTATATTTTCCATCTTTCACAGCCTGCAGGTGCTTCAGGCGGGTCTGGTAGGACACGATTTGCAACAGGTTCTGTTATATTAGGAACAGAAAGGCAGGTTCTGCTTAGTACAATTGCCAAGGTGAAATATATATACCCACATACCATATATGCTGATCACCCATTCTACTGGAAAAGAGTCTCTAAAAGTGTTACCTGTCGTTTTTTTTCCTGCAGCTGTTCTATTTCAGCCGCCGTGGAACTAAAATCCTGTTTCATAGTGGAGATATTGTGCTGTTTCTCAGCAATGGCTGCAGTGAGTGACTCCTGGGTGTCTTCTAGGTCAGCAATGGTGTCTGTGCACTCTTCTGTGTTCTGTGTGGTACAACACAAACTAATCAGTGGTCTCACCCAATACTCCACCCACGGCAGACAAGGGTTGCATTGAGCTGTGTGTACAGCTCTGAAAGCATATATCAATATATCACCTCTGTAAGATGAGAACATAACAAAGAGCCGTGCTATTATTAGGGATTTCGAATTCAATACTCACTTTCTGAATTTCTTTTATTTTTTTCCTTAAGTCTTGTAGTTTCCTACGAAAGTCACTGACGGTTAACTGCTTCTTATTCTTCTCACTTTGTCCTTGTCCCCTCCTTGCAATCGTTTCCCTTCGAGATACCACAGCCTCCATGTCACAAATCATCTTCTCTTGTTGTTTCATTAGCTGCGAGTGTCTTATCTGTACATACCACGTATTGCAACAAAATTACTTAATAAATACAATTCAAACCCCAAATCCTCTGCTCTCTCATTTCTGCAAAACTCCCACTTCATTTGTACCTGCATTCTATGTATCTCAGCTTTCATTGCTTGTATGTCACCCTGCCCAATCTCAGAGTCCACTGCATTTCGCATTTCCTTTGCCAGCTGGATCTTCTTTTCCCACAACATGATCTGATGCCTTTACAAACAGAAATGTAGGAATATAACTTCCTTTTATTTACACGTGTGGTAACATTCAGTGAATGGATATGTAGGGGATCAGAGAACCCTGACCCCTGTTTCTCAGTCTGTGACATCATCAAGCATAGCTACAGCCTGGGGAAGGACCTGATTGGCTGGATGCCCCAGTGCATGTCTGGGAGAGGTGTGCATAAGGTTTGGAGCCAAAAATCTAGGGGCGGGCCCAGAAGTTTATAAAGGGAGCCCCTGCTGTTGTTTGCCAGTGCAGAGAGAGAGATTCAGAGTGAGCAGCCAGTACAGAGTGTGGTGTGTTCAGATTTGAAAGAATAAAAGTCTGCTGGGCTGCCAGGGAGTATAAAGTCCTCTGTGTGTGTCCACTGGAGTGAACAGGTATTGCCCATTTACCTGCTACGTGGGAGCAGCCACCCTTTTCAACGGGCAAGGTACTCTGGGGCAGGTAGCGCTACCTGGGGGGACTAAACTGAGTTAAGGGTTGGGGTCTATCAGCATCCAAGTTGGGACTGGGCACCTACAGAGGTGGTGCCAGCAGTGGATAGACTACACAAGTTCCTCAGGACAGGATTATCAATTATCCCTAAAGCTGTTCTACCTTATATTTCAAAATATAAAGTTTTGTATTGCAGCAAAACTGTGTGTGATTATTCCTAGTGGAAAGTCCCTTGAGGTGTGCTCCTCAGTGTCCACTAGGTGGAGGCAATGCGCTGTTTCCCAGCTCCCAGTATCTATATTTCACAGAGAACACAAAAATCTGTATATACAGCCCAAATTAAGTGAGTGTGCCAAGAAAGGGTTACAGATAATCATGGGGATTTTTGTGATACCATCAAGTCTGGATGCATGGAATGTGTAGACTTATTACAACTTTTGATTTATCATCTATTGGGCTGTAGATTGGGGTACAATTTGGGGTTCTACTGTATTGCCAACAGTATAAAGACACACTATGCGGCCTAAAATATCTAGATAGCCTTTCTAAAATTCTACTTAGATGTTTTACACACTGCTAAGTTCCAAACTGTCCCTGGATGTTATAATAGTAACAGCACATGAACTTCTTTGTAACCATGTTTTTTAATGGATGAGCTGCCACACACAAGCCTAACACTGCCAAATGCAATGCCAAGAGAAGGTTAGAGTAGTGTAAAGATTGCTTCCATTTGACTACAACGCAGTGTAAATGCTTCCTATAAAGACATGAGTCGTGTCCCACCATCTAGAACGTAATGGAAAGGCCTGTGTTTCTCAGATACCAAGAAACAATACCTTCCAGAATATGCAATGCAATAATAATGGTCTGAGCTGTTTTTAATAGTCTACTGCCCCCTGGTTCTAGTGAAAGCAAGCCATAATACTACAGTGTACAATTACATTCTCAGGCTTCCTAATTTGCCTACACAGAGTCCTGTTGAAAACCCAAAAGAACACCTTGTGCAAAGAACTGGAACACCAGGCCTGATAGACCATAATGAGTGCTCAACCATATTTATGCTCTCCTTTCTTAATTACAGCAAACCCCTTTAACAATATACACCTAGTAGTATGCCTTTCCGAAGGATTAGAAGGTTAAAACATCAAAGGGCAGACTAAATATATTTATACCCTCGATTATGGAATGAGATGTTGGAAAGACAAGTGTACAGATACCTTGGAAAATATATATTTCAACCGGCCAGATTAGATCTGTGTGTTTGCATATATGTATGTTTGCCATCTCTACTTGTAGTGAAGATATTCTGCCTTTTCTCTTTGTAAAAACCAAAATGCAGTCCCAATGGCTTTCAAGCAATAAACTCACTCTGTTTCAACAAGGCTGTGAAGAATTCTTTCCTTCTCTTCTTGAAGGTTTCGTAGATTTTCCTGCATCTCTATAGACTCCCTTTCTGCCTCCTGAAATGCAGACATAGGACAATTACCTTTTGCCATAAGGCATCCAGAAGGAAGGATCCCTAGTTAGCACTTACACGAAGCGAGCGCATGAACTCGCTTTCCATCAGCTGGTTGTTCTGCTGGAGCTGTTCTTTAGTGCTGCTATTCTTGCTAAGCAGCATGTTGAGCCGAACCATGTCATTTTTCAGGTTCCTCATATGATGTTCAATATCTTTTTGTTCGTTCTTTTCTTGCTCTATTTCATCTGCAGAAAAGTGAATGTTATAGAGCTGTTATATTATGAACACACTATTCAATACTGTGTCAGGATGATCCATTTTTTTAATTTTTTGCCCCTTCTTGTGTATTTTTATTTTAAAGTTTTTCCTTGCTACTAAAATGGTGTTTCTAATTATGGTTGCAGATTGTATTATTCCATCCTATCATTTTAGTTTAGAGTTAAAATCCAAGCAAAATATAATGGCTTGGAGATATGATTTTGATAAATGATGGTGTGAAATTGCTAGAACAACAGAAATAAAAATGGCAGAGAACAGGCATAGGAAAGCAATACAAGATTGTAAGCATGTTACTAGACACCTTTTTAAAGGGGACCTGTCACCCTAAGAAACAATCCAAATCCTATTTTGAGTGGAACAAAATACATGTTACAGCTGAGATTATTAAATATGTTTATAACAGGTGTGGA
Organism: Xenopus tropicalis; assembly: GCF_000004195.4. Lineage (NCBI taxonomy): Eukaryota > Metazoa > Chordata > Amphibia > Anura > Pipidae > Xenopus > Xenopus tropicalis. The sequence continues at coordinate 32,785,252 of NC_030686.2, forward strand.
TCTTTTAATACATTTCTTGTTCATTGCGGCTGCCATCTTTGAAGCCAAGCATTATCAATAACAAGCGGGCTGTGAGACACCCAGTGAACTAAGCAGTGGAGTACAATAGAAGCCTAAAAGAGTCTGCGGTAGAGAACTGCACTTATTCCACAGTAAGCCATGTCTATATCCATGTATGTTTGTTATTTTTGAGTGTCATGTGGTACTAATCTGTACATATAGGGATGTGATCTTTTGTGGCACAACTTACTTTCAGTACGAATTTTCTTCTGCTGTAGGATAGTAAGTTCTCTCCTCAGCATTTCCACAGACGCATCCTGTTCTTCCCTTTGCTTGGTTAGATTCACCATCTCAGTCTGTAGTCGCAGCCAGTACTGCTGGAGTGACATGATCTCTGAGTTGCATTCATCGATCTGCTTGGTCAATGCAGTGATTTGGATTTCCAATGGTCCCACTTCTTTCCCCTGTAAAATGGAAGGGTCAGTACAACAGTGAGGCTGTGCCCTTATTGGAGCCATATTGCTACCCTAAAGATCATTTTTGGAAACTTTCTTGCAGTAAGTTTCTTGGCCATTACCAAGCTTAGCTCAAAAAAATCACAACATGCTGTACAACATACTGCCAGGTAAAAAATACTGTTCATAGAGTTAAGAAAACTGTATAGTTTATTAACCTTTTCAGATTTATAGATTCTAGAAAGGATGAGAAAAAACTATTTTTCACTTACCCCAGTCTGTGCGATGGTGGCTTCTATTTGCTTGCTGAATAAATTAATGGTGGCTTGTTTCCTCTCAATTGCCAGTGTACGTTTGGTTATCTCATTCTGACTTTGGGAAATCAGATCATTGGTGTCTTCAATGTTTTTGTCCAAGTCAACCAGAGTCTTCTGCAGAGCTTTCATACGTGACAAGCTGTGGTTGATCTCCAGAGAGATCTGAGCTGTTTCATTTTCTACCTTTGAACAATTAATTTCCTGTGGGATTGGTGGATGCAAACATTTGTTATAAAGTCACATTTGAATTTTATGGGAATAAGGACAGTTTATATAAACACACACAATAACATTTTTTGAGCCTATTTGTCAGCAGGTCTTAAGAAAAGACAGGGCATCCACAATTTGCAACTAACAATGAATTTTGTCTCTCTCCAATAGAATAAAAAATGTAACCTGGTTGGCTCCACCAAAGAGAATGAGATAAGGCTTGGTTGTAGTCAGATAATTAATAACACATACAGATTGTCTTAAGGTGGGCATACATGCTAAGATCCGCTCACTTGGTGAGGTCGTCAAGCGATCGGATCTTCTTCCGATATCCCCACCTACGGGTGGGGCGATATCAGGCTAATTATAACTACGGGTATAGGTGTCCATCGGTTCAGGGACTGCATCAACGAGCCAATGAGGTCCACAATCCGACTAATTTTCAAACCTGCCCCATTGAGATCTGCCTGATTTCAGGCCAGATGTTGGTCGGGCAGACCCGTCATTCCTGCCCGTACATGGGCAGATAAGCTGCCAAAACGGTCTAAGGGACCGATATCAGCAGCTAGAATTGGCCCGTGTATTGCCACCTTTAGGGTTGCAAGATCTACATCATTCAAAAATGTCATCTCTGATACTGCCCACATATTTCATAAACCTTACGTACCAATTCTAGCGTTTGCTTTTGCAGCTTGGCTGCAAGGAGAGAGGAATATTTGGCTGCCTTGTCAGATGTCATCTTCTCTTGCAGCTTTGCCAATATCTGTGCTTCGAGGTTCACTTTCACCTGAGATTCTTTCTCAATTTTTTTCTGCATAGCTGTGATTTCATTCACATACCCAGACCGCTCCTTAAACATAGACAAAGTAAATATTTTGTAGAGTAAAATTATTTGACCAATTATTTTGCCAAAGGAAAGTTTATGCAACAAAATGACAAGGAGCCATGTATAATCCTTTCCAGATGAATACGGACACCAAAAAAATCTTAAAAGCACTTACAACAGCGACCCTATTTATCGCTTGCTCAGTCTCCTGCAATGTACGTGCATATGTGCTGAACTCCAGGCGCAATGCCTCCTGCTTAGTAAGAGACTGAGCGACCTGTTTCTTGCTCATAGCGGCATCACTTTCTGCACGGTTCAACATGAAGTTAAGCTGCTCATTTCTCTCCTCCTCCTTTGTAATTGTCTTCTTACAGCCTTCAATCTCAGCGTCTATAGAGAGGAGTTCCTGTTGAGCAAGACTTTGGGAAAAAGATTGTGTAAGAAGGAGTGCATGGACAGTATCTAAATGTATATTCATGTGTGTGTAGTCTAACATCACTATGCTCAATGCAAATCACTGGCTGGAGTGATCTAAAGGCCACAGCCTTTAGCCTTTGTATAATTCTCAATAGAATCATGGCAGACTAGTCTCTCTAACAGTAGGACAGATTAGTGTGGGTTATGGCAGATGCCAGGAGAGCCCTACCTGCCAAAACGTGACTGTAAAGTTTAGTTTCTCATGGTTTGGGTTTGGCTTTAGTGAATGCAAAACTTAAGGCAACAGCATACAAGGGCATTCTTAACAACTATATATTAATAATTTGTGACAATAGTTTGAGACAGGTTCTCCTCTGCACAATAATGCCCCTATGAACAAAGTGAGGACTTTACAGAATTGGTTTGCTGAGATGCCAGTGAAAGAACTTGACTAGCCTGAGCAAAGTCCTTACCTCAAATAAACATCTTTTAAATGGATTGAAACACTGACTATGTGGGGTAGTGTGGTACATTTTATGTGGTAACTTAGCATTGCCTATTCCTGGCCATAATCATGGAATCCTTGGTTTACAAATAGTATTATATTTAAATAGAAGACTGCTAGAACACTTTCTGTTAAAGGCATACCTAAAAGCCTCCTGAATGGCAGCATAGGCTTCATCTCGTCTTGTCATACCAATCAGACTGCTGTTCCACTGCTGAATAAGCTGTTTCTTCTCTACAGCAATGGCCTCAATCTCCATACAGGCCTAGATATAAGTGCATGAAATTAAATAGGTGAAGAAAATAATATCACTTGCCATAGCAAGTAAACTGGAAACATGAATTTGAAGAACTAAAGGAATACATTCTTCTCAGTGAACTGCATGTAGCGAGTGGATATAAACACTACCTCTGCTACTGTCTCCCTTGCAGCCTTAGTGTCTTCTCTCTGTGCAGAGACTTGGGCTTCATAAAGGGCAATCTGCTCACGAAGACGGTCCACCTCACAGGTAAGCCGATCCACAAAAATATCCTATGGATTGATAGAGAGGTGCAAATGGTACAGAATTGAAAAGATATGGAAATTGGGCTAATTTATTTTACACAAATTCAGGAATGATTATAAGCATTGTAAAATAGTGCTACATAAATAAAGAATAATAATGATAACATATAAGCTATGTTTCCTAGCCTGCAAATGTAGATAGTAAGACACCGATTTATTATTCTTCAGAGATCCAGGAACTGACTTTTTTATTTTCTGCCACCAATTTTACCGAAGATGATATTCAAAGGATCATAAATCAGTGTTTGCTACTCAAGATCTGTGATTAGGAAACACATATAGAGCCATTCAACAGTTTAATATAGTGCAGGTATACTATTGCTTGTTATGTCACGCAGATAGTTGTAGATAACTGTGGTCCAACCCACATTACTGGATGACCAAGTTTAAATTGCAACTTTATTGTATGTTAATTAAACACTGCCAAGTAAAACGTAATAGAGCAAAAGGTTTATAATTTTGATGTACCTGTTTTTTTTTCTCCACCTCTGCTTGCAGCCTCTCCATCTCTGCTTTCTGCACTGCACGTTTCATTACATTAATGTCCGAACGCACATCCCGATTCATATTCTCCATATAAAAAAGCCTCAGTGCTAAATTTTCTACCTCTGTCTGCATGGAGGATACTAGAAAAGAGAAGATTTCATGTACATCAAGTGACAATTCAACATCTACAGTTGGAAACTGGATCTGTACTGGTTCCTGCTAAAACTAACCATATTGTCATAGAAATTTTAGATGGTAAGCTACATTGCAGCAGTAGTGCTATATTAAAGGAGAAGGAAAGTTACAAATTTCAGGCTAGCTAGAATGTACCTAGTTGTCTCTGATGTACCTAGGTGTCATGTAATTTGGGTATGTCCTATGATGGTGTGGGGTGTTACATTATGCAGAAACTGTGCTGGCATTAACCAGTATATTGTCATTTAAACTATGTCTCTTGGGCATCACATAAAGCTTAAAGGGGAAGGAAAGGCAAAGTCACTGGGGGTGCCAATATGTTAGGCACCCCCAAGTGACTTTAATTGCTTACCTTGTACCTTGGGCTGGTGCCCCTGTTTGAAGAAAACAGCACCAGCCCGGGGTACCTGGAGAGCAGTGCTTCCTCCTTCCAGCTTCCCTTTCCGAAAATGCGAGCGGTCGGTGCATGCGCAGTAGAGTGAAAAGCCGACATCACTGTTAAAGTTCCACTATTCACTCTACTGCAGGGAACCAGGAAGGGGGAAACGATTGCTGCTACCCCTGGGCTGGTGCTGTTCTCTCCTAACAGGGGCACCAGCCCGGGGTAAAAGGTAGGCGATTAAATCACTTGGGGGTGCCTAACATTTTGCCTTTCTTTCTCCTTTAACATTATAATCTCCTGCTAGACTGTACTACCTACAATTATTCTAGTGATATAACGTGTGTCTTGTTTAATGGTGTGTCTCACCTCTACCTCCCCCCCTAGCTCAACCTTTCTCAACTATTCTCTTCTTTCTCCTCTTACTCCTCTCCACCCTTCCTTTTCCCTTGGGTATTGCTCCCTTCACTGTAAAAGTTAAATAAAATCTTTAAAAAAAGAAATAAAAATAATGGCTCACAATCACGATACCCTAACAATACTCAGACTGTTTAACAGTGCAAAATAGTATATATATATCTAGCCAGATGGCCAGTAACTAGAATTTAGATATGTGACCTTTAAGTTCTGAAAACCTTTCAGAGAAGTATGTCGTGTTAAACCTTTTCTTTATCTAGAAAGGTAAGCTTCATTACAGTTCCCCCTTGTGGTGCTACACATTGTCTCTGCGATGATCTGTTATTGTATAAGCTTTCATACAGCACAGTAGGTAACTCACCTTTCTTGCGCTCTGTGTCTGTGATCTGATGGGTCTTCTTGTACAAATTCCTTATTGTTTCCAGCTCATCCTCTTTCTGACGGCGTTGGACAGAGACATGTGAATGTTTGTCATGCTGCTTTTCAAGTCCCATCTGCAGGCGAGCCAGTTCCTGCTGCACCCCATACAGAAACATGCCAAGATCCTCACGCTCTTTCTTATTATTCTTCATGGATTCAGTCTAAAAATACACAAAATAAATAATATAATAATTGTAATAATTGTAAGATAACTGTTTCAAGGTCTATTGAACAGATGGGTGTTAACTTTGTTACCTCAATTCCTTGTTCTTTACTTACATTTCTAAAAGAAACAATGAGGTGAAGTTCTGCCCTGAAATGTTTGCAAGCCCCACGCTTGATGAAGGGCCGAGCACCCGAAACATTGCATTTACTAATAAACCATGCAGTGGGTTAACTCGCTTGAAATTGCTCTTTTGTGCTGGTTTGACATTTTGCTGACCTGATAGCAAGGTGGCTGATCCTCTGAACCAAGGACTAGGTGTATTTTAAAGGAGAGGTAGTGGGTGTGTCGGTGCAACTGCACTTCTAGAAAGACCATAAGCTAACTATACATTATGAAACTTGGTTTACAGATATAGTTTATAATTTCAGTCTTTACCTTCTTCTACTCCTTCTAAGCTCCTTTCCTATCCCCTAGATTGAGAGATGAAATACCCTTATACCTAAACCCTAAATTCCACTTAAAAGTTTCATTACCCTTATAACTGCTCAATTAATTCCACGAGATTAATTTAATATCCTAGGTCTGCAACTCCCTCAACTAAACTAGAGAAAGTCAGTAACCCCTATATCCCCCTCCAACTCCCTATTGAAAGCCAATAACCCATACTGGGAGTATACTCCACTAGCGATCCTCAAACCTATGCTCTCTGCTCTTCTAGCAACATTCTGTAGCCTCATTTCTGCACTGTACTTTTCCTCTTAGGGAACAGTATTCTCATACTTGCACCCTAGAAAGATTTAGTATTCCTCCACCTTCAGACTGCAATGCATTCATACCTGCAACCCCCTAACCCCCTTAGTAAAATATTCTCTGCAACCACAACTCCCAAGGCAGTATTCTCATACCTGGACACCCTTAACACCTCCTAACTGCACCCCCAACTCCATTAAATATATTCAATATAGAATGCCAGAGTCCCATAAAGCCTTCATTTGAATTTGTGCATGAATTTGTGAATATCTCTGCTATAGATTCAGTGTTCCCATGCACGTACCATTTCACGCAACTCTAGGTCCAGACTCTTGATCTGTTTTGTTAAATAGGTCTTGAGAGCCGTCTGGAATCTTCCCATCAGAGGCTGTTGAAAAGAAAGTAAACAATTAAAATGTTTTCTGAGCCATATATATTCTCTATATAATATGTAATATCTTTGTTAACCGGTTTTTATGATTATGGGAACATTATACTAGGTACATTTTAACCCATTATATCATTTTCTTCCTGATTAAATTAAGCCTAACTTACATACACCTGGGATTATTCGACTTAAAGGTAATACTGTATGATGGGCAAATTAAAAACACAGTTTTACACCATACAAAAAGCCTCTGGCAGACGACTGCCTATATTATATTTTAATAGTATTGCAAGATGCCTTGCAACACTCAGAGGCATATTTTTAAAATGAAAGTTGGCTCAATTGCCAGCACACTCAGAGCCCACTTTGTGTAGAAGTGATAACTTCCAACAAATGTACTACTGAGAGTAGCACAGCAGCAAAGAAATCTCTGCCAATTCTGATATTAGGTAACATACTGCCAGTTTTACTGTCTTCTTTTCATGTTTAAAGAATGCATTGACTACAAAGAACTATATAATTTAGTTAATAGCGAAAAGCTAGGGCAACTCATCCAAGTGAGGAGACTGGATTTTGGTTTTGCTCTTACATGGTCTGGGTCCAGGACAACCAGTTCTGATTCTTTATCATCATATTCTTTCTTTTCCTCTTCCTCTTCAGCTGTCTCCTCTTCCCCTACTGGGTCATCTGAATCTTGGTTATTTGCCTCATCATCAGTCTCTCCCATCTGCATGGCAAACTGATGAAAAGTGGAATAGGACGATGACCCCACCACTCCTGTTTCACCTGGGTAAACAAGGATGGAAAAGTTCCCAATGAAGAATACAATGGATACAGGTTGAAGGATTATGAGGCTCATGTGGCTGTATCTAGCTGCTTTTTTAATGTGTCTGACCTTTCTTGCTAAAAGTGGAAGTTTACAGTTAATACATTCTAATAAACAAGTTTATTTGATTAAAAGTGGCAAAGTTTGATGATACAGGTCTAATCACGTATAGCAGCCAATCAGCATGTAGCTTTTTTCTGGTGGTCACCTGTTTAAAAGCAAACGTCCTATAGGTTACTGCACCTGAGCAGACTTTATGCCTTTTTAGTTACATTGGTGGTACAGTTAGCCTTTATTAAGTGAAACTTCTCTACTAAATTTTTCAGAATTCATTGAGGTCTGGCATGGTGCCAAGAGACTAGCGAATTACTAATGTAGTCTGAAAACTATAGGCCTGTTAGTCTGACATCAGTGGTAGGAAAGCTTGTGGAAGGGGTTATTAGGGAACTTGAATACATTGCAAATACAATACTATAAGTTTATGCCATCATGACTTATGCGTAACAGATCTTGCCAGACTAATTTAGTTGCCTTTTATGAGGGGGTGAGCAGGAACCTCGATGCTGGGATGGCAGTGGATGTCATCTACCTGGACTTTGCTAAAGTATTTGATACAGTACCGTGCAGAAAGTTATTGCTAAAATTGAGCAATATTGGCCTAGAACATAATATTTGTAATTGGATAGAGAACTGGCTGAAGGATAGATTACAAAGAGTAGTGGTAAATGGTAATTGGGCCAGTGTGGTTAGTTGGGTACCCCAGGGGTCAGTTCTTGGGCCTTTGCTTTATAACTTGTTTATTAATGGCCTGGAGGCATAGAAAGTACTGTTTCTATTTTTCTGACAATATTAAATTGTGCAAAATTATAAGTTGCAGGATGCTGCCACTTTGCAGAGCGATTTGACAATATTGGAAAACTGGGCAGCAAAATGAAAATGAGGTTCAATGTTAAAACGTTCAAAGTTATGCACTTTGGTAGAAATAATATAAATGCAAGTTATACACTAAATGTTAGTGAGTTGGGGGGATCCTTAATGGAGAAGGATCTGGGTTTTTTTGTAGATAACAAGTTGTCTAATTCCAGGGAGTGTCATTCTGTGGCTACTAAAGCAAATAAAGTGCTGTCTTGTATAAAAGGGCATTGACTCAAGGGATGAAAGATCATTTTGCCCCTTTATAGGTCCCTGGTAAGGCCTCACCTTGAGTATGGGGGGCAGTTTTGGGCTCCAGTCCTTAAGAAGGAAATTGATGAGCTGGAGAGAGTGCAGAGACGTGCAACTAAACTGGTAAAGGGGATGGAAGGGTTAAACTATGAGGTTAGACTGTCGAGGTTGGGGTTGTTTTCTCTGGAAAAAAAGGCGCTTGCGAGGGGACATGATTACTCTGTACAAGTACATTAGAGGGGATTATAGGCAGATGGGGATGTTCTTTTTTTCCCATAAAAATGACCAGAGCACCAGAGGCCCCCCCTTTAGAGTAGGGAGGAAGGGAGTTTTCATTTGAAGCAGCGTAGGTGGTTCTTCACGGTGAGGGCAGTGATATTGGGGAATGCCCTTCCCAGTGATGTTGTGATGGAAGATTCTGTTAATGTTTGTCTGTGCTGGTTTCACTTGGAAGGGTTGAACTTGATGGACTCTTTTTTCAACCTTATCCATTTATGTAACTAAATTATCAGACATCATTTTCTGCTTAAAATACTACCTAGTTGTCAGGGTCACTGACCCCATCAACCAATTCCATTTTTATGTTATTTTGCAAAATGTTATTTTTAAGGGGTAGTATCCATTCAGGGGCAGTTTTCTGTAATTGCCTGGTTGATGGGTTTAGTGTCAGTCCTTACAAACAGGCCTACATAGTTCTTGACTGCAAAAGACACTACACTTGCTACAAAGGCATGCCTAAATAAATGTAAAAATGTGGGAAAAATTATAGGACAATAACAACTTTCTATATTTCTGCATCCAAATGTCCAAAATATTCCCTCATACCTGATTCTTCAAGTTGCTCCATATCCTGAGACAGGGCTGACCTCTGGGTAATGTCACCAAAGTAGTTAGGGACCGCACTGTGACTGCTGGTAATCATTGCCTCATCTGTGTCAGAAGCTTTTGGTGAAAGAGGTTGTTCTCCTTCTGCAACAGATATGTCTTCACTTGCAGCCTGTTAAGAAGAATGGACTTCTGTTAACAAAACAGTCACAATGAAGGGTGAATGGGGAGTGTCTCATTATATACTTTGCAAAGCCCAAACAGGGAACGTCTTTTTACTTCTGTGTACTTCCACTGAACGCCAGTGCCCCCTGCCCATGTTTTTCTGATGAATAGTGCACAAATGCAGCAACTGATGAAATAAATGTTTGGATTATATTTCATTTTGAAATTTTACTTGGGCTAGCCATATTCTTATTTTTCCGCCATGTGACTTGTGCTCTGATAAATTTCAGTCACACTTTACTGCTGCGCTGCAAGTTAGAGTGATGCTACCCCCCTCCTTTCGCCCCCCCAACAGCAGATCAGCAGAACAAGTAGAAAGCTCCTTGACACCTGCATTGCTAAAAATGCCTCCATGCCCCACCTCGTAGTAGATTTGAGAATAACACCAAGTCCAACCATGACTCCTCCAGTCACATTAAGTAGGAGAAACAATAACTTATCTGAAAGCAAATGTATGGTGAAGTACTGGCTCTTTCTGATAGCACAAGATCAGGCACAGTGACCTGAGATGGCGCCTACACACCAATATTTCTAAAAACTAAAAAGTATATGTTTATTGGTTCAAGTATAAAAATTTAAATTGCGGCGGCGCGATTAAGTTTATCAGAGCACAGGTCACATGGCTGTGGCACCCTGGGAAATGAAGAATATGGCTAGCCCCATGTGAAATTTCAAAATTAAATACAGTATAAAAAAATCTGCGTTTTTGAAAAACAGATTACAATACAGAATTCTGCTGGAGAAATTCTAACTGATGCGTCTCCCGTGACAGTATTCCTTAAATATCTGCAGCTCTGTATATAAACCTGAGCCTACTTACCGCATTATTTGTGGCCTGTGGCTTCTCTTCTGTATCAGGGACATCTTCTGCTCCAGATCTAGGGCTATGGAACATCAGTACACAATATTTTATTTTTCTTTCCATTATTATAGCATATTAATTCCATATCTATAATAAACAGTCAGCATTTATAAGCAATTGTAAGATAAACAAAAAAAGGAGCTATTTAGTTTCCAAATTGATGTAATGAAACCCCTCCCCCAAATCCCTTTGTTTTGGAGGAGGGGTCCAAGTGCTGAAATAAATTGTTTTTATAGTGCTAATTCTTGTCTATTTTTTTCGGGACTATTAGTTGCCATCAGATACAAGGTATTGTGTTATTATTAAAGAGAAAAACCCAGCGGTTGCCATGTAACTTGTAATATTAAATAGTAGATTTCACTTGGTCTGGCCTGGGATCCAAAATAGGCCCTGGCATTTCAAGTACACAGAGGCCCAACAAGCTCCCCCATCAGCCCAATAAATAGTGACTGTCTATGGGATCTTACAGCAGCCCCTCTGTCATTTGCAAGAACCCACATATTGCCATTGGTATAGAGTATTTGGCACCACGTGGGGGTCTTATTGACTTTTATGTATTTTTATTCATAGGTATGAAAGCACCTGTCATTTCTCCTACAGTGTAAACCATCAAAAACAATTGTCAAAAAGTGCCATCTTGTGGCCAAGTAAAGCAATGGGAAGAATGCTGGAGACTTTTCTAAAGAGTCTGTCAGACATGGTAGCTCACTAGAAAAACATTAATTGCTCGCTAAATCAATACTTGTTTGGTATAAATCCTTTTATTTGTGAGTGTGGCAGTGCAAATATTCTCTACATTAAAACCTTGCACTTCATACTGGAGAACTATGGTCATATTACAAGGAAAATTCTAAACAAAGTGTCTAATGTCTAAACAGGAGAATAACTTAAATGTAGGAATGAGTGAACTTTTATCGCCTGGTCCTGTTTCCCAGCGAAACTCAAAGATTTGCCAGTGCAAATATATACACAAATCTGTTCTGGAATTTCAGAAAAAATGGGAAAAAATGCAGAGAAAAGCCATTGTGATTATTATGTGCCCCTTGACTTCTACATACCTCCAAACATTTGAAAAGTGCAAAGAGGGACAAAAAGAAATGTTCTGACCACGACCATTTTTGCAACCACATCCCCTAAATACCACTCCCATTTTACACAATTTGAAAGTTTATTCAAGTTTGAACAAATTTCTGGGGGTTTTGGGGTCTTTTTTATGTGTTATTACAGTTTTGCTAAAAAAAAGGTGAAATTGCCCTTTAAGCTGAAAGTCTCAGATTAGCTTATTAGTTACAATTGTATCTAAGTGCAGGTATAGGCTGTTACGTTTTCTGGGCTCTCTGTCAAAAGCTTATTTTTCAATTAAGTTTGAGAAACATTGTATCTTTTTCCGGGACTGTGGGCTAAGCTGTTAAAATTGAGACTGCCCTCCTGGGCCTTCTTTGTCTTTCTAAGGAGCTGTCCAAGCAGCCTGTTTGTAGGGTTGCCAACTTTTTATTGGCTCCTTAAAGGCTGATGATGTGGAAACAGGGAGCCGACCCAGGGGGGGTGGATAGGTGACATAAGGCAGTGTTTTTCAACCTTTTTTGGGCAAAGGCACACTTGTTTCATGAAAAAAATCACGAGGCACACCACCATTAGAAAATGTTAAAAAATTTAACTCTGTGCCCAGCAGCAGTGCCCCCCTAGTACACTGGTGCCAAGAGCAGTGCCCCCCTAGTACATTGGTGCCCAGCAGCAGTGCCCCCCTAGTACATTGGTGCCAAGAGCAGTGCCCCCCTAGTACATTGGTGCCCAGCAGCAGTGCCCCCCAGTACATTGGTGCCAAGAGCCAGCCCCCCTAGTACATTGGTGCCCAGCAGCAGTGCCCCCATAAGTCAGTGTGCCCCGTGGCCCCCCCTAATACATTGGTGCCCAGCAGCATTTTACTTCTGCTCTTCGGCGGCTTCAGCAGCATCTTCCCCTCACGCGTGCCGCCTCTGCACTTCTGCCTGCACGCGACCGCACACAGGCCCTTTTATAACGTTGCGCCCCGTGCGTACTGACGTCACCCGTACACACGGGGCGCAACCAATGACAGGGCCCGGATTTTATTAAAGGTAAAAATTGCGGCCCTGCCTACGGCACACCAGGCAACATCTCACACTAGTGTGCCGCGGAACAGTGGTTGAAAAACGCTGACATAAGGGACAACGGAGACAGGATTATGACATTGGTGGCCAAAGCAGTCAGAGAATGGTGGGAGGCACTGTTAGAGGTGATGAGCGGGATGGAGGGGGTACAGAGTGGTGGGAGGGATTGGGACAGATAGGAGGTGGACCAGAAGCAAAACAACCAGGGATTACACTATGCACGGCCAATATTTAGTAACTAATTGGCAACAGGGGGCCTTTTGCACTATGAAGAACAGTTGTAGCATAGTGGAAAGGACTATGAAGATTTCCATTCATCCAGGTCACGGTATATCTAGTATAAATAAATCTAAAGCAACTGGACTTGTTAAGTAATCATTGAAGACGTTTCACTACTCATCTGAGCAGCTTCTTCAGTTGTGGAAGCTGCTTGGATGAGTTGTGAAACGTCTTCAATGATTACTTAACAAGTCCAGTTGCTTTAGCTTTATTTATACTAGATATAATGGAAAGGAGCTTCTCTAACAAGGTAGGGCAATGTATATGCTACTGCCGAGCTACAAAGGCTTTAACTCCGATGTCATTAAAACTTTCCATTGACTCCAGTGCATTTTGGCCAAATTATGCCATTTTGCTAATTTTTTCCCATGGTTTCACACATTTTTTGGCAAAGCAGGCTAGTTTCACTCACCACTATTCACCTGATGTGAACTGTATACCTCTAAATATAAAATAAATAGCAATGCATGACTTGTTCCTGCAAATGTTTGAGGTTAATATATATCATTTGAACAGAAAGAAGAGATTTGGTTGAATACCAAACAAAATATTACTCATTTTCGCCAGGCAGCAGCAGCTACAAGGGCAAACAAAGTTTTGAGCTGTATTAAAAGGGGCATAGATTTGTTGGAGGAGGGGGTTAATCTTCCCCATCTAGCATATGCCGTGCAGTTTTGGTCTCCAGTGCTCAATCGGGACATTATTGAATTAGAGAGGGTACAGAGAAGGGCAACTAAGCTTAAGGCGTGATATGATAACTATGTATAAATATATAAGGGGAGTCAGGAAGGAATCTGTTCCCCCTCTGTGCCAAATTGGAGAGGTTTCAGTAGGGTTTTTTTTTGCCTTTCTCTGGATCAACTTGCAGTTAGGCATAAAAGGTTGAACTTCATGGACATGTGTCTTTTTTCAACCTAACTTACTGTGTTACTATTGCTGATTAGCTGCTAAGCAACACTGCACCAAGGCAAAACCCCGCTCCCTCTTGCACCACCTTGTATGCAAAGTTGCAGTTAATGTTGAAGTGCAGGCAGAATAATGAGAACAGTGTGTTAGTAATTACTTTAAAATCACAGGCAGCACGAGACCATTATTGCACACTGTTTCAATTTGCCACCCTGGGAGGCTGCTGATCGTGCAATGTCCATAACATTGTTTATTTACCAGCATACCTATCCTCATTAATAAGCATCTGTCTGCATACTGGCTATGTGCCATTTACCTTAGCTATCATTACCCAGTCAGTTAATGATGGGCTCCAGCTCTGGATATAAAAAGCAACAGTTTTGTTATCTGAGAAATGCATGGTCTCATATTTTCTGTTCATAGTTCATAAATGAGTCAGCAGTGTATATTCTGTATATTCTGTGATTAAAGGAGAAGGAAAGGCTAATAAATAGTTAATCCCAACCTGCAGGCATACCTTCAGTTCTCTTAATAGTGCCCTTAAGTCTCCCCATATTTCACCTGTTTAGAGGATCAGAAGGCAAACAGGAAGAAAAAACACTGAGCTGTGTAAAGAAAGTTCCCATAATGCCTCACTCCTGCACAGACATGCAGACCAAGTGAACATGCTCAGTTAGTAAGACTATGGGGCTGATTTACTAACCCACGAATCCGAATTGGAAAAATTCTGATTGGAAAACGAACATTTTGCGACTTTTTCGTATTTTTTGCGATTTTTTTTGTCGCCGTTACGACTTTTCGTAAATTGACGCGAATTTTTCGTAACCATTACGACTTGCACGAAAAGTTGCGACTTACGATTTGCTCGTATCTTGTTGCGACTTTTTCGTATTGAGCGCTCGTAAGCTGCGGGCAAAACTTTCAGACTTAGCATGATTTTGGAAGCCTCCCATAGGACTCAATGGCACCCTGCAGCTCCAACCCGGCCCAAGGAAAGTCTCCCATAGGGCTCAATGGCACTCTGCAGCTCCAACCTGGCCCAAGGGAAGTCTCCCATAGGGCTCAATGGCACTCTGCAGCTCCAACCTGGCCCAAGGAAAGTCTCCCATAGGACTCAATGGCACTCTGCAGCTCCAACCTGGCCCAAGGGAAGTCTCCCATAGGGCTCAATGGCACTCTGCAGCTCCAACCTGGCCCAAGGAAAGTCTCCCATAGGGCTCAATGGCACTCTGCAGCTCCAACCTGGCCCAAGGGAAGTCTCCCATAGGGCTCAATGGCACTCTGCAGCTCCAACCTGGCCCAAGGAAAGTCTCCCATAGGGCTCAATGGCACTCTGCAGCTCCAACCTGGCCCAAGGGAAGTCTCCCATAGGGCTCAATGGCACTCTGCAGCTCCAACCTGGCCCAAGGAAAGTCTCCCATAGGGCTCAATGGCACTCTGCAGCTCCAACCTGGCCCAAGGGAAGTCTCCCATAGGGCTCAATGGCACTCTGCAGCTTCAACCCGGCCCAAGGAAAGTCTCCCATAGGGCTCAATGGCACTCTGCAGCTCCAACCTGGCCCAAGGAAAGTCTCCCATAGGGCTCAATGGCACTCTGCAGCTCCAACCCGGCCCAAGGAAAGTCTCCCATAGGGCTCAATGGCACTCTGCAGCTCCAACCTGGCCCAAGGAAAGTTTCCCATAGGGCTCAATGGCACTCTGCAGCCCCAACCCGGCCCAAGGAAAGTCTCCCATAGGGCTCAATGGCACTCTGCAGCTCCAACCCGGCCCAAGGAAAGCCTCCCATAGGGATCAATGGCACTCTGCAGCTCCAACCCGGCCCAAGGAAAGTCTCCCATAGGGCTCAATGGCACTCTGCAGCTCCAACCCGGCCCAAGGAAAGTCTCCCATAGGGCTCAATGGCACTCTGCAGCTTCAACCCGGCCCAAGGAAAGTCTCCCATAGGGCTCAATGGCACTCTGCAGCTCCAACCCGGCCCAAGGAAAGTCTCCCATAGGGCTCAATGGCACTCTGCAGCTCCAACCTGGCCCAAGGAAAGTCTCCCATAGGGCTCAATGGCACTCTGCAGCCCCAACCCGGCCCAAGGAAAGTCTCCCATAGGGCTCAATGGCACTCTGCAGCTCCAACCTGGCCCAAGGAAAGTCTCCCATAGGGCTCAATGGCACTCTGCAGCTCCAACCTGGCCCAAGGGAAGTCTCCCATAGGGCTCAATGGCACTCTGCAGCTCCAACCTGGCCCAAGGAAAGTCTCCCATAGGGCTCAATGGCACTCTGCAGCTCCAACCTGGCCCAAGGAAAGTCTCCCATAGGGCTCAATGGCACTCTGCAGCTTCAACCCGGCCCAAGGAAAGTCTCCCATAGGGCTCAATGGCACTCTGCAGCTCCAACCTGGCCCAAGGAAAGTCTCCCATAGGGCTCAATGGCACTCTGCAGCTCCAACCCGGCCCAAGGAAAGTCTCCCATAGGGCTCAATGGCACTCTGCAGCTCCAACCTGGCCCAAGGAAAGTTTCCCATAGGGCTCAATGGCACTCTGCAGCCCCAACCCGGCCCAAGGAAAGTCTCCCATAGGGCTCAATGGCACTCTGCAGCTCCAACCCGGCCCAAGGAAAGCCTCCCATAGGGATCAATGGCACTCTGCAGCTCCAACCCGGCCCAAGGAAAGTCTCCCATAGGGCTCAATGGCACTCTGCAGCTCCAACCCGGCCCAAGGAAAGTCTCCCATAGGGCTCAATGGCACTCTGCAGCTTCAACCCGGCCCAAGGAAAGTCTCCCATAGGGCTCAATGGCACTCTGCAGCTCCAACCCGGCCCAAGGAAAGTCTCCCATAGGGCTCAATGGCACTCTGCAGCTCCAACCTGGCCCAAGGAAAGTCTCCCATAGGGCTCAATGGCACTCTGCAGCCCCAACCCGGCCCAAGGAAAGTCTCCCATAGGGCTCAATGGCACTCTGCAGCCCCAACCCGGCCCAAGGAAAGTCTCCCATAGGGCTCAATGGCACTCTGCAGCCCCAACCCGGCCCAAGGAAAGTCTCCCATAGGGCTCAATGGCACTCTGCAGCTCCAACCCGGCCCAAGGAAAGTCTCCCATAGGGCTCAATGGCACTCTGCAGCTCCAACCCGGCTCAAGGAAAGTCTCCCATAGGGCTCAATGGCACTCTGCAGCTCCAACCCGGCCCAAGGAAAGTCTCCCATAGGGCTCAATGGCACTCTGCAGCTCCAACCCGGCCCAAGGAAAGTCTCCCATAGGGCTCAATGGCACTCTGCAGCTCCAACCCGGCCCAAGGAAAGTCTCCCATAGGGCTCAATGGCACTCTGCAGCTCCAACCCGGCCCAAGGAAAGTCTCCCATAGGGCTCAATGGCACTCTGCAGCTCCAACCCGGCCCAAGGAAAGTCTCCCATAGGGCTCAATGGCACTCTGCAGCTCCAACCCTGCCCAAGGAGAGTCTCCCTTAGGGCTCAATGGCACTCTGCAGCTCCAACCCGGCCCAAGGAAAGTCTCCCATAGGGCTCAATGGCACTCTGCAGCTTCAACCTGGCCCAAGAAAAGTCACCATAATGAAGCTTGAATGAATCCGAAACTTTCGTACTCGGCGCGAAAGCTTGTCGCTACGAAAAAGTCGCAACATTTTGCAAAACATTCGTAATGGCTACGAAAAAGTCGCGACAATTTCCGAAAAAATCCAAAATACCGATCATTACGAAAAAAACGCATTCGGACGCCTTCGGACCGTTCGTGGATTAGTAAATCAGCCCCTATGAGTCAGATTCCTGCTGATTGGCTCAGATCCACATTCCTAAGGAGTGTATGGAGCATATATACGCTCCATACGCTCAAAAATACCCCTACCTGTGCCTGTACCCGAATGAATTGAATACACACAGGTGCAGGCACATGTAGCCGATATTCGCCAAAAATGTGATTTGATACCGGCTACATGTGCCTGCACCCATGCGTATTCCATTCATTCAGGCGCAGGCACAAGGTAGGCCAAATTTACAGTAGCAGGGTGTATTCTTGGCAAGCATTTTTCAGCTTGCGAGAATCTGCCCCGCAAAATCTCACCATTTAGTTCTCATTCAAAAAGCACTTCCCTCAGTGGTTGTGAACTTCACCTAGTGGCAGATTAGGCTAATGCCACACGGGCATGTTCTCAGCAATCCGAAAAATGCTTGCCAAGAATACACCCTCTATACGCTCAAAAATGCCCCTACCTGTGCCTATGAATGGAATACGCTTGGGTGCAGGCACATGTAGCCGACATCAATGAAAAAATGCAAGACTTCACATTTTTGGCGGATATCGGCTACATGTGCCTGCACCCAAGCATATTCCATTCATTCGGGTGCAGGTACAGGTAGGGGCATTTTTGAGTGTATTCTCAGCAAGCGTTTTTTGGCTTGCCATAAATACGTTCTATACCAGGGGTGGGCAAACTTTTTGGCTCAGGGGCCACATTCAGGGCCACCATCAGAAATCACGGGGCCCCTCACACCAAAACTTTCTGGGCCCCCCTCCTCCCACGCCCCCCAATGGCCCCTTACATCAGTACATAGGATACACAGACATTGGTAGGGCCCCCTATAACATTGGTAGCCAGGGCCCCCTATAACATTGGTAGCCAGGGCCCCCCTAAAAAATTGGTAGCCAGGGCCCCCCAGCATCCTCCAGTTCCCCCCCACCCACAGCGTCCTCCAGCTCCCACCAGAGTCCTTCCCAGCATCCTTCAGCTCCCACCCACCCAAGCATCCTAAGGCTCCCACCAGAATCCTCCAGCTCTCCCCCCCCCAGTCCTTGCCAGCATCCTCCAGATCCCACCTTCCCCCCCAAGTATCCTCCGGCTCCCCCCCAGCTCCCACCAGAATCCTCCAGCTCCCCTCCAGAGTCCTTCCCAGCATCCTCCAGCTCCCACCCAGACTCCTTCCCAGCATCCTCCAGCTCCCACCCAGACTCCTTCCCAGCATCCTCCAGCTCCCACCCAGACTCCTTCCCAGCATACTTCAGCTCCCACCCAGACTCCTTCCCAGCATACTTCAGCTCCCCCCCAAGTATCCTCTGGCTCCCCCCTCTTCCTATGTGCCCCAGCTACCCCCAGCATCCTCCTGCGGCTCCCCCCCAAGTAGCCTCCAGCTCCACCCCCAGTGGCTTCCTCCAGCTCCCCCATGACTTTCTCCGGCTCCCCTCAGCTCCCCCGCGAGTTTCTCCGGCTCCCCTCAGCTCCCCCCGCCTCACAGCGAATTCCTCCGGCTCCCCTCAGCTTTCCCACCCCTCCACCAACTTCTTGCAGCCTCAGCGACTTCCTCCGTCTGCGTCCTGTTGACGGCTCTACGCTGCATCTGAACATTTGATAAGGTTGCGCGCCGTGCGTATGGACGCACGGGGCGCAACCTATCAAATTTCCCGCTGGCCACCAATGAAGCAATGGCAGGGCCACATTGACTGACAGACAGGCCGGGCCAGCATTATGCCGTTTCCGCTCGTCAGTCCGCAGACGCCAAGTCTCGCGTGATAAGACTAGCGGAGTCGGCGGGCCAGATTAATAAGACCAATGGGCCGGACGTGGCCCGCGGCCCGTAGTTTGCCCACGCCTGCTCTATACACTCCATGTGGCATTAGCCCTAGCCTTAAAAAATCTGATGCTAGTTGCAAAGTCCATAATGAAGGAAAATATAATTCTATGCAATTTTGCAATATACAAGAAACATTTTCAATGTTTTTTCTTAACATAACTGCTGTTATAATCAGCACCTGTTTGACTATTTCTATTGACTGTGCTGCTTGTTCTGACTCCAGAAGCAATGTACCAAAAGCCAGCTGATTAACAGATCTAGATCAGAATTGACTTCTGTAACATTATTACAGGGGTTAGACCCAGGGAACGTAAAGTGATAAATAGAACTTACAATAACGAATCACATGAACACTCCTAATAAACACTAGGGGGCACATTTACTAACCCACGAACGGGCCGAATGCGTCCGATTGCGTTTTTTTCGTAATGATCGGTATTTTGCGATTTTTTCGGAAAATTGTCGCGACTTTTTCGTTACTAATACGATTTGTGCGAAAAAACGCGAGTTTTTCGTAGCCATTCCGAAAGTTGCGCAAAATCTGGCGATTTTTCGTAGCGTTAAAACTTGCGCAAAAAGTTGCGATTTTTTCGTAGCGTTAAAACTTGCGCGAAACGTCACACCTTTTAAGTTTTAACGCTACGAAAAAGGCGCAACTTTTCGCGCAAGTTTTAACGCTACGAAAAAAATCGCCAGATTTTGCGCAACTTTCGGAATGGCTACGAAAAACTCGCGTTTTTTCGCGCGAATCGTATCGGTAACGAAAAAGTCGCGACAATTTCCGAAAAGTCGTAAAGACGCCGAAAAAATCGCAAAAAAAACCCGAAAAAGTCGCAAAATGTTCGTTTTCAAATCGGAATTTTTCCAATTCGGTTCAGATTCGTGTCTTAGTAAATGTGCCCCTAGGAATCCCATCATCTTCATGAAATCAGTTTTTGGGTGCAGATCCCCTTTAAACAATACACAGTCAAGGATCACAGCCTACTGAGGCAGAATTCAGAGAACCCTCCTGCAGGTACCCCAGGAGAATTTAGGGTTCGCCCACAAAAATGAACCCACCCTTCCACAGAATGTAAGGAAAAGAACACCCTAATCTCATCCTGTGCAGAAACAGCTCCCACTTACCTCCCGTTCGCAGACATAACTGTTGCTAAGCGACGCTATCAACTTCCGGGAGAGTGTCGCTTTGGTGGAGCGTACCAATAGTGCAGGGTGAGATGGGGGTGGGCTGACAGTGAAACGGAGATATGATTGTGCGCTACAGCTATGGATCAGGATTTGGTATGGAATGGAACTAAACAGGTTCGTATAAATATGGGAATCTGCAGAATGTACATGGGTGTTGAGTATAATGCTCTCCTCACCCCTACTGTGGGGAGTGGTTATGTCCCATGGGACTTATTTTGACGCCCTCTTGGGTACGCTGTGTATGTATGACAGGCTATGTTCGCTGACAGTAGGCAGATTCCGGTGCCGGTTATGTTGTTGTGAGTGGGCCTCAGTAAGCCATAGCTGGTGATATAGGCGTGGGAATGCAGTGAATTCATAGTACGAAATCTTAGTATACAGCCTCCTGGTGTTTTGGTTAGACTGGTAATTCCGGGCGGGGAATGCCGGCGCTTAAGGGGTTACACGGATGCGCCCCGCCCAGCTCTCTGGCTCCAGTACACGTTTGGCTCAGAGGGGATGGGACAGTGAGCCGTGTGGCTGCCCGGGGAGAGAAGTTGGGAGCGCTGCACAAAGGGCACATGAGCTGGAGGCAGGTAGGAGACGGATAGAGGGGATTCCCGTTAAGTGACTGCTTGTTATCATGTAGCCATGCTGGGCTGCTGTCATGTGTAAGCTCTCTGGGCGTGGGAAACTATAAATCTCAGCTCCCACTGCAACATTAGTGGGAGACATGATTTCCCATATGGGAGCTGCCTGTACTGCGCACCCACTGACATATAGGCGCAATTGGCAAGTCGGTAGCCCGACTCCTTTATATTTCCCAGCCCTGTAGTCTGTGCCAGCAGGGGGTGTCCCAGCTGCGGCCCTCCGCAAATCTTACATCTTCCTCATCACCGGGGGTTCCTAAGGGCAACCCTCATTGGCTTAGGCTGCTGCAATGGTAGGTTGCACTTAGCTATAAGGCTTTAGCAAGGACATGTTCCCTTTACCCTTTGTCTGCCGGATTCCTTAACTCTATGTCTACTGAATGAGGAGCTCCTGCTAGGTTACTGGAAGGGCATATTCTTCTATTCACTGGCTGCAAGAGTGGGACATTTCCCTTAACCCTTTATCTGCTAGAAGAGTAAGTCCCTTAACCCTTTCCTGATGGAAGAGCAGCTAAATGCACATGTTCTCTTGAGTACTGGAAGGGTAACTATTTGGCTGATAGATGGGTAGGTTCCTGTAACTATTTGGCTGATAGATGGGTAGGTTACTGTAACTATTTGGCTGATAGGTAGGTTCCTGTTGACTCCTTTTCTCCTTGAGAGGTACATTTCCCTTGCTAATGAAAGGGCAAGTTTCTTTTACATCTCTGCTAAATGTGCAATTTTGCTAAACCCATGGTCTATTAAAAGAGCAGGTTCCTGTTACAATGGCTGCTAGTAGGTTTCCTTGATTCCCTTATGCCTGATGGAAGAGCCGGTTGTGTTACAGCAATGTGACCTCAGAATACTGACACAAACCTGTCTTGGTAAGAATTTCCTCCTGTACCCCTAGGCTTGGCCCCAGGAAAGCTGCTTTTTGTCTTGCCCAGTTTCTGTATAAGATCTGTAATTCTGCACCCAGGTTGGTTTTCATGAGGCTACTTGCTACACCCAGTTTATGCCTGCTTTTAGCTTTGCCACCTCGCCCTGCTTAATGTATAAAGATCCACTACATCACATATGTGAAGAATAATGACCATTTAGGAAAAGAGGTCATCTGAGGTCTCACTGACACTGAGCTACTAGTAGCAGCTACTTTTTCAAGGCTACTAAACGCCAGAAAATACCCTGCCATAGACAATACTGAGAATTGCCTCTGCTAAAACACACATAGCAACAGTTATCAGTAAATGATCAGCATTGTCTATTTTAGTAGCCGTGACAAGTAGCTGCTACTAGTACCTCTGTGTGTCTTCACCCTAATATTGATGCGTGCTGCTGGATAAAGTAAATGAGGCATGTTTTTAAGCAACTGCAAGTAGCCTGTGTGGCCGTAGCATTATAGGACTGTGCTCCTCTATTAAATATACAGCATTTGTCTGATGCACCATCTCATGTTTCCATCTACCAAAGTCATGTCTGTGACCTATAGAGCTGGTTCTGTGATTGGGCTGGTAGTAGAAGCCTTTCCCCTAATCATATAAAGTTGCATTTAGCTTTTCTTCATGAAATAATCAGTTTAGCTTCCAGTGGATGTACACTCTGCCTGCTTCTTGTGTTACTAATCATTATTATTGTTATTAACACATTTATAAAGTGGTAACATAATGTTTGTTACAGTAAACAAATGTATACATTGAACATACAGCTTACAAACAAAAATGAATAGTGACTATGAATAAGGTATACAACAGGTAGAGAGGGCCCTGTCCAAAAGAGCTTACAATCTTATTTATAGTGGGGGTTTTCTGTTACTAGATGATATTCAGTACCATGGTGGTAATGTAAAATCCACTGTCATTGTCTTTTGTAAGAAGCGTTTGATTTCATTAAAGAGTCTTCCTCTTGAAAACTACTGAAAATGAAACTTCTTCAATGGTTTTAACATTGTTTTTAAATGTTATTGCTGTTAAAACCAGTATTTCTCTCACTGTTTATCATCACTGTACATGTGGTTCTGACTGCTAAACAATGTAGCAGAACAAAGTTGACTTAAGGTTTGGCTTATTACACACATTTTTTAATGCAATTAGAAAGGCATGCTAAACACACAAATTTATTTTATTATGTATTTTTCTCCCCTCCAAATGTGACCCTCAATGCTTAACTTTATAAATAAATGATGACAACATTTTCTTTCCTTATGCAGAACTATATAGTCTATAAACACCATTGTTACTACAAAATGATGTATTGTAGTATTTAATAAGTAGCAGTAAATCTGCCTTAGTGTTCCGTTTATCTGCACTGGATACCTTGCCAGGGGCTTTAGTCAGACATTGCTGGGAGAGAGCCAGAGGAATCCAAACATGTGATAGCCACATGGGAAGGAAACCGCAGATCCTGCTGTACAGACATTCTCAATAAGAAGTAGGAGGTCACTTCTTCCTTATGTAGAGGTCAGGCTCCAGGGCTAACAAGGGAAGTATTAATCATCTTCACCAGGAGAAAATTCACTGCATTTCTTTTGCAATAGTTCACTTGGTACATGGTAAACTTGGAAGTTATACCAGAATAAAAGTCACACTTTAGTAAAAATGTCCCTAAAAGTTAGTTGAACTACATCATGAAGCTGATGGCACTATGTTCATAGACAGGTATGGGATCCCTAATCCGGAAACCCATCATCCAGAAAGTTCTGAATTACGTAAAGGCCATCTCCCATAGACTCCACTATAAGCAAATAATTTTAGTTTTTAAAAATGATTTCCTTTTTCTCTGTAATAATAAAACAGTACCTGTACTTGATCCCAACTAAGATATAATTAATCCTTGTTGGAGCCAAAACAATCCTATTGGGTTTATTCAATATTTAAATTATTTTTAGCAGACTTGTTATGGAGATCTAAATTACAGAAAGATCTTTACCCGGAAAACCCCAGGTCTGAGCATTCTGGATAACAGGTCCCATACCTGTACTGTAATAACTTATGCCCCCAGCTCCCATTAGCAGGAACACAGTTTTGGCACATGGTTTTGTGAATAGTCTGGGTATATTAGTAATAGTACAGGTATAGAATCAGTTATCCAGAAACCTCTGAATTACAGGTATCTCACATAGACTCTATTTTAATCAAATAAATAAAATTTTTAAAAATGATGGGATCTGGTACCAGAAAGTTCCAAATTATGGAAAGGCCATCTCCCATAGACTCCATTATAGGCAAATAATTTTAATTTTTTAAAAATGATTTCCTTTTTTCTGTAATAATAAAACAGTACCTTGTACCTGATCCCAACTAAGATATAATTACCCCTTATTGGGGGCAGAACAGTCCTATTGGGTTTATTTAATGGTTAAATGATTCCCTTTTCTCTGTAATAATAAAACAGTACCTGTACTTGATCCCAACTAAGATATAATTACCCCTTATTGGGGCAGAACAGCCCTATTGGGTTTATTTAATGGTTAAATTATTCCCTTTTCTCTGTAATAATAAAACAGTACCTGTACTTGATCCCAACTAAGATATAATTAATCCTTATTGGATGCAAAACAATCCTATTGGGTTTAATTAATGTTTTATTGATTTTTTAGTAGACTTAAGGTATTGAGATCCAAATTGCGGAAAGACCCCTTATCCGGAATACCCTTGGTCCCGAGCATTCTGGATAATGGGTCCTATACCTGTATTTGTATTGATACTGCGGCATGATCAGACCAGTAGATGCTGTCAATGGAGGCTGATTTCAGCCATTGTAAGTTATATAGAAAAATATAATCTAGTCTAGCATAGCAGTTTTGGGGGGGGGGGGGGGGGGGATAATGGGAGAATTGTTTTGTTGTGGGATTCATAAATCTCCATGTATCTATGAGTCTCAGTGATTGGATGATTTGTAGTCCTTTTTTGAGTTTGGGGTATGGAATAGTTGAGTAACCCTTAGATGTGTCTTGGGTTAATGTCTCCTCCTATTATTAATATCCCTTCTCCAAACTCTTTAATTTTATGGGCAATTTGGCTAAGGGTTTTTGTTTGGTAAATATATACTCCCAATTGTGCATAATGTATGGTAGAGAAGACCTTTAATAAGTATGAATCTTCCCTCCTTGTCAGTTAGGGTTTCTATTAATTGAAAGTCTATATTTTTACGGAGTGCGACTGCCACTCCTTTGGTTTTCTGGTTTGGGTTGTTGCTATAAAACCATTTGGAGTATATTCCCAGTTTTCCCATGGGGTGGAAGTCACCTTTAAAATGAGTTTCTTGTGTCAGTAATATATCTCCCTGTTTTCTATGCATTAAGCTGGCCATACACGCACCGATAATATAATATTCGGTGCGTGTATGGTATGTCGGCGAGTCGACCTTCATCGCAGGAAGCTGCTGATATCGGCCGACTCGCCGATCGGACCAGTTTGAAAATTTTGATCGGGCGCCGTGGAAGGCGCCTGACCAAAATCTCTCTTCAGTGCTGAATCGGCAGAAGGAGGTAGAAAATCCTATTGTTTCTACCTCCTTACCTGCCGATTCAGCCCTGAATGGTGTGTGGCGGATCGTCAGATCGCCACATGTATCGCCAGCTTTAGGGTTACCAACTGTCTTCTCTTTTCTGGGATGTTTAGCCCATTAACATTTAATGATATGACCTTTAACTTACACATATTAGTAGAAAAATATACGTAATTCTGACATTTTTCAATACCAGGCCCAGGCGACCGCATCTAAGTAACATAGTTAACATCAAACCGCTTGTAACTAAAACCAAAAACAGTGTGTAAAGGTCCCCATACACGGGCCGATAGTAGCTGCCGATATGGGTCCCTTGGACCGATTCGGCAGCTAATCGGCCCATGTATGGGCACTCCCGACAGGCCTGCCCGACCGAGATCTGGCCTGAAATCGTCCAGATCTCGATCGGGCAGGTTAGAAAATCTGGTCGGATCGGGGACCACATCGGCTGGTTGATGCGGTGCCCGAACCGACTTTGCCATTGCCCATTGTTGTAATTCGATCGTTTTCCATCTACGGAGCATTGGATTGATAGTGGAAATCCCCATCTGAATAAAAGCTTTTTTTCCTTTAGCTTGTCTTTTAACGGCTTCAATAATCTCCGTTGCTGGAG
This sequence comes from Xenopus tropicalis, assembly GCF_000004195.4. NCBI lineage: Eukaryota > Metazoa > Chordata > Amphibia > Anura > Pipidae > Xenopus > Xenopus tropicalis. Next base: position 32,811,447 of record NC_030686.2, read on the forward strand.
TGTGTACCAGGACAAGTCCTGAAGTATGGTTATATCAGCGTTGTTGTGTTTGATTAAACGTAGTTGCCTGGCTTTTATTAAAATCTCCTCTTTTATTGCAAAACTCGAAAGGCAACAAATAACATCCCGGGGCCTTTCTGTAGGGGGTCCCCTCGGTTTTAGAGCCCTGTGTATACGCTCAATTCCAATCACTGAGTCTGTGGGCTGTTGCAGTACCCAGTTAAATATTGCCACAATTGTAGGTTTCAGCTCTGGGGAATCTCCAACCTCCGGTAAGCCCCTTATTCTAAGGTTGTTTCTCCTCCCTCTATTATCGAGATCATCCATCCGCCGTAATAAGGACTGGATTGTTTTAGTATGTACGGTATTTACCTCAATGAGGGAGTCGATTGAGTTTTCTATCCCTTCGTTTTGGCCTCTGCGGTTCTCACATGTAGCGCCGCGATTTCTGTTTTTATATCTGCCATCTCTTCCTTCAGGGTACCGTATATACTCGAGTATAAGCCGAGTTTTCCAGCACTCAAAATGTGCTAAAAAAGGAATCCTCGGCTTATACTCGAGTATATACGGTAGTTTTTATTAGTTTCGCTAAGTCCATGAGATCGCTTTTGGTAGGTAGTGTTTGTAGATAGCTTATAGCACTGCGGTGTGAAGCTGCGGAGTCCCCATCTGAGTCCTCGGATGGTTCCGCTGCTTGTGTAGGCCTCATGTCGTCACTTCTAGAAGCGTTCTCCTCTTCTGGAGCCACAAGGAACTTTTTCATTAGACGCTGGGACTCGGTCATTTTGTGGGTCCTCGGGTCTTCTTTTAGGAGATCTTTTAATTTATTGTGCTTTGCCATTCTAGCTGTTATTATCGGTTCACTACTGTAGGAGCACTCGCGGAGCTAAGAGTTAGGCAGCCATCTTGCTCGGCGGTTAACCAAGCCCCCCGGAAAATCCCTTTCTTATCACTGGCAATAAGAAGCCAATTGATAGGTGAGCGGAGCTACAGCGCAGGGTCAATGGGAATTCCAAGCCAAAATCAGCAAGTGCATTTTATGGCCATTTCTGGAAATCTGATAAGGATACATGGAAATAATCATAGAACAGAAGAATCTACACTGGGGAGCTGATAGGGGAGTAATGGAGATATTTTCTGAGCAGTATAAGAGGCCCCAGCTGGTATATAATACAGGAGATATCCTCTGAGCGCTGTTACCCCCTGCTGGTATATGGTATAGGAGATTAACCCTACTTCTATGCATTATCAGTAACCCTTCAGCCAGTATAGAGTTCAGCCCCCCCAGCCCAATAAATAGTGACTGTCTGGGGCACCTTACAGCCCCCCCCCAGCCCAATAAATAGTGACTGTCTGTGGCACCTTACAGCCCCCCTGGCATTCCCAGTACCCAGAGGCACAAACAGCCCCCCCCAGCCCAATAAATAGTGACTGTCTGATGCACATTACAGCCCCCCTGGCATTCACAATACCCAGAGGCACAAAAAGCCCCCCCAGCCCAATAAATAGTGACTGTCTGTGGCACCTTACAGCCCCCCTGGCATTCCCAGTACCCAGAGGCACAAACAGCCCCCCCAGCCCAATAAATAGTGACTGTCTGTGGCACCTTACAGCCCCCCTGGCATTCCCAGTACCCAGAGGCACAAACAGCCCCCCAGCCCAATAAATAGTGACTGTCTGTGGCACCTTACAGCCCCCCTGGCATTCCCAGGGTGTGAAATGGAGACTGGGTGAAACCAAGCAAAACAGCAGAGCTTACAATTGATCTGACAGTTACACTGAGCTTCGCTCCATTTTGAAAATGGCGGGAAAAATATCCTTTAAAAGACAGTCTTTCTTTCCCCAAAAATGGGAAAATGGCGGTTGAGTTGGAATTTAGGCGGATTTCTGTGAGAAAGTGTTTTCCCACCACTTTTACTGCAAAAAAGGCCTCTCTCCCCTCTGTGACTCCCCCCCCCAGAGAATGTTGCTAAATGGAGGATTCATTCCCCCCTACTATAACAGCCCCCCTAGTTATATAGGGCTTGGGGCAAGCAGCAGGCTCTAACCCTGAGTGTTTCAGGCAGTCGGTTAGGATACACCAACCGCCAATATGCAGAAGACAAGATTACGAAGAACCATGTTACAAGTGGGAGGAGGAAGGATAGCGAAGTGCTAGGGAGCCGGCCTTACATCGCCAGGTCTGGAGTTCGATTCCCGCCTGGGAGCCCGTCCATCAAATTGGAATTGGGTCTCAAAGCTGATGCTGAAGAAATGTAGAAGAGATGTAGCAGAAATGGCATCACAATTGAGCCCAATAGATGGAAGCAGAGGCACCAGGGAGAAGAAGGGAATTGAACTTGAAGGACCATTGGTGTGTGAGGCCCCACCCAGGCCACAGGCGCGTCCTGGCCTCCCCCTTTTGTATTTTCAAGGGCAGCTCATGATTTATGATGCCAGCTATTAAATTGTCCCTGTCACAGTGTCTATGGCAGCTGGAAGCAACTGTCACAGGAAAAATCCCTTTCTTTTTTGTATTTTTTTTTTTATTATTTTCAAAAAAGATAGTAAAGCTTTACAATATACATTTATAGCCTTTTACATTGGTTTAAGCATTTTTTCTTCCATGCGGCAAACTTCATTGACCGTATTTCACCATTCCTCAATTGTTGGCGGGTTAGTACTTCTCCAATGTTTAGGAATTAAGGAGCGAGCTGCTATCAGCATTTGGAGGAGGAGGCTATGTTTAGAATATTTTTCCCCCTGGGGCGGGTGTAATAGGATGATTAAGGTTGGAGATAAGTTAAATCGGTTACCAGTGATCTCCTGACATTTTTGACTAAACTCATCCCAAAATGGTTTTATTTTTTGACATTCAAACCAAATATGTGATAGTGTCCCTGACTTTTCCTCACATCTCCAGCACAAATCTTTAGGTATTAAGTTCATTTTATATAGTTTCTCCGGGGTCCTGTACCATCTTGCCAAAAGTTTGTACAGGTATCGGACCCCTTATCCGGAAACCCGTTATCCAGAAAGCTCCGAATTACGGAAAGCCTGTCTCCCATAGACTCCATTTTAATCACATAATTCAGAATTTTTAAAACTGATTTTCGTTTTCTCTGTAGTAATAAAACAGTACCTTGTAATTAATCCCTACTAAGATATAATTACCCCTTATTGGGGCAGAACAGCCTATTGGGTTTATTTAATGGTTAAATGATTCCCTTTTCTCTGTAATAATAAAACAGTACCTGTACTTGATCCCAACTAAGATATAATTACCCCTTATTGGGGCAGAACAGCCCTATTGGGTTTATTCATGGTTAAATGATTCCCTTTTCTCTGTAATAATAAAACAGTACCTGTACTTGATCCCAACTAAGATATAATTACCCCTTATTGGGGCAGAACAGCCCTATTAGGGTTAATTAAAGTTTATTGATTTTTAGCAGACTTAAGCTATGGCGATCCAAATTATGGAAAGACCCCTTATCCGGAATACCCTTGGTCCCGAGCATTCTGGATAATGGGTCCTATACCTGTATGAGCTTTCTTGATATTTGTTGCTTATAGAGCATTTTGCTGTTGCTTTAAAGATTGTGTGCCATGTTTCTTCATCTAGATGGCATTGTAGTTCTTTTTCCCATGCTTTTGTGTATGTGGGCAGCTGATTGTATTTCGTTTCTAGTAATAATTTGTATAGACTTGAGATAGCATGGGGAGGCGACGCTTGAGTCTTTCAAGTTCTGATAGTTGTCTATTGGCTTTTGTCCACTGTTTGTTTGTCTGGAGTAGGTGGGATATCTGTATATCTCTCCATTTGTCCCTTATCGTCCAGTCTTGTTTATTCCTGTGGATAATAGATACAGTATTCTCTGATGGTAGTATATGTCGTAGTTGTAGTTGTTTCAGTCCAAAGGCTGTAGCCCAGTGGTCCCCAACCAGTTGCTTCCAGTGGCCTTAATGCAGGGGTTCATTTTTAAATTTCTGGTAAGGAGGCAAGTTTTGGTTGTATAATAACCAAGTATAATGCCAAACAGAGCCTTCTGTAGGCTGCCAGTCCACATAGGGGCTATAAAGTAGCCAATTATAGCTCTTATTGGCACCCCCAGGAACCTTCTTCGTACTTGTGTTGCTCCCCAACACTTTTTCCCTTTAAATGTGGCTCATGGGTATAAAAGGTTGGGGATCCCTACTGTAGCCATACCTGAATCTGTTGTACTTGGTACAAATTCAATACTTTGGCCCAAAGGTAGGAGTGGAGATGGGTAGGGTATTCATTTTAGTTTTGTATTTAATGTATTCCAAACAGTTGTGGATGTAGATATCAGTTTGTTAGACTTTATGTTTGGGTCTTTAGGTGATATTTTATTCCAGACCACATTGCTGATTGGTATATCCAGCCATGCTTCTTCCAGTTGTTTCCATTGGACTACTGACTGTAGGCGAGTATATTCTATTATTCTGGCCAAGATGCAGGCTTGATAGTAGGATATGAAGTCTGGTTGGCCCATGCCACCTGATAGTCTTGTTTTGTAGAGTGTGTTTTCTGGATTCTGGGTCTTGACCCTGACTGAAGTTGTTAATTATTTTATTTAATGCTTTGTAAAGGATCCCGGTAAGTCTATTGGGAGCGTTTGAAACAAATATAGTATCTTTGGTAGAATCGTCATTTTTACAATGTTTATCTTGCCGGTCCATGTAAAGTACTTTCCTGACCAGGTTTTGAGTAGAGATTCAATATTGTTAAGTATTGGTAGGTAGTTATAGCAGTATAGGTTGTGGAGATTTTGTAGGTATGTTTGTTCCCAAATATTTGATTTTTTCTGGTTTCCATTTAAAGGTGAAGTTCTGTTTTATTTGTAATTCCAGGTTTGTTGGGAGATGTACAGGGAGTGCCTCCGATTTGTCCATATTTATTTCTTAGTTTGAAAGAGAACCATATGTCCTGAGCTCATTAAGCAAGTTTGGCAAGGATATGTGAGGATTAGTGACCATGAACAGTAAAGGTCCCCATACACGGGGCGACTATAGCTGCCGATATGGCGTCCCTTGGACCGATTCGGCAGCTAATCGGCCCGTGTATGGCAGAACAGAGTTGCCTGGCCGACCGATATTTGGCCAGATCTCGATCGACCAGGTTAGAAAATCCGTCGGATCGGGGACCTCATCGGCTCGTTGATGTGGTCCCCGAACCGACTGCCCCATAACCACAAATGTAATCCGATCGTTTGGCCCCAGGGCTACCCAATATCGCCCACCCGTAGGTGGGGGATATCGGGTTGAAGATCCGCTCGCTTGGCGACATCACCAAGTGGGCAGATCTTATAGTGTCATGGGCACCTTTAGTCATCAGCGAATGCAGATATTTTGTATTCACCATTGTCTTATTTTTAGACCTGCTATATTAGGATTCTTTCGAATTGTTACCAGTAGGAACTCCCATGCAGAGTACGTATAATAGAGGGGATAATGGGCACCCCTGTCTAGTCCCGTTTCTTATTTGGAATGTGTCAGAGAGGATCCCATTTACCTTAATTTTGGCTGATGGTAATGAGTATAGTGACATAATTTTACCTTTGAACCATTTCCCCATGCCTAGACTTTCTAGTGCTATTTCAAGGACGGACCAATCGACCCTGTCAAAGGCCTTCTCTGCATCCGTGGAGAGGAGAAGAGAAGGCCTTTGTAATCTTTGTGCCCATACTATTAAGTTTATAGTTTTGTCATGGTGATAGTTGTAGATCACGGTTGTACAACCCACCTGATCTCTGTGATCCAAGTTTAAATTGCAACTTTATTGTATGTTAATTAAACACTGCCAAGTAAAACGTAATAGAGCAAAAGGTTTATAATTTTGATGTACCTGTTTTTTTTTCTCCACCTCTGCTTGCAGCCTCTCCATCTCTGCTTTCTGCACTGCACGTTTCATTACATTAATGTCCGAACGCACATCCCGATTCATATTCTCCATATAAAAAAGCCTCAGTGCTAAATTTTCTACCTCTGTCTGCATGGAGGATACTAGAAAAGAGAAGATTTCATGTACATCAAGTGACAATTCAACATCTACAGTTGGAAACTGGATCTGTACTGGTTCCTGCTAAAACTAACCATATTGTCATAGAAATTTTAGATGGTAAGCTACATTGCAGCAGTAGTGCTATATTAAAGGAGAAGGAAAGTTACAAATTTCAGGCTAGCTAGAATGTACCTAGTTGTCTCTGATGTACCTAGGTGTCATGTAATTTGGGTATGTCCTATGATGGTGTGGGGTGTTACATTATGCAGAAACTGTGCTGGCATTAACCAGTATATTGTCATTTAAACTATGTCTCTTGGGCATCACATAAAGCTTAAAGGAGAAGGAAAGGCAAAGTCACTGGGGGTGCCAAAATGTTAGGTGACTTTAATCGCTTACTTTGTACCTTGGGCTGGTGCCCCTGTTCGGAGAAAACAGCACCAGCCCGGGGTACCTGGAGCGCAGCGCTTCCTCCTTCCTGCTTCCCTTTCCGAAAATGCCAGCGGTCGGCACATGTGCAGTAGAGTGAAAAGCCGACTTTTCTGTTAAAGTTCCATTATTCACTCTACTGCGCATGCGCGCGCAGGGAACCAGGAAGGGGAAACGATTGCTGCTACCCGGGCTGGTGCTGTTCTCTCCGAACAGATTAAAATCACTTGGGGGTGCCTAACATTTTGCCTTTCTTTCTCCTTTAACATTATAATCTCCTGCTAGACTGTACTACCTACAATTATTTTAGTGATATAACGTGTGTCTTGTTTAATGGTGTGTCTCACCTCTACCTCCCCCCTAGCTCAACCTTTCTCAACTATTCTCTTCTTTCTCCTCTTACTCCTCTCCACCCTTCCTTTTCCCTTGGGTATTGCTCCCTTCACTGTAAAAGTTAAATAAAATCTTTAAAAAAAGAAATAAAAATAATGGTTCACAATCACAATACTCAGACTGTTTAACAGTGCAAAATAGTATATATTTATCTAGCCAGATGGCCAGTAACTAGAATTTAGATATGTGACCTTTAAGTTCTGAAAACCTTTCAGAGAAGTATGTCGTGTTAAACCTTTTCTTTATCTAGAAAGGTAAGCTTCATTACAGTTCCCCCTTGTGGTGCTACACATTGTCTCTGCGATGATCTGTTATTGTATAAGCTTTCATACAGCACAGTAGGTAGCTCACCTTTCTTGCGCTCTGTGTCTGTGATCTGATGGGTCTTCTTGTACAAATTCCTTATTGTTTCCAGCTCATCCTCTTTCTGACGGCGTTGGACAGAGACATGTGAATGTTTGTCATGCTGCTTTTCAAGTCCCATCTGCAGGCGAGCCAGTTCCTGCTGCACCCCATACAGAAACATGCCAAGATCCTCACGCTCTTTCTTATTATTCTTCATGGATTCAGTCTAAAAATACACAAAATAAATAATATAATAATTGTAATAATTGTAAGATAACTGTTTCAAGGTCTATTGAACAGATGGGTGTTAACTTTGTTACCTCAATTCCTTGTTCTTTACTTACATTTCTAAAAGAAACAATGAGGTGAAGTTCTGCCCTGAAATGTTTGCAAGCCCCACGCTTGATGAAGGGCCGAGCACCCGAAACATTGCATTTACTAATAAACCATGCAGTGGGTTAACTCGCTTGAAATTGCTCTTTTGTGCTGGTTTGACATTTTGCTGACCTGATAGCAAGGTGGCTGATCCTCTGAACAAGGACTAGGTGTATTTTAAAGGAGAGGTAGTGGGTGTGTCGGTGCAACTGCACTTCTAGAAAGACCATAAGCTAACTATACATTATGAAACTTGGTTTACAGATATAGTTTATAATTTCAGTCTTTACTTTCTTCTACTCCTTCTAAGCTCCTTTCCTATCCCCTAGATTGAGAGATGAAATACCCTTATACCTAAACCCTAAATTCCACTTAAAAGTTTCATTACCCTTATAACTGCTCAATTAATTCCACGAGATTAATTTAATATCCTAGGTCTGCAACTCCCTCAACTAAACTAGAGAAAGTCAGTAACCCCTATATCCCCTCCAACTCCCTATTGAAAGCCAATAACCCATACTGGGAGTATACTCCACTAGCGATCCTCAAACCTATGCTCTCTGCTCTTCTAGCAACATTCTGTAGCCTCATTTCTGCACTGTACTTTTCCTCTTAGGGAACAGTATTCTCATACTTGCACCCTAGAAAGATTTAGTATTCCTCCACCTTCAGACTGCAATGCATTCATACCTGCAACCCCCTAACCCCCTTAGTAAAATATTCTCTGCAACCACAACTCCCAAGGCAGTATTCTCATACCTGGACACCCTTAACACCTCCTAACTGCACCCCCAACTCCATTAAATATATTCAATATAGAATGCCAGAGTCCCATAAAGCCTTCATTTGAATTTGTGCATGAATTTGTGAATATCTCTGCTATAGATTCAGTGTTCCCATGCACGTACCATTTCACGCAACTCTAGGTCCAGACTCTTGATCTGTTTTGTTAAATAGGTCTTGAGAGCCGTCTGGAATCTTCCCATCAGAGGCTGTTGAAAAGAAAGTAAACAATTAAAATGTTTTCTGAGCCATATATATTCTCTATATAATATGTAATATCTTTGTTAACCGGTTTTTTATGATTATGGGAACATTATACTAGGTACATTTTAACCCATTATATCATTTTCTTCCTGATTAAATTAAGCCTAACTTACATACACCTGGGATTATTCGACTTAAAGGTAATACTGTATGATGGGCAAATTAAAAACACAGTTTTACACCATACAAAAAGCCTCTGGCAGACGACTGCCTATATTATATTTTAATAGTATTGCAAGATGCCTTGCAACACTCAGAGGCATATTTTTAAAATGAAAGTTGGCTCAATTGCCAGCACACTCAGAGCCCACTTTGTGTAGAAGTGATAACTTCCAACAAATGTACTACTGAGAGTAGCACAGCAGCAAAGAAATCTCTGCCAATTCTGATATTAGGTAACATACTGCCAGTTTTACTGTCTTCTTTTCATGTTTAAAGAATGCATTGACTACAAAGAACTATATAATTTAGTTAATAGCGAAAAGCTAGGGCAACTCATCCAAGTGAGGAGACTGGATTTTGGTTTTGCTCTTACATGGTCTGGGTCCAGGACAACCAGTTCTGATTCTTTATCATCATATTCTTTCTTTTCCTCTTCCTCTTCAGCTGTCTCCTCTTCCCCTACTGGGTCATCTGAATCTTGGTTATTTGCCTCATCATCAGTCTCTCCCATCTGCATGGCAAACTGATGAAAAGTGGAATAGGACGATGACCCCACCACTCCTGTTTCACCTGGGTAAACAAGGATGGAAAAGTTCCCAATGAAGAATACAATGGATACAGGTTGAAGGATTATGAGGCTCATGTGGCTGTATCTAGCTGCTTTTTTAATGTGTCTGACCTTTCTTGCTAAAAGTGGAAGTTTACAGTTAATACATTCTAATAAACAAGTTTATTTGATTAAAAGTGGCAAAGTTTGATGATACAGGTCTAATCACGTATAGCAGCCAATCAGCATGTAGCTTTTTTCTGGTGGTCACCTGTTTAAAAGCAAACGTCCTATAGGTTACTGCACCTGAGCAGACTTTATGCCTTTTTAGTTACATTGGTGGTACAGTTAGCCTTTATTAAGTGAAACTTCTCTACTAAATTTTTCAGAATTCATTGAGGTCTGGCATGGTGCCAAGAGACTAGCGAATTACTAATGTAGTCTGAAAACTATAGGCCTGTTAGTCTGACATCAGTGGTAGGAAAGCTTGTGGAAGGGGTTATTAGGGAACTTGAATACATTGCAAATACAATACTATAAGTTTATGCCATCATGACTTATGCGTAACAGATCTTGCCAGACTAATTTAGTTGCCTTTTATGAGGGGGTGAGCAGGAACCTCGATGCTGGGATGGCAGTGGATGTCATCTACCTGGACTTTGCTAAAGTATTTGATACAGTACCGTGCAGAAAGTTATTGCTAAAATTGAGCAATATTGGCCTAGAACATAATATTTGTAATTGGATAGAGAACTGGCTGAAGGATAGATTACAAAGAGTAGTGGTAAATGGTAATTGGGCCAGTGTGGTTAGTTGGGTACCCCAGGGGTCAGTTCTTGGGCCTTTGCTTTATAACTTGTTTATTAATGGCCTGGAGGCATAGAAAGTACTGTTTCTATTTTTCTGACAATATTAAATTGTGCAAAATTATAAGTTGCAGGATGCTGCCACTTTGCAGAGCGATTTGACAATATTGGAAAACTGGGCAGCAAAATGAAAATGAGGTTCAATGTTAAAACGTTCAAAGTTATGCACTTTGGTAGAAATAATATAAATGCAAGTTATACACTAAATGTTAGTGAGTTGGGGGGATCCTTAATGGAGAAGGATCTGGGTTTTTTTGTAGATAACAAGTTGTCTAATTCCAGGGAGTGTCATTCTGTGGCTACTAAAGCAAATAAAGTGCTGTCTTGTATAAAAGGGCATTGACTCAAGGGATGAAAGATCATTTTGCCCCTTTATAGGTCCCTGGTAAGGCCTCACCTTGAGTATGGGGGGCAGTTTTGGGCTCCAGTCCTTAAGAAGGAAATTGATGAGCTGGAGAGAGTGCAGAGACGTGCAACTAAACTGGTAAAGGGGATGGAAGGGTTAAACTATGAGGTTAGACTGTCGAGGTTGGGGTTGTTTTCTCTGGAAAAAAAGGCGCTTGCGAGGGGACATGATTACTCTGTACAAGTACATTAGAGGGGATTATAGGCAGATGGGGATGTTCTTTTTTTCCCATAAAAATGACCAGAGCACCAGAGGCCCCCCCTTTAGAGTAGGGAGGAAGGGAGTTTTCATTTGAAGCAGCGTAGGTGGTTCTTCACGGTGAGGGCAGTGATATTGGGGAATGCCCTTCCCAGTGATGTTGTGATGGAAGATTCTGTTAATGTTTGTCTGTGCTGGTTTCACTTGGAAGGGTTGAACTTGATGGACTCTTTTTTCAACCTTATCCATTTATGTAACTAAATTATCAGACATCATTTTCTGCTTAAAATACTACCTAGTTGTCAGGGTCACTGACCCCATCAACCAATTCCATTTTTATGTTATTTTGCAAAATGTTATTTTTAAGGGGTAGTATCCATTCAGGGGCAGTTTTCTGTAATTGCCTGGTTGATGGGTTTAGTGTCAGTCCTTACAAACAGGCCTACATAGTTCTTGACTGCAAAAGACACTACACTTGCTACAAAGGCATGCCTAAATAAATGTAAAAATGTGGGAAAAATTATAGGACAATAACAACTTTCTATATTTCTGCATCCAAATGTCCAAAATATTCCCTCATACCTGATTCTTCAAGTTGCTCCATATCCTGAGACAGGGCTGACCTCTGGGTAATGTCACCAAAGTAGTTAGGGACCGCACTGTGACTGCTGGTAATCATTGCTTCATCTGTGTCAGAAGCTTTTGGTGAAAGAGGTTGTTCTCCTTCTGCAACAGATATGTCTTCACTTGCAGCCTGTTAAGAAGAATGGACTTCTGTTAACAAAACAGTCACAATGAAGGGTGAATGGGGAGTGTCTCATTATATACTTTGCAAAGCCCAAACAGGGAACGTCTTTTTACTTCTGTGTACTTCCACTGAACGCCAGTGCCCCCTGCCCATGTTTTTCTGATGAATAGTGCACAAATGCAGCAACTGATGAAATAAATGTTTGGATTATATTTCATTTTGAAATTTTACTTGGGCTAGCCATATTCTTATTTTTCCGCCATGTGACTTGTGCTCTGATAAATTTCAGTCACACTTTACTGCTGCGCTGCAAGTTAGAGTGATGCTACCCCCCTCCTTTCGCCCCCCAACAGCAGATCAGCAGAACAAGTAGAAAGCTCCTTGACACCTGCATTGCTAAAAATGCCTCCATGCCCCACCTCGTAGTAGATTTGAGAATAACACCAAGTCCAACCATGACTCCTCCAGTCACATTAAGTAGGAGAAACAATAACTTATCTGAAAGCAAATGTATGGTGAAGTACTGGCTCTTTCTGATAGCACAAGATCAGGCACAGTGACCTGAGATGGCGCCTACACACCAATATTTCTAAAAACTAAAAAGTATATGTTTATTGGTTCAAGTATAAAAATTTAAATTGCGGCGGCGCGATTAAGTTTATCAGAGCACAGGTCACATGGCTGTGGCACCCTGGGAAATGAAGAATATGGCTAGCCCCATGTGAAATTTCAAAATTAAATACAGTATAAAAAAATCTGCGTTTTTGAAAAACAGATTACAATACAGAATTCTGCTGGAGAAATTCTAACTGATGCGTCTCCCGTGACAGTATTCCTTAAATATCTGCAGCTCTGTATATAAACCTGAGCCTACTTACCGCATTATTTGTGGCCTGTGGCTTCTCTTCTGTATCAGGGACATCTTCTGCTCCAGATCTAGGGCTATGGAACATCAGTACACAATATTTTATTTTTCTTTCCATTATTATAGCATATTAATTCCATATCTATAATAAACAGTCAGCATTTATAAGCAATTGTAAGATAAACAAAAAAAGGAGCTATTTAGTTTCCAAATTGATGTAATGAAACCCCTCCCCCAAATCCCTTTGTTTTGGAGGAGGGGTCCAAGTGCTGAAATAAATTGTTTTTATAGTGCTAATTCTTGTCTATTTTTTTCGGGACTATTAGTTGCCATCAGATACAAGGTATTGTGTTATTATTAAAGAGAAAAACCCAGCGGTTGCCATGTAACTTGTAATATTAAATAGTAGATTTCACTTGGTCTGGCCTGGGATCCAAAATAGGCCCTGGCATTTCAAGTACACAGAGGCCCAACAAGCTCCCCCATCAGCCCAATAAATAGTGACTGTCTATGGGATCTTACAGCAGCCCCTCTGTCATTTGCAAGAACCCACATATTGCCATTGGTATAGAGTATTTGGCACCACGTGGGGGTCTTATTGACTTTTATGTATTTTTATTCATAGGTATGAAAGCACCTGTCATTTCTCCTACAGTGTAAACCATCAAAAACAATTGTCAAAAAGTGCCATCTTGTGGCCAAGTAAAGCAATGGGAAGAATGCTGGAGACTTTTCTAAAGAGTCTGTCAGACATGGTAGCTCACTAGAAAAACATTAATTGCTCGCTAAATCAATACTTGTTTGGTATAAATCCTTTTATTTGTGAGTGTGGCAGTGCAAATATTCTCTACATTAAAACCTTGCACTTCATACTGGAGAACTATGGTCATATTACAAGGAAAATTCTAAACAAAGTGTCTAATGTCTAAACAGGAGAATAACTTAAATGTAGGAATGAGTGAACTTTTATCGCCTGGTCCTGTTTCCCCAGCGAAACTCAAAGATTTGCCAGTGCAAATATATACACAAATCTGTTCTGGAATTTCAGAAAAAATGGGAAAAAATGCAGAGAAAAGCCATTGTGATTATTATGTGCCCCTTGACTTCTACATACCTCCAAACATTTGAAAAGTGCAAAGAGGGACAAAAAGAAATGTTCTGACCACGACCATTTTTGCAACCACATCCCCTAAATACCACTCCCATTTTACACAATTTGAAAGTTTATTCAAGTTTGAACAAATTTCTGGGGGTTTTGGGGTCTTTTTTATGTGTTATTACAGTTTTGCTAAAAAAAAGGTGAAATTGCCCTTTAAGCTGAAAGTCTCAGATTAGCTTATTAGTTACAATTGTATCTAAGTGCAGGTATAGGCTGTTACGTTTTCTGGGCTCTCTGTCAAAAGCTTATTTTTCAATTAAGTTTGAGAAACATTGTATCTTTTTCCGGGACTGTGGGCTAAGCTGTTAAAATTGAGACTGCCCTCCTGGGCCTTCTTTGTCTTTCTAAGGAGCTGTCCAAGCAGCCTGTTTGTAGGGTTGCCAACTTTTTATTGGCTCCTTAAAGGCTGATGATGTGGAAACAGGGAGCCGACCCAGGGGGGGTGGATAGGTGACATAAGGCAGTGTTTTTCAACCTTTTTTGGGCAAAGGCACACTTGTTTCATGAAAAAAATCACGAGGCACACCACCATTAGAAAATGTTAAAAAATTTAACTCTGTGCCCAGCAGCAGTGCCCCCCTAGTACACTGGTGCCAAGAGCAGTGCCCCCCTAGTACATTGGTGCCCAGCAGCAGTGCCCCCCTAGTACATTGGTGCCAAGAGCAGTGCCCCCCTAGTACATTGGTGCCCAGCAGCAGTGCCCCCAGTACATTGGTGCCAAGAGCCAGCCCCCCTAGTACATTGGTGCCCAGCAGCAGTGCCCCCATAAGTCAGTGTGCCCCGTGGCCCCCCCTAATACATTGGTGCCCAGCAGCATTTTACTTCTGCTCTTCGGCGGCTTCAGCAGCATCTTCCCCTCACGCGCGCCGCCTCTGCACTTCTGCCTGCACGCGACCGCACACAGGCCCTTTTATAACGTTGCGCCCCGTGCGTACTGACGTCACCCGTACACACGGGGCGCAACCAATGACAGGGCCCGGATTTTATTAAAGGTAAAAATTGCGGCCCTGCCTACGGCACACCAGGCAACATCTCACACTAGTGTGCCGCGGAACAGTGGTTGAAAAACGCTGACATAAGGGACAACGGAGACAGGATTATGACATTGGTGGCCAAAGCAGTCAGAGAATGGTGGGAGGCACTGTTAGAGGTGATGAGCGGGATGGAGGGGGTACAGAGTGGTGGGAGGGATTGGGACAGATAGGAGGTGGACCAGAAGCAAAACAACCAGGGATTACACTATGCACGGCCAATATTTAGTAACTAATTGGCAACAGGGGGCCTTTTGCACTATGAAGAACAGTTGTAGCATAGTGGAAAGGACTATGAAGATTTCCATTCATCCAGGTCACGGTATATCTAGTATAAATAAATCTAAAGCAACTGGACTTGTTAAGTAATCATTGAAGACGTTTCACTACTCATCTGAGCAGCTTCTTCAGTTGTGGAAGCTGCTTGGATGAGTTGTGAAACGTCTTCAATGATTACTTAACAAGTCCAGTTGCTTTAGCTTTATTTATACTAGATATAATGGAAAGGAGCTTCTCTAACAAGGTAGGGCAATGTATATGCTACTGCCGAGCTACAAAGGCTTTAACTCCGATGTCATTAAAACTTTCCATTGACTCCAGTGCATTTTGGCCAAATTATGCCATTTTGCTAATTTTTTCCCATGGTTTCACACATTTTTTGGCAAAGCAGGCTAGTTTCACTCACCACTATTCACCTGATGTGAACTGTATACCTCTAAATATAAAATAAATAGCAATGCATGACTTGTTCCTGCAAATGTTTGAGGTTAATATATATCATTTGAACAGAAAGAAGAGATTTGGTTGAATACCAAACAAAATATTACTCATTTTCGCCAGGCAGCAGCAGCTACAAGGGCAAACAAAGTTTTGAGCTGTATTAAAAGGGGCATAGATTTGTTGGAGGAGGGGGTTAATCTTCCCCATCTAGCATATGCCGTGCAGTTTTGGTCTCCAGTGCTCAATCGGGACATTATTGAATTAGAGAGGGTACAGAGAAGGGCAACTAAGCTTAAGGCGTGATATGATAACTATGTATAAATATATAAGGGGAGTCAGGAAGGAATCTGTTCCCCCTCTGTGCCAAATTGGAGAGGTTTCAGTAGGGTTTTTTTTTGCCTTTCTCTGGATCAACTTGCAGTTAGGCATAAAAGGTTGAACTTCATGGACATGTGTCTTTTTTCAACCTAACTTACTGTGTTACTATTGCTGATTAGCTGCTAAGCAACACTGCACCAAGGCAAAACCCCGCTCCCTCTTGCACCACCTTGTATGCAAAGTTGCAGTTAATGTTGAAGTGCAGGCAGAATAATGAGAACAGTGTGTTAGTAATTACTTTAAAATCACAGGCAGCACGAGACCATTATTGCACACTGTTTCAATTTGCCACCCTGGGAGGCTGCTGATCGTGCAATGTCCATAACATTGTTTATTTACCAGCATACCTATCCTCATTAATAAGCATCTGTCTGCATACTGGCTATGTGCCATTTACCTTAGCTATCATTACCCAGTCAGTTAATGATGGGCTCCAGCTCTGGATATAAAAAGCAACAGTTTTGTTATCTGAGAAATGCATGGTCTCATATTTTCTGTTCATAGTTCATAAATGAGTCAGCAGTGTATATTCTGTATATTCTGTGATTAAAGGAGAAGGAAAGGCTAATAAATAGTTAATCCCAACCTGCAGGCATACCTTCAGTTCTCTTAATAGTGCCCTTAAGTCTCCCCATATTTCACCTGTTTAGAGGATCAGAAGGCAAACAGGAAGAAAAAACACTGAGCTGTGTAAAGAAAGTTCCCATAATGCCTCACTCCTGCACAGACATGCAGACCAAGTGAACATGCTCAGTTAGTAAGACTATGGGGCTGATTTACTAACCCACGAATCCGAATTGGAAAAATTCTGATTGGAAAACGAACATTTTGCGACTTTTTCGTATTTTTTGCGATTTTTTTTGTCGCCGTTACGACTTTTCGTAAATTGACGCGAATTTTTCGTAACCATTACGACTTGCACGAAAAGTTGCGACTTTTTCGTGGCCGTTACGATTTGCTCGTATCTTGTTGCGACTTTTTCGTATTGAGCGCTCGTAAGCTGCGGGCAAAACTTTCAGACTTAGCATGATTTTGGAAGCCTCCCATAGGACTCAATGGCACTCTGCAGCTCCAACCTGGCCCAAGGGAAGTCTCCCATAGGGCTCAATGGCACTCTGCAGCTCCAACCTGGCCCAAGGAAAGTCTCCCATAGGGCTCAATGGCACTCTGCAGCTCCAACCTGGCCCAAGGGAAGTCTCCCATAGGGCTCAATGGCACTCTGCAGCTCCAACCTGGCCCAAGGAAAGTCTCCCATAGGGCTCAATGGCACTCTGCAGCTCCAACCTGGCCCAAGGGAAGTCTCCCATAGGGCTCAATGGCACTCTGCAGCTCCAACCTGGCCCAAGGAAAGTCTCCCATAGGGCTCAATGGCACTCTGCAGCTCCAACCTGGCCCAAGGGAAGTCTCCCATAGGGCTCAATGGCACTCTGCAGCTTCAACCCGGCCCAAGGAAAGTCTCCCATAGGGCTCAATGGCACTCTGCAGCTCCAACCTGGCCCAAGGAAAGTCTCCCATAGGGCTCAATGGCACTCTGCAGCTCCAACCCGGCCCAAGGAAAGTCTCCCATAGGGCTCAATGGCACTCTGCAGCTCCAACCTGGCCCAAGGAAAGTTTCCCATAGGGCTCAATGGCACTCTGCAGCCCCAACCCGGCCCAAGGAAAGTCTCCCATAGGGCTCAATGGCACTCTGCAGCCCCAACCCGGCCCAAGGAAAGTCTCCCATAGGGCTCAATGGCACTCTGCAGCTCCAACCCGGCCCAAGGAAAGCCTCCCATAGGGATCAATGGCACTCTGCAGCTCCAACCCGGCCCAAGGAAAGTCTCCCATAGGGCTCAATGGCACTCTGCAGCTCCAACCCGGCCCAAGGAAAGTCTCCCATAGGGCTCAATGGCACTCTGCAGCTTCAACCCGGCCCAAGGAAAGTCTCCCATAGGGCTCAATGGCACTCTGCAGCTCCAACCCGGCCCAAGGAAAGTCTCCCATAGGGCTCAATGGCACTCTGCAGCTCCAACCTGGCCCAAGGAAAGTCTCCCATAGGGCTCAATGGCACTCTGCAGCCCCAACCCGGCCCAAGGAAAGTCTCCCATAGGGCTCAATGGCACTCTGCAGCCCCAACCCGGCCCAAGGAAAGTCTCCCATAGGGCTCAATGGCACTCTGCAGCCCCAACCCGGCCCAAGGAAAGTCTCCCATAGGGCTCAATGGCACTCTGCAGCTCCAACCCGGCCCAAGGAAAGTCTCCCATAGGGCTCAATGGCACTCTGCAGCTCCAACCCGGCTCAAGGAAAGTCTCCCATAGGGCTCAATGGCACTCTGCAGCTCCAACCCGGCCCAAGGAAAGTCTCCCATAGGGCTCAATGGCACTCTGCAGCTCCAACCCGGCCCAAGGAAAGTCTCCCATAGGGCTCAATGGCACTCTGCAGCTCCAACCCGGCCCAAGGAAAGTCTCCCATAGGGCTCAATGGCACTCTGCAGCTCCAACCCGGCCCAAGGAAAGTCTCCCATAGGGCTCAATGGCACTCTGCAGCTCCAACCCGGCCCAAGGAAAGTCTCCCATAGGGCTCAATGGCACTCTGCAGCTCCAACCCTGCCCAAGGAGAGTCTCCCTTAGGGCTCAATGGCACTCTGCAGCTCCAACCCGGCCCAAGGAAAGTCTCCCATAGGGCTCAATGGCACTCTGCAGCTTCAACCTGGCCCAAGAAAAGTCACCATAATGAAGCTTGAATGAATCCGAAACTTTCGTACTCGGCGCGAAAGCTTGTCGCTACGAAAAAGTCGCAACATTTTGCAAAACATTCGTAATGGCTACGAAAAAGTCGCGACAATTTCCGAAAAAATCCAAAATACCGATCATTACGAAAAAAACGCATTCGGACGCCTTCGGACCGTTCGTGGATTAGTAAATCAGCCCCTATGAGTCAGATTCCTGCTGATTGGCTCAGATCCACATTCCTAAGGAGTGTATGGAGCATATATACGCTCCATACGCTCAAAAATACCCCTACCTGTGCCTGTACCCGAATGAATTGAATACACACAGGTGCAGGCACATGTAGCCGATATTCGCCAAAAATGTGATTTGATACCGGCTACATGTGCCTGCACCCATGCGTATTCCATTCATTCAGGCGCAGGCACAAGGTAGGCCAAATTTACAGTAGCAGGGTGTATTCTTGGCAAGCATTTTTCAGCTTGCGAGAATCTGCCCCGCAAAATCTCACCATTTAGTTCTCATTCAAAAAGCACTTCCCTCAGTGGTTGTGAACTTCACCTAGTGGCAGATTAGGCTAATGCCACACGGGCATGTTCTCAGCAATCCGAAAAATGCTTGCCAAGAATACACCCTCTATACGCTCAAAAATGCCCCTACCTGTGCCTATGAATGGAATACGCTTGGGTGCAGGCACATGTAGCCGACATCAATGAAAAAATGCAAGACTTCACATTTTTGGCGGATATCGGCTACATGTGCCTGCACCCAAGCATATTCCATTCATTCGGGTGCAGGTACAGGTAGGGGCATTTTTGAGTGTATTCTCAGCAAGCGTTTTTTGGCTTGCCATAAATACGTTCTATACCAGGGGTGGGCAAACTTTTTGGCTCAGGGGCCACATTCAGGGCCACCATCAGAAATCACGGGGCCCCTCACACCAAAACTTTCTGGGCCCCCCTCCTCCCACGCCCCCCAATGGCCCCTTACATCAGTACATAGGATACACAGACATTGGTAGGGCCCCCTATAACATTGGTAGCCAGGGCCCCCTATAACATTGGTAGCCAGGGCCCCCCTAAAAATTGGTAGCCAGGGCCCCCCAGCATCCTCCAGTTCCCCCCCACCCACAGCGTCCTCCAGCTCCCACCAGAGTCCTTCCCAGCATCCTTCAGCTCCCACCCACCCAAGCATCCTAAGGCTCCCACCAGAATCCTCCAGCTCTCCCCCCCCAGTCCTTGCCAGCATCCTCCAGATCCCACCTTCCCCCCCAAGTATCCTCCGGCTCCCCCCCAGCTCCCACCAGAATCCTCCAGCTCCCCTCCAGAGTCCTTCCCAGCATCCTCCAGCTCCCACCCAGACTCCTTCCCAGCATCCTCCAGCTCCCACCCAGACTCCTTCCCAGCATCCTCCAGCTCCCACCCAGACTCCTTCCCAGCATACTTCAGCTCCCACCCAGACTCCTTCCCAGCATACTTCAGCTCCCCCCCAAGTATCCTCTGGCTCCCCCCTCTTCCTATGTGCCCCAGCTACCCCCAGCATCCTCCTGCGGCTCCCCCCCAAGTAGCCTCCAGCTCCACCCCCAGTGGCTTCCTCCAGCTCCCCCATGACTTTCTCCGGCTCCCCTCAGCTCCCCCGCGAGTTTCTCCGGCTCCCCTCAGCTCCCCCCGCCTCACAGCGAATTCCTCCGGCTCCCCTCAGCTTTCCCACCCCTCCACCAACTTCTTGCAGCCTCAGCGACTTCCTCCGTCTGCGTCCTGTTGACGGCTCTACGCTGCATCTGAACATTTGATAAGGTTGCGCGCCGTGCGTATGGACGCACGGGGCGCAACCTATCAAATTTCCCGCTGGCCACCAATGAAGCAATGGCAGGGCCACATTGACTGACAGACAGGCCGGGCCAGCATTATGCCGTTTCCGCTCGTCAGTCCGCAGACGCCAAGTCTCGCGTGATAAGACTAGCGGAGTCGGCGGGCCAGATTAATAAGACCAATGGGCCGGACGTGGCCCGCGGCCCGTAGTTTGCCCACGCCTGCTCTATACACTCCATGTGGCATTAGCCCTAGCCTTAAAAAATCTGATGCTAGTTGCAAAGTCCATAATGAAGGAAAATATAATTCTATGCAATTTTGCAATATACAAGAAACATTTTCAATGTTTTTTCTTAACATAACTGCTGTTATAATCAGCACCTGTTTGACTATTTCTATTGACTGTGCTGCTTGTTCTGACTCCAGAAGCAATGTACCAAAAGCCAGCTGATTAACAGATCTAGATCAGAATTGACTTCTGTAACATTATTACAGGGGTTAGACCCAGGGAACGTAAAGTGATAAATAGAACTTACAATAACGAATCACATGAACACTCCTAATAAACACTAGGGGGCACATTTACTAACCCACGAACGGGCCGAATGCGTCCGATTGCGTTTTTTTCGTAATGATCGGTATTTTGCGATTTTTTCGGAAAATTGTCGCGACTTTTTCGTTACTAATACGATTTGTGCGAAAAAACGCGAGTTTTTCGTAGCCATTCCGAAAGTTGCGCAAAATCTGGCGATTTTTCGTAGCGTTAAAACTTGCGCGAAACGTCACACCTTTTAAGTTTTAACGCTACGAAAAAGGCGCAACTTTTCGCGCAAGTTTTAACGCTACGAAAAAAATCGCCAGATTTTGCGCAACTTTCGGAATGGCTACGAAAAACTCGCGTTTTTTCGCGCGAATCGTATCGGTAACGAAAAAGTCGCGACAATTTCCGAAAAGTCGTAAAGACGCCGAAAAAATCGCAAAAAAAACCCGAAAAAGTCGCAAAATGTTCGTTTTCAAATCGGAATTTTTCCAATTCGGTTCAGATTCGTGTCTTAGTAAATGTGCCCCTAGGAATCCCATCATCTTCATGAAATCAGTTTTTGGGTGCAGATCCCCTTTAAACAATACACAGTCAAGGATCACAGCCTACTGAGGCAGAATTCAGAGAACCCTCCTGCAGGTACCCCAGGAGAATTTAGGGTTCGCCCACAAAAATGAACCCACCCTTCCACAGAATGTAAGGAAAAGAACACCCTAATCTCATCCTGTGCAGAAACAGCTCCCACTTACCTCCCGTTCGCAGACATAACTGTTGCTAAGCGACGCTATCAACTTCCGGGAGAGTGTCGCTTTGGTGGAGCGTACCAATAGTGCAGGGTGAGATGGGGGTGGGCTGACAGTGAAACGGAGATATGATTGTGCGCTACAGCTATGGATCAGGATTTGGTATGGAATGGAACTAAACAGGTTCGTATAAATATGGGAATCTGCAGAATGTACATGGGTGTTGAGTATAATGCTCTCCTCACCCCTACTGTGGGGAGTGGTTATGTCCCATGGGACTTATTTTGACGCCCTCTTGGGTACGCTGTGTATGTATGACAGGCTATGTTCGCTGACAGTAGGCAGATTCCGGTGCCGGTTATGTTGTTGTGAGTGGGCCTCAGTAAGCCATAGCTGGTGATATAGGCGTGGGAATGCAGTGAATTCATAGTACGAAATCTTAGTATACAGCCTCCTGGTGTTTTGGTTAGACTGGTAATTCCGGGCGGGGAATGCCGGCGCTTAAGGGGTTACACGGATGCGCCCCGCCCAGCTCTCTGGCTCCAGTACACGTTTGGCTCAGAGGGGATGGGACAGTGAGCCGTGTGGCTGCCCGGGGAGAGAAGTTGGGAGCGCTGCACAAAGGGCACATGAGCTGGAGGCAGGTAGGAGACGGATAGAGGGGATTCCCGTTAAGTGACTGCTTGTTATCATGTAGCCATGCTGGGCTGCTGTCATGTGTAAGCTCTCTGGGCGTGGGAAACTATAAATCTCAGCTCCCACTGCAACATTAGTGGGAGACATGATTTCCCATATGGGAGCTGCCTGTACTGCGCACCCACTGACATATAGGCGCAATTGGCAAGTCGGTAGCCCGACTCCTTTATATTTCCCAGCCCTGTAGTCTGTGCCAGCAGGGGGTGTCCCAGCTGCGGCCCTCCGCAAATCTTACATCTTCCTCATCACCGGGGGTTCCTAAGGGCAACCCTCATTGGCTTAGGCTGCTGCAATGGTAGGTTGCACTTAGCTATAAGGCTTTAGCAAGGACATGTTCCCTTTACCCTTTGTCTGCCGGATTCCTTAACTCTATGTCTACTGAATGAGGAGCTCCTGCTAGGTTACTGGAAGGGCATATTCTTCTATTCACTGGCTGCAAGAGTGGGACATTTCCCTTAACCCTTTATCTGCTAGAAGAGTAAGTCCCTTAACCCTTTCCTGATGGAAGAGCAGCTAAATGCACATGTTCTCTTGAGTACTGGAAGGGTAACTATTTGGCTGATAGATGGGTAGGTTCCTGTAACTATTTGGCTGATAGATGGGTAGGTTACTGTAACTATTTGGCTGATAGGTAGGTTCCTGTTGACTCCTTTTCTCCTTGAGAGGTACATTTCCCTTGCTAATGAAAGGGCAAGTTTCTTTTACATCTCTGCTAAATGTGCAATTTTGCTAAACCCATGGTCTATTAAAAGAGCAGGTTCCTGTTACAATGGCTGCTAGTAGGTTTCCTTGATTCCCTTATGCCTGATGGAAGAGCCGGTTGTGTTACAGCAATGTGACCTCAGAATACTGACACAAACCTGTCTTGGTAAGAATTTCCTCCTGTACCCCTAGGCTTGGCCCCAGGAAAGCTGCTTTTTGTCTTGCCCAGTTTCTGTATAAGATCTGTAATTCTGCACCCAGGTTGGTTTTCATGAGGCTACTTGCTACACCCAGTTTATGCCTGCTTTTAGCTTTGCCACCTCGCCCTGCTTAATGTATAAAGATCCACTACATCACATATGTGAAGAATAATGACCATTTAGGAAAAGAGGTCATCTGAGGTCTCACTGACACTGAGCTACTAGTAGCAGCTACTTTTTCAAGGCTACTAAACGCCAGAAAATACCCTGCCATAGACAATACTGAGAATTGCCTCTGCTAAAACACACATAGCAACAGTTATCAGTAAATGATCAGCATTGTCTATTTTAGTAGCCGTGACAAGTAGCTGCTACTAGTACCTCTGTGTGTCTTCACCCTAATATTGATGCGTGCTGCTGGATAAAGTAAATGAGGCATGTTTTTAAGCAACTGCAAGTAGCCTGTGTGGCCGTAGCATTATAGGACTGTGCTCCTCTATTAAATATACAGCATTTGTCTGATGCACCATCTCATGTTTCCATCTACCAAAGTCATGTCTGTGACCTATAGAGCTGGTTCTGTGATTGGGCTGGTAGTAGAAGCCTTTCCCCTAATCATATAAAGTTGCATTTAGCTTTTCTTCATGAAATAATCAGTTTAGCTTCCAGTGGATGTACACTCTGCCTGCTTCTTGTGTTACTAATCATTATTATTGTTATTAACACATTTATAAAGTGGTAACATAATGTTTGTTACAGTAAACAAATGTATACATTGAACATACAGCTTACAAACAAAAATGAATAGTGACTATGAATAAGGTATACAACAGGTAGAGAGGGCCCTGTCCAAAAGAGCTTACAATCTTATTTATAGTGGGGGTTTTCTGTTACTAGATGATATTCAGTACCATGGTGGTAATGTAAAATCCACTGTCATTGTCTTTTGTAAGAAGCGTTTGATTTCATTAAAGAGTCTTCCTCTTGAAAACTACTGAAAATGAAACTTCTTCAATGGTTTTAACATTGTTTTTAAATGTTATTGCTGTTAGAACCAGTATTTCTCTCACTGTTTATCATCACTGTACATGTGGTTCTGACTGCTAAACAATGTAGCAGAACAAAGTTGACTTAAGGTTTGGCTTATTACACACATTTTTTAATGCAATTAGAAAGGCATGCTAAACACACAAATTTATTTTATTATGTATTTTTCTCCCCTCCAAATGTGACCCTCAATGCTTAACTTTATAAATAAATGATGACAACATTTTCTTTCCTTATGCAGAACTATATAGTCTATAAACACCATTGTTACTACAAAATGATGTATTGTAGTATTTAATAAGTAGCAGTAAATCTGCCTTAGTGTTCCGTTTATCTGCACTGGATACCTTGCCAGGGGCTTTAGTCAGACATTGCTGGGAGAGAGCCAGAGGAATCCAAACATGTGATAGCCACATGGGAAGGAAACCGCAGATCCTGCTGTACAGACATTCTCAATAAGAAGTAGGAGGTCACTTCTTCCTTATGTAGAGGTCAGGCTCCAGGGCTAACAAGGGAAGTATTAATCATCTTCACCAGGAGAAAATTCACTGCATTTCTTTTGCAATAGTTCACTTGGTACATGGTAAACTTGGAAGTTATACCAGAATAAAAGTCACACTTTAGTAAAAATGTCCCTAAAAGTTAGTTGAACTACATCATGAAGCTGATGGCACTATGTTCATAGACAGGTATGGGATCCCTAATCCGGAAACCCATCATCCAGAAAGTTCTGAATTACGTAAAGGCCATCTCCCATAGACTCCACTATAAGCAAATAATTTTAGTTTTTAAAAATGATTTCCTTTTTCTCTGTAATAATAAAACAGTACCTGTACTTGATCCCAACTAAGATATAATTAATCCTTGTTGGAGCCAAAACAATCCTATTGGGTTTATTCAATATTTAAATTATTTTTAGCAGACTTGTTATGGAGATCTAAATTACAGAAAGATCTTTACCCGGAAAACCCCAGGTCTGAGCATTCTGGATAACAGGTCCCATACCTGTACTGTAATAACTTATGCCCCCAGCTCCCATTAGCAGGAACACAGTTTTGGCACATGGTTTTGTGAATAGTCTGGGTATATTAGTAATAGTACAGGTATAGAATCAGTTATCCAGAAACCTCTGAATTACAGGTATCTCACATAGACTCTATTTTAATCAAATAAATAAAATTTTTAAAAATGATGGGATCTGGTACCAGAAAGTTCCAAATTATGGAAAGGCCATCTCCCATAGACTCCATTATAGGCAAATAATTTTAATTTTTTAAAAATGATTTCCTTTTTTCTGTAATAATAAAACAGTACCTTGTACCTGATCCCAACTAAGATATAATTACCCCTTATTGGGGGCAGAACAGTCCTATTGGGTTTATTTAATGGTTAAATGATTCCCTTTTCTCTGTAATAATAAAACAGTACCTGTACTTGATCCCAACTAAGATATAATTACCCCTTATTGGGGCAGAACAGCCCTATTGGGTTTATTTAATGGTTAAATAATTCCCTTTTCTCTGTAATAATAAAACAGTACCTGTACTTGATCCCAACTAAGATATAATTAATCCTTATTGGATGCAAAACAATCCTATTGGGTTTAATTAATGTTTTATTGATTTTTTAGTAGACTTAAGGTATTGAGATCCAAATTGCGGAAAGACCCCTTATCCGGAATACCCTTGGTCCCGAGCATTCTGGATAATGGGTCCTATACCTGTATTTGTATTGATACTGCGGCATGATCAGACCAGTAGATGCTGTCAATGGAGGCTGATTTCAGCCATTGTAAGTTATATAGAAAAATATAATCTAGTCTAGCATAGCAGTTTTGGGGGGGGGGGGGGGGGGGGGGATAATGGGAGAATTGTTTTGTTGTGGGATTCATAAATCTCCATGTATCTATGAGTCTCAGTGATTGGATGATTTGTAGTCCTTTTTTGAGTTTGGGGTATGGAATAGTTGAGTAACCCTTAGATGTGTCTTGGGTTAATGTCTCCTCCTATTATTAATATCCCTTCTCCAAACTCTTTAATTTTATGGGCAATTTGGCTAAGGGTTTTTGTTTGGTAAATATATACTCCCAATTGTGCATAATGTATGGTAGAGAAGACCTTTAATAAGTATGAATCTTCCCTCCTTGTCAGTTAGGGTTTCTATTAATTGAAAGTCTATATTTTTACGGAGTGCGACTGCCACTCCTTTGGTTTTCTGGTTTGGGTTGTTGCTATAAAACCATTTGGAGTATATTCCCAGTTTTCCCATGGGGTGGAAGTCACCTTTAAAATGAGTTTCTTGTGTCAGTAATATATCTCCCTGTTTTCTATGCATTAAGCTGGCCATACACGCACCGATAATATAATATTCGGTGCGTGTATGGTATGTCGGCGAGTCGACCTTCATCGCAGGAAGCTGCTGATATCGGCCGACTCGCCGATCGGACCAGTTTGAAAATTTTGATCGGGCGCCATGGAAGGCGCCTGACCAAAATCTCTCTTCAGTGCTGAATCGGCAGAAGGAGGTAGAAAATCCTATTGTTTCTACCTCCTTACCTGCCGATTCAGCCCTGAATGGTGTGTGGCGGATCGTCAGATCGCCACATGTATGGCCAGCTTTAGGGTTACCAACTGTCTTCTCTTTTCTGGGATGTTTAGCCCATTAACATTTAATGATATGACCTTTAACTTACACATATTAGTAGAAAAATATACGTAATTCTGACATTTTTCAATACCAGGCCCAGGCGACCGCATCTAAGTAACATAGTTAACATCAAACCGCTTGTAACTAAAACCAAAAACAGTGTGTAAAGGTCCCCATACACGGGCCGATAGTAGCTGCCGATATGGGTCCCTTGGACCGATTCGGCAGCTAATCGGCCCATGTATGGGCACTCCCGACAGGCCTGCCCGACCGAGATCTGGCCTGAAATCGTCCAGATCTCGATCGGGCAGGTTAGAAAATCTGGTAGGATCGGGGACCACATCGGCTGGTTGATGCGGTGCCCGAACCGACTTTGCCATTGCCCATTGTTGTAATTCGATCGTTTTCCATCTACGGAGCATTGGATTGATAGTGGAAATCCCCATCTGAATAAAAGCTTTTTTTCCTTTAGCTTGTCTTTTAACGGCTTCAATAATCTCCGTTGCTGGAGTGTGTACCAGGACAAGTCCTGAAGTATGGTTATATCAGCGTTGTTGTGTTTGATTAAACGTAGTTGCCTGGCTTTTATTAAAATCTCCTCTTTTATTGCAAAACTCGAAAGGCAACAAATAACATCCCGGGGCCTTTCTGTAGGGGGTCCCCTCGGTTTTAGAGCCCTGTGTATACGCTCAATTCCAATCACTGAGTCTGTGGGCTGTTGCAGTACCCAGTTAAATATTGCCACAATTGTAGGTTTCAGCTCTGGGGAATCTCCAACCTCCGGTAAGCCCCTTATTCTAAGGTTGTTTCTCCTCCCTCTATTATCGAGATCATCCATCCGCCGTAATAAGGACTGGATTGTTTTAGTATGTACGGTATTTATCTCAATGAGGGAGTCGATTGAGTTTTCTATCCCTTCGTTTTGGCCTCTGCGGTTCTCACATGTAGCGCCGCGATTTCTGTTTTTATATCTGCCATCTCTTCCTTCAGGGTACCGTATATACTCGAGTATAAGCCGAGTTTTCCAGCACTCAAAATGTGCTAAAAAAGGAATCCTCGGCTTATACTCGAGTATATACGGTAGTTTTTATTAGTTTCGCTAAGTCCATGAGATCGCTTTTGGTAGGTAGTGTTTGTAGATAGCTTATAGCACTGCGGTGTGAAGCTGCGGAGTCCCCATCTGAGTCCTCGGATGGTTCCGCTGCTTGTGTAGGCCTCATGTCGTCACTTCTAGAAGCGTTCTCCTCTTCTGGAGCCACAAGGAACTTTTTCATTAGACGCTGGGACTCGGTCATTTTGTGGGTCCTCGGGTCTTCTTTTAGGAGATCTTTTAATTTATTGTGCTTTGCCATTCTAGCTGTTATTATCGGTTCACTACTGTAGGAGCACTCGCGGAGCTAAGAGTTAGGCAGCCATCTTGCTCGGCGGTTAACCAAGCCCCCCGGAAAATCCCTTTCTTATCACTGGCAATAAGAAGCCAATTGATAGGTGAGCGGAGCTACAGCGCAGGGTCAATGGGAATTCCAAGCCAAAATCAGCAAGTGCATTTTATGGCCATTTCTGGAAATCTGATAAGGATACATGGAAATAATCATAGAACAGAAGAATCTACACTGGGGAGCTGATAGGGGAGTAATGGAGATATTTTCTGAGCAGTATAAGAGGCCCCAGCTGGTATATAATACAGGAGATATCCTCTGAGCGCTGTTACCCCCTGCTGGTATATGGTATAGGAGATTAACCCTACTTCTATGCATTATCAGTAACCCTTCAGCCAGTATAGAGTTCAGCCCCCCCAGCCCAATAAATAGTGACTGTCTGGGGCACCTTACAGCCCCCCCCCAGCCCAATAAATAGTGACTGTCTGTGGCACCTTACAGCCCCCCTGGCATTCCCAGTACCCAGAGGCACAAACAGCCCCCCCCAGCCCAATAAATAGTGACTGTCTGATGCACATTACAGCCCCCCTGGCATTCACAATACCCAGAGGCACAAAAAGCCCCCCCAGCCCAATAAATAGTGACTGTCTGTGGCACCTTACAGCCCCCCTGGCATTCCCAGTACCCAGAGGCACAAACAGCCCCCCCAGCCCAATAAATAGTGACTGTCTGTGGCACCTTACAGCCCCCCTGGCATTCCCAGTACCCAGAGGCACAAACAGCCCCCCAGCCCAATAAATAGTGACTGTCTGTGGCACCTTACAGCCCCCCTGGCATTCCCAGGGTGTGAAATGGAGACTGGGTGAAACCAAGCAAAACAGCAGAGCTTACAATTGATCTGACAGTTACACTGAGCTTCGCTCCATTTTGAAAATGGCGGGAAAAATATCCTTTAAAAGACAGTCTTTCTTTCCCCAAAAATGGGAAAATGGCGGTTGAGTTGGAATTTAGGCGGATTTCTGTGAGAAAGTGTTTTCCCACCACTTTTACTGCAAAAAAGGCCTCTCTCCCCTCTGTGACTCCCCCCCCCAGAGAATGTTGCTAAATGGAGGATTCATTCCCCCCTACTATAACAGCCCCCCTAGTTATATAGGGCTTGGGGCAAGCAGCAGGCTCTAACCCTGAGTGTTTCAGGCAGTCGGTTAGGATACACCAACCGCCAATATGCAGAAGACAAGATTACGAAGAACCATGTTACAAGTGGGAGGAGGAAGGATAGCGAAGTGCTAGGGAGCCGGCCTTACATCGCCAGGTCTGGAGTTCGATTCCCGCCTGGGAGCCCGTCCATCAAATTGGAATTGGGTCTCAAAGCTGATGCTGAAGAAATGTAGAAGAGATGTAGCAGAAATGGCATCACAATTGAGCCCAATAGATGGAAGCAGAGGCACCAGGGAGAAGAAGGGAATTGAACTTGAAGGACCATTGGTGTGTGAGGCCCCACCCAGGCCACAGGCGCGTCCTGGCCTCCCCCTTTTGTATTTTCAAGGGCAGCTCATGATTTATGATGCCAGCTATTAAATTGTCCCTGTCACAGTGTCTATGGCAGCTGGAAGCAACTGTCACAGGAAAAATCCCTTTCTTTTTTGTATTTTTTTTTTTATTATTTTCAAAAAAGATAGTAAAGCTTTACAATATACATTTATAGCCTTTTACATTGGTTTAAGCATTTTTTCTTCCATGCGGCAAACTTCATTGACCGTATTTCACCATTCCTCAGTTGTTGGCGGGTTAGTACTTCTCCAATGTTTAGGAATTAAGGAGCGAGCTGCTATCAGCATTTGGAGGAGGAGGCTATGTTTAGAATATTTTTCCCCCTGGGGCGGGTGTAATAGGATGATTAAGGTTGGAGATAAGTTAAATCGGTTACCAGTGATCTCCTGACATTTTTGACTAAACTCATCCCAAAATGGTTTTATTTTTTGACATTCAAACCAAATATGTGATAGTGTCCCTGACTTTTCCTCACATCTCCAGCACAAATCTTTAGGTATTAAGTTCATTTTATATAGTTTCTCCGGGGTCCTGTACCATCTTGCCAAAAGTTTGTACAGGTATCGGACCCCTTATCCGGAAACCCGTTATCCAGAAAGCTCCGAATTACGGAAAGCCTGTCTCCCATAGACTCCATTTTAATCACATAATTCAGAATTTTAAAACTGATTTTCGTTTTCTCTGTAGTAATAAAACAGTACCTTGTAATTAATCCCTACTAAGATATAATTACCCCTTATTGGGGCAGAACAGCCCTATTGGGTTTATTTAATGGTTAAATGATTCCCTTTTCTCTGTAATAATAAAACAGTACCTGTACTTGATCCCAACTAAGATATAATTACCCCTTATTGGGGCAGAACAGCCCTATTGGGTTTATTTCATGGTTAAATGATTCCCTTTTCTCTGTAATAATAAAACAGTACCTGTACTTGATCCCAACTAAGATATAATTACCCCTTATTGGGGCAGAACAGCCCTATTGGGTTTATTTCATGGTTAAATGATTCCCTTTTCTCTGTAATAATAAAACAGTACCTGTACTTGATCCCAACTAAGATATAATTACCCCTTATTGGGGGCAGAACAGCCCTATTAGGGTTAATTAAAGTTTTATTGATTTTTTAGCAGACTTAAGCTATGGCGATCCAAATTATGGAAAGACCCCTTATCCGGAATACCCTTGGTCCCGAGCATTCTGGATAATGGGTCCTATACCTGTATGAGCTTTCTTGATATTTGTTGCTTATAGAGCATTTTGCTGTTGCTTTAAAGATTGTGTGCCATGTTTCTTCTTCTAGATGGCATTGTAGTTCTTTTTCCCATGCTTTTGTGTATGTGGGCAGCTGATTGTATTTCGTTTCTAGTAATAATTTGTATAGACTTGAGATAGCATGGGGAGGCGACGCTTGAGTCTTTCAAGTTCTGATAGTTGTCTATTGGCTTTTGTCCACTGTTTGTTTGTCTGGAGTAGGTGGGATATCTGTATATCTCTCCATTTGTCCCTTATCGTCCAGTCTTGTTTATTCCTGTGGATAATAGATACAGTATTCTCTGATGGTAGTATATGTCGTAGTTGTAGTTGTTTCAGTCCAAAGGCTGTAGCCCAGTGGTCCCCAACCAGTTGCTTCCAGTGGCCTTAATGCAGGGGTTCATTTTTAAATTTCTGGTAAGGAGGCAAGTTTTGGTTGTATAATAACCAAGTATAATGCCAAACAGAGCCTTCTGTAGGCTGCCAGTCCACATAGGGGCTATAAAGTAGCCAATTATAGCTCTTATTGGCACCCCCAGGAACCTTCTTCGTACTTGTGTTGCTCCCCAACACTTTTTCCCTTTAAATGTGGCTCATGGGTATAAAAGGTTGGGGATCCCTACTGTAGCCATACCTGAATCTGTTGTACTTGGTACAAATTCAATACTTTGGCCCAAAGGTAGGAGTGGAGATGGGTAGGGTATTCATTTTAGTTTTGTATTTAATGTATTCCAAACAGTTGTGGATGTAGATATCAGTTTGTTAGACTTTATGTTTGGGTCTTTAGGTGATATTTTATTCCAGACCACATTGCTGATTGGTATATCCAGCCATGCTTCTTCCAGTTGTTTCCATTGGACTACTGACTGTAGGCGAGTATATTCTATTATTCTGGCCAAGATGCAGGCTTGATAGTAGGATATGAAGTCTGGTTGGCCCATGCCACCTGATAGTCTTGTTTTGTAGAGTGTGTTTTTCTTGATTCTGGGTCTTGACCCTGACTGAAGTTGTTAATTATTTTATTTAATGCTTTGTAAAAGGATCCCGGTAAGTCTATTGGGAGCGTTTGAAACAAATATAGTATCTTTGGTAGAATCGTCATTTTTACAATGTTTATCTTGCCGGTCCATATAAAGTACTTTCCTGACCAGGTTTTGAGTAGAGATTCAATATTGTTAAGTATTGGTAGGTAGTTATAGCAGTATAGGTTGTGGAGATTTGTAGGTATGTTTGTTCCCAAATATTTGATTTTTTCTGGTTTCCATTTAAAGGTGAAGTTCTGTTTTATTTGTAATTCCAGGTTTGTTGGGAGATGTACAGGGAGTGCCTCCGATTTGTCCATATTTATTTCTTAGTTTGAAAGAGAACCATATGTCCTGAGCTCATTAAGCAAGTTTGGCAAGGATATGTGAGGATTAGTGACCATGAACAGTAAAGGTCCCCATACACGGGGCGACTATAGCTGCCGATATGGGTCCCTTGGACCGATTCGGCAGCTAATCGGCCCGTGTATGGGCAGAACAGAGTTGCCTGGCCGACCGATATTTGGCCAGATCTCGATCGACCAGGTTAGAAAATCCGGTCGGATCGGGGACCTCATCGGCTCGTTGATGTGGTCCCCGAACCGACTGCCCCATAACCACAAATGTAATCCGATCGTTTGGCCCCAGGGCTACCCAATATCGCCCACCCGTAGGTGGGGATATCGGGTGAAGATCCGCTCGCTTGGCGACATCACCAAGTGGGCAGATCTTATAGTGTATGGGCACCTTTAGTCATCAGCGAATGCAGATATTTTGTATTCACATTGTCTTATTTTTAGACCTGCTATATTAGGATTCTTTCGAATTGTTACCAGTAGGAACTCCATGCAGAGTACGTATAATAGAGGGGATAATGGGCACCCCTGTCTAGTCCCGTTTCTTATTTGGAATGTGTCAGAGAGGATCCCATTTACCTTAATTTTGGCTGATGGTAATGAGTATAGTGACATAATTTTACCTTTGAACCATTTCCCCATGCCTAGACTTTCTAGTGCTATTTCAAGGACGGACCAATCGACCCTGTCAAAGGCCTTCTCTGCATCCGTGGAGAGGAGAAGAGAAGGCCTTTGTAATCTTTGTGCCCATACTATTAAGTTTATAGTTTTCATGGTGTTTTCTTTCCCTTCACGGCCTTGTACAAAGCCCACCTGATCTCTGTGTATCCAGGTTGGTAGAAGGGGCTGCAATATATATATACTGGGGTAATTTGTTTTTGTAAAATTTTATAGGATTTGGCTGAGTAGCCATCCGGGCCTGGGGCTTTTTGCAATTTTAAGAGCTTTATTGCTGCCTGGACTTCTTGTTCAGAAAAAGTAGAGTCCAGGGTCTGTAAAGTCTCATGGGGGATTCTGGGTAGGGCATTTTCGCTTAAATATTGTTTTATTTTGTTTTTATGGTTAGCTAGTTCTTGTGGACTTTGGTCCACTGAGATCTTATATAATTTTATATAGTACAGGTATAGGACCCATTATCCAAAATGCTCGGGACCAAGGGTATTCCGGATAAGGGGTCTTTCCGTAATTTGGATCTCAATACCTTAAGTCTACTAAAAAATCAATAAAACAGTAATTAAACCCAATAGGGCTGTTCTGCCCCCAATAAGGAGTAATTATATCTTAGTTGGGATCAAGTACAGGTACTGTTTTATTATTACAGAGAAAAGGGAATCATTTAACCATTAAATAAACCCAATAGGGCTGTTCTGCCCCAATAAGGGGTAATTATATCTTAGTTGGGATCAAGTACAGGTACTGTTTTATTATTACAGAGAAAAGGGAATCATTTAACCATTAAATAAACCCAATAGGGCTGTTCTGCCCCCAATAAGGGGTAATTATATCTTAGTTGGGATCAAGTACAAGGTACTGTTTTATTATTACAGAGAAAAGGGAATCATTTAACTATTAAATAATCCCAACAGGGCTTTTCTGCCCCAATAAGGGGTAATTATATCATAGTTGGGATCAATTAGAAGGTTCTGTTTTATTTCTACATAGAAAAAGGAAATCAGTTTTAAAATTCTGAATTATTTGATTAAAATGGAGTCTATGGGAGATGGGCATTCTGTAATTCGGAGCTTTCTGGATAACGGGTTTCCGGATAAGGGGTCCGATACCTGTACTGTCTAAATGCTTCGGCTATTTGTTGTGGGAAGACTTGGATTTTATCTCCTTGGTTTTTAATTTTGTGGATGTAGGAGTCCAAGTATTTCTGTTTTAGTGCATTTGCTAGAAGTTTCCCCGTTTTATTACCGTATTCATAGAATTTGTGTCTCAATCTGCTCATAGCATTTTTGGTTTGTGTATTCATTAGTGTTTTCAATTCTTGTCTTTTTCCATTTAATTTAGAGTTTCTATGTCTAGGGTTTGGGTATGTTTTTTTTCTAAATGATTAATTTGTTCTTTTAATTTGTTCATTGATTCATTCATGCTTTATCAGTATGCCTCTCGCTACACATTTTAGTCCCTGCCATTTAGCCAGATCAGAGGATTCATCAGATTGTATAAAATTAATATACTCATTTAAGGTTTGTATTAGGTCTGTCATACATTCCTGATCATCTAATAGGCCGTCGTTGAGCCTCCATTGCCAGCCTGCACTAGGTCTGTTAGGAATCTGTACAGGTATCGGACCCCTTATCCGGAATCCCGTTATCCAGAAAGCTCCGAATTACGGAATGCCCGTCTCCCATAGACTCCATTTTAATCAAATATTTCAGAATTTTAGAAATGTAGAAATAAAACAGAACCTTGTAATTGATTCCAACTAAGATATAATTACCCCTTATTGGGGCAGAACAGCCCTATTGGGTTTATTTAATGGTTAAATGATTCCCTTTTCTCTGTAATAATAAAACAGTACCTGTACTTGATCCCGACTAAGATATAATTACCCCTTATTGGGGCAGAACAGCCCTGTTGGATTTATTTAATGGTTAAATAATTCCCTTTTCTCTGTAATAATAAAACAGTACCTGTACTTGATCCCAACTAAGATATAATTACCCCTTATTGGGGGCAGAACAGCCCTATTGGGTTTATTTCATGGTTAAATGATTCCCTTTTCTCTGTAATAATAAAACAGTACCTGTACTTGATCCCAACTAAGATATAATTACCCCTTATTGGGGCAGAACAGCCCTGTTGGGTTTATTTAATGGTTAAATGATTCCCTTTTCTCTGTAATAATAAAACAGTACCTGTACTTGATCCCAACTAAGATATAATTACCCCTTATTGGGGGCAGAACAGCCCTATTGGGTTTATTTAATGGTTAAATGATTCCCTTTTCTCTGTAATAATAAAACAGTACCTGTACTTGATCCCAACTAAGATATAATTACCCCTTATTGGGGGCAGAACAGCCCTATTGGGTTTATTTAATGGTTAAATGATTCCCTTTTCTCTGTAATAATAAAACAGTACCTGTACTTGATCCCAACTAAGATATAATTACCCCTTATTGGGACAGAACAGCCCTGTTGGGTTTATTTAATGGTTAAATAATTCCCTTTTCTCTGTAGTAATAAAACAGTACCTTGTAATTAATCCCTACTAAGATATAATTACCCCTTATTGGGGGCAGAACAGCCCTATTGGGTTTATTTAATGGTTAAATGATTCCCTTTTCTCTGTAATAATAAAACAGTACCTGTACTTGATCCCAACTAAGATATAATTACCCCTTATTGGGGCAGAACAGCCCTATTGGGTTTATTTAATGGTTAAATGATTCCCTTTTCTCTGTAATAATAAAACAGTACCTGTACTTGATCCCAACTAAGATATAATTACCCCTTATTGAGGGCAGAACAGCCCTATTGGGTTTATTTAATGGTTAAATGATTCCCTTTTCTCTGTAATAATAAAACAGTATCTGTACTTGATCCCAACTAAGATATAATTACCCCTTATTGAGGGCAGAACAGCCCTATTGGGTTTATTTAATGGTTAAATGATTCCCTTTTCTCTGTAATAATAAAACAGTACCTGTACTTGATCCCAACTAAGATATAATTAATCCTTATTGGATGCAAAACAATCCTATTGGGTTTAATTAATGTTTTATTGATTTTTTAGTAGACTTAAGGTATTGAGCTCCAAATTGCGGAAAGACCCCTTATCCGGAATACCCTTGGTCCCGAGCATTCTGGATAATGGGTCCTATACCTGTATTTGTATTGATACTGCGGCATGATCAGACCAGTTAATGCTGTCAATGGAGGCTGATTTCAGCCATTGTAAGTTATATAGAAAAATATAATCTAGTCTAGCATAGCAGTTTTGGGGGGGGGGGGGGGGGGATAATGGGAGAATTGTTTTGTTGTGGGATTCATAAATCTCCATGTATCTATGAGTCTCAGTGATTGGATGATTTTTAGTCCTTTTTTGAGTTTGGGGTATGGAATAGTTGAGTAACCCTTAGATGTGTCTTGTGGTGGGTTAATAGGGAGGTTAATGTCTCCTCCTATTATTAATATCCCTTCTCCAAACTCTTTAATTTTATGGGCAATTTGGCTAAGGGTCCGGTTTTGGTTTTTGTTTGGTAAATATATACTCCCAATTGTGCATAATGTATGGTAGAGAAGACCTTTAATAAGTATGAATCTTCCCTCCTGGTCAGTTAGGGTGTCTATTAATTGAAAGTCTATATTTTTACGGAGTGCGACTGCCACTCTTTTGGTTTTCTGGTTTGGGTTGTTGCTATAAAACCATATGGAGTATATTCCCAGTTTTGCCATGGGGTGGAAATCACCTTTAAAATGAGTTTCTTATGTCAGTAATATATCTCCCTTTTTTCTATGCCTTAAGCTGGCCATACACGCACCGATAATATCGTACGAAACCTCGTTTCGTACGATATTCGGTGCGTGTATGGTATGTCGGCAAGTCGACCGATATCGCAGGAAGCTGCTGATATCGGCCGACTCGCCGATAGGACCAGTTTGAAAATTTTGGTCGGGCGCCATAGAAGGCGTCTGCCCAAAATTCTCCCTTCTGCGCTGAATCGGCAGAAGGAGGTAGAAATCCTATTGTTTCAACCTCCTTACCTGCCGATTCAGCCCTGAATGGTGTGTGGCGGATCGTCAGATTGCCACATGTATGGCCAGCTTTAGGGTTACCAACTGTCTTCTCTTTTCTGGGATGTTTAGCCCATTAACATTTAATGATATGACCTTTAACTTACACATATTAGTAGAAAAATAAAAGTAATTCTGACATTTTTCAATACCAGGCCCAGGCGACC
This sequence comes from Xenopus tropicalis, assembly GCF_000004195.4. Classification (NCBI taxonomy): domain Eukaryota; kingdom Metazoa; phylum Chordata; class Amphibia; order Anura; family Pipidae; genus Xenopus; species Xenopus tropicalis. The sequence goes on from NC_030686.2 coordinate 32,848,686, forward strand.
AGATCTAAGTAACATAGTTAACATCAAACCGCTTGTAACTAAAACCAAAAACAGTGTGTAAAGGTCCCCATACACGGGCCGATAGTAGCTGCCGATATGGGTCCCTTGGACCGATTCGGCAGCTAATCGGCCCGTGTATGGGCACTCCCGACAGGCCTGCCCGACCGAGATCTGGCCTGAAATCGGCCACATCTCGATCGGGCAGGTTAGAAAATCTGGTCGGATCGGGGACCACATCGGCTGGTTGATGCAGTCCCCGAACCGACTTTGCCATTGCCCATTGTTGTAATTTGATCGTTTGGCCCCAGGGCCAAATGATCGTATTACCCTGGATTCTCCCGATATCGCCCACCCGTAGGTGGGGGATATCGGGAGAAGATCCGCTCGCTTGGCGACATCAGCCAGTATAGAGTTCACCCCCCCAGCCCAATAAATAGTGACTGTCTGGGGCACCTTACAGCCCCCCTGGCATTCCCAGTACCCAGAGGCACAAACAGCCCCCTCCAGCCCAATAAATAGTGACTGTCTGTGGCACCTTACAGCCCCCTGGCATTCCCAGTACCCAGAGACGCAAACAGCCCCCCCCCCCCCAGCCCAATAAATAGTGACTGTCTGTGGCACCTTACAGCCCCCCTGGCATTCCCTGGGGTGTGAAATGGAGACTGGGTGAAACCAAGCAAAACAGCAGAGCTTACAATTGATCTGACAGTTACACTGAGCTTCACTCCATTTTGAAAATGGCGGGAAAAATATCCTTTAAAAGACAGTCTTTCTTTCCCCAAAAATGGGAAAATGGCGGTTGAGTTGGAATTTAGGCGTATTTCTGTGAGAAAGTGTTTTCCCACCACTTTTACTGCAAAAAAGGCCGCTCTCCCCTCTGTGACTCCCCCCCCAGAGAATGTTGCTAAATGGAGGATTCATTCCCCCCTACTATAACAGCCCCCCTAGTTATATAGGGCTTGGGGCAAGCAGCAGGCTCTAACCCTGAGTGTTTCAGGCAGTCGGTTAGGATACACCAACCGCCAATATGCAGAAGACAAGATTACGAAGAACCATGTTACAAGTGGCAGGAGGAAGGATAGCGAAGTGGTAGGGAGCTGGCCTTACATCGCCAGGTCTGGAGTTCGATTCCCGCCCTGGGAGCCCGTCCATCAAATTGGAATTGGGTCTCAAAGCTGATGCTGAAGAAATGTAGAAGAGATGTAGCAGAAATGGCATCACAATTGAGCCCAATAGATGGAAGCAGAGGCAGCAGGGAGAAGAAGGGAATTGAACTTGAAGGACCATTGGTGTGTGAGGCCCCACCCAGGCCACAGGCGCGTCCTGGCCTCCTCCTTTTGTATTTTCAAGGGCAGCTCATGATTTATGATGCCAGCTATTAAATTGTCCCTGTCACAGTGTCTATGGCAGCTGGAAGCCACTGTCACAGGAAAAATCCCATTCTTTTTTTTTTTGTATTTAACTCGTTTATTTTCAAAAAAGATAGTAAAGCTTTACAATATACATTTATAGCCTTTTACATTGGTTTAAGCATTTTTTCTTCCATGCGGCAAATTTCATTGACCGTATTTCACCATTCCTCAATTGTTGGCGGGTTAGTACTTCTCCAATGTTTAGGAATTAAGGAGCGAGCTGCTATCAGCATTTGGAGGAGGAGGCTATGTTTAGAATATTTTTCCCCCTGGGGCGGGTGTAATAGGATGATTGAGGTTGGAGATAAGTTAAATCGGTTACCAGTGATCTCCTGACATTTTTGACTAAACTCATCCCAAAATGGTTTTATTTTTTGACATTCAAACCAAATATGTGATAGTGTCCCTGACTTTTCCTCACATCTCCAGCACAAATCTTTAGGTATTAAGTTCATTTTATATCGTTTCTCCGGGGTCCTGTACCATCTTGCCAAAAGTTTGTTCAGATATCGGACCCCTTATCCGGAAACCCGTTATCCAGAAAGCTCCGAATTACGGAAAGCCTGTCTCCCATAGACTTCATTTTAATCACATAATTCAGAATTTTAAAACTGATTTACATTTTCTCTGTAGTAATAAAACAGTACCTTGTAATTAATCCCTACTAAGATATAATTACCCCTTATTGGGGCAGAACAGCCCTATTGGGTTTATTTAATGGTTAAATGATTCCCTTTTCTCTGTAATAATAAAACAGTACCTGTACTTGATCCCAACTAAGATATAATTACCCCTTATTGAGGGCAGAACAGCCCTATTGGGTTTATTTAATGGTTAAATGATTCCCTTTTCTCTGTAATAATAAAACAGTATCTGTACTTGATCCCAACTAAGATATAATTAATCCTTATTGGATGCAAAACAATCCTATTGGGTTTAATTAATGTTTTATTGATTTTTTAGTAGACTTAAGGTATTGAGCTCCAAATTGCGGAAAGACCCCTTATCCGGAATACCCTTGGTCCCGAGCATTCTGGATAATGGGTCCTATACCTGTATTTGTATTGATACTGCGGCATGATCAGACCAGTTAATGCTGTCAATGGAGGCTGATTTCAGCCATTGTAAGTTATATAGAAAAATATAATCTAGTCTAGCATAGCAGTTTTGGGGGGGGGGGGGGGATAATGGGAGAATTGTTTTGTTGTGGGATTCATAAATCTCCATGTATCTATGAGTCTCAGTGATTGGATGATTTTTAGTCCTTTTTTGAGTTTGGGGTATGGAATAGTTGAGTAACCCTTAGATGTGTCTTGTGGTGGGTTAATAGGGAGGTTAATGTCTCCTCCTATTATTAATATCCCTTCTCCAAACTCTTTAATTTTATGGGCAATTTGGCTAAGGGTCCGGTTTTGGTTTTTGTTTGGTAAATATATACTCCCAATTGTGCATAATGTATGGTAGAGAAGACCTTTAATAAGTATGAATCTTCCCTCCTGGTCAGTTAGGGTGTCTATTAATTGAAAGTCTATATTTTTACGGAGTGCGACTGCCACTCTTTTGGTTTTCTGGTTTGGGTTGTTGCTATAAAACCATATGGAGTATATTCCCAGTTTTGCCATGGGGTGGAAATCACCTTTAACCCTTTAAGTGCCAAGGGACGTAGATTCTACGTCCCAGGTACCAAGGGACCAAAGTGCCATGGGACGTAGAATCTACGTCCAATGGCACTGTCGGGTTTACAAGCGCTGCGCTCGCTTTTAAAGCAGCGCAGCGCTTGTAAACCCCTCAGATCCCCCTAGGCAACGAGCAATGAAGACATACTTACCGATCCGGGTCCCCCAGCCGCACCGATCGCGTCGCCAGCCAATGACAGCAGTGGACACGCGTTGATGACGTGTCCACTGCTGTCCCTTTAAATAGCGCCGCCTACTGTCGGCTCCCTCACTCCTGCTGCGCACTTGGGACAAGATGGAGCTCCCCTGCTGCCTTCCTGCTGGATTGATCGCCCCTGATCGCCCCTGATCGTCTGCCTGCCTTGGGTAAGCTGAACTACAACTCTCTACCACTGTTTATTTTGCTTATTTCTATCTCAACTGTCTAAAAAAATTTTTTTTTTTTTTTTTTGCATTTTTTCTTCTATCTTTGTCATTATTACACTTTTGTACACATACACACTTATTTACAACTTTCCCAAGCACACACAGACACTTACACACACACTTACACTTACACTTTTTTTTTTTTTTTTTTTTTTTTTCTTTCTTTCTTTCTTTTCTTTTCTTTCTGTCTTTGCTTTCTTTGGCAGTCTTTTTTTTTACTAAAACTTTATTTCTGATCTTGCTCTATAATTATCTGATTTATTTGGTTGCATTTTAGTGTTTTTTTGGCATTTTCATAATTGATTTCTGTTTTTGAATTATTCTATTGCACTGTAACTTTTTGTATTGCTATTGGGTGCTGAATTTGCAGTGACGTTGGTGGATCCAGGGCTCTGACCACCGATTTCATTGCAATTATTGTTCTTCTGTTGGTTTAGGTGGTTTTATTGGATTTTACGGTGTTTTATCTTTGCATTGTTCTTTATTGTGTGTTTAGTGCCCCCAAAAAGGTTGCTTTTGCAGTGACATTGGTGGATCCAGGGCTCTTACCGATTTCATTGCAACTATTGTTCTTTGATTGCTTTTAGTGGTTTTATTCCATTTGATTTCAGTTGTTCTAGAAAGGTCCAGAGGTGCTAAGATTGTTCTGGTAGTTTCTATTGCCAAGGGTTAGGCTGATGCCACACGAGGCGTAGGGCTGATTTTTTCAGCAAGTGGAAAAACGCTTGCCGAAAATTCAGCCCTACGCCTGCTACTTGTTCCTGCACCCGAATGAATGGGATACGCTCGGGTGCAGGCACGTGTAGCCGATATACGCATGAAAACGCGAGACTTTGCATTCTCACGCGTTTTCATGCGTATATCGGCTACATGTGCCTGCACCCGAGCGTATCCCATTCATTCGGGTGCAGGCAAAAAAAAAGGGGTGCATAGAGTGCAGCCCCAATATTATGCATTTTCAGGTTTGGCGGCCATGTACTTATGTGCAACCAGACATAGGTATCGTTTTATTCAGGGGAACTTGCAGATTGATGGTTAGTAAGTTTTTGGTAGTTGCCATGGAGATTTTGGGGAGAAATCTAGGTTTTTTTATCTGGTTTTTCCTTGATTTCTGACCAAAGCGCTGACTTCTGCAAGGGACTGCGGCCACAATTTTCCATGTAGAAAGAGAAGAGTGGCGTCTCTGAATAGCTGAAGGTGTGCACTTTTCGTAAATATATAGATTGTGGGGGTATCTCACAGGTAGGGGGGGTTAACACTGAAAAACTGCAGGTAGTGCACATAGAGCGCAGCCCCCAAAATTTCAACTGAAATTGCCCTTATGCATTGCCCCTGTTTGGGGGCATTTGGTGGCCACGTCTTTATGTGCACCCATACATATGGGGTATCGTTTTATTCAGGGGAACTTGCAAATTGAGGTTTAGTAAGTTTTTGGTAGTTGCCATGGAGATTTTGGGGAGAAATCTAGGTTTTTTATCTGGTTTTTCCTTGATTTCTGACCAAAATCTAGGTTTGTATCTGGTTTTTCCTTGATTTCTGACCAAAGCGCTGACTTCTGCAAGGGACTACGGCCACAATTTTCCATGTAGAAAGAGAAGAGTGGCGTCTCTGAATAGCTGAAGGTGTGCACTTTTCGTAAATATATAGATTGTGGGGGTTATCTCACAGGTAGGGGGGGTTAACACTGAAAAACTGCAGGTAGTGCACATAGAGCGCAGCCCCCAAAATTTCAACTGAAATTGCCCTTATGCATTGCCCCTGTTTGGGGGCATTTGGTGGCCACGTCTTTATGTGCACCCATACATATGGGGTATCGTTTTATTCAGGGGAACTTGCAGATTGATGGTTAGTAAGTTTTTGGTAGTTGCCATGGAGATTTTGGGGAGAAATCTAGGTTTGTATCTGGTTTTTCCTTGATTTCTGACCAAAGCGCTGACTTCTGCAAGGGACTGCGGCCACAATTTTCCATGTAGAAAGAGAAGAGTGGCGTCTCTGAATAGCTGAAGGTGTGCACTTTTCGTAAATATATAGATTGTGGGGGTTATCTCACAGGTAGGGGGGGTTAACACTGAAAAACTGCAGGTAGTGCACATAGAGCGCAGCCCCCAAAATTTCAACTGAAATTGCCCTTATGCATTGCCCCTGTTTGGGGGCATTTGGTGGCCACGTCTTTATGTGCACCCATACATATGGGGTATCGTTTTATTCAGGGGAACTTGCAAATTGAGGTTTAGTAAGTTTTTGGTAGTTGCCATGGAGATTTTGGGGAGAAATCTAGGTTTGTATCTGGTTTTTCCTTGATTTCTGACCAAAGCGCTAACTTCTGCAAGGGACTGCGGCCACAATTTTCCATGTAGAAAGAGGAGAGTGGCGTCTTTGAATAGCTGAAGGTGTGCACTTTTCAGAAATATATAGTTTGCGGGGGTTATTTCACAGGTATGGGGGTGTTTAGACTAAATAACTGCAGATAGAGCACAGCCCCCCCTTATGCATTGCCCCTGTTTGGGGGCATTTGGTGGCCACGTCTTTATGTGCACCCATACATATGGGGTATCGTTTTATTCAGGGGAACTTGCAAATTGAGGTTTAGTAAGTTTTTGGTAGTTGCCATGGAGATTTTGGGGAGAAATCTAGGTTTTTATCTGGTTTTTCCTTGATTTCTGACCAAAATCTAGGGTTGTATCTGGTTTTTCCTTGATTTCTGACCAAAGCGCTGACTTCTGCAAGGGACTGCGGCCACAATTTTCCATGTAGAAAGAGAAGAGTGGCGTCTCTGAATAGCTGAAGGTGTGCACTTTTCGTAAATATATAGATTGTGGGGGTTATCTCACAGGTAGGGGGGGTTAACACTGAAAAACTGCAGGTAGTGCACATAGAGCGCAGCCCCCAAAATTTCAACTGAAATTGCCCTTATGCATTGCCCCTGTTTGGGGGCATTTGGTGGCCACGTCTTTATGTGCACCCATACATATGGGGTATCGTTTTATTCAGGGGAACTTGCAAATTGAGGTTTAGTAAGTTTTTGGTAGTTGCCATGGAGATTTTGGGGAGAAATCTAGGTTTGTATCTGGTTTTTCCTTGATTTCTGACCAAAGCGCTAACTTCTGCAAGGGACTGCGGCCACAATTTTCCATGTAGAAAGAGGAGAGTGGCGTCTTTGAATAGCTGAAGGTGTGCACTTTTCAGAAATATATAGTTTGCGGGGGTTATTTCACAGGTATGGGGGTGTTTAGACTAAATAACTGCAGATAGAGCACAGCCCCCCCTTATGCATTGCCCCTGTTTGGGGGCATTTGGTGGCCACGTCTTTATGTGCACCCATACATATGGGGTATCGTTTTATTCAGGGGAACTTGCAAATTGAGGTTTAGTAAGTTTTTGGTAGTTGCCATGGAGATTTTGGGGAGAAATCTAGGTTTTTATCTGGTTTTTCCTTGATTTCTGACCAAAATCTAGGGTTGTATCTGGTTTTTCCTTGATTTCTGACCAAAGCGCTGACTTCTGCAAGGGACTGCGGCCACAATTTTCCATGTAGAAAGAGAAGAGTGGCGTCTCTGAATAGCTGAAGGTGTGCACTTTTCGTAAATATATAGATTGTGGGGGTTATCTCACAGGTAGGGGGGGTTAACACTGAAAAACTGCAGGTAGTGCACATAGAGCGCAGCCCCCAAAATTTCAACTGAAATTGCCCTTATGCATTGCCCCTGTTTGGGGGCATTTGGTGGCCACGTCTTTATGTGCACCCATACATATGGGTATCGTTTTATTCAGGGGAACTTGCAGATTGATGGTTAGTAAGTTTTTGGTAGTTGCCATGGAGATTTTGGGGAGAAATCTAGGTTTGTATCTGGTTTTTCCTTGATTTCTGACCAAAGCGCTAACTTCTGCAAGGGACTGCGGCCACAATTTTCCATGTAGAAAGAGGAGAGTGGCGTCTCTGAATAGCTGAAGGTGTGCACTTTTCAGAAATATATAGTTTGCGGGGGTTATTTCACAGGTATGGGGGTGTTTAGACTAAATAACTGCAGATAGAGCACAGCCCCCCCTTATGCATTGCCCCTGTTTGGGGGCATTTGGTGGCCACGTCTTTATGTGCACCCATACATATGGGGTATCGTTTTATTCAGGGGAACTTGCAAATTGAGGTTTAGTAAGTTTTTGGTAGTTGCCATGGAGATTTTGGGGAGAAATCTAGGTTTTTATCTGGTTTTTCCTTGATTTCTGACCAAAATCTAGGGTTGTATCTGGTTTTTCCTTGATTTCTGACCAAAGCGCTGACTTCTGCAAGGGACTGCGGCCACAATTTTCCATGTAGAAAGAGAAGAGTGGTGTCTCTGAATAGCTGAAGGTGTGCACTTTTCGTAAATATATAGATTGTGGGGGTATCTCACAGGTAGGGGGGGTTATCACTGAAAAACTGCAGGTAGTGCACATAGAGCGCAGCCCCCAAAATTTCAACTGAAATTCCCCTTATGCATTGCCCCTGTTTTGGGGCATTTGGTGGCCACGTCTTTATGTGCACCCATACATATGGGGTATCGTTTTATTCAGGGGAACTTGCAGATTGATGGTTAGTAAGTTTTTGGTAGTTGCCATGGAGATTTTGGGGAGAAATCTAGGTTTGTATCTAGTTTTTCCTTGATTTCTGACCAAAGCGCTAACTTCTGCAAGGGACTGCGGCCACAATTTTCCATGTAGAAAGAGAAGAGTGGTGTCTCTGAATAGCTGAAGGTGTGCACATTTCGTAAATATATAGATTGTGGGGGTTATCTCACAGGTAGGGGGGGTTAACACTGAAAAACTGCAGGTAGTGCACATAGAGCGCAGCCCCCAAAATTTCAACTGAAATTGCCCTTATGCATTGCCCCTGTTTTGGGGCATTTGGTGGCCACGTCTTTATGTGCACCCATACATATGGGGTATCGTTTTATTCAGGGGAACTTGCAGATTGATGGTTAGTAAGTTTTTGGTAGTTGCCATGGAGATTTTGGGGAGAAATCTAGGTTTTTTATCTGGTTTTTCCTTGATTTCTGACCAAAGCGCTGACTTCTGCAAGGGACTGCGGCCACAATTTTCCATGTAGAAAGAGAAGAGTGGTGTCTCTGAATAGCTGAAGGTGTGCACTTTTCAGAAATATATAGTTTGTGGGGGTTATTTCACAGGTAGGGGGGGTTAACACTGAAAAACTGCAGGTAGTGCACATAGAGCGCAGCCCCCAAAATTTCAACTGAAATTGCCCTTATGCATTGCCCCTGTTTGGGGGCATTTGGTGGCCACGTCTTTATGTGCACCCATACATATGGGGTATCGTTTTATTCAGGGGAACTTGCAGATTGATGGTTAGTAAGTTTTTGGTAGTTGCCATGGAGATTTTGGGGAGAAATCTAGGTTTGTATCTGGTTTTTCCTTGATTTCTGACCAAAGCGCTAACTTCTGCAAGGGACTGCGGCCACAATTTTCCATGTAGAAAGAGGAGAGTGGCGTCTCTGAATAGCTGAAGGTGTGCACTTTTCAGAAATATATAGTTTGTGGGGGTTATTTCACAGGTAGGGGGGGTTAACACTGAAAAACTGCAGGAAGTGCACATAGAGCGCAGCCCCCACATTTTTAGCTGTAATTGCCCTTGTGCATTGCCCCTGCTTTGGAGTGTTTGGTGCCCATGTCTTTATGTGCACCCATACATATGGGGCATCATTTTATTCAGGAGAAGTTTGTCTTTCAAATATGCCTTTGCTAGAAAATTTTTATGAGATTTTTTTTTGTCAAATCCACATTTGATCATGCGTCCAAGTTTACGTTTTAGAAAAAAAAAAAAAATGTCATAAAAAGTTCCAAATTTCACAATGCACTGACAAAAGGTATTTGGCTTTTGAGTGAAAACTACATTGCACCTAGAAACCTGAAGGTCTGTAGTTTCTAAAGATACCAAACATGAGGGGATATTTTAGATTTACATATAAGTTATGCTGCATTAACTGTTACAAGCGCTTTTCTGCTTTGTTCTGGTGTGATATTGTACTAAGTATTGCCTTAGTTTGGGGGTTACTTCTGGACAGGAACTGTGGGGTACCACCACATATTTGGTATCGTTGGAATTGGGAGTATCAGGGCTTTTACAAACAATAAAAAAAAGTGAGTAAAATTAACTTTTCTATGGAAAAAAACCTCAAAATATACAGAAATTTTTCATAATTTTATTTTTTTTTTACATATTTCACCCAAAATACACATCATATCTCCAGAAAAGTTATAAAATTTGGTATGTATGTCGAAGCCCAATTAGTGACGAAAAAAACGATATATAATTTCCCTAGTTTCGTGGAGGTTTTCCTACCAAAAAACATTGTTAAAGTGAATGAGTACAAAATGCTTAAAAAACGTCTGGCACTGGGGGGAACCGAAATGACGAATTCGGCTGGCACTTAAAGGGTTAAAATGAGTTTCTTATGTCAGTAATATATCTCCCTTTTTTCTATGCATTAAGCTGGCCATACACGCACCGATAATATCGTACGAAACCTCGTTTCGTACGATATTCGGTGCGTGTATGGTATGTCGGCAAGTCGACCGATATCGCAGGAAGCTGCTGATATCGGCCGACTCGCCGATAGGACCAGTTTGAAAATTTTGGTCGGGCGCCATAGAAGGCGTCTGACCAAAATTCTCCCTTCAGCGCTGAATCGGCAGAAGGAGGTAGAAATCCTATTGTTTCAACCTCCTTACCTGCCGATTCAGCCCTGAATGGTGTGTGGCGGATCGTCAGATTGCCACATGTATGGCCAGCTTTAGGGTTACCAACTGTCTTCTCTTTTCTGGGATGTTTAGCCCATTAACATTTAATGATATGACCTTTAACTTACACATATTAGTAGAAAAATAAAAGTAATTCTGACATTTTTCAATACCAGGCCCAGGCGACCAGATCTAAGTAACATAGTTAACATCAAACCGCTTGTAACTAAAACCAAAAACAGTGTGTAAAGGTCCCCATACACGGGCCGATAGTAGCTGCCGATATGGGTCCCTTGGACCGATTCGGCAGCTAATCGGCCCGTGTATGGGCACTCCCGACAGGCCTGCCCGACCGAGATCTGGCCTGAAATCGGCCACATCTCGATCGGGCAGGTTAGAAAATCTGGTCGGATCGGGGACCACATCGGCTGGTTGATGCAGTCCCCGAACCGACTTTGCCATTGCCCATTGTTGTAATTGGATCGTTTGGCCCCAGGGCCAAATGATCGTATTACCCTGGATTCTCCCGATATCGCCCACCCGTAGGTGGGGGATATCGGGAGAAGATCCGCTCGCTTGGCGACATCAGCCAGTATAGAGTTCACCCCCCCAGCCCAATAAATAGTGACTGTCTGGGGCACCTTACAGCCCCCCTGGCATTCCCAGTACCCAGAGGCACAAACAGCCCCCTCCAGCCCAATAAATAGTGACTGTCTGTGGCACCTTACAGCCCCCTGGCATTCCCAGTACCCAGAGACGCAAACAGCCCCCCCCCCCCCCAGCCCAATAAATAGTGACTGTCTGTGGCACCTTACAGCCCCCCTGGCATTCCCTGGGGTGTGAAATGGAGACTGGGTGAAACCAAGCAAAACAGCAGAGCTTACAATTGATCTGACAGTTACACTGAGCTTCACTCCATTTTGAAAATGGCGGGAAAAATATCCTTTAAAAGACAGTCTTTCTTTCCCCAAAAATGGGAAAATGGCGGTTGAGTTGGAATTTAGGCGTATTTCTGTGAGAAAGTGTTTTCCCACCACTTTTACTGCAAAAAAGGCCTCTCTCCCCTCTGTGACTCCCCCCCCAGAGAATGTTGCTAAATGGAGGATTCATTCCCCCCTACTATAACAGCCCCCCTAGTTATATAGGGCTTGGGGCAAGCAGCAGGCTCTAACCCTGAGTGTTTCAGGCAGTCGGTTAGGATACACCAACCGCCAATATGCAGAAGACAAGATTACGAAGAACCATGTTACAAGTGGCAGGAGGAAGGATAGCGAAGTGGTAGGGAGCCGGCCTTACATCGCCAGGTCTGGAGTTCGATTCCCGCCCTGGGAGCCCGTCCATCAAATTGGAATTGGGTCTCAAAGCTGATGCTGAAGAAATGTAGAAGAGATGTAGCAGAAATGGCATCACAATTGAGCCCAATAGATGGAAGCAGAGGCAGCAGGGAGAAGAAGGGAATTGAACTTGAAGGACCATTGGTGTGTGAGGCCCCACCCAGGCCACAGGCGCGTCCTGGCCTCCTCCTTTTGTATTTTCAAGGGCAGCTCATGATTTATGATGCCAGCTATTAAATTGTCCCTGTCACAGTGTCTATGGCAGCTGGAAGCCACTGTCACAGGAAAAATCCCATTCTTTTTTTTTTTGTATTTAACTCGTTTATTTTCAAAAAAGATAGTAAAGCTTTACAATATACATTTATAGCCTTTTACATTGGTTTAAGCATTTTTTCTTCCATGCGGCAAATTTCATTGACCGTATTTCACCATTCCTCAATTGTTGGCGGGTTAGTACTTCTCCAATGTTTAGGAATTAAGGAGCGAGCTGCTATCAGCATTTGGAGGAGGAGGCTATGTTTAGAATATTTTTCCCCCTGGGGCGGGTGTAATAGGATGATTGAGGTTGGAGATAAGTTAAATCGGTTACCAGTGATCTCCTGACATTTTTGACTAAACTCATCCCAAAATGGTTTTATTTTTTGACATTCAAACCAAATATGTGATAGTGTCCCTGACTTTTCCTCACATCTCCAGCACAAATCTTTAGGTATTAAGTTCATTTTATATCGTTTCTCCGGGGTCCTGTACCATCTTGCCAAAAGTTTGTTCAGATATCGGACCCCTTATCCGGAAACCCGTTATCCAGAAAGCTCCGAATTACGGAAAGCCTGTCTCCCATAGACTCCATTTTAATCACATAATTCAGAATTTTAAAACTGATTTACATTTTCTCTGTAGTAATAAAACAGTACCTTGTAATTAATCCCTACTAAGATATAATTACCCCTTATTGGGGGCAGAACAGCCCTATTGGGTTTATTTAATGGTTAAATGATTCCCTTTTCTCTGTAATAATAAAACAGTACCTGTACTTGATCCCAACTAAGATATAATTACCCCTTATTGGGGCAGAACAGCCCTATTGGGTTTATTTAATGGTTAAATGATTCCCTTTTCTCTGTAATAATAAAACAGTACCTGTACTTGATCCCAACTAAGATATAATTACCCCTTATTGAGGGCAGAACAGCCCTATTGGGTTTATTTAATGGTTAAATGATTCCCTTTTCTCTGTAATAATAAAACAGTATCTGTACTTGATCCCAACTAAGATATAATTAATCCTTATTGGATGCAAAACAATCCTATTGGGTTTAATTAATGTTTTATTGATTTTTTAGTAGACTTAAGGTATTGAGCTCCAAATTGCGGAAAGACCCCTTATCCGGAATACCCTTGGTCCCGAGCATTCTGGATAATGGGTCCTATACCTGTATTTGTATTGATACTGCGGCATGATCAGACCAGTTAATGCTGTCAATGGAGGCTGATTTCAGCCATTGTAAGTTATATAGAAAAATATAATCTAGTCTAGCATAGCAGTTTTGGGGGGGGGGGGGGGGATAATGGGAGAATTGTTTTGTTGTGGGATTCATAAATCTCCATGTATCTATGAGTCTCAGTGATTGGATGATTTTTAGTCCTTTTTTGAGTTTGGGGTATGGAATAGTTGAGTAACCCTTAGATGTGTCTTGTGGTGGGTTAATAGGGAGGTTAATGTCTCCTCCTATTATTAATATCCCTTCTCCAAACTCTTTAATTTTATGGGCAATTTGGCTAAGGGTCCGGTTTTGGTTTTTGTTTGGTAAATATATACTCCCAATTGTGCATAATGTATGGTAGAGAAGACCTTTAATAAGTATGAATCTTTCCTCCTGGTCAGTTAGGGTGTCTATTAATTGAAAGTCTATATTTTTACGGAGTGCGACTGCCACTCTTTTGGTTTTCTGGTTTGGGTTGTTGCTATAAAACCATATGGAGTATATTCCCAGTTTTGCCATGGGGTGGAAATCACCTTTAAAATGAGTTTCTTATGTCAGTAATATATCTCCCTTTTTTCTATGCATTAAGCTGGCCATACACGCACCGATAATATCGTACGAAACCTCGTTTCGTACGATATTCGGTGCGTGTATGGTATGTCGGCAAGTCGACCGATATCGCAGGAAGCTGCTGATATCGGCCGACTCGCCGATAGGACCAGTTTGAAAATTTTGGTCGGGCGCCATAGAAGGCGTCTGACCAAAATTCTCCCTTCAGCGCTGAATCGGCAGAAGGAGGTAGAAATCCTATTGTTTCAACCTCCTTACCTGCCGATTCAGCCCTGAATGGTGTGTGGCGGATCGTCAGATTGCCACATGTATGGCCAGCTTTAGGGTTACCAACTGTCTTCTCTTTTCTGGGATGTTTAGCCCATTAACATTTAATGATATGACCTTTAACTTACACATATTAGTAGAAAAATAAAAGTAATTCTGACATTTTTCAATACCAGGCCCAGGCGACCAGATCTAAGTAACATAGTTAACATCAAACCGCTTGTAACTAAAACCAAAAACAGTGTGTAAAGGTCCCCATACACGGGCCGATAGTAGCTGCCGATATGGGTCCCTTGGACCGATTCGGCAGCTAATCGGCCCGTGTATGGGCACTCCCGACAGGCCTGCCCGACCGAGATCTGGCCTGAAATCGGCCACATCTCGATCGGGCAGGTTAGAAAATCTGGTCGGATCGGGGACCACATCGGCTGGTTGATGCAGTCCCCGAACCGACTTTGCCATTGCCCATTGTTGTAATTGGATCGTTTGGCCCCAGGGCCAAATGATCGTATTACCCTGGATTCTCCCGATATCGCCCACCCGTAGGTGGGGGATATCGGGAGAAGATCCGCTCGCTTGGCGATATCAGCCAGTATAGAGTTCACCCCCCCAGCCCAATAAATAGTGACTGTCTGGGGCACCTTACAGCCCCCCTGGCATTCCCAGTACCCAGAGGCACAAACAGCCCCCCCAGCCCAATAAATAGTGACTGTCTGTGGCACCTTACAGCCCCCCTGGCATTCCCAGTACCCAGAGGCACAAACAGCCCCCCCAGCCCAATAAATAGTGACTGTCTGTGGCACCTTACAGCCCCCCTGGCATTCCCAGTACCCAGAGGCACAAACAGCCCCCTCCAGCCCAATAAATAGTGACTGTCTGTGGCACCTTACAGCCCCCTGGCATTCCCAGTACCCAGAGACGCAAACAGCCCCCCCCCCCCCCCAGCCCAATAAATAGTGACTGTCTGTGGCACCTTACAGCCCCCCTGGCATTCCCTGGGGTGTGAAATGGAGACTGGGTGAAACCAAGCAAAACAGCAGAGCTTACAATTGATCTGACAGTTACACTGAGCTTCACTCCATTTTGAAAATGGCGGGAAAAATATCCTTTAAAAGACAGTCTTTCTTTCCCCAAAAATGGGAAAATGGCGGTTGAGTTGGAATTTAGGCGTATTTCTGTGAGAAAGTGTTTTCCCACCACTTTTACTGCAAAAAAGGCCTCTCTCCCCTCTGTGACTCCCCCCCCAGAGAATGTTGCTAAATGGAGGATTCATTCCCCCCTACTATAACAGCCCCCCTAGTTATATAGGGCTTGGGGCAAGCAGCAGGCTCTAACCCTGAGTGTTTCAGGCAGTCGGTTAGGATACACCAACCGCCAATATGCAGAAGACAAGATTACGAAGAACCATGTTACAAGTGGCAGGAGGAAGGATAGCGAAGTGGTAGGGAGCTGGCCTTACATCGCCAGGTCTGGAGTTCGATTCCCGCCCTGGGAGCCCGTCCATCAAATTGGAATTGGGTCTCAAAGCTGATGCTGAAGAAATGTAGAAGAGATGTAGCAGAAATGGCATCACAATTGAGCCCAATAGATGGAAGCAGAGGCAGCAGGGAGAAGAAGGGAATTGAACTTGAAGGACCATTGGTGTGTGAGGCCCCACCCAGGCCACAGGCGCGTCCTGGCCTCCTCCTTTTGTATTTTCAAGGGCAGCTCATGATTTATGATGCCAGCTATTAAATTGTCCCTGTCACAGTGTCTATGGCAGCTGGAAGCCACTGTCACAGGAAAAATCCCATTCTTTTTTTTTTTGTATTTAACTCGTTTATTTTCAAAAAAGATAGTAAAGCTTTACAATATACATTTATAGCCTTTTACATTGGTTTAAGCATTTTTTCTTCCATGCGGCAAATTTCATTGACCGTATTTCACCATTCCTCAATTGTTGGCGGGTTAGTACTTCTCCAATGTTTAGGAATTAAGGAGCGAGCTGCTATCAGCATTTGGAGGAGGAGGCTATGTTTAGAATATTTTTCCCCCTGGGGCGGGTGTAATAGGATGATTGAGGTTGGAGATAAGTTAAATCGGTTACCAGTGATCTCCTGACATTTTTGACTAAACTCATCCCAAAATGGTTTTATTTTTTGACATTCAAACCAAATATGTGATAGTGTCCCTGACTTTTCCTCACATCTCCAGCACAAATCTTTAGGTATTAAGTTCATTTTATATCGTTTCTCCGGGGTCCTGTACCATCTTGCCAAAAGTTTGTTCAGATATCGGACCCCTTATCCGGAAACCCGTTATCCAGAAAGCTCCGAATTACGGAAAGCCTGTCTCCCATAGACTCCATTTTAATCACATAATTCAGAATTTTAAAACTGATTTACATTTTCTCTGTAGTAATAAAACAGTACCTTGTAATTAATCCCTACTAAGATATAATTACCCCTTATTGGGGGCAGAACAGCCCTATTGGGTTTATTTAATGGTTAAATGATTCCCTTTTCTCTGTAATAATAAAACAGTACCTGTACTTGATCCCAACTAAGATATAATTACCCCTTATTGGGGCAGAACAGCCCTATTGGGTTTATTTAATGGTTAAATGATTCCCTTTTCTCTGTAATAATAAAACAGTACCTGTACTTGATCCCAACTAAGATATAATTACCCCTTATTGAGGGCAGAACAGCCCTATTGGGTTTATTTAATGGTTAAATGATTCCCTTTTCTCTGTAATAATAAAACAGTATCTGTACTTGATCCCAACTAAGATATAATTAATCCTTATTGGATGCAAAACAATCCTATTGGGTTTAATTAATGTTTTATTGATTTTTTAGTAGACTTAAGGTATTGAGCTCCAAATTGCGGAAAGACCCCTTATCCGGAATACCCTTGGTCCCGAGCATTCTGGATAATGGGTCCTATACCTGTATTTGTATTGATACTGCGGCATGATCAGACCAGTTAATGCTGTCAATGGAGGCTGATTTCAGCCATTGTAAGTTATATAGAAAAATATAATCTAGTCTAGCATAGCAGTTTTGGGGGGGGGGGGGGGGATAATGGGAGAATTGTTTTGTTGTGGGATTCATAAATCTCCATGTATCTATGAGTCTCAGTGATTGGATGATTTTTAGTCCTTTTTTGAGTTTGGGGTATGGAATAGTTGAGTAACCCTTAGATGTGTCTTGTGGTGGGTTAATAGGGAGGTTAATGTCTCCTCCTATTATTAATATCCCTTCTCCAAACTCTTTAATTTTATGGGCAATTTGGCTAAGGGTCCGGTTTTGGTTTTTGTTTGGTAAATATATACTCCAATTGTGCATAATGTATGGTAGAGAAGACCTTTAATAAGTATGAATCTTTCCTCCTGGTCAGTTAGGGTGTCTATTAATTGAAAGTCTATATTTTTACGGAGTGCGACTGCCACTCTTTTGGTTTTCTGGTTTGGGTTGTTGCTATAAAACCATATGGAGTATATTCCCAGTTTTGCCATGGGGTGGAAATCACCTTTAAAATGAGTTTCTTATGTCAGTAATATATCTCCCTTTTTTCTATGCATTAAGCTGGCCATACACGCACCGATAATATCGTACGAAACCTCGTTTCGTACGATATTCGGTGCGTGTATGGTATGTCGGCAAGTCGACCGATATCGCAGGAAGCTGCTGATATCGGCCGACTCGCCGATAGGACCAGTTTGAAAATTTTGGTCGGGCGCCATAGAAGGCGTCTGACCAAAATTCTCCCTTCAGCGCTGAATCGGCAGAAGGAGGTAGAAATCCTATTGTTTCAACCTCCTTACCTGCCGATTCAGCCCTGAATGGTGTGTGGCGGATCGTCAGATTGCCACATGTATGGCCAGCTTTAGGGTTACCAACTGTCTTCTCTTTTCTGGGATGTTTAGCCCATTAACATTTAATGATATGACCTTTAACTTACACATATTAGTAGAAAAATAAAAGTAATTCTGACATTTTTCAATACCAGGCCCAGGCGACCAGATCTAAGTAACATAGTTAACATCAAACCGCTTGTAACTAAAACCAAAAACAGTGTGTAAAGGTCCCCATACACGGGCCGATAGTAGCTGCCGATATGGGTCCCTTGGACCGATTCGGCAGCTAATCGGCCCGTGTATGGGCACTCCCGACAGGCCTGCCCGACCGAGATCTGGCCTGAAATCGGCCACATCTCGATCGGGCAGGTTAGAAAATCTGGTCGGATCGGGGACCACATCGGCTGGTTGATGCAGTCCCCGAACCGACTTTGCCATTGCCCATTGTTGTAATTGGATCGTTTGGCCCCAGGGCCAAATGATCGTATTACCCTGGATTCTCCCGATATCGCCCACCCGTAGGTGGGGGATATCGGGAGAAGATCCGCTCGCTTGGCGACATCAGCCAGTATAGAGTTCACCCCCCCAGCCCAATAAATAGTGACTGTCTGGGGCACCTTACAGCCCCCCTGGCATTCCCAGTACCCAGAGGCACAAACAGCCCCCTCCAGCCCAATAAATAGTGACTGTCTGTGGCACCTTACAGCCCCCTGGCATTCCCAGTACCCAGAGACGCAAAACAGCCCCCCCCCCCCCAGCCCAATAAATAGTGACTGTCTGGGCACCTTACAGCCCCCCTGGCATTCCCAGTACCCAGAGACGCAAACAGCCCCCCCCCCCCCCAGCCCAATAAATAGTGACTGTCTGGGGCACCTTACAGCCCCCCTGGCATTCCCAGTACCCAGAGGCACAAACAGCCCCTCCAGCCCAATAAATAGTGACTGTCTGTGGCACCTTACAGCCCCTGGCATTCCCAGTACCCAGAGACGCAACAGCCCCCCCCCCCAGCCCAATAAATAGTGACTGTCTGTGGCACCTTACAGCCCCCTGGCATTCCCAGTACCCAGAGACGCAAACAGCCCCCCCCCCCCCCCAGCCCAATAAATAGTGACTGTCTGGGGCACCTTACAGCCCCCCTGGCATTCCCAGTACCCAGAGGCACAAACAGCCCCCTCCAGCCCAATAAATAGTGACTGTCTGTGGCACCTTACAGCCCCCCTGGCATTCCCTGGGGTGTGAAATGGAGACTGGGTGAAACCAAGCAAAACAGCAGAGCTTACAATTGATCTGACAGTTACACTGAGCTTCACTCCATTTTGAAAATGGCGGGAAAAATATCCTTTAAAAGACAGTCTTTCTTTCCCCAAAAATGGGAAAATGGCGGTTGAGTTGGAATTTAGGCGTATTTCTGTGAGAAAGTGTTTTCCCACCACTTTTACTGCAAAAAAGGCCTCTCTCCCCTCTGTGACTCCCCCCCCAGAGAATGTTGCTAAATGGAGGATTCATTCCCCCCTACTATAACAGCCCCCTAGTTATATAGGGCTTGGGGCAAGCAGCAGGCTCTAACCCTGAGTGTTTCAGGCAGTCGGTTAGGATACACCAACCGCCAATATGCAGAAGACAAGATTACGAAGAACCATGTTACAAGTGGCAGGAGGAAGGATAGCGAAGTGGTAGGGAGCTGGCCTTACATCGCCAGGTCTGGAGTTCGATTCCCGCCCTGGGAGCCCGTCCATCAAATTGGAATTGGGTCTCAAAGCTGATGCTGAAGAAATGTAGAAGAGATGTAGCAGAAATGGCATCACAATTGAGCCCAATAGATGGAAGCAGAGGCAGCAGGGAGAAGAAGGGAATTGAACTTGAAGGACCATTGGTGTGTGAGGCCCCACCCAGGCCACAGGCGCGTCCTGGCCTCCTCCTTTTGTATTTTCAAGGGCAGCTCATGATTTATGATGCCAGCTATTAAACTGTCCCTGTCACAGTGTCTATGGCAGCTGGAAGCCACTGTCACAGGAAAAATCCCATTCTTTTTTTTTTTGTATTTAACTCGTTTATTTTCAAAAAAGATAGTAAAGCTTTACAATATACATTTATAGCCTTTTACATTGGTTTAAGCATTTTTTCTTCCATGCGGCAAATTTCATTGACCGTATTTCACCATTCCTCAATTGTTGGCGGGTTAGTACTTCTCCAATGTTTAGGAATTAAGGAGCGAGCTGCTATCAGCATTTGGAGGAGGAGGCTATGTTTAGAATATTTTCCCCCTGGGGCGGGTGTAATAGGATGATTGAGGTTGGAGATAAGTTAAATCGGTTACCAGTGATCTCCTGACATTTTTGACTAAACTCATCCCAAAATGGTTTTATTTTTTGACATTCAAACCAAATATGTGATAGTGTCCCTGACTTTTCCTCACATCTCCAGCACAAATCTTTAGGTATTAAGTTCATTTTATATCGTTTCTCCGGGGTCCTGTACCATCATTGAGTCTTTCAAGTTCTGATAGTTGCCTATTGGCTTTTGTCCACTGTTTGTTTGTCTGGAGTAGGTGGGATATCTGTATATCTCTCCATTTGTCCCTTATCGTCCAGTCTTGTTTATTCCTGTGGATAACAGATACAGTATTCTCTGATGGTAGTATATGTCGTAGTTGTAGGAGTTTCAGTCCAAAGGCTGTAGCCCAGTGGTCCCCAACCAGTTGCTTCCAGTGGCCTTAATGCAGGGGTTCATTTTTAAATTTCTGGTAAGGAGACAAGTTTTGGTTGTATAAAAACCAAGTATGCCAAACAGAGCCTTCTGTAGGCTGCCAGTCCACATAGGGGCTATAAAGTAGCCAATTATAACTCTTATTGGCACCCCCAGGAACCTTCTTCGTTCTTGTGTTGCTCCCCAACACTTTTTCCCTTTAAATGTGGCCAACCTATTAAAAGGTTGGGGATCCCTACTGTAGCCATACCTGAATCTGTTGTACTTGGTACAGATTCAATACTTTGACCCAAAGGTAGGAGTGGAGATGGGTAGGGTATTCATTTTAGTTTTGTATTTAATGTATTCCAAACAGTTGTGGATGTAGATATCAGTTTGTTAGACTTTATGTTTGGGTCTTTAGGTGATATTTTATTCCAGACCACATTGCTGATTGGTATATCCAGCCATGCTTCTTCCAGTTGTTTCCATTGGACTACTGACTGTAGGCGAGTATATTCTATTATTCTGGCCAAGATGCAGGCTTGATAGTAGGATATGAAGTCTGGTTGGCCCATGCCAACGCTGGGACTTTTAGGAGATCTTTAAATTTATTGTGCTTTGCCATTCTAGCTGTTATTATCGGTTCACTACTGTAGGAGCACTCGCGGAGCTAAGAGTTAGGCAGCCATCTTGCTCGGCGGTTAACCAAGCCCCCCGGAAAATCCCTTTCTTATCACTGGCAATAAGAAGCCAATTGATAGGTGAGCTGAGCTACAGCGCAGGGCCAATGGGAATTCCAAGCCAAAATCAGCAAGTGCATTTTAGGGTCATTTCTGGAAATCTGATAAGGATACATGGAAATAATCATAGAACAGAAGAATCTACACTGGGGAGCTGATAGGGAGTAATGGAGATATTTTCTGAGCAGTATAAGAGGGCCCAGCTGGTATGTAATACAGGAGATATCCTCTGAACGCTGTTACCCCTGCTGGTATATGGTACAGGAGATTAACCCTACTCTATGCATTATAAGTAACCCTTCAGCCAGTATAGAGTTCAGCCCCCCCAGCCCAATAAATAGTGATAGGATATGAAGTCTGGTTGGCCCATGCCACCTGATAGTCTTCTTTTGTAGAGTGTGTTTTTCTGGATTTATTTATTAAAAAAAAAAAATAAAAAAAATAATTCGAGTATACTGAAACAGTTCTCTTGCTGTATGAAAGGGCCTGCATCTTATAATAGTTAACTAGCACTAACGGACTACTGCAGCACAAATGTGGCAGCCCCCATGTAGAGGAACAAAGGGATCAGACTGGTAATGTAAGAGAATTGGGCAAATACTTTTACAGCAAAATAGTAAACCACATGTTACGACCAATGTTATGATAAAAAAAGGGTTTCATTTCCAGTGTCAGTATCAATTTAAGAACTAATTGCTTGGAGGAAGAAGCTTTTGCAGTGATGAGCAGGTCTAGTTTAAATGCAGAGTTATCTTTTCCAGAAGGCAAGAGGGAGAACAGTGTATGAAATGGATTGAGAATTGTCCTTTGCCTATGCTGTTTGCACAGGGGCTAGTGTGTTATGGTATATTGGGAGATGGGTGGAAGAGTCTCCTGTGACACTGCTGTTTCCACTATTTGCTGCAACGATTTGTTCTGCAACATTGCAGTTTGCAAACCAGACAGATGTAGCTACAGAGAACACTCAATGGTACCTCATTAGAATGGGAGGAAGACTGGCTTTCTTTAGCTTATATAGTGTAGGTGGTGGTGAGCTTTCTTTGTGATGGAGTTGGTGTTTAGGGTCAGGAGAGGTGGTCTCCTAGGATCTTCATGCTGTTGACTATCTCAACTGTGGAGCCATTGATGTACAACGAGAAGTGAGCAGCAGCGTTCTTTCTGAAGTCAACAACCATCTCTCTTGTCTTCTCGACATTTAGAGTCAGGTTGTTGTGACGCCAGTCTACTGGATGTTTTACTCTGTATTACAGACTCATCGTTCTTCTGATAAGACCCACTACTGTTGTGCCATCTACAAACTAAATAATGTGTTTTGTACTGTACTGGGCAGCACAATCATGTGTCAGCAAAGTAAGGAGCAGTGGGTTAAGCACACAGCCCTGGGGAAGCCTATGCTGCTTATACATTTGTTAGGCACCCCTTAGTTATACAGGCTAACTGTCAGGGTGCATGTTTCTTATTGGGGCTAGCCATCTTCCATTTCTTTGCATGTAAGTTATTTGTGCAACAACAGCCTAGATGGCAAGCTTAGGATCAAGTAATCAGTAATTCCCAGTAGACAGAATTTAAGGGGATAGGACATTGGTAATTTGGGTTTGAATGTTGCATGCCATGATTCCAGAACAGAATTGAGAGAAACTGTAGGGCAATTCCAAATCTTACAACATGGTCTAGTCCACATTTAGGGCAGCTAGAAGATTCTCTGCTTCTGATGTGGAAGAGCCGGGGGTAGTGTACACCAGCCTGTCTCTACTTGAGATTAAATTGTTGTTGTGTATCAGTCCTGAAAATCAAATTCCCTAATGGCACTTACACAACAATTGAAATGTGCACCATTTGTACCTTTTATTGAAATCCCAGCTGGGATATAAATGGTGCATGAGTACATATATGGAAGGCTTATGTCAGAAACCCCAAGCTAATTACAGGCATATACAACAAGTTACTTGTAAGTGGTAGGGATTTGGAATGGATTGGCCTAGCTTGGCAGATTGCCTTGGAACTTAGATTAATGGAGGGAATGATTGGGAGGGCCTTGGGGTGTAACTGGGTAGATCAGGAGTGAGCTGATAAGGGGTGCATGAATTTACCAGCAATCTAATTGT